>NC_134139.1:79497500-80122500 GCF_033958435.1 Carettochelys insculpta | reverse complement strand
TCTGGGAGGGGCCCTTTAAGGGAGCAGCTGGCTGTTGAGTCCGCCCTGTGACCCTGTCTGCAGCTGTGCCTGGCACCCTTATTTCGATGTGTGCTGCTGTGGCGTGTAGACGTTCCCTCGCTGCGCCTATTTCGATGTGGTGCTGCGCAACGTCGATGTTGAACATCGACGTTGCCAGCCCTGGAGGACGTGTAGATGTTATTCATCGAAATAGCCTATTTCGATGTCGCCACATCGAAATAGGCTACTTTGATGTAGGCTTCACGTGTAGACGTAGCCAAGGAGGCCTGGACATCCTGCCCCAGATGCAATGCCAGGAGAAACTGACACCACTTGAACAGTAACAGAGTGGGAGCCGTGCTAGTCTGTATACTATCAAAACAAAAAGCAGTCAAATAGCACTTTAAAGACTAGCAAAATAATTTATTAGGTGAGCTTTTGTGGGACAGACCCACTTCTTCAGACCATAGCCAGAACAGAACAGCTATGGCTATGGTCTGAAGAAGTGGGTCTGTCCCACGAAAGCTCACCTAATAAATTATTTTGCTAGTCTTTAAAGTGCTACATGACTGCTTTTTGTTTTGACGTCACTTGGGTACTCCCCTATAAAATGCATTAGTGCCAGGTGTGCAGAAATTAAGGCATCTCGAGGCAGTTTAAGCTTAAAGTGCACAACAGTGCAGACCCCTTACCAAGGAGGTGGTATACTCCCAGGTGTGCCTGGTATATTTCAAGGTGGTATATTCCAAGAAGTGCACATACATGTGGGTTGCTTGAGTTCTGTGCTACAACCTGCTGTCGCCACCAGCTCTGCACATTTGCATAGATTTTCAGAGTGTTTCTGATGCATCCATACACTCCTATGTAGGTGAGCTACACACTGGTGGCTGTGTACCTTGGGGATGATGAAAATGTAAACACAACATCCTGCAAATTCTGAAATAAATGATACGTGGATTTTTAAGGTGAAAGGGACAGCTTAACCCCCAGCACAATTTTTCTGGCACGCTGGGCGGATTGAATTCAGGCACAAGTATTTCATGGTCTGCGTACCCTTCAACCTCTTTCTCTCTCTCACTCTCTCTCTCTCACACACACACACACACACACACACAGAGACACTCGCCTTTCTCCCACTTAAGATATTACAGAGTCAGCCTGAGACCAAGTTCAGTGCATTGGAATGCATGTATATCATTTCCAAGTTGAAGTCTAATCCGCAGCCTTGTCCCCACTGAGATGCTCAGTTTACCAACCCTGTAATTTAAGCTCATTGTTACAGCCATAATAATCAAATGGATCGTTTTTCTAACAGATACTTTTGGTCAACATTTCCCATTTGTTTAAAAGCTCTTCTGAAACCAGGGCTTGAATGCAGCCAAAGCTGGAGCAGAGTTCCAGTAAATATTTTCAAACCCACAGGCCCCTTTGCAGGGCTGAACCAACAAGCCCCAGTGCACTCTGTGAGGTTGAAGCCTCGAGCCTTGGGAAATAATCTGTGAGAATTTAAACTCTTCCTTAAACCTCCTGTACTGGTTAGGTTACAGGCAGGCTCCCTGTGCTGTTACACTATTTCTCAGTGCAAGAGTCAAAAGTTGTGCGTACCTATGAGAAAATAACATCCTGAATGGTGAACCAAAGATCAGTGTTATTTAGCCAAATCAGCATTCACCTGGAAAATGCTTCACATGAAAAAGCTGCTATCCTTCCTGCAGATAATGGGAACATGCCTTTACATTAGCCAGAACAATCTGTGTAGCTAGATATAGTGTTGTAGGGGTAGATATACATGTTGCGTATAAACACTCATGCTTCAGACATAAGACAGCTATTGATTGATATGATTTAAGAAGCTTTTTCTGTGAACAGTTATTTCATAGCTGTCCATGACGAGGATTCTAATGCCTTCCTCTGAAGCTCTCAGAGAAAGGATGCTGGATTAGAAGGACCATGAGTCTGATCTAGTCTGGCAAGTCCTCTTGGCCTTTAGTAACATTTTTAGCCCATTATTTTGCAGTAACAAAGGGGCTATTGTCCAATCCAGTCCCGTCCCCTCATCATTCTCTTAGTCTCAGCCCTGACTGAAATGTTGGGCCTGATCCTCTATTGCCCTGTACCTCCTGGAGTCATTTGCACCAGTGCAAAGTGAGTACAAGATATTACCATTTTGATCTGGTAGTGTTTCATACTCAATTGGCACTCACTGTGCAGCAATGTAAACAAATCCTCAAGGTTCAGGGAACTGGAGAGAATCAAGCCCACTGTTTCGGTCTTTTCAGCCATGTTTATTTAATTGGCATTACAGAAATTTTTCTATAACAAAGCATAAATGCAGTCTTCAAAGCCACTGCAGCCTTAGAGCCTATTAACAACAAGCAACTCTTTTCCATTTGCCTCGTGGGCAAGCTTCTGGGGACACTGCACACAGGCATAAATCTTGTGCCGGCCACATCACTCTTTCCAGAAGTGGACGAAAGTGAGAGATAGCTTTGTCACCCTGCCCTGCCCCCCGCACTCGTCCTGGCCCCTTGGAGGGCCTGTCTTCCATTTTAGTTCTTGAAATTCCACCAGAATGTTCCACATAGTGTAAGAAGACCTACAGCACTGGAAGGAGACTCAGGAGATGGATGTATTTTAACACTTGCCAAGCCACAGGCTTCTTCGTGACTTCAGCTGACTCATTTAAGAGCTCTGTGCCTCAACTTCCAGTTCTGTAAAATGGGGACAGCAACGTCCATGTTGCCCATCATTATAGCATCTGAGCCCCTCGTGATCTTTCAGGGATTTATTGTCACTAACACCCAGGAGAGGTATGGAAGAGCTATTATCCCCCTTCTATAGATGGGGAAGCGAGACACCGGCAGATTGAATGACTTGCATATGAGAAGCCTGAGGTGGAGCAGGAAATTGAGCCCCTCGCTCTTGAGGCTGGTGCCGAAACCACTGTGTCATACTTCCTCTCTTCCCAAGCTCTCTGGCTGACTTCAATGGGTGCTAAAATATTGTGGTATGGGTGGCCACAGACGCCGGGGCTTCATTTGCTATGAGCTAAGTAGAGCAGTCGCCCCTCATATCCCAGGCCTTGGTTTCCCCACCCAAGCCTTTTTACAGATCTCTGTTCCACTTCCACCTTTACCAGCGTTCCCTCTAATTTTTACCATCCATGGGCAGAATAAATTTTGTTCTGTGCACGAAGGCCTGTGCAGATATGCAGCAGTAAGAGAAACACATGCTGCTCTGCTAAATAACTGGGCAGCTCCCGAGTCACTCCTGGATAGACACCCACGTGCTCAGCTTACAGGGAGCCTTGCGCCCCACCCCCGACTTTGCAGGCATGACACAATCCCCTACAATCCTCTATGTGCTGACACAATTTGCCTTCCCCTCGCCCTGGATCTTTCGGAAATAACGCCCCTGCACAGACGCGGGCAGCACCTGTATCCCTGCCAGGGCTCACTCAGGAAGAAGTTCCTCACAAGAGGATTTATTTAACAGCGCACGTGGCCGCCTCACTGCATGGGCGCTCATTAAACATTCAAAAAGAAGACTGTGTTACTAGCAGGTCACAGGCATAATTACAGTAAAAGCTTTCCCCTGGACTCTGCTCACTGAGAATTCGGCTTCGTTTGTCACTGAGCCAGAGACGGAATGAGCCTCGCAGGACGAGAACTCGCCCTACCCGTGTGTTGCACTTGGAGGAGGAATCCAGAGGCTCTGCTTGCACATACTCCCTGTCTCCTTCCCTCCTCAAAAGCAACTTTCACTCCAGTAAGCTGGAGTGGCTTTGGGTGATCACCTCATGTGCAAGAAGTAAGAGTGTGTCTGTGGATGGAGGGTGCTGCCACACACCCCAGATTTTGCACCCCACCTAGGGGTCCCAGTCGCCAACCCGCACCTGGGGGACGCGCTGCCACCTGGGGTCCCAGCCACCAGCTCCACCAGCTCCACAGTGTCCCAGCCTCCGGCCCCATAGTCTCTGCTGTTGGCCCCAGGGTCTGGCTGCTCCAGGCTCCACTGCAGCACAGGGTCCCAGCTGCTCCACTGTAGGCCCCAGAGGCCCGAAAGTTGGCCTCAGCGCCCCACCCTAAAAATGGTTACAGTGCCACTGCCTCTCCTGTTCCTTGAACCAGCCAAAATAACGCAATTCTGAGCTTGTGTAGGGTCCGAGACAGCACCATTGATTTGGATCAACCCCTTAGAGGAGTTTATATGTAGGTCTTAAAGTTACAAATGACGTAGGGTTTTACCAAGGGAGAAAAGATCACACAGCAACTCACCAGCAGAACACTGGTCTCCTGGGACTCTCCTCACTGCCTCATTTGCTGCACCACGTTGCCTGCATTCAATTATGCTTTTAGCAGTAGGAAAACATAGGAACAAAGAGAGCTGAGTTCAGGTCTATACTAGGAAGTAAAATTGAGAATTGCGCAGCTGGAGTCGGCTTCTCTAAAATCGTTTTTTGCTGCCAACCCCACAGTGAGAGATTGACGGGAGAAACTCTCCCCTTGATTTCCCTTACTCTTCACGACTGCCAGAAGTAGCAGCAGGGCCTTGGCAGTACCATTGAGCATGGCCCCACCAGGTGCACTAGGTTGAACAGCAATAGATCAACCACTAGTGCATCGCTCTTCCAGTAAGTATAGCTATACCTCAGAGTTGTTACTATGGGAAGAGGGACCCTTGAAAGGTGCTACCACAGGTGATAAATTGCAGGTCCTCACCTACACCTGAAGAGGCAAGTTTGCAGTGCTCTCCAGAATTCCCAAGTAAGACCAGCAGTTCAGGTACAATGCCTGAGAGCTGAAGCTTTTGGAGGGTTGATCCAAAACCCATTGAAGTCAATGGGAATCTTTCCATTGACTTGCGTGGGCTTTGGATCGGGTCCTTGGCAAACAAATAGACAACTTCTACCTTTGAAGCTGCCAGTCCAACAACTTGCATGACCACTGAATTCATTTAGGCCTAAGTTAGTAAGGAAACATTGATTTGACTTTGTACTGATTATTTAGTCTGCACATAATTTAACTCATATATGTGATTTTATGTCAGCTTTACAGGCACACAAGATAGGTGCGAGAATGTACGTGGCAATTGGGCTTAAAGGGGTAGCTGGGTTAGTCATTAGCTTCACCAAAACCAACAAGCCGTCCTGTAGCAAATTAAAGACTAACAATTTTATTTAACTAGGTAATGAGGTTGTGTGGGTAAGACCCACTTCAGCAGATTTTGGAGCAAAAGGGAGAAAACATTATATACCCTGTTTTCCTGTTCCTACTGTTCATGTGAGTAGCACGCACAAAACGTTTCCTAACTATTTATAAACCATTCAGAAATGGAACTTAAAGAGTGCATCTACACTTGCTCTCCTCTTTCGAAAGAGGTATGCAAATGAGGTAAATTGAAAATGCAAATGAGGTATAAATTTGCACACTTGGCGCCTCATTTATTTAATGGGAAGAAGGATTCTTTGGAAGACGGGATTTACTTTTGAAAGAGGAGCGTCTACACTGGCTTTTTTCTTTCAAAAGAATCTCTTTTGAAATTAGAATATGCAAATAAGGGGCTAAATATGAAAATTTCACCTCATTTGCATTTTATTTACCTCATTTGCATACCTCTTTCGAAAGAGGAGTGCAAGTGTAGACGCACCCTAATATACATAATGTGACTCCTTAAAAACCGTATCCGCTTTCCTCTTTCATTCAGTCTAGTCAAGGTAGTCTTGACTGTGTCACTGCACCTGTGATTTTGATGGGAATTTTATCCATATTCAAATGCCATCTAGAATTTTGAGTCACCAATTGATTTAGCTTTGTATCCTGTTGCTCCTATGCGTCTGCTCTTTTAAACTGTTGTTCATAAACAACTTTTGCAACCATCATGTAACGCCAAAAGAGTGAAGTCACATGACTCATTTATTTTCCCAGACTGCTTGAGCAGGTCTTGGATAGCTGATCCTGGTTCAGCGTGTAGCTAGCAGAGGACTTGCTTTCTCCACACTCTCCTAGTACCCCTTTGCGACAGAATGATGGACTTGCGGTCATGCCGACACACTTTCTAAAATCAGCCAAAACAGCAGCTGAAATCAGGGGCAGCTTTTCTTTGACTTCAACAGGCCGTGGATCAAGTCCACAGTCAAATCCATGGACTCCACTAGTTGGGGAACTCAATACATGTCGGACCATCCTGGCCCAGAACCCTTGGGACCTGAACAGTCTCAAAACAGGGAGTCTGCTGGACCAGGGGAGGTTAATGCTCCCTTGCGCACTGCCAGCCCCACTCACAGGCTGCTCTCCTGACCATCAGCCCACCCCCAGCTTTCAACCCCAGCCACTGAGCTCTGCTCCTGGTCCAGCAGGGCTCCCGGCTGCTGGCCCACCTGCCACTGGCCCAGCTGCAGCTTCCCAGCCCCAGCTAGAGCTACCGGCTGCAGCTCCCATCCATTGCTGCTCCCACCCCTGCCATCAGCCCAGCTGCCATTGCCAGCTTCCCTGCCGCCAACCCAACCCCAGCTGCAGCTCCCCCGTCCCCCACCAGCCCCCCTGCTGCTGGCGTGGCTGTAGCTGCCTGGCCCCAGCTGGGGCTCCCAGCTGCTGGACTCCCAGCTGCCGCAGCTCTCTGGTCCAGCATCATGCATGATTTTGGCAGGCCACAGATGTTGCCAGACCAGAGAGTTCTGGATTTTAGAGGATTTAGAGTTCTGGATTTACCAACCGCAATGAAGAGTAAGCCAGTAGGGGAGTCTGAAAAGCAGAATTTAAAATTGATTATTCGCTTAAGCAATTTTTAAATTTAATTTAGAAACCTGTTAGCTTTGATTTGTTACAGTCTGGGCGGCTTGCAGGAAGAGTGATGTAGAAAATAAAGATTATATTGTATTGTTTGTGAGACAGATTTCCCTCTAGTACAAGTGTGAAATACTCATTAACACAATTAGGTAGGTTTGAATGAAATATGTTAAAATGCTTGGCAGAGTGTTAGCCAAAGTGTAGTTGAGCATCTACCACCTGTTAACTCAAAAGGAAGCAGGTATTTGGAGCATGAATGTTAATTATGTGCAATCTTTCAGATACCTCAACCTTCAAGTTTTTGTGAGTTTCTCTGCACAATTTCACAAAAAAACAAGCAGTCCTGTAGCACTTTGAAGGCTAACAAATTTATTTGTTAGGCAATAATTTGTTACTCTTTAAGGTGCTACCCGATTGCTTGTTTTATGTGATGCTACAAACTAACACGGCTAACCCCTGTGAGATTCCATATAGTTTGCTCTCCAGAGAAAGCAGAGCAACTTTAATATGTTATGTTGAAGGCCTGAGTTTTAAAAAGGCTCTCTTGGAAACTCCTGATCCCCAAGACAATGAAGATCAAAGGAAAGATGTGGAAATGTTAAGGAAAGGAGACAATGAGCATGCAGCTGGCTCTGCCAGTATATTAGTGTGGCCCCAGAGAACTCAGAAATATAACATATGTTCCTGCTGACAACAAGGCATGACATGTTGGGTGAGGATGGGAGCAGTATGTGGGAAAAACCGGTCTAAGAGGAAGAAAGGACTTACTACAGATTTTTAGCCATTAGACATTTTGCAAGTGGACAGGTATCAGCATTTCAGATCAGACACCAAAATGGCCTATTACCTAGAAACACAAATGGACAGAAGATACTCAAACTCAGTAATCTATAAACAGATATGGATAAAACTTGAGCTTTTATTTCCCTATAAAGCTTAGGAAAAAAAGAGCAGCTCATTGTTACTGGATTTAAATTAGTCCAACTATTGACATTTTCTCTCATGTTTTTTATTATATTATCATCATCGTTATTATTTATTTAAAGACTGAGATACAATTAACTGAGAAATGTTTATCAGAAGTATTTTGTCAATTTTTCTGATCAAATTACTTGCCCATTTTTTTCAGTTAATATTAATTGATGTTTAAGTAGAATTAATCTTCAGTACTTTGCATTAAATCCAAGCATGGCACCAGAATTTAATATAATTTCCACTTCCAACACAGACCTTAACCTTTTTGTAGCCATTGAGTCCTTTAATCTTTGTAGTCTCAAAAGTAAATGCTGTCTAATCCACCAAACTAAGGTTTGTTTACCAAATGAAAAGAGACATTTTATATCTAAGAGTACGAACTTTTCCCCATTGCGCACACAATTGAATACACTTAAATAAAAAAAATTACATTCTGAGTTGTATAAAGTAGACTTAACTTTATTAATCTAACAGAAATTCAAGCACAGGCCCTGGATTAATTACAAGCTAGGTGCAGCTGGTGAGATATAGCACGACCAAGTGCCATTAACCTCAGCTAGTTATTATTTTATCCCACAGGAAATGCTTTTTGCACAATTGGTTATTGCTTGTACAAAATGAAAAGAAAAGCAGACGTATGGAGTTGGTGTGTGGATGGTACCATTTCACTGGTGTGTGGTTGATACCATTTCACTGGTACGTACAAGGGCATTTTTAAAGTAATGCCCTGCACATTAGCCAATTAGATTGCCTGCATCACCTCACGATATTCCACTCATCTAACAACCTCTCCTACAATCGAAGCTGACCAGTGGGCACATAATTAAAATGAATTAATGATCCGAAGCAGAAACTGTGTTTAATGAAGTCCCTCTCAGGCTTTTGAGCTGATGCCAAGGCTGTTTGTCTACAAACATTTACCAACCCGCTGTGCATAAAAGGCTTGGCCACCTGTTCTGTCTTCTCTTTAATTTTGCTTCCCCTCCTTCACCCCACCAAGCCTAAAGGTAGCAATATCAGGTTAGACCTGCAGTTTCTGAACTGCACAGATGACTTGAAAGGGTTGCATAGTTCTAATAGCGATGAGGTGGATCTTCCAGTTAGCATTTGTATCAACCTCTCTTTTTCACTTCAGCAATTGTTCACTTCCTGGATGTGAACTCATAACTAAACCTTGCTGTCCCTTTATCATGAGAAATAATTTCCCAGTTAAAATTTCCCACCAAATCTCTTTTCATTTGTTCAGTCAAAAACTATAGATCCTGTAAGCCACCTATATTGCTTTCAGCTACACATAGGTGCTCCAGAGGAAACGGGTCTGGATCACGCTAATAGAATGATAAAGCAAGGAATGGTTCCATTGGATGGTTCGTACTTTCTTTGAAGTCAATGGGAATTTTTTGATTTGGTTAAGTGGGAACAGGGTAAGACCTTAAAAAGACTAAAGTTAGCACAAAAAAGAAAGAAAATATGGGAAAAAATGCAGAACTGTAAAGGAAATCAACGAGCAAATATTAAAAAGCAAGCGAAACACATACACACACAAATATAGCACCAATTTGTGGAGCCCATACGCACCCTGGTGAGGAGTTACTAACCTGAGTAGTCCCAATGCATCTATTCCTATGAGTAAATGCTCACCAATGTGAATAAGGGCTCCACAATCTGGCCGTTTGGAATGAATGAAGAAAATGCCTTGGGCTTCATCTCTCCCTACTCTTTATTTACAACTTATTTACTTCTGAGCCTAGTACCATAACATGACATGCATCCCAATGCAGGTGCTTTCCCAGTCCTACATGACCATTCCCCAGGAGTGACTCCTTAGGGAAGCCCAGGGTTTTGCTATGTAAGTGAGTAACAATTCTTCTCCACAAGGGCTGGCACAGTTATGCATGGAGAGCTCCTCAGCGGGCAAATTTGGGAGAACTACTGTGACTTTAACAGGTGATACTCTGATTCACAGTAGGTGGAGTTCAAGTTTACGGAATGCATAGTTGTGACATCTGATATGCCATGGGAGTTCCTGTATAAGGACCCAGTTCCGCAACTGGTAAGCTATATTTGCAATACAGAGATGATAATGGGATAAGTGCATTGCCATAGCTGTGCCAGCATAACCCCGCAGTGTAGACACGCAGTCTATTCTGATGGAAGGGATTTTTCTTCCTCACTGTAAGAATGCCACCTCTCTGAGCAATGGTTGCTATGTCAACAGACACATTCTTCCATTGGCTGACCTCTGTCTGCATGAGGGGCTAGGCTTGGCATAACTATATCTGTTCGGGGAGAGGGTTTTTCACTTTTCACTGCAGACTTCACTTTTAAACATAGACCGGGTCTTACCCTGAATAGCGCTTGGCACCTGATATGCGAGTAAGCATTGCTGGAGCAGGTCCTATAACAGAGATACATGAAATCTTCACTACTGGTGATGGAAGAGGATCTAGAGATGCTCAGTGGCTCTTTTCTATCTCTGCCTTTTAGCACTCTGCAGTAAAACATTTAGTCATGCTTTTCTGGGGATGGTGTGACAGAAAGCAAAACCGCATGGTATTACAAGGTCGAAACATGCCCATCTAACCACATCCAAACTTTGACGCTGGGTTGCTCTTTTGTAGACAGGCAGCTTCTCCTAATACTGACATGTGCAATGTTTTTTAGTCTCTCACATAATGAAGCACAGGGTGAAAGGATGTAGATAGGATACATTTGAAAGCATCAGTCACAGGCTGTAATGGAACTGAATTAAATATCAGCAACATGCCCAAGAAAGAATAATGCACAACTGAAGTTCAGGGGAAGGTGGGTCGGTATCATAAACATTCACACATAAACATACTAGATGGCTCCCTCGTTTCACAGTGACTTGAATGCAAAGTATTTGTACGGTCATTTCCATTTATGTTCCCAAGAGGGTGCTGAGACTGGCATGGTTGTCAGAGGAGTGTGAGAAGATGCCAGCACAAGCAAACAGTTTCCAAGGCAGAACTGCAGCAATGCTTGATATTGTATTAATGGGAGTGCTGGCCATCTGGCCATTAGGGACAAGCTGCTGCCAGGGTGTCTCTCTTTTTCCGTCTCATTTCAGGAGCTCTGGAGCCTAGGACAGGGACCCCCAGGGGGATTCTGGCTAAAGATCATTCCAGCATCCACTCAGATGTTTTAGAGAAAAGGACAGAGAACTGATAAGGAAGGAGAATGTGCTCACTCCCACACAGAAAAAAATAAAAAAAACAGCAAGCCTAACACTCAAAGAAAGAAAATGAGAGCAGCTGAACAAGGGAATGGTTTAAATAAATAAGGGGGAGGAAATGGGCAAAGACAAAGAAAAACAAGAGACACAGCACGTGACTCAAAGAAATAAAGAGGCAGAATTAAGAAGGAACAGGGGAAAAAAGAAGAGACAACAAAAGCTTCAGTGGGTATAAACTATAAAAATTAAGGATGAGAGTCAAAGATGAGAGGCTGAATTTCTTAACATGGAAGTGACTTTCCAGCTGATTGTGGTAGATTATGAAGCCATTTACTCATGTGGAATAGTACTTTAAACCACAAGTCCACTGAAGTCAATAGGTTTATATTTGAAGTAAAGTACTACTCAGAGTGAGCAACGGTGCCCAAATCTTCCCCTTGCTAAATAAACACCCTTCCTTTGTCACAGTTCATAAAGGATGCTTACCGTAACCCCCGAGATTTTTCTTCAACCTATAGAAAATTTACAGAAGGTACTAAGATATAGTCACAATTTTGTGTAATTATGGTCTTTCCAGAAATGCCAGCAAATGTTCGCTGCTCAATATGAAACCTGGAAAGGAGACAGAGAGCTCCCAATTTTTCTGTAAAACAAATATAAACATCTACCTATTATTCTGTTCACAAATCTAGTGTAATCATGAAGGAAACGGCATGGGGAAAGAGAGTTTTTAACAAAATCACAGCTCTTGTGATCTCATTCCCTATGTAAATTGTTCAAGAATTGGTACAACTTAATACCTTGCAAAAAACATTATGATTTTCCCATGATTCTAATTACAGTGGGGTCCATGCACAGCCTTACTTCCTGCTGGTGGAAATTATTTCAGCTGCCCTAAGATGCCAACCTCCCTGGAGGAGTGGCCTTGCCATAGGCTCATGAAAAATCGGAATGAAATCAGAAAAGAGACTACACAGCAGAGTATGTTGGTAGTTTAGGTGTACAACTATGTACATTGGGCATCCAGAATTTGGAGTATTATGTACATTACAATTAGTTGTAGGTGAACCTCAAAAGGCTAGGAGTCTCACTTCAGCTGAGTTAAAATTCCCATATTTACATAGAGCTTATCTTGGATGAACTTTTCTGATCTGTATCACTGGAATAGCCATGTTAGTCTGTCTCTGCAAAAACAATAAGAAGTCCTGTGGTGCCTTATGAGGTAACTGATGTTTCGGAGCATAAACTTTCGTGGGCAAAGACCCACTTCGTCAAATACATGAGTTCCCACTCATACATCTGACAAACCACATCTTTGCCCATGAAAGGTTATGCTCCAAAATATCTGTTAGTTTATTGGGTGCCACAGGACTTCTTGTTGTTTTTCTGATCTGCAAACTCATCTGGAAGTCTAATGAGAACAAGATTTCTCTGTGTATTTCTCAGACTTCCTGGTTATACCTAATGGGTGTCTATTTGAGTATTGGTAGAGAAAGAAATGGTTCTGAAACAAAATACTGGGTGTCAAACTCAAACTTAACACCCCAGGTCCATCTCTGTACCGTGCCAAACTGGAAGTCCAAGGCTGAATATCAGTGAAATTTAGGGAATTTCAGATATGGATGATGAATCATGTCTGAATTCCGTAGGTTGCACTACTCATCTCTTGCTTGAAACCATGCAGACTCCAAAACTCTTTCCATAAACTGTTCTGTGGAGCCACACACTTTGCAATCCCAAATGACAGACTAAATCTCAGCATCCACCTTTATACAATGATGGACACTAACATAGAGAATATGTGTACAGAAGCCCAAAAAAGCAAATTTCAGTGGAAGTGCCAGAGAAATCAATTATTGTAAGCTTTATCAGGACTGGGGGTAGGAGGATTCTGTTTCTACCCCAAGTTCCCAGTTAAAGTTAAGACAGCAGACATGTCTAATGTCTGTAATTAATTACATCCAACTGCTAATTGAGAAATGTCATAGAGTTACTCTAGGTACACTCCATTGTAACCAAGAGCAAAGTCTAGGTTTGCATCCTGTATATAGCTCATGTGTAGTCCTTATTCACTCTCGCAAGCTCAGTGGGATTGCTCACAGAAATAAGAGTGACTCTCCTGGGCAAGGATCTGTAGGATTGTATTCCTAATGATATTCTCAGTGTTTTCTTCAGAAATGATTTTGACTGTTCCTAGAAAAGCAGCATTATCAAAGATTCCTGTAACAGTGATGTAGTCTTCAGATAGCAACTGCTATCTTATGCAAAAGAATGCTGACCAGTGTTCCCTATAAGCTGAGCACTTGGGCGGCTGCCCCACAGAGGTTGTGTCTACACTAGCCAGCTACTTCAAAGTACCTGGCACCACGTCGAAATAGCACACATCACGTCTACATGTGCTGTGTGCTATTTCGATGTTGAAATCGACGTTAGGTGGCGAGATGTCGAAATCGCTATTCCTATCCGAAGATGGGAATAGCGCCCTACTTCGACGTTCAACGTCGAAGTAGGGAATGTATAGTAGATCCACATCCCACTACTTCGAAATAGCAAGGTCCTCCATGGTGGCCGTCAGCTGAGGGGTTGAGAGACGTTCTGTCCAGCCCCTGCGGGGGTCTATGGTCGCCGTGTGCAGCAACCCTTAGCCCAGGGCTTCTGGCTGCTGCTGCTGCTGCTGCTGCTGCTGCTGCAGCGGGAGGTCCATGCTGTGTGCACGGGGTCTGCAACCGGTTGTCAGCTCTGTGGACCTCGTGCTGTGCAGGCCGAGTGTGTCTGGGAGGAGCCCTTTAAGGGAGTGGCTTGCTCGTGCCCCTGAAGGGCTAGTCCAGCCTGTGATCCCGTCCGCAGGCTTTGCTGGCCCCTTATTTCAACAGGGAGCGCTTGTGTGTGTGGATGCTCCACATTTCCTTCCGGGGCAGCTCCTTTCAACGTTCCGCGTCGCTACTTCGGCGTTGAACGCCAACAGCACCAGCCCCAGAGGACATGCAGACGATACGCGTCGAAGTGGCCCATTTCGATGTTTTTACTTCAAAATAGGCTACTTTGACATAGCGTGCTAGTGTAGATGTAGCCAAAGTCAGATACCTCCAGATGATTAGCAGAGTGTCCCGCAACCACCCACAACCCTCAGCACGTGTTTCCATTGGTGGTGCACGTCTACAAATGCCTTGGTGCACAAAACAAAAATTATTCTGGCCATGGAGGGAAAAATTTAGAGGGAACACTAATGCTACCCATTATAAAGTCTGGGACAGGCAACAGGATGGGTCTCCACTCAGAGAGAGCCTACAGTAGGGAGATCTGACGTGTCCCAAACTAAGGGTGGAGAGGGTAGGAAAACTGTGATGGTGAGTAGCCTTCAGACAAGGAGTGCAAATCACACTTTTTCCCCCCTTGCTTACATTTAAATGAGATTGTGTAAAAACTTTATTTCCAAGAATCAAATGCGCACATTCTTTGAAGAGGCCCAGACCAGTAGCAAAACTGAAGTTTCACTGAGGGGTAAAAAAAAAAACAACCGGAAACATTACAAAACCTATATTGATACAGTTAGGTTCTTACTAATTTCTGTGGAAAGAGAGATACTTGTATTTAACCAGCACTCTTGAAGTGTTGGAAACCCCGGTATAATCGCGTTGTCATAGTGCATAAGAACAAGAGAGTGAAACACTCACAGGCATTCAGATACCACAGCGATGAGTGTGTGAGGAAATCCTAGAAGACAGATAAGAGCAATGAGAGGCAGAAGTAGAGCGAGAGAGTAAGACTGACAAAAGCAAAACTGATTAGCTCACTTGCTGGAATAATATTTTTTTTTAAGGTGAAAAGAACATTAGGGGAACTTTTCAAGCTTTAATATTCTAAAGTAGGATTGGCAATGTTTGTTAGGATTTTTATTAGATCTCTATGATTTTTGCTATAGGAGAGTTTCTACGACAGTGGTTAATCAAAGCAAGTGAGAAAATACTGTAGAAAGAAGAACAATCTTGTACTGTCTCCTCATGGAAGAACAGCACTGCCTGAAATGTCATTTCAATTTCTGATTTTTAAGACTCATCTTTCCTTTCTTACATCTTTTGAGCAGAGCTGGTCCCATACCAGGACAACAATTTCACTAAAAATACTTAAATTTCAAAGTTGTTTTTGTCTCATAGAATTTGATGTTAGACCCATTTTCCATATTTTTGATTATTTTCCATGACTGTTTACACTGAACATTTTGCCAAAAATTGAATAGAAATCTGTATTCATGTGGTTTTCGAAACCGTTTTAGAATGCTTGTGTTTACCCAAAAAAACAACAAGCAAAACAAAAAAAAAGTTTTCATTAAGAAATGTTTTTTGACAATTTTTTTTTCAAAACCAATTTGGGTAAAAATGTTAAAGAACATCTGACGAACCAATAGAAAATTTGAATAGCGATGACAACTTTTTGCAAAAGAAGTCTGATTTTTAAAAAGGCCAATTTTGATTAAATATACTTTTAGTGTGAAAAATGTTGACCTGTCCTTAGGGTTTTGGTTTGGGGCAAAACATGTCTATCTTAGCTGCGTCTTCATGCAAGCATTTGACAGATCATATATGATGACAGCTTATTCCTCTGCTCTCTCAAACAGTCATGTACCAGGAAACAATTTGCTATGGGAGAGGGTTGTTAGTTATTGTTAGGTGTCAGCATGCCTGTTGGTGTGTTCTCACCACACTGGATCACAGAGACCTAGGTAGCTGTTTCATACACTGATGGCTAAGACATAGAGTTCTTGGGACAAAGAGAAAATAGGACTACCCCAGGCAGGAGGCCAGCACAATGCCGATGTTACCCCTTGAGCTCTCTAAATAGAGTGTAAGTGGGAACCAAATGGTGCAAAGCCTTTTAGTGCTAGGCCTTCTGCACACGGAGGAATTTCACCCAATGAGAAGAGAGGTGACAAAATAATTGATACAATTAAATAACATTGGGTCAAATTCAAGACAGCCTCTACTCAGACGGACAAGAGAAAAGAAGACCTATTGTTTCCTTCTCAATGCTGTGCAGAGGCTGATCAAGACCATATAAGCCAGAAATATGGTTTGTATAACCCCGTGTATGATAGCTCTTCAAAAAAGAGATGAGGAGGGCAGGGTAATGACCCTCTCCATCCCACCTTCCTACTATGCCTAGAGCTGAACAGGTCTGGAGCAGTGTAGCACACTGTCCTACGCCATCTCCTTGGCTACGGCTACACCAGCGACTTTTGCCAACAAAACCCCAGTTTTTGTTGACAAAACTGGTGGAGCATCCACACAGGAAATGCATTTTGTCTGCCATGCTTCTGGGTGCCTCTTTTGTCAAGAGAGCAGCCAGGCAGTCGGGCCACTCTGTCGACAGAGCGGAACACTCTTCCAATTGGCTTTTGTGCGTGTCCGCACTCTGACGACAGAAGTTTTGCCAGTAAATCTCTTCTGTCGACAGATCGCTGTAGTGTAGCCATAGTTACTTTCATCATACAACAGCCTGTGTTCTCTTAGATTAGACAGGTAGATGCATCTCTTAGAAGACCGGAAGTTTAGAATAAAGGCAGGAAGATGGCAGCAGAAGAACTAGAACAGGGAGGAGAAAGCAGGGCGATTAAGTAACAGCATAAGCCTGCTTCTCTAGAAATAGGAGGTTAGCAACTGACTTCTGTGTAGGCCCCTTGACATAGAAAGGGAAAACAAAAGAACTTTCCATTGGGTGGAAATAATGATCCCAAGAGCCAGTAGGGAAACAAACAGGAGGTTCAAGAGGCGCCTTCTGTAGCTGGAAGTTACTGGCCTACTCTGAAGACATTACTCAGAAAGACAATGAAGTCAATGGGACTTTGGTGTGAATAAGCACTGCAGCTTGTGGCCCCCAAGTAGAAATTGTGGACACTCCCCCCCACACACACTTTCATTTCCATGGGTCCAGATCAGGCTCCCAAATTTCAGGACAATTCTGGATAAGTTTGGCGGTAAACGTTTACATTACAATCCAGACTGAGGCTGCCATGCTCCAAGTTTAATATGTATACTTTTTGTCTTGGTCTGCCTGAAAGGTTTTTCCCAGCAAAACTGGTCTTCTGTTGGGAAGAAACCATAGTGTCTCTACACACAAAATGCACTTTGTCGACAAAACCCAGCAAATCCGCCAGCAGAATTATGCCTCTCCCCGTTCAGGTATAACGTCTCTCTTGACAATGTTCTGTCAACGGAACAGGTCTGGGGCCATTTTGTCAACAAAGGAGGATTCCAGTTCCTCAGGGCAGCCCTGTCTGCAGAGCTTCTGGTCAGCCATTCCGTCAAGAGAATGCTGGGCAGTCTGGCTGCTCTCTGTTGATAGAGCGGATTGCTCTTTAGATCTTCTTTTATGTGTAGACACAATGTCAACAGTGCTGCATCTACACTAGCAAGTTCTTTCAAAAGATTTTTCAAAAGAAGGGGGGCTCTTTCAAAAGATCCCATGGAGCATCAACACACAAAAAGTATTCTTTCAAAAGTAAATCGAAGGCATACGGCACTCCTTTCAAAGTTGCTCTTCCTTTCCCATTTCAGGAAGAGCTCTCCCTTTCGAAAGCTTCTTTTAAAAGAAAACATCTGTAGATGTTCCCCAGGCCCTTTTTCTTCTAAAGAGCAGTCCTCATGGGGACTGATTTTTCTATCCCTGGTCCATTCTTTCGAAAGAGCGGGGGCTGTGTGGACGTTCTCTTTCGAAAGGGCAGATCACTTTTTTGATCTGCTTTTTTGAGTGTGGACGCACTTTTTTGAAAGAAGTTCTTTTGGAAGGGATCTTCCAGAAGGGCTTCTTTTGGAAGATCTCTGTAGCGTAGATGTAGCCCAGAAGTTTTGCAGGTAAACCCCTTCTGACAGTGACTTCTGTGGACAGAGGCTTCTCATGTAGATGTAGCGTATAACTCTGATGTCTGCTGTTCAGTGATAAAAAAGGGGGCTAGACAAATGACATAGACAGACATCATTTTATGTTCCCATTCGTTTCTTCTTCTTAAGGAGGAAAGATATTTTTATAGGATTTTGTGTTATAATACATTTTGTGCCCCCCAAAAAATCAATCCAACAGTAAATATTTAAACATAAATAAGATCTTATATGTAAAATGCACTCCAACAGCACGGCCCAATTTTGTCATGTGATGAGTGTCTCCTGAGAGCCTAAGTTCCAGGGAAGCTAAAAGTTCTCATTACCTTGCTAAATCAGCCTTTAGCCTAGATTTCTATTTAAAGTTACTATGGGGCTTTTTCCCCTTTTAGGTTTGTTTTTGTTTTTTAACCAAGTGCCAATTAGACGGGTTTTAAGTAAGGCTGGAGAACTCTTTGTTCAAATGAGAAATTTTTAGTCCCTTGAAGTGTAATGGATTTTAAACAGAAAATTCTCTCCTGCTGTGCATTGATCAGCTATTGATTAGAGAGGGTTTGAACTAAATTATCACTGCCAAATAAAAGGCCTTCAGGATGAAGGAACTGAGCTGAGCACAGTGTTATATGAAAAGTAAGCCAATCTTTTGTGGTAGGATCGAAAGGCCCTGGTCACTCTTGAGGAAAAAAAATGTTAATTGAAAAATTCCTTAAATAGGTAACAGCTCTGGAAGTCTGCTTTACATAAAAGGTATGAAATCCCAATCAGACGATAGCAGAGAAAAGGATCCTGCAGTTCAAGTGGGAGTTTTTCTCTAATGGTGCTGATTAATTTCCCATTCATGGATGACATGGAGTGATGGAAACGATTCCTTTCAGAAGAAAGGAATAATGACAACTGGACCTGTGCAACCTGGGGGAAGTTTGAATTAATTGGCTCCTTGACACAGAAAATTAAAACAAAAGAACTTCCTCTTGGGTGGAAAGATTTATCCCAGATCTAGCAGGAAAACAAATATATTGGCTTGATTAAGCTTCAAAAGCCTGGCCCATTTTTTATTTTACACTTTCAGATCTTTGCTCCAAAACTTTATATAATGGGCAGCACAACATAACTGGAATCTGCTGATGACATTCCAAAAGCTATTAATAAAAATAAACAAACAATTTTAAAAAAAGTAAAATTCCCAAACAATTCTTCTTCCTTTCCAACCTGGAAATGAAAACCATGGTTGATGTCTTATTTTCAAAGGAGTGCCTACTACAGGTGCCCCAATCCATATTTAAGAATTTAAATCAATGGCCTGATTTGTGAAGGTGCTGAGCACCTGAAGGGACCATTGACTTCAATGTGAGCTGTAGCTGCTCAGTACCTCTGAAAATCAGACCATAGATTTCTAGATACCCAACTTCAGATAACCCTGTTTGAAAAGTTTGACCCATGTCTAATACAAATAGCATTTAAATGCCCAAGGAAGAAATTTGAAAATGAGTTGATTGAAGTGTATAAGTACTTTTGTGAGGAGAAAATACCAGATAGCAAAAGGCTCTTCAATCTACCATAGAAAGGCCTGGTAAGAATCAATGGTATGAAGCTACAGACAGATTCCATTTAGAAATGAGTCAGACTTTTTTAACAGTGAGGGCGACTACCATTAAAACAAATTACATAAGAACAGCTTTTTCTTCTTAGCAGACACTCAATAATGAATAGGATGTGTTCATGTCACTGCCTATTTGTGAGTCCATTGATGGTGGATCAGCTCAATTCTAGAGCTGCAGATCTTATCATGGAAGGGGCAGGTGTTGGTAGCTTTTGCAGGGGTGCGGGGCAGTTTCTGACACACTTTTCTTCTGGAAACTCTTTTCATCTTCTCCACCTCTCCTCATCTGCACTAGAAAGGGACCTCTCAAATTGCACCACCCTCCCACGCATTACCATTCTCCACTGGGGATGGTCTTGAGCAAGGTTCTCCCGAGTGTCAACATGGATGCTGCATTTTTCATGGTCTTTTCATGATCAGCGGACATGATCTTCACCACCCGGCAACTGCAAGAAAAAAGTCATGAGCAAAACTGAGCCTTATACATGAGTTTCATCCACCTGACCAAAGCATTGACTCAGTCAATCATAGCACCCTGTGGACTATCCTCTCAAAGATTGGCTGCCCCAACAAATTCATTAGCATCTTAAGGCTGCTTCACGACAACATGACTGCTATAGTAGTGAGCACAACAAATCCCAAAGTGACGCCTTTGATGTCAAAACAGAAGTCAAACTGCATCATTGCCCCATCACTGTTCTCTGTCTTCATTGTCATAACCCTTCACCAGGAGACTGGGACTAAAAGCAACACCTCCGTGACCTCAACCACGGTGAATGACAAAATGCCTGCTGTTCTTTCTCCTGCAGCCCCTCAGACCAGCTGAAGTGCCTTTGCTGAAGCATACAAGAATCTCAGCCTCATAAGAACATAAGAACACCCACACTGGGTCAGATCAAAGGTCCATCTAACCCAGTATCCTGTCTTCCAACAGTGGTCAATGCCAGAGGCCCCAGAGGGATTGAATAGAACAGGTAATCATCCTCAGGCAGGGAAAGTGAGGGAGTGAACAGAACAGGTACGCATCCTCTGACAAGGGGCTCCACAGACCTACCATGCCCTACCAAGGGGAAAAAAATGATTAGGGTGATAGAAAGGCTGCTGTATGAGGAGAGACTAATTAGACTGAGACGCTTCAGCTTGGAAAAGAGACAACTAAGAGGGGATATGATAGAAGTCTATAAAATCAAGGCTGGAGTGGAGAAAGTTGATAAGAAAAAGTTATTTACTTGTTCCCAAAACACAAGAACTAGAGGTCACCAAATGAAATTAACAGGTAGCAGATCTAAAACAAAAAACAAAAAAAAGAAGTATTTCTTCTCACAGCACATAGTCAACCTGTGGAACTCCTTGCCAGATGATGTTGTGAAAACCAGGACTTTAACAGGGTTCAAAAAAGAACTAGATAAATTCACAGAGGAAAGGTCCATCAATGGCTATCAGTCAGGATGAGCAGGAATGGTGTCCCTAGTGTCCATTTGTTAGAAGCTGGAAATGAGTGACAGGGGAGGTATCACTTCATGATTACCTGCGCTGCTCATTCTCTGTGGGACACCAGGTATTGGTCAATATCAGAAGACACGATATTGGGCTACATGGACCTTTTGGTCTGAGCCAGTAAGGCCAATCTTATGTTCTTGTGTTATCCATATTTTTCTATTTCTTGATGGCTTCAGATCAAGACTAAATGCCCTCCTAGAAGAGATGCTTTAGTAAACACAAACTATTGAACTCAAATCAGGGCAAGTGGGTACAATTTAATGGTCAGTCTTACATAGGAGGTTAGATTAGATGATTGAATGCTCTGTTACAGACTGCTCCCTTACAGAATTCTCCCTACAAATGCTAAGATTCTATATTATGGAAAGAAGCATGTACATTCATTTATTTTAGAATTTTTGTTTTTAATTTAGAGGATTCCTCTTTTAATGCATTATGAGCAGAGTAAACATTTAGGAGAATTAAACTACTGGGTACTCCTTTTGAAGCATATGTATCACTCCCATTTCCGTTAGATAATTACATACAAAAATAAACTGGAAAATAGCAGCCCAAACATACTCTCACTAAAGTCAATAGCAATCAATTTCATCGCATCAGGTCCTAGCCCCTGAAAGCAATTAATCTGACATTGAAGAGGGCAAGAATCTGGGAAAAAAATGAGAAATATACTCAAAAAAGAACCTGCAATACTTTTAGCTTTACACATTCTCAAAGTCTACTTTATTTCTCCCTATGAAGGTTTATTTCTTCAGCAAGTAGAATAACAAATTAACTACTGCATTTCTAATCTCCAGTTTATCACTGGTGTATGATACACCCCAAATCTTTAATCAGTGATGATAAGGATCTACTTTAGAATATGAAAAAAACCAACAACAACAACAACAACAAACCAAAGCTCCTATGGTTGGTTTAAAATTGTATCAGCATCACTACAAATACCTTAGAGTCATGAAAGTAGTAGCTGAGATCACATCTACTGCTATGTTTATAGAATCTGGTTTTAAAAGATACAAATGGGATTACTTAGATTTCCTGCCAGCTCTCTAGCCATCCAGGGTTTCACTGGGGCAAAGGAGCAAATTCCTCCCCTCCGCCTGTCCCCTAACCAGTCGGGGCTCTGAGGCAGTGCTAGCCTTCACATCACAGCTGATGACATGAGGAATGGGACTCTGTGCAAACCTAAGAGCAGAGAAGTTTCTTAACAATGCCTGAGCACCAGGTACAGGAGCTGGTCTCAGTCCACGACTACAGGGTGAGAAATGGGAGAAGCTGTCTGCCCAGGGAGACGGCTGTCTTCCAGGCAAGGGATGAGTGGGAACAGCATCTTCTGCACAGACTTGCAAACAACCACACAAACATTTTCTCATGAACTTTGCTGGGAGACAAAATAAGAAGCTGCATTATAAACAATTTTGTGTTAGGTAATGATAATTTATATACCAAGCCACACTTCCATCATTTATGAGAGTGTATGAGAATTGCCAATGGGGACATGAGTTGGTCAGCAGAGCATCCACTAAATAATTGATTTATGGGTTAAAGAAGGGACGTAAGAAGTTACCTCCGGCAAAGGCATGTTTTTAATAGGGACGCAACCAGCACAACTTTTATTTTAAATGGCCCCCAAGAGACTTGCGTAGAATACTTTTCCCCTTGAGAAGAGGGAAAAATCCTGTGCGCCTTTCAGAGCTGTGAAGGTCTCTACATCTTGGCTACATCTACACTATTACACTACGTCAAAGTAGCCTATTTCGAAGTAAGAACATCGAAACAGGCTACTTCGACGCTTATCGTCTACACGTCCTCCAGGGCTGGTGCCGTCGACGTTCCATGTCGAAGTAGCGATGGGGAACATCGAAAGGAGCCACCCTGGAAGGAAATATGGAGCTTCCACACACACAAGTGCTCCCCGTCAAAATAAAGGGCCAGCAAAGCCCCGAGCCGCTGCCTTAAAGTGCCCCTCCCAGACACACTTGACCTGCACAGCACGAGATCCACAGAGCCGACAACCAGTTGCAGACCCTGTGCACACAGCATGGACCCCCGCTGAACCATCAGCAGCAGCAGCCAGAAGCCCTAGGCTAAGGGTTGCTGCACATGGCGACCATAGAGCCCCGCAGGGGCTGGACAGAGCATCTCTCAACCCCTCAGCTGATGGCCACCATGGAGGACCCCACTATTTTGACATAGCGGGACGCGGATCGTCTACACACGCCCTATTTCGACGTTGAACGTCAAAGTAGGGCTCTATTCCCATCTTTGGATAGGAATAGCAATTTTGACATCTCACCGCCTAACATCAATTTCAACATCGAAATAGCTCACAGCATGTGTATGCATGACACGTGCTATTTCAATGTTGTGCCAGCTACTTCGAAGTAGCCAGCTAGTGTAGACACACCTCTTATGTAGCAAGGCCTACATTGTGATTACCACCATACCTTCAAGCTTTGGAACCTATCGACCTCTCTTCTCACTGTTCAGAGCTCTTTCCAAACAAGCAGAGCACATTTTCTGGCTGTTTAAGCCTCCCAGCACCCATGTGACGTAGGCATGGTGATACTGTTTTACAGATGGGAAAACTAAGGCAGAGAGCGAAAATCCCCTGCTCAAGCAAATGGGTGTCACAAATGAGACTAGAAGCCAGGCCACCCAAGTCCCATTCCATTGTTCTAGCCACCAAACAATGCTGCTTCTCTAAGGTCAGTATTATTGCACTGGGATGATGATCCCTTTTCGCAAAATATGCTGTAAATTTAGTAATGAAAACTAGAATGCAGTTTTTCATTTCTGAAAAATGAAAGAATACTGAAGAATCTCCCACAAAAGGATATTTGTGTAACTGAAACCAAAAATTTGAACCTACTTAAGACAAATGAAAGACCCAAACATACACAAAATGCATGTCTGAACAGGAATAGTCTATGTCCCTCCCTAAAATGTATTGTTTGTTTACATTCCTTAATGGTTTTATTGAATTAGACCAAATTCATTGTGTAGCATACATAATAAGAGAGTTCATTCTAGGTTTTTTAATTTTTTTTTTTAAGTCCCGGGGATCTATATTATCCACATTAGCATTCCCTTCTGAGCCCAATGGCATAAAGATGAAAACTATACAACAAACGTTTAAGCAATAGATGGAAGATGAAAGGTGACAAAATATGTTCAAGCCAATAATAAACCAGAGATCTTTTGTCTAGTAAGTGAAAACAACCGACTTGACACAATTGGGTTACAGTCAGTTTCACATGAGACTTTTTAAATGTCCTGTTCATGATAGACTGGCTTATTAATTATTTAAACACCAATTGAATTCCCAAAATATTCAGCATATGTCCTTTTTAGATTCTCTTCAGTCTGACAGTATGACACAGGAGATCTGTGCAGCCGTCTTGTTTGAAGTCGTGGGAGAAGGGTATTGGGGGATGTCTAAGTAAGTAAAACATAACCTGAAGGTGGCCGATTTAAAGCTGTGTTAGTGGCCTGAACTTTCAATTCCCAAAGGGAAAAGATGATTAATGCCACTACCAAATGTATACCCATACCTGACCCTGATCTCATCAAATCCTGCTGCCACCATCTGCTGTTTTTAATTCCTCTGCAATATTTGTATTTGCTACCTCCCTCCTACAAAGAAAGGGAGAAAAAATGTCCCCTTCTTATGAATGGGGTGATGTGGTTGTACTGGCTGAACGCTGGCCAGGAGGCATCTGTTGCTTATAGTCCTGACAGCATCTGCTACTATTTCTCACTTTTCCCAGCATGCTGTGAGATATGGTTTCTCCCAAAGGTGGCCTTTGTATGCACCATTGTCAATTCCATCATTGTCTGCCACAGCCGGTTCCCACGATGCAGTGGTAGTTATTACCACACTGCGAAACCTTTCTTGCTCACTATGTGTAATCTAAGATATTGTGTGATTGAGTTATGCAGTTAACCCTTTGCCTATGCATCAAGCCACTAAAATGAAAAAAGAAACAAGACATATCTTTTTGGAGAGAAAATTTTGGGGGTGGTGGAGCCTGACAATTGATGGAAATTTGAAACAGATTAGTTTTGTTTGGAAAAAAATGATGTTTGACTTTAGTAAATCCATATTTTAGATAAGTAAGTAAATAAACAAATAACTCAAAAATGCTCTAACTAGCTGTTTTAATTAAAAATAAATCCTGTAAAGGATGCATTGTTTTTCTCCTGATTCCTGATACGGCTATTAAGCATTGTAACCAAATGTGTGGGAATGCTATTATTTATGTGTCTGATCTTTAAATGCTCTCTGCTAGTGGGATACAGACTGAGGCTTCTGATGGACATCGGCGTCCCAAGCTGTCCTCTTGCCTTGTCCGTTTGTCAAACAGTCAGTGTGTCAAGCGCTTCTCCTGGGAACTTTTAGACTAAGAGACTGTATGTGCAGAAAAGCCCAGCCTCCAGAGAGCTACTTTTAACTCATGACAATATCCTTGGTGTCAGCTCGTAGTAGCCACTATGGGGCAAGAGTAAAGAAGGCACAGCAGATGTTGCTAGTAAAGCCCACATTTACATTTCTGTAAAGTTATTGCTCCCATGCACCTAGTGACCAAAACCTATGAAAAAGTGACCGGATTCCTAGAAGTTAAATTTTAGTCAATTGTGTTCACATAAATCTCAGTTCACTGAACCACTGCAATTAAAATTGACATCACATCTTTCACGTGGATAGCTTCCTCCCACTCCCTGTAGTTTACTTTGTCCTTTGAAGACATATATTGTTCCCTTTAAAAATACATTTATTCCTAAAACACAGGACATACATAAGAGCAAGATTTGACCTCCCCAGACTCCAATTTAAGCCCTCACTCCTATTTTTTAAGTAACTGCATAGGACCAGACTGTGACTCACTTATAAACTTACATCTTCCTTCACAAATAGTCCCAGAGATTTCAATTTGAACTACTTGTGCCGTAAGGCAGAACTCAATAATTACTGGGTGACTTTCTCCACTCCACAAAAGCCTGAAACAGGAGCTACCACAGAGTATGTCTAAAATGCTGCAAAATCAACAAAAAGAAATATAAGTGTTGTGAGAAATATTACAAACCTAAATCCTCCAAGAATTTGTAGTTAGACCTCATTCATCCCTCCTCATGCTTGATTTCTGCTTGTCACCCTCAGGAGCATCAAAAGGTTCAAGCACTCTGAAGGGGGAAAAGTCACCACAGGATTCAAAAGCCCTCATCTTGCTACTATATACATAGCACAGTGTCACAGGTGTTTCCATTGCTGGGCTCATCTCAGGTATAATTTCTGGTGCTTGGGAAAGGACCAGAGGTTTTTGGTTGCTCCTTGTTTCGTGTCTTATGATTGCTATATGAAGCAGGAGCTTGTAATTTTTTTACTGTTTCTTCACCAGATGTTAACATCAGTGCCTCCACTCTACAACGCTAAGGAGGCTTAGCGGTGAGAATGCATGAGACTTGCAGCCAAACTGAGGGTGATGTGTAAAGAGCTGGGAGTTGCACCAGGCTTTCTTCCCTTCTGTATTGGCCGCACTGACGTAACAATACGGTCGGGGTAGTGGGGACAAAGGTTAAAAATGGGAGTTACTGTGCAGACATTATATTCTTTGGTTCTGATTCTTCACAAACTGGGGAGTCATTTAAATTTGTGCAAAGTGAGTGCAGAACGTTCCTACCAAAGTAAGCGAACGGGGATTTCTGATTTGGTACAGCTTTCCACTCAGGTGCATAGCTGTAAGGCTGTAAGCAGGCAAAGACAAATTTCTCTCATGATATTAGATAAAAATTCTTGTACTGAGCTCCTATTGCTTCAGGCCAGTAATGCCAAATTGCTAAACCTCAGGTAGGTTCCATCTCTGTTCTCCAAAACAATCCCCGAAGTGTTTCCAGAGACAGTGGCTTCTGGGAGGAAAACACGAAGCATGATTCAGTTGAAGCCACGCAACCATGGAGGCATGGTGGGATGGGAAAATCAGAAGGCAATGCAGAGTCCGAGGAGTCAGTGCTCTGTACAGCACCCACCCAGCCTCCTGTAGAAGTATAAGCTCTGTGTAGATGTCTAGACTATGTCTACACGAAAGAGTTTTGTCAACAAAATCGGCATTTTGTCAACAAAACCCATGGAACGTCCACACTACAAGTGCGCTCTGTCAACAGTAAATCCGCAGAATGTGGCACTTTTCTCGACAGCATCCTGCCTTTCCCCCGTGAGGCAGAATGCCTTTCTCAATGAATCTGTCGACAGAAAGGCAGGGTGGAAGCTCCAGGGCGGGGATGGGGGCTTCTGTCAACAGTCAGGGCTTCCAGCACACCTGGCAGACCAGTCTATTGTACTTCCAGTCAGCGGTTTTGTTGAGAATGAGGCAGGGCAGCCTGGCCACTCTCTGTCGACGGAGCAATCTGCTTTCATGTGCGGCCACAATCTGTCACCAGAAGTTTTGTCGGAAGATATCTGATGATAACAACAAGCCCCGTCCGTAAAAGCAGTTAAGCACGTAATTAACTTTCAGCGTACCGGGAGCCTCCCTGAAATCAGCAGAAACATTCACATGCTCAGTGTCGAACACGTGCATAAATGCTTTGCTAGATATGGGCCTATAAGTGTATATTGCACAACAAGCTGCAATGTCATATTCTTGTGTTTCATTTCACAGCAGAAACATGTATAGGCAAGATCTTGTTGACAGAGGTTACACCTTTGTTTCAATGCAATCTGGACAGAGGTCTGCTGTGTCTGCCTCTCCCTCTGACATTGTTTTCAACAGCTCTGTGCTCTACTCTGACAAAAATCCTACAAACATGTGCATGTAGCGTTCAGTGACCAGGGGGAGGGGGGGCTGTTTTAGCTCAAGCATTGCACTGAAAAGAAAAGGATGTACAAAGAGCCTTTCGCAAAATTGTTAAGGCTCCCAACATACAAAAGTGAAATTACCATAAAACTACATTGAGGCGTGAGTGGCATTTATTTCCATCAGAAAACTAGCTCAGCCACACACACAAGAGAAGGCTGACCATGACAGCTAAAGGCAAAGTGTTATGTTTTACCCAGGGTCAGGCCAGCAGAAAGTCTGTCTGAAGGACAGAAAAATGTCACCAGACTAATTCAACAGCACCATGTTGGTTTTAGGTTTTTTCCCCCACTAGAAGTCGATCGTTCTAAATAACTTCTCTCTCTCTCTCTCTCTCTCTCTCTCTCTCTCTCTCTCTCTCTCTCTCTCTCTCTCTCTCGTTAACAGGCAACTTTAACCTGCTCGTGTGCCATTACGGTTTTCCCCCACCTGGGGAATTTGCACAAGACGATGCTGGGTGTCAGGAATTGTTAGCAAGTCAAGCCCCATTGGGGGGACAAAAACAGACCCTTTGGGGTTTAGTGAGCTTTTTTGTCCTTTGGCAGCTTTCTTTACCTTCTTAGAACTTTTTATTCTTCTCTTTCCAGCTGAAAATGCAGCATGTGGTCTGCATCAGACCTGGCCTCAGGTCCTTACCACTGCAGCGATCCGCTTTTGTCATTCCTTTGCATTTTTAATTGTGCTGATTTCCAATCCTTCCCCCACCATTCCCTTTTATGCATGGAGGTGCTGTGGGGGCTGAAGGGGGCGGGGGGCGGGGGGGGGGGGAGTTTCACTAGGTTGTTGTTTTTCCCAGGGCTTCCCCGGCAACAACTCAAACATGGTCTCAGCCAATCAGAAAGGTTTTCAAAGGTCAGGTTGAATCAGGAAAGGAGGGGGTGGGGCTCATGCATTGTGCTCTATGGCAGGTGACCACTATGTGAGAACAAAGAGTGGGTCAGGGCTGGAGCCAGATCCCTTTTCTCAGGCCCATGTTCTCCACTCCTCACAATCTGTCTAAATTTAACTTGCCATTGAGGGCCTTGGCTGCAGAAAACAGCTTTATGTCGACTAATCCAGGCAGAAGTAAGAGTATACACAGAGACAGGTTTGAAGGCAGGGAAATTGCTATTCTGCTCCCCCTCGGCCACCCCCCTCACCCGCCTCCAATAAAAAGTTTTCTGAACAAAAAAAAAAAAAAATGGGTGACAAGATTAATCAGCCTGTGGAGCTGAAACACATGCTTGACTTAAACAACCTCTTTGCTGTTATTAACAACTGCTCCAGCATTTCTCTTGTTATGCTAATGTTACAGATTAGAGTAAAATCTATTCCTTCTTGGCTCAACAGGCCAATTGATAGAGGCCGATCTATTTTTTTTCCTCCCCTTTTAATGTTCTTTTTTTTTTCCTTCCCGGCACAAGTGTTTTCAACAGCAAGAACAACAGAATGTGTAAAAACAAAACTGCCCACAAAAGTGACTAGCCCTCACCATATGCTGTAATCATTAATACATACAAATCTATACTATGCTCAGCTATCACCTTGAAATAATGTTCCTGGGTGTTTAACACAGACTGCCAACAAAAAGCAGGAAATGCAGAGTCCTGGCCAGTGTCCTACCTTTAACTCATTTATTTAACCTGCAGACACGCAACAGTAAATGGGTTAAAGGAAACCTGCCGTGATTAGCTGAATGAAAACATGTTGAAGAACCCTGCATTGTTTTAGGGCTCTATCTAGTGCAATGTACTACAGACCAGCATGTGTCTCAGAGCTCTTAAGAGTTGAGGATGGAGAAACTGATCCTGCTCCCAATTAAGTCAATAGGACTTTTTACTCACTGACTTCAGTGGGAGCAGGATGGGAGCCAGGGCTTTGGATTTTGTGCCTTTTGTTAATTTCTATCTCCAACCTGCTGTTAGTTAAATGTTTCTTTATGTAATTTCCTCTGTCTTTTTCTTCAACCACAATTAAAAGGAAAGAGAGAAATCTTGTATGGATACCTACAAAAGTGGGATTTCTTTTTTCTTTTTTGCCTAAGTAGTAATTTGGCTTTTGCAAAACCATGATGTGTGTGACACACTCATTAATTTACCTGTACAGCATGCACACAGTTGTATTATCAAATATCCTGGATAGCTAGATTGTCTCTCCCACCCTCGCCAGAGCCCACCGCCACCTTTTCCCATGAAAGGTGATGGTGGGAGAAGTGTGTATGGGGAGGGATTGACAATCAGCACAATTAAATTGCTCTGACAGTGATATGTGGAAACATAAAGGGCCTGATCCTGCAAACCCTTTCTTACGTAAGTATCTAATAACCATCTACAGCTCAGCCAGCTCCTATTGACATTCAAGTGAGCTTGATATAGTACATCAGGAAATCATGTAGTAGTACAGCCTTAATAACATCAGCAGGATTGAATAAGAATGCTTGTAAAAGAGTTACACTCATCTAGGCCTATGCTAGTCATCTAGCATTACAAGGCATACTGTATAATTAAAATGCTTATAATGTACTGCAAGTCTAATCTGTATAATTATGCATATTATATTATCTGCATAGCTGTCAATATAAAATTGATTAGTCTCAATGGTCTTTAAGTACATTTCAATTTAACCATATGCGCGCGTGCGCACACACACACACAAAACTTTGAGAGTCAGAAAGCTTACGATTATGTTGTACAAAAAATCCTAGTCCTGAGCCTCTGATAATGTCCACTGATACACGTATAATTCTTTTCCCTTCTAATACTGTCTTGCCAAACCACCTTTCCTCACCCACATCCAGGTGAGGCCATAAAACCTCGGCTACCAAGCTCAGCACAAAGAACTGTACCTGTTGGGATTACATCTGTATCATAGGTGCATTGTTTTGTCTTTGGTTGATCCTGAAAATACCATCAAACTACACATGCAGTTCTATAAATCTCATCTCCATCACATATGGACCATGAATCACAGCACAGTTTCTCCTTTTGGTAGCAAAAATAAATCAAGAGTTAGCCTTATGACCCTACACAAGCAGATTGAAACAGACAGATAACACATTAAACATCTTGACATGCCACTCCTTAAAGAAAAATTGCATTTGTTAGTTCAAATACCTTAGCTGGCTAAACAGTTATTGGATAGCATAGCCCACAGCATCCTACAGAGCCGTTGTCTCACAATGCAGGAAAAAAAACAACTAAAATGTGACACATTTGGTATATAAAATGAGCCTCTCTAGATTCTTATAGCTGTTGTAACAGAGAGCCTACCAATGTGATTTACTGCACAGGTCCCTCGGTTTTTCTTCTGCATTTCTCCTCCTCTGTCTTTTTATACTCGTTTATAGGGACAGAGGACTTGCCAGCCTAGATCCACCCCAGGTCCATCTAGCCCCAAAACCTGTCTCTAATATTGGCTTCCACCAAATTTTTCAGAAGATGGGGCACAAAACCCAGAAATAAACAGTAGTGACACAATCTTCCTGAACCCCCCCAAGACATCTCCTCCTAACTTCCCAAAATTGGAAGATATGACACTTGATGGTTTTTCTCCCTCCCAAAGTTTTACTTTACTGTTATCCTATGTATCCCTGTTATCCACAAAACAGACAGGTCTCTGTGAGAGATGGTCTAGCTATATTTAATCCCACCTTAGCATGGAGAAGTGAATTAGACTTAAAAAATTAGAACACATTGCTCAGGGCTGGCTGTGAAAATATTCCTGCAAGCCACTCTTTCACAGCACCAACATGACTTACGGTCATGAGAGGCTGGAACACTGTCACACTCTAGATTGATCTCTTGCTCAGCGGCTACTCATGCACAGAGAAGGCCGTTCTGTAAACATCCCTGGACTCAGTCAGATGTTATCAGCATAGGCCACTTTCCCTACACAGCCCAGGTAACATGGAATTACTTCATGCTCTAGTTCCCTGGGGAAGATGAATGTTGGAAGATGTTGCCAAATCTCAAAGTCTAAGCTCTGTGAGAACAATGCCCCAAGATCAGGAGTCAGTGCTGCTGGAACCAATGTGGGTAAAGCCCTGCAGAGAGTTGGCGCCAGATGATGTAGTGAAAGTCCTGCCCAAACAGATGAACCAATGAATTATTAAAGAGAGCTGCCACATTACCTGATAAACAGGAATCTTGATAATTAATCCAATAACAATAATGCCTTAAGGAGTATGGTGAAAAGGGCAGAAGCCAACTATTCTCCTAAGCCAGTGAACACAGCACAAGAAGTGTGTTTACAATGCATCAGGGAATATCACAGATTATCTAGACAAAATGTTAAGAAAATTTTTATGGGCCTGAGCTTCTGCAATTCATTGCTGTGTTACATGGTGTTATGTGGTGTAGCTCTTCTGAACTGAATGATGTTACCTCATTATAAAATTAGAATAGTGTCATGATGAATCAGGGCCATTAGGTATCAGAACTGTTAAGCAACAGAACAGGTTATTTCGGTTCCCAAGAAAAAGAAGGCTCTTTGTTTTCTGGTTAATATAGAGTTTTGACACTGTATATTGCCTTTGTTTTGTATAGGTATATCCTTAGGCAACAGTTACACATAGGAAATGACTCAGAGAGACTTAGTGAAATCATGAACAGATTCTGCTGACAATATGAGCAGTTTCTGAGAACAATTGCATGACATCTAACAATAAATCCTTCTCCAAGACACTGGTCTCACTGTCATGGTCTGATTCAGCAGCCACCCTTTTATTAAGTGTTGGTAGATTTTGGGGTCCTTCCAGGTCAATTTCCAGTTGGAGGAGAAAATAATGACATGGAAACTGGATACTTTTGCAATGTCATCATTTCATTTACACTACATGCACTAGTCCTTAAACAGAGGTGGTCAAATAGCACACGGGCACATTCTTTCAGGAGTCTCAGCAAAACACCACCATGCAATTCCTAGGGAATAAGCCTGTCTCAAGAATTGCCTCTAGTTAGGTACATTAAAGCAGAGAACAAATTCTTTTGATGCTTGCAGTAGCTTTCCCTGCTTGAAGTTATGAATCACAAGAATAACATTGCAGTAGGTCTTCGTAGATTAAATAGTGTTCACATGCTAAGAAAAAAGTACTAGTAATATTGTGTCTGAGAACATTTCCTGGACACCTTGACCATAACCACACTAAACAGTCTAACCTGTGAGAGAAAATGGCATGAGCTAGCAATCCCAGAACTGCGTGGGAGGCAAAAACTCATAACTTCTATCATCAGCCCTAACAAGGACTTCCTTCATGGTATCAAGCACCCATACCCAACTATTCTTCTATGCCTCGCAGCACTGTCATAACAATGGTTTAGCTAGTGCTAGAGCGTGACCGGATCCATTCAGAAGTACCAGGAGGCAGAGAACTGCAGCACCACCAATAGCATTTGCCTTTTGGATCCAGCCTGTGAAATGTTGTTCACCAGAACGGCTAATTATTGTTCACCAGTCTTGTGTGCAGGGCCACCTCCGGATCTGGAGTAAAGTAAGTCAGATGACTCATGCACCCCAGCCTTAGCTGATTTATTCTATAGAAAATATGCAGAAACAGAGTTCAGCGGCTTGTCCCTTTCTATCCTAATCTGGACTGTTTGGGTTATCAAGGCTATCGGCACAAGGAAAAGAGCAACTTCCTCTTAAAATGAAAGCTGAGCTTCCCCCTCACAGTGCCCAAAGGCTGGGTCTGATAGCACGGAGCCTGCCCATGCCCGTTCCAGTTATTCTGTGGTCAGCCACCCTTGTATCTGCAGTCTTTGAAGGGTTAAACGAAAGAATTGTACTGTTAAGATGCACTGTACGTAGAATTCGGTTCCTCCCACTGGCTGTTTCTGACCGTCCACCATAGGCCCTGCATTGGCAGTGTAACTCTGGCCGATGTGACAAAGAAGCAATTATCTCAAAGAAATTAGTTATTACCAGCAATTCATATGGTAATGAGAGCGGTGAGGATGATGACGATACCCAAGCATATTACGGTTCGAATGATAGTAATAATAATAATCTATGTTTCAGGGGAGGGATTACAGGTTTAATCATAATGAATAGTTTATCACAGATAATGAATTTCAAAAATTGTGTCTGAAGGAGAATACAGTCCCATGGAAAATGCATTATTCTGAATGCTCGACAGTTACATTGATTTAAGTGGCTAAGCTCCATATTTGCATTAATCATCTAGAAACAGGGGAAATCTACCACTTTCATTTAGATATTCTTCAACAGCCTTTACAAAATTGGGGTGGATTTAGGGGTACTGAAAATAAGAGCCGTCACAGAGTCCTTCATAGTTATTAACTTGGGAAAGGACATAAAAGGTTACTCCTGGGATTAATTAGTTTAATTTTTGTCTTGTTTGTGAGAAAGGGAAAAAGTTATGTTACTAAAAAGGAACTAATGGTACTAAAGGCATCTGAGCAAACAGGTATGTACAAAAGTCCTGGACAGCACATAAATAAATGCTTATCTTTAACCTTTTGTTTAAATCTGATCGACTTCCATTGGATTTAACGACAAATGTAAATAGTTGTCCTAAATAGGGAGACTTCAGAGAATGAGAGCCCATATGCAGAAGACCTAGTACAGTGTGTTATCGCTAAAATGTTGCAGGCACTCAATACATTTGTTCTAAGCAAGAGTTAAAGATCTAATTTAATTTTCATAGAAACAGGCTGAAAAAAGGAGAGAAAATAGAAGAGTCGCTCACATGGGCATAGCAATCTTAATATTTCAAAGTCTGAAGAATAGAGCCCCCCCAATAAAAGACGTAGGTGAGAGCTACAAATATGCCTCTACTACTGTGCTTAAAACTGTTCCTTCTGTTCATTGAGTGCCCAAACCCCAGTGAGACATCCCTGATCTTGTCATTGCTCGTATGCTTGGGGACTGATTTAAAAGCAGACTCTGCTTTGCTTCACCAAGTCCTTTTCAAAAATATATCAGGATGCAGAAATCTTGAAGTCAATACATGCCATTGAAAGCTAAATCTTTTTGTAACACAAAGGCGAGAGGGACAGCTAGATTACTAGGGTCATAACAAAATGTCAACTGATCCCCATATGGTGCCTTGCAAAGACTGATAATTTATGGAGAGAAGGAAAAAGAACAAGAGTGTGAGGCAAGAAAATGAGTAAAGTGGAGGCAGAAGTGATGTGTGACGATACACAAAATACAGACCGTTGTCTTTGAATTGTACATCTCTGAGTCACTGTATCTGGTAACCTGGTGGATTTTGAATAAAAAGCACTTTTACCTGACGGCTCTTTGCTGGCCTATATGAAATGAGCAGGTCTTACCAGTCCACTTCCCAGCAAACAACTGTCACCATCATCAAAATCATCACTAGCCGTGGCAATTACCGAACTACACTCTCATCCTCTTGAACTGATACCTTTAATTCATGTTGAAGGACACATGTAAGGACACTATGGGAAATCCTCCGTGGCTGTTGCCCAGGCTATATGAGAACTTCAGAGGTCCAAAGAAGTCAGTCTAGCACCATCATCATCATCAACAACCTTGGGCTCAGCGCCCGTTGGTGTCTGATGCCTCTCTCACTATTTCCTTCCATCTTTCCCTGTCCAGTGCAGAGTGGCTTAGTTGCCACAGATGAGCTCCGCACCAATCTACTATATCATCTCCCCATTCTCTGTGGGGTCTGCCTCTCCTGTTCGAATCATCCATTATGCTGAATACCAGGGTCTTAATTTTTCGTTCATCGTTCATTCTGCAAATATGCCCAAATAACTGTAGCTTCCATTTTATAACCTGCTGCAGCAGGTTCTCTTTCGACTGTGTCTTTCTATGTAATTCCTCATTGGTGACCTTCTGCATCCATCCTATTCTCAGAATCTTTCTATAACAACTCCTTTCAAACGCCAATATTCTTGCGAGGAAAATAACAACCTAAGACCTCGATTGTGCCATTGCCTTGGAGAGGTGGTATTTGCACACACCCTCGTTCATCAATGGAGCTCTGTGTAAACACAGAAGTCTTGTCTATATAGAGTAACTTGTAGGATCAGGGCCTACTTTTATAATTCTGCCAGTAAAATATGAACAAAGAGGTGTAAATCTGACTTCTATTGAAGTCCAGTAGCATGACTCCCATCCAGTACTCCCTGTCAGCTGTGCCCTTGCGCAGCCACTCAGGAGAGATTCAAATGCCACCCAGCTGACTAGCAGAGTGCCCGTAGCTAGTGTGGCAGACCAGAAGCAGCTGCCAGCAAATGTTTGATGGAGGGTGAACATTTGGGTGCTGGAGGAAAACCTTTTTATTCCTCTTCTAAGTTCCCAGAGGGTGCAGCCCTGCAGGCTGGATAGGCAGCTGGGGCTTGTTAGGAGTCAGCCAGCCACTGCTTGCAATCAAGCACCTGCCACCAGTTAAGGCCCCCAAGCTCCACGTAAAAGGTTTCCCCAGGCAGCAGAAAGGGGAACAGTGCCTAGAGAGAAGGAGGCTGGAGGTGCTGAGGAAAGGGTAGAGCAGGCCAGGCCAGGCTAGGCTGGGTGAAGCCACAGGATGACGGGTACCAGAGGGAAGTGGTGAGTGCAGAGACGCAGGGAAAGATCGCTGCTGTGGGGCAGGGGCAAAAGCTCCGCTCGCTCCCTTCCCTCCTAGCATCCCTGGGCTGGAGTCAAGGGCAGTGGGTGGGACTGGACTCCTCCCACCCTTCCCCTGGAGGGGTACCCAACTTGGGCCAAACTGGGGCAGCCCAAATCTGGTGGAGAGGATCATACTCCTCCCTCACTCAAGACTGGCCTGTGATGAAAATGGCTCGGTAAAGGGAGACCTTTGCACTTGGGAAGCTCCAGGGCAACAAAAGGGGCTCTCTGAGGCACACAAGGAGCCACCTGGAAGCACAGGACCCCAGGGGACAGGTGTGGGTTTGTCACACTAGGTTTTTGTTTCTACTGGCAGCACACATCTGCACATGCCTTGATGTGCATAGTAAAATTTATTCTGCACATGAAGGGAAAAAATCTGCCCATGGCTGGACAAGATTAGAGGGAACACTGCTCCCATCCAGCCTCGATAAAGCATTTAATCATATTTACAGCCAGTTGCATTGCCTGAGAATGAAAATAGAGTACTAGATGCTCAAATAATAGAGGAAGAAATAGACGCTGTACTTGGGGAGCTTTACAAAGGCTGATGAGCTACAGACGACAGTTTTCTTTCTGAATTATACCAAAGAATCCAGGAGTCACTGATATCTTCTCTATTAGAGACTCTCCGTTGCTTGTTAAGAGGCAGGCACTCTGTCCCTACCAAGAGACAGACACGTAGAAGTATCGGAGGGTAGCCGTGTTAGTCTGGATCTGTAACAGCAAGGAAGGGTCCTGTGGCACCTTATAGACTAACAGAAAAGTTTTGAGCATGAGCTTTCGTGAGCACAGACTCACGATCTGATGAAGTGAGTCTGTGCTCATGAAAGCTCATGATCAAAACTTTTCTGTTAGTCTATAAGGTGCCACAGGACCCTTCGTTGCTGTTACACGTAGAAGTGCAGATCTTGCCATGCCAGATCAAGCCAAAGGCTCATCTAGCAAAGTAGCTGCTCCCTGAGAGTATTCAGTACCAGATGCCTCAGCAAAAGGGGCAAGAACCTAAACCCAGTCTGAATACTATAGCTGAAAACAATAAGATATAGGCTAGGTCTACACGTGAAGCCTACATCGAAGTAGCCTATTTCGATGAATAACGTCTACACGTCCTCCAGGGCTGGCAACGTCGATGTTCAACATCGACGTTGCGCAGCACCACATCGAAATAGGCGCAGCGAGGGAACGTCTACACGCCACAGTAGCACACATCGAAATAAGGGTGCCAGGCACAGCTGCAGACAGGGTCACAGGGCGGACTCAACAGCCAGCCGCTCCCTTAAAGGGCCCCTCCCAGACACACTTGCACTAAACAGCACAAGATACACAGAGCCGACAACGAGTTGCAGACCCTGTGCATGCAGCATGAATACCCCACTGCAGCAGCAGCAGCCAGAAGCCCTGGGCTAAGGGCTGCTGCACACGGTGACCATAGAGCCCCGCATGGGCTGGAGAGACAGCGTCTCTCAACCCCCCAGCTGATGGCTGCCATGGAGGACCTCACAATTTCGACGTTGCGGGACGCGGATCGTCTACACGGTCCCTACTTCGACGTTGTCGAAGTAGGGCGCTATTCCGATCCCCTCATGAGGTTAGCGACTTCGAAGTCTCGCCGCCTAACGTCGAAGTTAACTTCGAAATAGCGCCCGACGCGTGTAGCCGCGACAGGCGCTATTTCGATGTTAGTGCCGCTACTTCGAAGTCGCGTGCACGTGTAGACACAGCTATAGTGTCCAGATGGCTAACTGTGGAATGTTGTCTCACAAGCTGAGAATTATCAGTCATTCTAGGAGGCACCTGGAAATGCAACTGAGTAACATCCTACCAAGGAATCTCAAACCTGATATTCCCATGTCATAAGTGGGTCTCCTGACTTTGGGTGGGGGCAGATCGTTCCAGCATGTTGGCAAAAAGGCCTTTTTCCACAGCCCAGCTCCTGTAAGCCTAATGTTAGGAGACAGGGTGTTATGAGCACCTACCTTGTCAATGGGGCTGAGAGGCAGAGGCAAGGGAAAGGCAAGAGGTTCTCTGAAACAGCAGATCAGTTGGTCCCATCCACATTGCTTAAAGTGGTCTGAAAAAATGGATGAGGGAGTCTATAATAATCCAGGAGCAGCTGCTTTGGTAAGACAGCCCTTAAAGTGCACCCCTCAAGGACCCAGCTCAGGTTTCGGGGGGGCAGGTCTGCAAATCCCACAGCACCACTGCCACCATTCATCCCACTTTAAGCACTGCCCAGCCACATTATTATTTGTTTGCCTTATGCAAGCACCCAACGCCACAGCTGAGCTCAGGAACCCTGTGCCCTGGGCACCAGACAAAGGCACGCTAAAAAGCAGTCAGTGCCCCAGGTTGCTTACAGTCTAAAGCAACAAGACAGACAAATAGTAAGAGGGCAAACAGAAAGGTGAAGTAATTTAGGAATATCACACAATAGGTCAAGAACCAAGCTCTAGAGCTCTATTTGCCTTAGTCCCAGTTCAGTATCTAGCCCCTGGGCTAAAAACCCCCTCACCTGGCCCTATTTCTTTAGTCTACTAAATTATGGGGGGAACCTCATGTTTATATGTGGATGAAACATCATTTAGACTTTCTTTGAAAAGGGAGATCACCCAGCTCATTGTCAATGGAGGGAGTTGTGCATCGCCTTGGAAAACTTGAGTGACTTGTATCTACACCATAGCTAGTACCAGGGGTTGTCTATGTGTTTTTGGTAGGCAAGATTACATTTTAGCCTGGTTCTGAAAGGACAATAAATATTCAGAATATATTCAAATTTCTGGTGGGGAGTTGTTGTGTTTTCCTGGGCTAAAAAGGCCAGTAAACAGAACATATATACACTGTCGCAAATAATATTCCAGCCAAGATCTGGATTTCAGTAATCAGGTGAGAGGATTGTACAGAGGAGCAATTTTAAAACTGCTAGTGAGAAACATTGTGACCAACAGACTGGTTAGACTTTTGTCTCGCTCACCCTTTGAAATCTTCCCTCAATAATCAGAGGAAGCATTTTTAACAAAATCCAATAGGTGCTCGCTTGCAATTCTTCAATACGCAGCACTGCTAGGGAAGTGAATGTAAAATGCACTTCGGCTTTCTCCTTTTCGTGTGTGGCTCTCTTAAAAGTCCCAAACAAAACGAGTTGCCAACTTTTAGAGCCAGCTGATATTCTCGTTCTGTGTGTGTCCCAGTGATTCCTTCATGGTCAGAAAGATATTTTGATTCAGTATCACATCTAACACCAATAAGAAACATAAGCCAGCCAATGATCTAAGGAACAGAAAGTCACAATCAGCAAAAGCCAAGGAAATTAAAATGCCACAAACTAAAAAGGGATAACAAGAAAAGCTCTGTGCACATAAAACTGGTCTGTGGAACTAACTGCAACAAGAAGTTATGGAACAAATATCATGGGATTCAAGAGAGGTTTAGATTAAATAAGTAATTATGATCTATTAATTATAGGAATAGTATTTATGTGATAAATATGACCTGTGATTACAGAAACTGAGATACAGATTTATCAGATATACCAACGTTCCTCCTTTAGGATGCAAGCCAAAAACTGAACGCCCAGATCAGGCAGAAACCTCCGCCAGAGGAGGGTAAATGTCCACTATTACAGTATTACTATTGTTGTTCTAGTAGCATCTAGCAGCCCTAGTCCAGGACCAAGACCATATTTTGCCAGGCAGATGCATAACCAGCATTATGGAGATTTTATAATGTCTTCTGAACCACTGAACTCAGCAATGGGATACTGGGTTAGATGGACCAAGGCCTGGCCTTAGGGCAAGGTGAGCAGGATGGTTGCCTTGAGGGCCCCACACTCCCACTGGCTGGGGCCTGCTGTCAGCATACAGCCTTGGGTTTCGCCCTGCCCACTGCCTGGGCCCCACTGGGCCAGCTCCGGACAGAGCATGGGCAGAAGTGCCCATTCTCTGTTAGGAACAAATGAATTTGCCTGCTGGATCAGACTTATGGTCCAGCAAACCCAGTGTCCCAGCTCCACAGGGGCCACTACCAGAATGTTGCGAGGAAGGCGTGAAGCCCTCATTAAAGAATATTTATTCAATAACATGCCTAGAGAGGATTTTCCCCTTAACTACAAGTAATTACCGTGACACTTTGAACTGTACAGAATCTGAGTGAATCACAATCAATTTTCGTGACTTTTGCTTTACATCTTTTTTCTAATGAGGATTTACATGAGACCACCTCATTCATTAAAATAAAATGAAAGTCAGATTCAAACCCAGGCCTTCCGAGGTAAACAGTGCATGAATTCCCTGCCTCTGTACTCAAAGTCTTCAAAGGCTTTTACTTAAAATCCTGTTCCGCTCTGGAGCTCAGCATGAGTCTAACTGCAGGGAGGTTTTGTCTGGTGGCCTGTCAGCCTACATGTCAAACAGTGAAATTCAACTAACTGTAAGTGTATATTGCTCCAGTTGTATGCTACACACTGTTGTTCAGGCAATGCATACTTCCTAGCGGGTGCATGATTTCACCCACAGATTACAAAATATAATATCTATTTTTGGTTACTTGCAATTTTTGAGAAATGAAAGACATGGGAAAGGAGATTATTTCTATTCCTGTTGCATCTTATAGGACTTAGTTCACCCTTGACTACTGCATATGTATCAGAAGTAGCAGAAATTATTTGACTGTGCCTCCTTTAATAAAGAGAGTTAGTCTGAGAGCACAGTACCTGGAAGATATTTGCCTTCTGACTTTGATATTATCTGCTGTAGATAACAATGCCATCAAGCCAGATCTGATTACCAGAATCAGCTAGAAAAAAAAAAAGGAATAGGAACAAAAAAAGAGGAATAATTCATACTTAAAGGCCCTATCTGACCCAATATAGCCACTGCTAGTGCTAATTCTCAGAAGCTTGTTGGGCTTTGAAAGGTCAATAGCCAAGGAAGCTTAATTTATTCATTATGCAAAACTAGTAACAGAGAGGGAGCCATGCTAGTCTATATATTATCAAAACAAAAAGCAGTCAAGTAGCACTTTAAAGACGAACAAAATAATTTATTAGGTGAGCTTTCATGGGACAGACCCACTTCTTCAGACCATATGCAAAACTGTTTGGCTTACAGTTTTCACGATCATATTTGAACTACAGATCGTTGTTCATCACAAGTAGTCACAAGTCACAATCTCTGAGCTTTATGTCTTTTCAACATCACATGCTCTTCCTTTTGTTTCCTGACTGGATGGGCCAAGCCTCATCAATTACTTCTGTTTCCTCCCATAATGAACTTTGTTTGGTCACTAAATTGAATTAGTTTCTTTTGTTAAGCTCAAACGTCTGTCCATGTGAACATGTGCATGAACAAAATATCAGTGACATGAATGTCTGTAAATATGCTGAATCAAAACCATATTGTAGCTCACTGAGCTGTTCATGAACATGCTTACAAACTTTTTCAATAGCAAGGATGCAAAGCGCTGCAGGGCTAGAGTTACAGTACAAATGTACCACAGGTGGCAATGCTTGAATCATTGTCACCTGAAAGTGACTTGGTGGCCTATGTCAGGGTTCACAACCTTTTTCTTTGAGGCACCCTCAAAACCCTGTAAAAGCGCCAAAGCCTGGTGGCAGGGGTGACTCAGGGCTCCAGACTGGGAAGGACCCTCGGACACCAGTGTTCTCTGCAAGCTGACCTCTTGGCTGGCCACCCAGGAGAGAATCAAATCCCATCCAGTTGATTACCAAAGCACTCGTGGTGCCCACAGCTGGCTGGCAGCATATGTTTCTAGCGGTGATGCTCATCCACACGTGCCTTGGTGCACATTTGTTGCTCCCATGGATGGAAAAAATTAGTGTGAACATTGTTTTACAAAGGTGTATTCTGGGGACGCAGGGGTTGGGCCAGCTTGGCACAGCAGAGTCCAGGGAGGGAGTGCCACCACCACCTCCTGACTTTACCTCATCAGTCCATCCACCCATCTGGGCCTGTGTGCCACTGGCTGCTCCCAGAGGCTCTGCCAGCCCCAGAGTTGGGTCCCTACTTGGGTAGCTCTAATGGGAATCATGAACTGCCAAGGGGAGCTGGGAACTGAGGAGCAGCCACCTGCAGCCCTGAGCACCAGCATCAGATGAGGGGAATGCCAAGGCTACTCATTCTATGGCACCGCCAGACACTGGAGCAGAAAGTTCCACACTTCCTGCCTCCATCTTCCTTCCTAGGATCTGGCTGGATGGTGGGACTTCAGAAGACTAAGGAAGAGGAGGAGGTTGGGGGGATGGAGCTGCCCCCTAGCACTGTACCACTCTAGGTCAGATACTGCAGTTTATAGGGGCAACAACCTTGTGCCTTTTCAACTTTGCCCCTGGGCTCAGGACTTCTGCCCACATCAGACCTATAGCCCTGCCAATCCTGGTCTGGGGAGGTGGGAGGAAAGCTCAAGGTTTCTCCTCCCTGCCTCACTGACTATGGGGGCAAGAGGAGCTCCAGGTATCAGTCCTGCACCTCTCCTAGTTTCAGCCCCATAGCAGAGCACCAAGACTTATTGTTTCAATATGCAGGCCCTGTGGACACCCTGGCAGGGCTCACAGACACCCCCGCACTCCCCAGAGGCCATGGACCACCACCCCCACCTAAGAACTGCTGGCCTGTCTGACAAGAGACCATATCCCAATCCATCTTCAAAATCAGCGTCGTTGTTGGCTCTCTAAACAGAGAGATTAATGACTTGATGACTACAGAAAGTGAACTGTCCTTTTTTGCACATAATCCCACAGGGTTAGCCTCCAGTTAGGTCACCGAAAAAGATGCAAACTGTGAATGTAATGAGGGAGATATCTTCAGGCCTGTGGTTCTGTCATGCTTAAAAATTCAGGGCAGGCCTACACTACAGGATAGTATCTACCTGAGTTACACAACCCCATCTACATGAATACCATAACTGGAATTGACACACTTTAGGACAAGTTGCCACAGGCTCTCCATTGCAGGGTGTTGATGGGAGAAACTCTCCTGTTGACTTTCCTTATGCTTCTCATTCTGGTGGAGTACCAGTGTTGATAAGAGAGAGGTTGGCTGTCAATTTAGCAGGTCTCTCTGTTTGTGGTGGCTCAGCATTGATTCAGCCCTCAGATCCTGTCACATACAATCTCAATATGAAATATAGTTTTTCATAGTGGAGTTCCTTGCATCTTTCTCTGAAGCATCTGATATTGACCATTGTCAAAGACAGGACAATTTGTAATAGATGTCCAGGTCATGTTGAATTTTAATCCCATCCTCCAGAGCACTTGCAACCGCTCCCAGCATGGTGTCATCCACAAACTTTATAAGTGTACTTGCTATACCACTATCATTAATAAAGATATTGAACAGAACAAGACCCAGAACTGATTCCCACAGAACCCCACTTTTTATGACTTCCCAGCGTGACTGGGAACAATTGACTGCTACTCTCTGGGAACACTAATCAAACCAACTATGCACTTATCTATAGTAGGTCCATCTAGATTGTATTTCCCTATTTTATTAATGAGAAGATCACGCAAGACTGTATCAAAATCCTTATTAAAGGCTAGATATACCACATCTACCATTTCCCTTACACCTACAAGGCCTGTCAAAGAAAGCAATCGGGTATGTTTGACCTGTTTTGTTCTCATCAAATCACTTTATCATGTTATAAATGTTCACAAATAAATTCTTTAATTATTTGCTCCACTAATTTCCCTGGTGCAGGAGTGTAGCTGATTGATCTGTAATTCCTTGTGTTACTTTTACTTCCCTTTTAACAGATGGGCACTCTATTTACCCTTTTTTGGTCTTCTGGAACTTCCTCTGTATTTCCATGACTTTTCAAAGATAATAGTTAATAACTCAGATATTGCCACAGTCAACTCCTTGAGTATTCTAGGATGCATTTCATCAAGTCCTGGTGATTTGAAGACATCTAACTTGCCTAAGGCTATGTCTGCACTAGACATAGAAGTCAACCACCAATACACAATTTTAGCTACGCCAGTTGTGTGGCTAGAATTGATTTATCCACGGTTGACCTCCATATCTGTCCACACAGTAGAAGGTCAACCTTCCTTCGACCTTCCTTATTCCGCATCTCTTGTGAGGAGTAAAGGGGTTGACATTAACCGCTAGGAAAATCATTTAGCGCATGCGCAAAATGAAACCCTGGAAGATCGAACCACTAAGGGTCAATCTTCTGTTGTAATGTGGCTCTAGCCTAAGCAATTTTTAACATACTAAAATTTTAAACTGCTTCTTCCCTCTCTTACAATCAGAACTCACGGATTTTGCAACTTGGTTTGCACAGGGATTTTTTTCTCTGAATATTGTTTATTTAAGTAATTTTCAGCTCTTTTCCTGTCCTTTGCTGACCTCAGGAAACAACTTTTTTAAAAATATGTTTCCATTCTGGGACTTCTACTATCTCCTGAATCGAGCTGCATGTCCTTCCGTGGAAAGACCCAGAAGAGAGAGAGAGTTGAACTTACTCTTGAATTAAAGTCAACTTATCTTCCATTATAAACCCTTAAAAAGTCATTTCTTAAGCAATGCATTTAAAAGACCATTAACAGAAAATTTCTCTTAAACCATCAGAATAAAACCACAATGGAACTAATGAAATTAAAGAAGGGGATTTTGCAATTTAGAGCAAAGAATTGAGGCTATTTTGTGACATTTACTCAACATGATTTACCTAAAAAGGAGAGGGGGGAAAGGAAGAGAGGAGGGCAAGCCAGAGCAGAAGGGAAAAAATCTTTATGGGCAGTAAAACACTGCTGGGATGGATAGCGGAACAAAAGGAGGGCTTTATGCCTGTCTTTTGATATTTTCCAACTCAGCAAAAAAATGCATTGTGTGGCATGAAAGCAAATAAGTTAGAGGCTTAGTGTGTGAAAGCAACTGTGTATCCGTTGTTTAAGAGGGGGGCTAATGTAATGTCCCCATTTCCCCACTATGTAAGTTGTAATTTTTGTTACAGTCACCTTGGTCAAAGTTCTCATTTTCACTTTTCAAAAGAAGGGAACATTTGTAGATGGTGTTTCTTTTTACCCCCACTGTCTCCTCATACCGAAACAAAAACTTCTGTGAGGAAATATCAGTGCTGACCAGATGTCACTGACTTTTTTTTTTCTGCATGTGTCTCTTAACAGCTGGCAAGAATATCAGCTCAAATTATTCACCACAAGCACAATCTTTCTGTTTGTCTCTAGATAAAGGGATTTGAAATCCTCCTTGTCAGAAAGGGATGCTGAAAACTGTGGCATGGATTTCCACTGACAAAAGAAATACTCCTTTAGAGTAAGCAACAAATGTTCAGTAATCACCACAGTGAACAGAAGTAACTAATGGTAAAAATAGCCTGAGAATCAATTTGACATATAAGGTCTCCAAGAAATTTCTCATCCAAAAACACTACCTTAGATCCACAGCTGAGTGGCTCACTAAGGCTACATCTACACAGCCAATTAATTCCGAAATAACCTCTGTTATTTCAAAATTTTGCTGTCATCTATACGACACACATGCTATTTTAAAATAAATTTGAAATAGTGTTTGTGTTATTTCAAAATCGGTAAACCTCATTGCAGGAGGAATAATACCTAGTTCAAAATAAGCCATTTTGAAATAGATCGAAATAGCATTATTTTCAAATAAGCCACAATGGCATCTAATGGACTGTTTCGAAATACGCACTATGCATCTAGAATGCTAGTTCAAAATAGCTGGTTACTATTTTGTGTGTAGTAACATTATTTCAAAATAGCTGTTTTGATATATTTTATTTCAAAAGCAGTCTGTAGTGTAGAAGTAACTTTATCACAGAGCTGACAAATCTTCAGCCATATAAATTCTTTTGATTTTGGTTGTATCACCTGAAAAGGAAAAATAGATGCATTTGCAAGAAAAGATGCTGGAGAAGGGATGATGAGGATAGAATGCATTGACATAAGTCATGACCTCCAGTGGAGCTATTCCCTGACCCAAGAAAAGGAACTCTGCTGTTCAGGGCAGACCGTGCTGCCAGGCAGCACCATGTCCTGGCTTGTGCACAGTGAGGGCTCCAAAGGCAGATCAGAGTTTTGGGGGCTTGCTGCCACCCAGGGGACCATCTCAACTGGGCCTCGAGCCACGGACCCCACACCCCCACCCAAAGACACTTTTGGGGCCTTGCTGTGCACAGGAGGGGAAGGGGTGGGCCCATCAGTTGGCGCTGCAGCCACGAACCTCACAACCCCTATGGCAATGAGGGGGGCTGGCCCCCACACTGTCAGTTGGGGCTGTCCCTCCCCTCCGCCCCAGCAACAATGAAGGGACCATGTCAACTGGCCCTTCATTCTTCAAGCAACCCAACTCCCCCTCTCCATGGGATGAGGGGCCTCCTAACAGTCAATCAGGGCTGCCCCTCACCTCCACCTGAGCAACACTGCTTGTTGAAATTTGGCAAACCCCATCCCCAGCATTGGACAATTCTGTGTTGTGTAGTGTAGCGGGAAGCCCCAAACCTTTTTCCTAACCTTTTCTATCCTTCTCTTTCTTCAAACTTTGGCACCCTTAACACAGGGAAAAGAGTCTAGAGGGCCAGTTGAGAAGATAGACACCTTGCTGAGGTTTAAATCCATTGCAGACAGCTGCTGCTTTTTGTAAAATCTTTGATAGTTAAGTTATTTCTTGTCCTATCCTTATTTTTCCTCAAACTTTGGCCCTCTTAACATGGGGGAAAGTGGCTGGAGGGCCAGTTGAGAAGACACAGACTCCTGGGTGATCCCAGGGCACAGAACCATTCATGTGTGTGTAAATTTGGCGAGCCCCATCCCTCACGTTGGGCAACTCTGGGAAGCCAAAAACCCTGCCTCACAAAATCTCTTCTTTCAACACCTTTACTATCCTATTCTTTCTACAGGCTTTGCATTGTTCCTGTATTATTTTCAGGGATCATGTTTCTGTAATCAAGGGAGTGGGGACAATGGCTGGAGGGCCAGTTGAGAAGACTCAGACACCTGCGGCTTTCTGTAAGATCTTTGATAATTCAGTTATAAAAAGCAATTCAGTTATAGAAGCAAGAGATTTCAGTTAAGTTGGTGATCTTTGTTGATGCCCTACTTTTCCTTCTTTCCTTCTGGAAAAATGGCCAGTTGCTTTCCAGGAGAGGGAATGAGGGCAATGAAATGTGGGAAGATGACATTACATACCCACAACCTCTTGCAGGACATTTTTTTCCCATGCTGCACCAAGAAAAATATCCAGAATGCTACAGGGATGAGGAAACTGTGGGATAGGTTCCCACAATGCACTGCTGCAACAGTCAATGTGTGGTGATTGAGTATGGCAGCAATATGTGGACTTTGTGAGGAATCTGTGGGGAGGTGAGGATACTCAATTGGAATTTATAAAACCCAGTGTTACAAAATTGATTTTAATAAATTCAAATTTATCTCACAGTGTAGATGTAGCCTCAGGCCTACTCTGCACTTGGGTAGGAGCCCCGCAAGGAAAGCCCAGGTGTTGCAGGCTGCAGGAAATGACACTGATGATTGAATATGTGGCAATGTTTCCACAGAGTCAATGTTGGAACTGGGCTGCTAGAGGTACTATCTTATGCATTATGCATAATGGAATCCCTGATTGCTTGTGGTTATTAAAGATCTTATGGTGCTTGACACAAATTTCAGCTTGATTTATTAAGTTCTGCCCACCCATATTCCCACTCTACTTAAAAGTCTGTATGTTGTTCTCCATTTACTCTCCTCAAAACTGTTGTGTTGCACTCCTAATGCAGAACAACAGAGAAAGTTACAATTCAATGGTCCTTTTATTGGGCAAGAGTTTTGGGGCGTCTCTTTGGTTGTTACTACTATTATTATCATATTAATGTAAAATTAAGATTGAGCTTGAGATGGGCTTGGATATGAAAACTCACAGTTTTGAGGGAAGTCAGTCTGAACTTTTCTGTGAGGTCCTAAGTGGAATCAGGTCAGTGGTTCATCTGGTACAAAATGCCCCGTCTTTGGCAATGGTCAGCATCAGTTGATTCAGAGGAAGATGCAAGGAGCTACTCTATGAAAAACTATGTAGTAACCTACCCATGCTATATAACTTAATGCATGCGTAACACCAACAGACCCAGGCTACTGGCCCCACAGATAGAACCTACAAACATAGGAGCTGAAGCCCTGCACTCTACCATGTGAGCTAAATCCCATCTGGCTCTCAGACAAGGCTATAGAGCAGAGACTTCACCCACCCCAGATGAGGTCTCAGTGCCTCTGAGTACTACACATGTAATATGCTCCAGGTAGTAAGTAGTTGGTTTATGCATTGACATAGGAAGGTTTATATTCCTTTATTTTTATCCTTGGTTATGTAACTGTAGCCATCCTCCTTCTAGGGTTACCATATTTGAACTTTCAAGAAAGAGGCCACCCCTGAGAGGGAATGTATCTGTATCTGTATCTACCAACTCAGGTTGTATTAACGTACTATGCATACATGACACATTAATACAAAGTGAGTTGGTAGATACTGATACAGATACACTCCTTCTCAGGGGTGTCTGATTTTCTGAAAGTTCAAATATGGTAACCCTATCACTAGGAACATCTAATCCTTTTATAAATCCTGCTAAGCTCTGGGCATTATTCCCATGATTCCCTTAGGTAGGAAATTGCCCAGGTTAATAATGCATTGTGTAAAGAACTACTTGCGCTTTAAAACTATTTCCACTTCAATAATACTTAATGTCCCTGTTTTTTTGTTTTTGGGCTTTGTTGGTGGTGATGGTGTTGTTTTTGTTGTTGTTAGGGTATGACATGATAGTAAATAGGAGCACACTGTTCTTTGTACCGTTTATTGTTTCATACATCATTACTAGGTTCCGTCTCCTAGTGATCTGTCACTACTTATCAGTCTCAGTCTTTTCAATTTCTCTTCATAAAGAAATCTTTGCATAATTGGGTGCATTTCCACTGCCCACCTCTACACTTCTGAAGCTACATGTGTTTTGAAAGGCAGACAGCCAAACGGATTCTGGTATGCCATCAATTCAGAGTAGAGAAGGCTCTGGCCTAAAAGCTGGAACACCTCAGCTTTGACTTTGAGCAAATTACTTAATCTCTCTGGCTAGAACTACATTAGAAGGCATCTGTCAACAGACGTTTCCTTCAGGAAGAAATTTTCTGGCAAAACATCTGTCAACAGAGTGTGGCCATGCACAAAAGCAGATCGAAAGACTGATCTGCTCTTTCGACAGAGAGCAGATGGACGGCCCGCCCGCTCTCTCAACAAAACAGACAACCAGAAGCACAGCAGAGAGGTCTGCCCACTAGGCTAGGAGCCTTGTCTGTTAACAGAAGGCCCCTCAAATTGTCCATGTAGCTTTTCTGTCGACAAAATCTGTCAACAAAGGTGTTCTTCCTCATGAGGGAGAGGCAGAAAGTTGTCGGCAGAAGCGCCAAGTTTTGTCGACGGACTGTAGACAAAACGCATTTTGTGTGGGGGCATGCAGCGAGTTTTGTTGACAGCTCCGATTTTGTGAAAAAAACTCATTCGTGTAGCCATAACCTCTAGTTATGGCTAGATTACAATGTGACGCATGACTGCAGCTTGTGTAGGCACACCAGTGCTAGCTTTAATTCAGTCAGCCTGGCTAAAAAATCTCAGTGAAGACCAAGGCACAAGCTAGCAACATGAATAACTGCCCCAGGTGGGTTTGTATAGCCTATGCTAAAGCTTGTTCTGATATATTTTCACTGCTGTTTTTAGCCACATTATCTAGGCAAAAGCTCGATTAGACCTTCAATTCCAGTGCATACATACATACCCGTTGGATGAATTAGAGGCCCACTGAAGTCCATCATTGACTTCGGTGGGATGAAGACTTCAGCCTCCACTTCTTGGTTTCTTCTTTGGTAAAACATGGGGATGATGATACTTGACCTCTTTTGTGCAGTAATTTGAACTTTATATAGAGAAGAAAAGAGCTATATAAGAACTAATTAGAACTGTCCTATTTTCAGTAAAATTTTCAATTTTATTCTTCAGATACACCACCGTTTTTTTTTTTGGTGCTTCTTTGCCATCCTTGGGGCACTGAATTGATTTATTTTGAGCTGTCCTCGATACTCAGAAATTAATAAATCATTGAAAAATGTCACAGGTTCACTCCATTGCCAGCGTTTTGCCATGATTTTAAGTCTTGTCATTTATGGACAAACACCTGCAGGTTGAAAAACTAGTTGTATCACAACTGAAGTCCCATGATAGAGCTTGCAAAGTGGGGGAGGGGGAGATGGAATACTGTTTATTTAAAACCAAAGGAAACATGAGTACGTTCGTAAGCTTTGAGTTCATAACCTATGGATTTTGCTAAAGGTTTGCTAGTTTCCCAAATGTTGACTTAATATACTGTGAAGGTTTGTTTGGGTTTGTTTTTCTTGTTCCATTTAAGAAAATAGTATAATACATTCCTTGAATATTTGACAATGGAACACCACTGAAAACTTTTGATTCCCCCAACAGAAAACCTATTTAAAAAAAGAAGAGTCATGAATTAGTAACAGCTGCCCTCAGCACCTGTTATTTATTCCCATCATTAACACTTTCTATAACATTTCTGAAAGAAATGGGTATCTTTCCCATATGAATGTGCCAAGTTCTTTGATACATCAAGGATAATTGGTGGTTAAATTTGATCTACAAGGTGCATTTACAACCTGCCAAATGGTGGTATTTTGCAGTTATCTTGCGCATAAGAGTCGTTCCCTATCATCCCTGGATTATTTTTCTCTTAACCTAAAGAAATCCTTAAAACAAACAGACAATGTACGTCTTGTTCAACATGTATACTGTACCTGTTTCTGAATCTGTACTTGCTATTAAGTCTTAAAGATATACACACTAATTATATATTGAATGTACATGATCACAGTATCAAAGACCTTGCAATTTATCCAATTAAGAGAAGTGGGCCAGTAGTTAGGAAACTATCCTTGGACATGGGAGACCCACATGTGACAGACGTGGTGTGAGACCATAAGCCATTCACAGTCAAGTTTGTTTAATCTCTTTATTTATTTAGGAAGTTTTAACTGCCCATTTCAATAGAGAGCTTTTGTTCAGGGAAACATTCTACAGCAATATTATCCTCAGATCTCACATTTAGCAGCGTCCCTATATTGCAGAGGAGTCTCTTTGCATTTCCAAGGACACTTCCAAAAGGTAGCAAAGTGCTGTTATCTTCATTGCACAGATAGGAACTTGAGGCACAGGCAAACGGAGAGACAGATTTTTTTAAAGGATGCAGAGAGTTGTCTAGTTGGGTTTGCAGACATTCCTAGCATCTAACGTTCTTCTGGAAATCTAGGCTCCTTTCTGCGCCTTTAGGCACAAATGACCTTTAAAATCTGGCCCTTAGTCTCACAATGCCTCAAATCCCTAACTATTTGTGAGCATAAATACATTAAAGATATTGAGGTACTCTGATACTATAGCGATGCATCTGACAAAACGGGTCTTTGCCCACAAAGGCTTATGCTCCAAAACAGGGTTTAGTCTATTAGTCTATAAGGTGCCACAGGACTTCTCGATTTTGGTGGCCATAAAATTACCTTAGATAGATACCACATACAAATAAGTAGGCAGGATTGGTTCAATCCATGGTATAAATTGCCAGGCCATGAGCTAAATGAATATTGTGCCATTGATTGCTTCAGCAACACTAATTCATCACGCCCCAATCTGTCCCTCCTGAGAGATATTGTCGTATTCCAGATCTAGTAGCAGCTTCTGATAACCACTCAACCTGTCACAAAAATGTTTCCTTCTTTTGTCCCAGTGAGGAAATCCACATTATTATTGTTCTTTTTATATTATTAGTACTTCTTCTTCTTCTTCTTCTTCTTCTTCTTCTTCTTCTTGTCAGAAGTATAGGGAGCTAACATTCAGTCCTGGAACAGTACTATGTTTAATGTCTGATAACTTATCTCCAGGATGCGTCAGAAATGAGAACTTTTGAAAGAGAGACCCACGGCTTTTAGTGGGGCACAAACCTTTTTTATTTTCTGGCCACAGAAGGTCATGAGATATAAGACAAGAGCTATGACACGTTCATATGTACAAAAGCTGTAGGTCATTTCTAATGGTGTTTTAAATGTGTTTATTATTTTCCCTTTCCCCAGCCCCTGAATATGTAAGTCTATAGTTCAGACGTATATAAATCTGCTCAGTTCTTAACAAACCTTGCATCTGTCACTTGGATGAATTCCTGTTTGATTAAAGGGATGCTGTCAATTTAATAAATGTATGTTTCTACCAAATACCTCACAAATAGAAACACTAGATTACTAGAAGTGAGATAATTTTAAATATGCAGTATGCTTGTCACTATATATGTTCTTCATTTATTTTTTCCCATTTCTGTAGGGTTATATAAGGACAAATTGATCAAGTCTCTGTTTATAGCCAGTTTCACTTTCAGATCTGGAATGGGTTTCAAATTTTACACAGTAATGTTTGTCTATTTTACAAGTACTGTATCTAATTCTTGACTCCCCCCACCCGCCCCTCTGCTTGCTGATTGGCTCACCTTGATAATTTTTTTCTAATTTGTCAATTTTGATTACTGTTTTTGGTTCTCTACGCCTTAAATATTGAGTCTGTTCTGGTCTGGCTATGGTCTGAAGAAGTGGGTCTGTCCCACGAAAGCTCACCTAATAAATTATTTTGTTAGTCTTTAAAGTGCTACTTGACTGCTTTTTTGTTTTGATGGTATATAGACCAACACTGCTCCTTCTCTGTTACTTGTTTTCATTGGTTTATGTTAAGCTTGTGGAAACATTTCCACTGGGCTTAGGTTTTATAAAAACTTGTTTTTATGAAATATTGCTGACAGGCCAAATTTAAGAGTACACTGTGCCTTTAATACAGACAGTTAAAGAAAGCAATGTAGTGCATTTATCAAAAGGAAATGTCAGCAAAACTTGATAGTCTGGTAATTAGATAACCTAGATAAATCTCCCCAGTCCTGCATGCTCACAACTGCTAGCCTAGATAACACTTCCTGAGGAGAATTAGACCACATGATACATTTGGTATAGTCCAGGTCCCATTGTTTTTTCTTTCCTTACACTTCCAGAGGGAAGGAAAACTAAGATTCAGCCTAACATCAGCATTCTGGAAAGTGTTTCCCTATTACTTGCTGCTCTGAACCCAGCAGCTAATTTTCACTGACAAACATCAGTTATCTGGTTTTTTTCAAGGAATTCAGAATCAGACCAGCAGCTGTACCAAATCGTCATAATTGCTGGACAGTGAAGAATTCCTCGGTCGCTTTGATTTAAAATAAATTAAGGTAACAGCAGTCCATAACAAAAAGTGTGAGGGCATCATATCTGTCAGTCATGTGACCTTTGTAAACAGATGGATTGTATATAGGAGCAATCTCTTAAAGGAGGTTCAAAAAGAAAAATGTTGAACTAGGTTACTTTCTGATAAATACCTTTAAGCCCTCCTTCTCAGTTGTACTAACAACGTTCGACACAGCTTTAGCAAGACTCTTAGGCTAGGGCTACCTTGTATCCGTAATTCAAAATAACCAGGGCTACACTGCACCATGGTTCAAATTAAGGGGCTAGTTTGAGCTTCCTGCTAACCCTCGTACAACAAGGGTTACTGGCCTCGCAATTTCTATTTAGGGATATAAATGTGTCCCGAAATAGAAACAATCATGTAGTCTTAGCCTTAGTGTAAATGAGAATCAGGCCCTTTGATTTTCATGGTTGCTGAATTAAAACTGAAGGGATTATAAATAATAAAATATGGGCCTATCATTCAAGAGATCTGGATCTCTAATGGCTTCTGTAGTCATTTATATCAATGCAAGAGGATGTAAAATATTACTAACTTGTTGCACCCATTTTACACATGTATAAGTAGAGCTGGTAAAAGGAAAAATATATTTTTCATTAAATTTGTGGGGAAAGGTATTTTGAAACTGGAAATGTAAATGATTGCCGAAGGGGCGAATAGGAGAAAATGAGAATCAAGGACAACTCAGCTTCTAGGGAAGAATAAAAAAACATGGCATTATTGGCCACAACTGTTTGGCTCAAATTGCTAGCTATGCTGGAGGGCGGCCCATGACACTTGGGTTTGAGGAAATTGGCTAGAAGGTTCATATTACCGGTGCTCACTAAATATGGCGATATGGGTAGAGTGGTGGCAATTCAGTATTGCCAACTTTTGTGATTTTATCATGCATCTCACAAGATAGTTACAAGGCAGGGGAGGTTAATGTTCCATGATGGCCTGTCTATGTATGTCTCCAAAACTCATGACATTTCTTGTATTCAAAATAGCCATCATCTCACTTTCTTGTTTGAAACCAACCTGCCCTCAACCAATATGATCACCATTCTCTATAAGTTTTGCATGCGGGTCTGAGACTACCCCTAGCAAAGAGGGTGCAAAAAGTTAGGAGAGAGTAAAGGCAGTTATCTTGCAAGCAGCAGTCCTTAATTTTTGCAGGTACATTCCATGTTAAACGTGGAGCCTGAAATGCTTACACACAATGAAAGTAAGCAGCTTCCTCCAAAGGCTCAAAAAGGGCAATTTGTTTGTTAGAGAAATTGAGAAAGAGCGAAAGAGGCCTACTGGTACAAGGCACTTTTGTACCAACAGAACTGTCTCTATAGAAAGGGTTGTACAGCATAACTATATCAGTAAAAATTCACTCCTCTAACCAACACTTATTCTGGTACAAAAACTGCACAAACCACACCTTCATGCAGACAATAACCTGCTTTGCACTGTTCCTCCTAGCTGCCATGGTAATAAATATTATATGCCTCTTGTATACATTAAATTGTGTTCAAATAGTTCTAGCTAAGGCATTGAGACAATACAAGCTTTGCTAATGTAGGCAAACAATCAGTGGGGTTGCCAGAGTCTTTAAGTTTAGACTTTGTGCTTGCGTACTTTCCAAATCTTTTATTTATTCTTTCAGCCAAGCCAAGAACAGTGCGCATCTCTGCCTGAAGGATGAATTCTAAATAGACCAATAGTATTCCTTGAGTGGAGTCTGCTACAATCACATTGCCCGTACATTGTATATGTATCCTCTACAGCATAATGCATGTTTCCATTTTGTCATGGAATGTTATTCTATCCAAGAAGCATAACATGTTTCACAAACGCAAGTTGTCATCTTGCAGATGGGCAAGTTCAATTAGAGGGCTTCTTTATATTCCCCCACATCACTGCATATGAGCCCCTCCCACATATGAATACCACTATGCTCCTAGCATTATTGTGAGATAAGGAAGTACTATTAACCCCACCATTTTACTGGGGCAGATTGAGATTAAGTGATACAGGTCCAAGGTCCCTCAGGAAGTCTGAGGGGAGAGCTGGGAATAGAATGCAGTTCTTGTGAATCACTCTAAATTGCCTTGGCCATCCTTCCTCCCCCAAGGTCACACGTGAAGTCTGGTAGAGCCAGGAATAGAACCCTAGTTTCCTGATGCCCTGATCATCCGCCCTCCCTGCATACAACATCAACACAATGCCACTTTAGAGAACTTTTAAACTATTTTTTGCCATTAAGACAGGCAGAATGTATCCAAGCCTGAATATATTTCCGGTTGCTGTTGATGCTCACTGTTTACCAGATCCCTGACACTGACCAAGTATTGCATTCTCCTCTGCTAATTATTTCCTATTGCATCAATGCCCTTTACTTTTGAACAGTAGTGTTAGAACTGACCATGTTAAATATGCAGGTGGGTGAGGACCCTGAATAGCACCATATCTCACAAAGAAATTGCATCTAGAGACATGCGAGCTGGTGCATAAAGTAAAATACGCATTTCTGCTCTAACTAATCCCCTGAGGAGATTAACCCTGAGAGAGGCCAGTTAAACTTTCTTCCACTGATCTCCACTTTCTGATTTTTCAGGTTTATGGTGTTGTAGTCCATAAGTGCCGTGCTCATAGAGGCAGATCACTCAATATGCTTGCTAAGGAAGTGATCTAATGCCATATTGAAATCAATTTGATCAGTGTCAATGGACTTTGGATCAGGCCCTGAACTCCTAGCTACATAGTGCCCTTAAGCCTGTGTCTTTCACCGCCAAGACAAAAGCGAGCCCTTTGAGTCCCTAGTGTGGAGGAGGTTTCTCCCACTTTCTGGAAAAGGAGCTTTGTTTTTTATGAATGGGGCACACAGAGACACCTTAAAATAATTTTTGTTAGCCTCCTGTTATCTTTAAAGACATACAGCTTATCACTCCATCTGCAATGATTATGCTTCTTTTTGTTAGCATTCATTACTACTCTTGGTATAAGGTAGTATCTAAAGGCCCCCAACTCCTGTTCTCAGTGTGTTTGGCACTGTACAAGGCCATAGAGAGTGACAATTCCCAAGCCAAAAAGTTATGGAAACAGAGATGTGAAGTGACTGGCCCATGGTCTTACAGCAGGACAGTGGCAGAGCTGGGACTAGACCCCAGGTCTTCTAATTGGCAGAGTCAAGAGACTACATGCCTCAAGCCAGCCTCTCTCTATACAGTCAGCCAATGGTGGATCATATCAATAATGCATGAATTTTGTCATTGGGAGAGTTAGATGTATCTTATTGCTTATGAAGATGCGGTGTTCCTCACACTGACATTCGTGGACTGCTTTTCTGTTGTTGTATGTATATATTCCTCCTCTTCTCCAATAAAATGGATTATACAGTAGAACCAATCCACTTAGAGTAAGTCAAAGTAGCTCACTTAACAACAGGTTTGGGGAGGATGCTTCATAAGCAAGTGTTACCGGCCACCTCTTGCAATGAGACTTTCACTACTTGTGTTCTGGACACGTTGAGCCTCACAGATATCGTCTGATCAGATGCCACGGTAAAGGCAATGGGAGTATCTCCATTGTCTTTAGTGGACTTTGAATCAGATCTGTAGTGATCCACCACATTCTCTTATACAAGATCAAAATGGAAATGATTTCTTACGTTTTTCAGAAGTATGTTGCAGCTTGGAGGCATGCTAGTTAGTACCAACTGTAAGTCACTTAAGCTTTGGTATTACAGGCCAACTTCACCACTGGCACAGTGGGGGTTTGCTTTCATTCAGGATCAGTTTGAGAAGCTTGTTTTTTCTGAATACACATGAAGGATTTGGCCAAAGATGCCTATTCTGGCATGTATGGAGCACCCAAAATTCCCATTGACTCCAAGGGGAATTTTAAGATGGAAGAAATGACAACCTGAGTTCCACTTATCAAATGGGGGAGGGGGTGCTTCTGAATTGATCTTTCTTGGCTATGTCTACAGTAGAGGGTTTTGTCGACAAATCCCAGGGAGCATCCAAATTACCAAGGCATTCTGCTGACAGAAAATCAACAGCACTCAGCACTTTTTTCAACAGCCCAGTCCCACTCCCCTCGAGGAATAAAGATGGTCTGCACATTCCGGGGGGCCTTCAGTCAACAGAAAAGGCCTCCAGGGTACCACACAGGTGCCCCAGGGGACACCCTGTCCACAGCAAACAGTGCTCTAGGTTGCCTGACTCCAGCCCGTCACAAAGCCGCAGGGAGTCCAGGAAGCCCTGTGGCAGGAAGCTGAGAGCATGGAAGCAGATGAGGTACCATCAGCGGTCCCCCCACATCCTCACAGCCACTCCTTTTGTCCAAGCCTTCCCAGATGGCAGACATGTGACCCGAGTCCCCACCTGGGCCCTCAGTGAAGCAGTGTAAGGGGTTCCAAGAGCCACCCTGGAGCACCCAGAGGCCTGCCCCCTCCTGGCCCAGGCCCAAGGTGCAGGCCCTCCTGGAGCTGTGGGGCAAGGAAGAGCTACTCCAAGACCCCAAAGTGAAGCACCATAATGCCCCCACCTACACCCAGATGGCCACCACCCTGGCAGAACGGGGCCACCCCACAGCACAGCATGGAGCAGATCTGGGTGAAGGTAAAGGAGCTCCAGGAGGGCTACGTCCAGGCCTGCGATGCTGGCCAATGGTCCAAGGCGGGACCCACAACCTGCCCTTATTACAAGGAGCTGCACAACATCTTGAGGAGTGGAGGGAAACATCACCTCCAACCTGCCTGTTGACATGGCACTGGAGGCGCCCCCCCACCACAGCTGGACCCCCCCAGAGGAGGAGGAGCAGGTCTCCGAGTCCCAACCCCCACTGGAGTCGGTGGCAGACACGACCGCAGAGACAAGCAGCAGCACCCTCATGATAAACCTGGAGCTGGTCCCCACCAGCCCTGCCACATCCCAGGCATCTTCTAAGCTGGGCGAGGTTCCACCTGTTAAGTACCCCGCATGTCACACGCCCCAGACGGGCACAGACGGGGCGCACTGCAGGCATCACCCAGTCAGCATGGGTGAGACCAAGCACCATGGTCCTGGCATGTGGAACCATGTGCAGGCAGCGTGTGCCACGCAGACCCAGCAGACAGCCTCTGCGCATGGGCACCAGCCTGCTGCCGGCCTCACGTGAGGACAAACGAGCCCCAAGCCCCAAGGGGGGGGCTGCCAGCACCTGCTCTGGCTGGAGGCGGGCTGGCCACGAGGAGCTGGCCTGCCTCCCGACACACTAAGGAGTGCAGCTCCCAGCACGTGGGCATACCCGCAGGCGTGAAATAACACCTGCTCCTGTGGACAGAGCTGCGAGCAAGCCGCAGGTGGAGGTGTGGGTGCTCCGGGGAAGGCCAGGCTGCTCCTGGCTCACACACCACCCATGAGGGGACCCTTTGAGGCCAGACACCCCCTTGGTCGCTAGCCCATTCCAACGGGGGAGGGGGAGGGTGGCAGCGGTCAGGACTGTCCGAGAGGCACCGTAGAGTCCCCGTGTGGCAGGGCTCATTGTGATCCCGGGACATTCACGTCCCTTGGCCCAGGGGGTGTTGACTGCAGCTCACGGTGTGGGCCGGGGCCCTAGGGGCAGCATTACTTGAATGATTCACCACTCCCCATCTTTGTCTTCCGTAAGCTGGGCCGGCGTTGTTCGAGGTCGAGGCCAGCCCTAGCTCACCGCTAGGGTGAGCCAGCCCCACCTCAGCACCGGGGCGAGCCCATAGCTGGAGGGGCCACCACCACCTCCAAGAGGCCCTCCGGATGGCCCACAATGCCACCCACTGGAGGATGACCAGTCTCATGCGGTGGTGACTGCAGGATGACAGGTAGTGGCGATCGCAGACCTGGAAACAACTAATGTCCCACTTTGACACTGCCACCGGCGTCTGGCAGCACATGACGGCCCAGCTACCCTGCCCCCACTGTCCATCCTGCAGGGCATTCTCGACCTCTTGCAATGGCTGAGGGCCATGCTTGCCCCCTTTGCCTCCCTCCCCTTCTTCTCCCACCCATCCAGACCCTTCCGCAGCCCCACCTCCTTCATACCTCCCTCTGGTCCCAGTCCCAACCCAGGCCTCATGGGGGGCCCTGAACCCACAGCTGGAGGGGATCCCAAGGCCAATGCCACTCAGGGTCCTGCTCCCCCTAGGGGCAGCGTTGCGTGAATGACTGTCATTCACAGAGGTCTCCCACCCACTCCATTGACTGAAGCCCCCACCCCCATCCCAAGCCCCCCATCCAAGTTCTGATGCCCCCACCCTCCTCCTAAGCGCCCCCCCATGCTACATATTTCAATGGTTTTGCAATTCACTTTATTATAAATAGTTTGTTAGGGCACCATTTCTTTTCCACACATTTTTATTTGGTTCAGTGACCTAGTTCTTTGTGCACCTCACCTGCATCCCTCTTTTTGGGCAGGGGCCAGGGAGGCGTGAGAGGGTGAAGGGAGGGATCGAGGTGGGGACAGGGTAGGACTGTAGGCCCGAGGCCCCCTACTGGGGGACCCTGGGGGGGTTATTGGGGGTCATGGGAGAAACTCTCCCTCAGGGCAAGCCAGTTCCACACTTCGTCCGGATGGGCCTGGAGGATGGGAGCTGCACCCAGCTGCTCATACCCGCGGCCAGTATCTGCCCCCCACCCCAACAGGAAGGCCTCCCTGCTCCCCTCCAATCTGTTGTGCAGGGCACAACATGCGTCCACAGCTTGGGGGACATTGTGCTCCCCAACATCCAGGCAGGTGAGCAGGTGCCGAAAGTGTGCTTTGAGGTGGCCTAAGATGCACTCAGCTAGCATCTGGGCCCGACTGAGGTGGGCATTAAAGAGCTCCTGGCTTGGGTCCAGCTGGCCAGCGTAAGGCATCATGAGTCGCAGCCTGAGGGGGTAAGCTGCATGCCCCACAATGAACAATGGCACGTACACATCCCCAACTGCCAGCTCATGGCCGGGGATGAACATGCCCACCTCCACCCTCCAGCACAGCCGGAGCTGCGGAACACCCAGTTGTTGTGTGCCCAGCCCAGCCACCCAACATAAATGTCTGTGAACTGTCCAGAGTGGGCGACCAGAGCCTGCAGCACCATGGAGAAATATCCCTTTCTGTTTATTTTCTTGGCTGCACTATGGTCCAGGGCATGGAGCAAGATGTAGGTCCTGTCCATTGCCCTGATGCAGTTTGGAAACCCCAGCGTGACAACTCCAGCCATGACTGCATCCAAGTCTCTCATATGGATGACCCTCCACAGCAGGATGGTGTTGATGGCCATCACGACCTGCAGAGGGAGGGGACCAACCACACACATCAGCAACTGTGGGAGTCCCTGTGTCCCAGTGAGGTCCCCTGCCCCATACTATCCCCTCCTGCCTGAGCTCTCCAGGAGCCCCACCCCCATGAGGCTGCCCCCTGCCAGCAGCAGGACTGTGCAAGGGTGGTATGGCACGTTCCCCCCAGGAGGGGGCTTCTCCCCCCCAACTTCCCAAAGGTCCCCCTTTGGCAGGACAGGATCCCCCTCACCCCCACTCTGCCCCCAAGCCTAAAACTGTCTTATCTTCGTGAGGAAGGCCCTGATGGTGGACTTCCCCACACCAAAACCTGGCTTCCTACTCAGCAGTAGGTGTCGGGGGGTGTTCAGCCTTCACATGGCAACTTGACCCTCTTCCCCACAGGGATGGCGGGCCACAGCTGTGGTCCTCTCTCCAGAGAGTGGGACTGAGCCAGGCACAGAGCCCCATGGCCTTCCACATGCAGAAGGTCTGGAGCCACTGCTGGTTGTCCCACTGCCCCATCATCAGCCGCGCTTCCAGATTGGCCTGTGCACCCACGGGGGCAAGCATGGGCGTAACCATCTGGCAGCCACGGCGAGTTCCTCAAAAGGGGTGTCAGGTTCGCCCTCCCTGATGCAGAGAAAGACAGCTGTCAGGAGGCACAGCACGTGCTGCAGCACCTCTGCCCGGAGCCATCACAAGCCCAGGCCACTCTGGCACCCTGGCTCACTGGAAAGAACTGTCTCCCACAGAAAGCATGAAAGCCTGGGTCTAGCAACTGTGCTGTCCCTCACATAGGCACGGAACAGGTGTCGGGAGAGTGGGGGGTCCTTTAAGAGCATCTAGCGGTGGCCCCCAGAAGGGATTGCCAGCCATGCAAACCTGTCTGCCAGTGTTCCAGGTGGCCATTTTGCCAAGAGAGCAGCTGGACAGTCTGCAATCCACTACGCTGTCTGGCCCCAATCTGTCAAGAGAAGTTTTGTCAGAAGCGATCTTCCGAAACAAAAACTTCTGTCAACAAATTGCTCTAATCTAGCCATAGCCTAAGAGAATTACAGTTTTTGTTTATATATGCTAAAAAACGACTATATAGCTATTACTCACACTTTCCACAGACGTTCACTTGCTGGGTAGGACAAACATGGGCTATGTCTACACTAGAGATCTTTCGAAAGAAGCTCTTACAGAAGGTCTCTTCCAAAAGCACTTCTCTTCAAAAAGTGTGTCCACACGCAAAAAAGTGGATCAAAAGAGCGATCTGCTCTTTCTAAAGAGAGTGTCCACGCAGCCCCTGCTCTTTCGAAAGAGCATGCCAGGGATTGAAAATGAAGACTGTTCTTTTGGAAGAAGGGCCCAGGGGAGCATCTACACGCGTTTTCTTTCAAGAGAAGCTTTCAACAGGGGGCGCTCTTCCTGGAACAGGAAAGGAAGAATGATTTTGAAAGGAGTGCCACATTCTTTCAATTTACTACACTCGCAAGTTCTTTCGAAAGATTTCTCAAAAGAAGGGGGCTCTTTTGAAACATCCCATGGAGCGTCTACACATAAGAAGCATTCTTTTGCAAGTAAATCGAAACAATGTGGTGCTCCTTCTGAAATTGCTCTTCCTTTTCCATTTCAGGAAGAGCACCCTCTTCTGAAAGCTTCTTTTGAAAGAAAATGTGTGTAGATGCTATGCAGGGATCTTCTTTCAAAAGAACAGTCTTCATTTTCAATCCCTGCTCTGTTCTCTTGAAAGGGCGGGGGCTGTGTGGACGCTCTGTTTCAAAAGAGTGGATCACTCTTTTGATCCGCTTTTTTGTGTGCTGATGCACGCTTTCAGAAGAGATCTTCCGGACGAGGTTCTTTGAAAGATCTCTGTTGTGTAGGCATAGCCGTGTTGTGTCAACCCCAAAGGTCGATTATTCAAAAAGTTATGAGGGATTTACATCATCAGAAAAGCTCTTTTCCATCCTTTCTTACAACTTTGAACCCTATTCCTCCTGAAGTATGTCACATCTTTGATTGGCAATTGATGGCATGATTGAATCATAATGGTTGTGTAAAGACATCTTTTTGGTTATCATTAATAATATTTATTTTGGAAAAATATTTTAAAAATGAATTTCTGCATTAACAAAACAGTAAAAAAACTCAAATAACATTTGCACAATATTCCATAAATACATTTATATACAAAAAATATAGTCACATAGACCCGAAGTGCCTTTGTACATATTTACCCAAAAAAATTAAATTATAAAAAATGAACATCAAAATACTCAAGCTTTACAATTATCATGAAAATATTCTTACAGATTCCAAAAAATAACACACTTTTTTCACCTAGTAAAAACACATTTTAGTATTTAAAACAAACAAAAAAAAAAAAAAAAAAAGACATTGAAGGCAGTGTTTGTATCCCTAATTCAAGAAAAGACTGGCTCATAAGAATCCAAAATATACACTTCACCCAGTGCATGCTTCTTATGTAGTAATTAAGTCCGTTCATTTAAATATATATAGAAAAGCAACTGACCATAGTGCAATGATAAAATTCATAAAGGCAGTGCAACAGTTATTCTTGAACACAGATCCTTGCCTAGTGTCCATCTTGGTTTTTTTTTTATTTTTTGTTTTGTTTTGCAGTCACTTTGCTAACTTCAGTAGAGAACCAGCTCAGCCTGAATTTAGTTTTTCAGCAGCAGTCAGTGAAGGAATTTATCTCCCTTTCCTCTTTCAGCAGCATTCATTGGGGCATATCTCCTCTGAAATTGTTTTGACCAACAACTTTGCCATATCACTTTCACTTTACACCTGCAGAGAATTGAAAGAAGCCAAGAACAGAGAGGAACAAAGTTTAATAAAACATATAAAGGATCTCAGTGATGATGACATGGACAGAGATCTAGGAGTCTATCCATGGGTTAGGGCAGAGAAGTTTCCACAAATAAGGAGTAACTTATATATTAAAATAATACATCTGTGTCCCAGGTCTGCAAGCTCTCCGTGTGTAGAGCTCCCATTGAAGTGAATCATTTGCAGAGCTGAGCTTTACCATTTTAAGATGCTCTCAGTTTTATAACACTGCACAAGAAAATAAGCTCATAGGGCCAGATCTCACCAAATGTAAATTAATATGATTCCCTAAAAGACAACAGAACTGTACTGATCGCAACTACCTCAAAACCTGACTCAGCTATATATATATATATATATATATATATATATATATATATATTATTATTTTTACGGCAATTAGACACTGTACTAACCTCAGTTGCTATGATGCACTCATCTTTCTCTTCCGATATGACATACACCGACTGGTACTTGGTGTCCTTTGAGGTGGAGTATACTGATTCTGGTCGTTTTCTTTCAGAAGTATCACTAGTGAAGACAAAACCAACAACACAAAACAAAACAAAAACAAAAAGGTCAGATGGCTGCTGCTAGAACCAGCTAGGAAACATACACACCCTTTACAGTAAAATTGTTCACCCAGAGCTATTATCTAAACTGTACCTCTTTAGTGGTACTGCACTTTTCTCCTCTGCCTCTGAATCATATGTTTCACACTTGGCTTCACATTTGCTGTGTTCCTCTTTAACAGAGTCCTCATTCTTGAGTTCATGCACCAAATTGTAATCCACTGATGGGTATCTAACTTTGTACCCATTTTTATCAGAGTTATCACTCTGAAAGTCTATTTTCTTATTTGTGTTTTTAATCTGAGTGGCACCAATGACACTTATTGAAATGTCCTTTTCACGTTGGCAGTTGGCCAAGTTGTTCATGGTCTCCGTTTCACTCCTGCATGCATCAGGCTGATGGTGCCTCTTTTGTATTTTGAGTCTGACACAGACAACAATAGCAGCACACCCCAGCAACAGCATCAGGACCAGAATAATCCCAGCACATACTGCAATCCAAGGAAACTGCGCATTCTGACCTTCAGTGTACTTCTCAGTGAAGTCAACAATTACAGGTCCCTGAGGCTGTTCAGGGAGCAAAAACTGGCAGTTGAGTCCACCATATCCCCGAGCACACTCACACACGTAACGGTTGTTTCTTTCATGGCAAGTAGCCCCATTGTGACAAGGGCTGTGTTCACATTTGCTGACTGGAGCACTACAGTTCTTTCCATTGTATCCTGGGGGACAGGTGCAAGAATAGTCATTAATTCCATCTTGGCAGGTTCCACCATTCAAACAAGGAAAGGAGGCACAATCATCCACATTATCATCACAGTGTCTTCCAGTAAAACCTGCCTGGCACTGGCATATGTAGGAATTTCCAAGATCAACACACTGGGCTCCTGCAACATATTAAATATGACAAATAATAGGTATGGGTTTTTACAATGTCAAGCAACAATTCTTCAGCTTCACAGTGTACTTGCAATGATGAAAACCAAGGCCAAGACTTTTCTGAAGAGGCAAATATGGAATTAGGATCCCATTTCTAAAAATCCTAGCTCACTCTTAAAAGTTTTTACCTCTGTTACCAGTAGTAACACTTGTATTAGTTTTCTAAGCCTTCTTTAAAAAATAAACTTGCACCTTTTATTCGGTATACTTTTTTGCCTTTTGCTCAGCTTCATCAGGGAGACTGAGTAAAGTTCACATCTTGGTTTACATGCATTGGCCCAATGTTTTATAATTTGGATTGCAACCAATATGGAAGCATTAAAATAAAAAAAAATAAAAATAAAAAAAAAATCTTTATTTTAAATGAAAACAGCTCTACTACTGCTAAATAATGTCAATGGCACATTTCACCCATAGAGCTCAAAACAATTTTACAAAGGCATTTTTAAGGTACTGCTATCCCCATTTGTAAAATGTGGAACCTGAGATGCCAAACGCCAGACCGAAAGTCACATTAAAAGACAATACTATTTACACTTCAGAGCCCTATCATGCCATCAACTCCAAAGCGGGACACCTCAGTTTAGTCAATGGGGAAGTTATAGATAAAAACTGATGGGACAATTTTGCGAGGAGTTCTGCTTAAAAACAATGGATTACATTGGACTCCGATTTGTAATTTTATTTTTTATACAAACCCTAAATTGGGATCCTCAACTACCTGACAGTGTCCCTTTAAGAGACAAAGGAAAATAGTTTGCCTTACCATTAGCACAAGGACTGGAGCTGCAATAATCAATTTTCTTTTCACAGTTGAACCCAGAGTAACCCAATGGACAACGACAGCTGTATCCGCCATCAGGGTTGTCTGTGCATCGCCCTCCGTTGAAGCATGGGCCATCGGCGCAAGTCATAGCACTCAGCTCACAGTTTTTACCATAGAAGCCAGGTGGGCAGGTACAGGAATAGCTGTTTTCAAGATCCTATAGAAAAGACAAAATTCATTCAACTTAAATAATTTAAAAATCAAAATGCCTATAAAAGTACCTTTAGTCAATCGGATTTTTAAAATATCATTAACTCCTTTAACTTACCGTGCAGCTTCCACCATTCTTACAGGGATTGGCATCACATTCGTTGATTTCAATCTCACAGTTGGATCCAGTATACCCAGGACGGCAAGAACATGTGTAGCTTCCCTGGCCAGTATTGGTGCAAGTGGCACCATTCTTGCAAGGCTTATGATGGGTACAGTAATTAAGATCTGAAAAAGATTTAAAGGGAGACCCACAGCCATAAATACACGTACTAGTTTGCCGTTGTTACCTGGCTTGAATAAGGGGTACTCTAGAACAGTGTTTCTTAAACTATGTTCTGCAGAACACAGGTGTTCCGTGCACACCTTGCAGGTGTGCCATGAGCATTTGGAAAGATAGACTAACGGTATATATGTTCTGTTATTAAAACCAGATATGTTACTTCTCCATTGTTATGCTACCTAATTAAATTACTTCATTTTGTTTTTGCTGTATAGGTTGCTATTCGGTTTTGGGGTTTTTTGGTCTGACAATTTTTTTAAGACAATTTTCACAGGTCTGCCACATAAAAACATTATTGTTTGGTGTTCCATGGTCTCAAAGTTTAAGAAATGCTGCTCTAAAAAATGGTGTTATTTTCTGAAAGATGGTCATAGTCAACAATCAAGAACTTACCTTGGTTACAGAAAAGGCCACCCCAGCCTTCCTGACAGTTGCATTGCCACGGTTGTTGACAGGTACCATGAAGACAGCCTGGATATCGGATGCACTCATCACAATAACGGCCTTGCCACCCAACCCTACATCTGAAAAACAGACAGACAAAGGATTGTCAGATTTGTGTGTTCAGCAGTGAGAAATCCTATCTCAAACTCTGCAAAAACACCAAAGCAAAAACCAGGAATCAAGTTTCCTAAAAAGCCTTCGGTGATCCTTCATGTGGGAAAGTCACTGAGTCTAATTGTAGCACCAACTTTCATCATCCTTGACTACCTCTTTCGGTGCCTTAAACAGAGCTATTGTTCCAGGTATTTATTTTGTTTACTGTCATAACAAACAGCTAACCTTACACATACTGCTGTAAACGCATTATGTTAATATTAATGACAGTGATGTTTGACTTCTAGATTAATACTTTGATCTGGTATTATCTAGATTTCTCAAGTTACCATCTCCTTTGAAAAAAAATACTTAAACTAACCCTCAAATGACAGGTGTCTTATCTAAATCTTGAGCACCAATTCGACATTATGGACCAAAATGAAAATTTGAAAAAAAAAAAAAAAAAAGGGTAAAACCTCTGAAAACTTACTTGCATTCTCCAGGTTTGTCACAATACCCATGTTGTTCATCACAGCCAGGCAAGCAAATTGCTGCAGATAAAATATATAGATACATTAGCTCCAGGGCTCCTTCTGAAAAACACAGTTTTAAATTGTCCTCTGGGTCTGGGACAAACCCTTTTTCACAAGTTCAGTCAGTTAATAGCAGCAGAGTTAATCTCTGAAGGCTGGTGGAGTATTGATCTTGCTTAGTAACTGGGTACTTTACTTATCACTAGGGATGAGCATTCTTCTTAATACAGTTGCACACAGACAAAAGAGAGCTCACAATTGCTCCCTTCCCTACAGCCCCTCACCCCCCTTTCCTTCCCAATGAGGGTCAGAAGTCCTTTTTTCCAATTCTATGCACACCTCTTAATATCCCCAGAAAGTGTGTGTGTAGATAAGAGTGGACAGCTGGTGTACAGGGTGCCAGTGCAGGACAGCTGCTCTATTGTCTATTCTCTCCCAGCAGCTGCCCCACTGCAACAATACCCCCAACCTCTTGCAGCCAATCCGGGCTAAGACATGCTTCCCCAGCAGCCTATCCCTGCCCAGATCTAATCTATGGCACGCGCGTGATTTCTCTGCAAAAACTTTTTTTCTTATTCAAATAAATAAAGTCTAAAGTTCCCCCTCCCTCCTGAAAAGAAAAGTGGGGGGTGGACACAAATATAGTAAAGAGGTAAGCGGGACAGAAAGAGGGAGGGTGAAGGGGAAAAAAAAAAGAAAAAAAACTTCTGCTCATTATTTCGCCTGGTTATGGAACTCATTAAGCAGGCACTGCAAAGTTTTAATTCAACAAAGCTAGCTAGAGACAATGAAGAAAGAAAGAAAGATAGATAATCAGATTGTCTCAAAACTGGATGGAAAGGAGATGAGAAAGGGCATAAGGGAAGCAATGTGGAGCCTGGAAACCTCACTTGCTAACCAGAAAACTTTGTTTTTAACACCCAAGCCCTACTGCCTAATAAATATGTTATTTCATATACTTTAGCTGATTTTTTCACATGTCACAAAGTAGACTGTACTGCATGTACACACATTGATTCAGAAGAGAGGAGAAATATCCTGCTTGGTTACTGAAGAAGCAGTAACACGCAAAGATCAAAAGGTGCTGATATCCCTAACAATTCAAAGAAAAATGTCCTCTCCCTACACCCCCTAACACTTCCAATAGAAACATTAAATCCAGGGGCACTGCAACCATTTAAAGCCTTATCAGAAGTTCAAACCTTCCATTTACTATGCAAAATACGACAGTAATCACCTTACTATTCCCTAACAATGAGAATAAACTGGCCCTAGTTAATATCAAGTCATCTGAATTCACAACTTAGGCTGCCTTGCTCACTACCACATCTAAATTGTCGTCTTCCTATTACTTATCCTAGTTTGTCAAGTTAGCAGGTGGGAGGAGCCAGCCAGTAAGTTACCTGCCAATATATCAATCATTACAGGCATACACATAAATTAGAATGCTAATGTATAGCACAGTGGGGGTGTGCATTTCAATTTATCTGACTTTGACCACATCAGCTTCAGTCTGCCCACTGTTCCACTTCTGCCACGGATACATCCAAACCTGCCAGGGGGGCTCTAGCACCACCTACATTTAATGTTTGCAGTCCTTCATTTAATAAAAATCAAAAACACAAGCTGCCTCCATAAGGTTTCCTTGTTTCCCATAAATATATTTTCTCATCCAAAATTACACTGATCTGGGATACAGAAAGGTCAATGTTCAGCCCTCAAGCAGTGTCACATTTATGAGCCAGTATCTCATGATCTGCCAGGGCTAGAAATAATGCTCTACATGTCACTAGAGAGTATCTTGGACACCTCCTTTCCAACGGAGGTTTTAAGCCATGTTATGTTACAAGGTTGAAAGCTGTCAGACCCTTGAGTCTTGACTTTATGATTACTGGATAAGCTACTTCAGAGCTGTACAAGTTACATGAGTTACAAGTCCTCTTTCTAAGACCTGCAGCTCTTGTGAGGATACTCTGGCTTAGCAGTAGGAGGATGCCATAAAGAGTTCCAACAGGTTTCTTGTTTTGGTTTGGTTTTTTTTAACTTCTTGAAATGTTACTGGAATAATTTTTCTATACATGAAGTATGTAATGGCACAATGTGGCATCATAATGCCATTGGTGTAAGACTTGACCATTTCAGAAAACTTATGGTTTTGGTACTTCTGAGGAATGAGGTCATTCCACAGCTCCTGTCAATAAAACCTTTTGTACAGCACCATCTCTTCATACCTTCCTTCTACCTTGGGTTCTATTCTCATCTGCCACCTGAACCAATGCACAGGGAAATCAGTGGAATGTCTTCCATTGACTTCAGTGGGCATCTGAATGCGCGTGACTGTGGCCAGGAGAGATTCAATAGTCTTTCTTTGTGGACACTCACGCTCAGTGCAGTACTGGCCCTTCCAGCCTGGATTGCAGACCTTCTCTCCACGCTCTCCGCAAGTGAAGTGGCCAAAGGCATCATCCCTGGGACGGCAGAAGACAGAGCAGCCCTCTCCATAGTAGTGTTCATCACATACAAAGCGGTAGGAGTACTTGAGGTCAGTGCGGCCATTGCTGTGCAGGTCCTGGGACCACTCCTCCCCCACTGTCAAATGCCGTTGTGTGGCCAGGCGACTGATAAGGCGTTCTGGGTTCTCTGCAAAGAAATGGAAGAAAGAAATGTGATTAACTAACAGTGAGTCATGTGGGTGCAGTGGGAATAAACGCAACAGATTACCTGCAGGATGTCACAGGAGTGGAGAATTGTAAGTGATGAATGTTAAAGCCATGGACTGACAGAGTTCTCTTTCTGAGAACACTCTTATGAAAAGCAGTGAGAGAGGGCAAGGAGTGGCTATCTGAATTGAAAAAGAATGGAAAGTGAGCCTGAGAAGAAGCAGGCTTTGATTTAATCCTGGAAAATGATTTACACCAGCATATTTACCTGTGTTGAGGTCATCAGGAGAATCTGTATGCAGCGCTTCAATGATGAGAGAGAAAGTGCCCTGGAAAACAAAAATTAAAAAAAAAAAAAAACAACCCACACACAGAATGAGAATCAAAATCTGAAGTCAGCAAAATTGTGATCATAGACAGCAGCAGCAGCTGGAATGTATGTGCAATCCCTGACTCCAGCCTGTTTTCGCTTTTCCCCAGGGACTGGAAGAGCTTTTTGAAGACTTGTTTCCTGGACTGTTTTTTCAGCCTGTTAGTACAGGATACGGGGTTTTTAAAAGGGCAGGGAGGCGGTGGGTAGGATGTGAGGGCAGTTGCCATTAATCTTCACACTTAATTTCCCCCTTTGCATGCATTGGGAGGAGGGCTAGAGGGCCCTTTGGGAATGTCACGCAGGTTTGCCAATTTGCATAGCCCCCTCCAGGCACTGAAGTGTGTGTGTGTGTGTACGTACGTGTGTGGGATGGGGCGCTTAAGGACTTCCCCCCACTGGGAACCATACTTGTGCTGGAAAGAGATTGAGGGGGAGGAGACCCTCCCAAAAGACACCCCACCACTCCCAGTGGCCTCCATTCATCTGTCCGGGTCCCTAGCCAAACACAACCTGGCTGCAGCACCCCATCTGGAGGCAGCCAGTGCCTCCTGCTCCCTGATTCCCCCCACCTGCTCCCCGAACCCCACAATCTCCCTTCACACCCCCTCCTGCCCCTGATTTTCCCCCTCCATCCTCATCACACACACCCCCGCCTCGATTTCCCCTTACACCCTATCACACCCCTGCCCCGATTTCCCCCTACACCCCATCACACCCATCCCCACCCCTCATTTCCCAACACCCCATCACACCCCCACCTCTGATCTCCCCCCTACGCCCATCACATCCTCCCCGCTCCCTGCGCCTCCGCTCCCCCCATCACCACGCCCCCTCCCGGCCCGGCGCTCGCTGACTTACGGGCCAGGTGAAGCCAAAGGGGAAGCGGATGGGGTTGCTGAAGGCGGGCTCGGCGCCGCCGGCGCTGTCGGGCACGCTGAAGGAGTTGGCGCCCAGCACGGGGGTGATGGCGCTGCCGTAGGTGCAGGGCGGCTCGGGGGACACGCTGGCCTGGTAGTGCTTGAGGCACACGCGGAAGAAGGTCTTGCAGTCGCACGGCTGCAGCGCGGCGCCCGGGCCGCTCCCCCCGCGGCAGCAGTTGCGGTTGCCCAGCGGCCCCTTCTTATTGACAAACTCCTGCAACTTCAGCTCGAACACGCCGGAGCAGCTCACCTGTGGGGGGGGGGGGGGGGGGAGCAGCCCTTCAGCATAGAGCGGACCCTCCTGGGCGGGCGGCCCAGGCCTGCAGCCACCCCTGAGCGGGCTGGAGGCTCAGCTCCGCCAGGCAGGAGGCTGGCCAGCTGGCCCGTCTTTGCAGCACTCCCCCCAGCCTCCAGCTGGCGTTTCCTGTGCAGCGCTGGGGGCCATCCCCGTTTCCCTTGCATCACCCCCATCCCACCCCCAGCTGGCGTTTCCCTTTGCAGCGCTGGGGGCCATCCCCGTTTCCCTTTGCAGAGCTGGGGGGCCCATCCCCACCCCACCCCCAGTTGGCTTGGCAGGTGCTCTTAGCACAGCATTGAAGAGCGCCTTGCATGCACCCCCACCCCCTCCATCCACTCACCTGGCAGTGGCAAAGCAGCACAGAGAGGATGGCCAGAGCCAGCATGGACTGACCCCCCATGGTGGAGGCGAGGTGTCTTCCCTTCTTTCCCCCCGGCTCTCTTTCACGGGCAAAAGAGAAAAAGAAACAAAGTCTTTCTCAGGCAGCCTGGGGAGAAGCCACTTGTCCCGCTGGAGTTAGTGTCAAAGTTTACCTCTTTCAAGAGTCTCTTCTATTCGCTGGGGGTGCGTTGAGGGGCGCCCCTAGGGGGCTGGCAGCTCTCCCGGGTGTCAAAAAAGGGGGGCGGGCTAGTTTTTTAAGACTGGTTTGCTACACAACTTTGCTTCTCCTTTTCTCTGCCAATCCACGGCCGTTCTCCTGGCGCCTGGACCGTCTCTTCCCCCACCAGGCAAAAAGGAAAAGGAAAAAAAAGCCACTTAATTCCCAACACAGGCAGAGAAGAGGATTCCCGCGGCAGATTAAAAATCAGCGAGCTGGAAATCCCTGGAGACTAGGAGGAGGAAGCGGTAATTCCCGGTGCCTTCAATGGAGCGGAGCGAGAGAGCGGGGGGGTGCGTGTTTTCCGCGTGCGCGGAGCTGGCCCCGCGCAGCTCAGGGGCTGGGGGGTGTCACACAGCAGCAGCGATTTGCAGGTCCCGTTGGCCTCTGAGCCCCTTCTCGCAAGATGCAGAGATCGGTCTCGTGGTGGGTTGTGGTTTATTTTGTTAAGGCCGCCAAGCCAAAAAAAAATGTCAAAAATCAGAGACGGGCTAAATGCAAGCGATCTGCGTGCGCTCCTGGGGCTCTCCTTGCGGGCGCGTGAGCTTGGCTGGGGCTCTCTCCGAGTGTGAAGCACTATGGATCTGCCTCTCATCAGGCGCCTGCCTCCCTTATATCCAGCCGGCCGCCTGCATGGCTAATGAGATGCAAATGAGCAGCCCCCCAATCTGGCTAGAGCTGTCACAAAGGAGCCACTTTTCCAAACCCTCCTCTCAAAGGATCGCCAAATGGTCAGTGAGCTGTAAAATGGGCAACCCTCCTCCTCCTCCTCCTCTACCCCTTTCCCCTCCCGGCTCTCGCCAAACACGCTCATTTACATGCCTGCAAATTTGGGACCCGCAAGAATCCCCCTTCTCCGCTGGGGAGATGGTAACACCCTCTGGCAACAGGCACAGACGGAGAGGGAGAACGCAACACACACACACACACACACACACACGCACACGCACAAAAGAAACGCGCTGCAAGCCCTCCGATCGACCAGCCCCTCTGCAGAGCTGCACCGTGCCCCTGCGAAGTCAGTGGCTGGTGTTAATGTGGAGGCTCCGGGGATCTCCTTTAGCGGAAAGGGCTTGGGGAGGGGGCGGATCAGCCTGGCCCACCAGAGAAATCTGATCTCTTTGCATTCACGCCGTCTCCCACCCCCCCACACACATCTGGATCGTAAAAAAAAAAAAAACAAAAAACAAGCAGGCGAACGTTTGTTTGGGCTCCTCGAAAGGATTTGGTGCCCCCCTTCCGGGTTCTTAAAACCAGGCTACCTTCGGGGAGCAAGTTAAAGGTAATCGAGTGCCCCTTGCTGAAGCTGGGGGAGAGCAGTTTGCAAGCTGGAAGGGGCAGGCGGCTTACTGAGCGCTGCTTATCCTGGATCCACTCTGGCTATGCCAGGAAAACTGGAAGGACCCATGGGTTAAGTACCAGGGGACTGGCAAACCTCTGAGCTTTTTAAATTAAAAAAAAAAAAAAAAAGTCTCGCTGCCAATGGTTTGCAAAGGAGGCCGTTAGCAAAGCCCGGGTCCCTGTATTATTATTATCAGCCGCCTCATCAGCCTCTCCCCCCGGCTTCCCCCCTCCCCCAGCTTAGTAAAAAGTGAGTTTGGTGTGTGTCGTTCGCGTGGCTGTCATTAAGGCAGTTTGTTATTGTGTGAGGGCTGAATCAGTTGGCTCTTTGTGCTCTCAGCTGTATGGTAATGTAGACAGCACCTGCTCCCTGCACAATGCAAGGGAGAGAAAGAGCTCCCCTCGGCGCACGCTGCTGCCTCTACAACAATGTCCGCACATTTTTTTCAAGAAATCCCGTCCACTCTCCCCCCCGCCCACCCGCCCTCCATTCCCAGATTAAAAAAACCAACTTGACACCAACCGCCGATTTACTATTTTTACATGTTCTTCGGACACCAGAACTTTTGTTTTGATGTTAAAAACATGGCCAAAAGTTTCCTATCGGGAGGGGGAGGGTTTCTCACTCCCAGGGGGGTTGTTTTTTTTAAATTCTGGCTGAAAGTGGAAGATAAAAGTTTGCAAGCGACTTTCGGCTGCAATTTGGAGATGCGTTTTCACTCTGTTTTGGGGCCCTTTTTAAGCACATAGGCGCAGGCAGCTTCATTAGGATGCAAGGTGTAACTGTCTGTGTAAATGTCGTTTTAATTGTAACAGAGCATTTCAACCCAGATTAAGCTTGTGTGCAAAGGAGAGGATTTGGCTACAATAACCTCACTGTAGGTATGCCGTGCTGAAAGCCTTATTATGGCTACTTTATTGGGTTGAAACGTGCATTTGCATGGCAAAATGTGACTTTCATTGAAGCAGATGTCTTGATCACAAATTATCTTACAATGCACTGGGGAAAAAAATCTCCAACACTCCTTAAAGTAAAATCGCTGGTTAATACCAATTAAAAGAAAATCACTAATGAATGCATTCAACCTAGCCCATCCTGGCTATTACATGACTGTAACTGTATACTTCCCATCCTAGCCTTTTTTTTCCTCCGCAGGCATCAAAACTTTCCGAGTATCTGTCATTCAAACAAGTACCCAAACATTCGCAACCTTTCCCCTTTGTAATCTCCTTTGTTTAACTACAGTTTGGATCACAAGTACAATATATATCCTCGGGTATTTCTCCCTAACCTGTAGAAAAATTTTAGGTGCGCAACACAGGAATGTTTGCTTCAAATTTGCGTATACTTCTGGGAAAGTCAGTTTTAAAGATAGGATCCTCGCCCGCACTGTCCCCTTAACATCCGTGAGAATTTTGCGTAGAGACGGCCGGATCGGGTCCACTAAGCACGTTCGCGTTAAGTGAGGAACATGGGGGTACGTTAACAGGAGATACTGAAGAGCAGCCTAAGATTTAACTTGTAAATTACTCTTGCCACCTAGCGTTAACATCTCTTTTAAGGGCTTGCCCGTTGCCGCTTCTGCAGCCTTTTTCCCTGGGAGCGCAAATCTGGTTCCTATAGCATGTGGGAGGGGGAAAATATGTTTAAAGTTGGGGTCGTCTGTAGGCTCAGGTTAGGAGTGATCTATCATCGCAGATCTTTTAATCTGGGAGGGGGAGAGAGAAAGTTCATTCATTTGCGTCCCTGTTTAAAAACCGGTAAATAAAAAGTTACACGCGCGAAGGCTTAAACCTACAAAAAACCAAAATCTTGCCCCAAAACTTTAACAGCCCCCTTCCGTATCAAGTATTTGTTAAATTGACGTGGCACAGATTTCTCGATTACTGAGGCAAAGCGTATCTGAAAGGCGTCGTAAAATCCATCAGAATCCTGCCCAATGTACTTATTCTTTTCCAACTTAATTTATGCCACGCGATTCTGTATTGGGGAAATCAAGCAGAAAGCTCTTTTTCTCTCTCTCTCTCTCTCTTCCCCCCCCCCCTTCAGATGCTGGGCTAACGGGGAGACTGTTTAACTTAAGTGTTTCTATAGGAGGCTGTTGTAGTTTAACTCCTGCCCACCAGTAGCTGGGACGAACAAAGGAGGGACTCGAGGTCTAACTATTCATCCTTTCTCTGCACTTTAATTTTCATTGATTTTAGAGACAAGGGGAGCCCTTAGGGATTCGAGCTGAAGGGGGATGACACGCCTTTAGACGCGATCAGCCCCCTAGCCAGCCATCTGCTCCTAACCAAATGGCGTTTTTTCACTCCCAACTGCATGTCTCTATACTCCTCACACTTACATCTCCAGTCCCGAGCCCCCGAACTTCAGAAGCAGCTTACGTTGACGTATGTTAAACAGGATATCGGCGGTATGGCCACCGCAGCCAAAGTCCTGAGGTTGGATAGAAGTAATAAATCCTCACATTCCTCATTAAGAAAATACTGGAACCCGCTTTTAAAAATTCTTTGATACCTCACCCACTGTCCTGTGCAAAGTCAGGCTCGTGAAGGATCAACAGACCATGCCAGATATCGGCAACAGGGATAGGAGGAAAAAACATACCTGCGAACAGAATGTTATCCCTGCGAATAGAATGTGAATAGAATGTTATCCCTGAGAATAGAACGCGAAAAGACTGTTATCCCTGCGAATAGAATGTTATCCCTGCAAATAGAATGGTGATAACGCAAGAGAATCAGAGGCACCTGGCTTTTCGAATCATGTATTTATTAAGAAACGAGTTCAGTAAGGTAGAGAACGGAAGACATTTACACAGTGGAAACACGTAGGACTAAGAGGGTGAGCTTTACCGTTAAACAGGTCTATGGAGCTGAGCTCTTGTATACGCTCAGTCCTGTATATTTTAATTCGCCGCATCCTGTAATGACAGGCTCCCTCTTCTCTACCAAGAACCACAGCACCCCAAAACTGAAAACTTCCAATCAGTGAATTAATCTGTTCATTCTAGCCGCGCCAGATGACAGGCACAGTCACTGTACGGTGTCTATTAACGAGGCTTAGTAACACGCCTCATTTTCTACAGGGTGCAGCTTATTCACCAGCTATCGGCTTGTATTTTTCTAGAGCTGGATAAAGCGTAGCCATATGGTACATGTCGACATATGCATGCATACGTGAACGTGTGGAGTTATGTGAAGCGGATGGGGTGTAATATTTTAATTAGGTATGCATTGTGTACGTGTGTGCAGCCATGTATACAACAAATCAGCTGGTCTGGTAAGGCACCTCTTTATTTAACATCAAAGTATATTGAGAATGCTTCGGAACGTCCTGTCTGGTTAGGTGCGGTGAAGCCCAGGCATGAGAACGTCAGATCGTATTCATGCTTTACGGGTGTCAGGGTAAGGGTGTGATTGGTAATAGCCCCACATAAACCACTGGCCTGCGGGCAGTGGGACGGTGCCCCTTCTGAGGAGGCAAGCAGGACGTGCTGTAGGTTAGATCAACCCTTTCTCGCTTTTCTGATCTGGAACACTCAAACCCAGCCGCCTCCTCCGCCCAGGCACTGGTGTGGGAAAAGATTTTTTCCCCCCTGAGTGTTACACAATGGAAGCTTTTCCTGTAATTCAGTCCTGGATTGGGGATGAGGGGGAGAAGGGGACGCATTACAATACAGCAATTATGGGGGCAATATGATTGTTCTGTATTTTCTGCTGGCTAGTGGCCTGGGTTTTATGTGCGAGAGGGATTAAGAAGTTTAGCAGGAAGGTTTGCAGAAAGTTGCAAAGGCATGTGCTGATTAGAATAAGAAAGGCCAGTCGCGTGGCTCAGCTGGCACACAGAGAGGCCAGATGATAGATAAGCAGCTCGGTGGCTTCTCCCCCTTCCCCCCCTCCATCCCCCTTTTTCAAACCGCAAATCATCTGCTCTCGCCCGAGCCTAGCCCTTCATTTTCATAACAAAGGGTGTGTGTTTACCTGTGATCCTAGAACCAACGGGGCATTCCTTTGTCTCCAGATCAGATTACTGCAGCCAGCTGCTCTTCAGCCCTTACTGTGCGAATCCGAGTGGCCTCTATCTGTGTTTTACTGGCTGAACGTGGGGAAAGATTTTCCCCCCCTCTGCTCCGGCTGCTTGCGTGGGTTTTTTAGTGAGCTTATGCCCCGCTCGGTTTTGGTGGGGGAAACTGTGATGAGGAAAGTTGGGGACTCGTGTGTGTGTGTGCACGCTCTTGCCGTTGTTTCAAAATGGCAAGGATTATCGGTTGAATGTTCTTGCAAGGGTTGAGGTCAGTCGCGTGCCGATGTCTGCCCGGGAAACATCTGCCGGTTCCTTAGGGCAAAGTTAGCAAATGTGGTGTGCTCAGGATTACACATACCTCCGGGCCATAGAAAGAACAAAACCAAACAAGCCCAGAAAGGCATGACAATAGACTGGCCCATCTCCCCCACCAACAGATTGCCATCGATTCTCCCCACCCTCAAGGGAGTTAGTGTGACCTGTTCCCAACAGAGCTCTCTCTCTCTCACACACACACCCACCCATAGCTGCACATTCAATATCTTCTGAAGCTAATCTACAAAATCTCACAGTTGTCCTAAATCTCAGGTCGCCTTCCTAAATTAAAAATAAAGTGTAAAATGTCCCTGAGGCATCTGGGTATTTTTATGTGCATCCCAGAAAAACTGTACAAATGCACACACTCTTAAGCTACATCTACATGACATGTTTTCCCTGGCAAAACCGGGCTTTTGTCAGGAAAAACCATGGCCCGTCAACACACAAAAGGCACTTGGTTGAGTTAGTCAACAAAACCCAGCACATCTGCTGGCAGCGTTATACCTCTCCCCATTCAGGTGTAATGCTTCTCTCGACAGTGTTCTTTTGACAAAACAGCCATGGAGACACTCTGGGTCCCTTTTGTCAACAGACAGGGCTTCCGGTTAGCTGGGCAGCCCTGTTTGCAGAGCTTCCGGTCAGCCATTCTGTTGAGAGAGGGCCAGGTAGTCTGGCTGCTCTCTGTCGACAGAGCAGATTGCTCTTTCAATCTGCTTTTATGTGGACACAATGGCTGTGTCTACACGGGCACAAATCTTCGAAATAGCCATATTTCGAAGATTACTAATGAGGCGCTGAATTGAATGTTCAGTGCCTCATTAGCATTAGGACGCTTCCGGCTGTGGCGCTTCAAAAGCGCCGGTTTCGAAAGCGTGCAGCTCGGTGCGGCTACACGGGGGTCCTTTTCAAAAGGACCCCGCACCTTTCGAAATCCCCTTATCCCGCTCAATAAGGGAATTTCGAAAGGTGCGGGGTCCTTTCGAAAAAGACCCCCATGTAGCCATGCCAAGCCATGCGCTTTCGAAAGCAGCGCTTTCAAAGCACCACAGCCAGAAGCATCCTAATGCTAATGAGGCACTGAATATTCAGTTCAGTGCCTCATTAGTAATCTTTGAAATATGGCTATTTCGAAGATTTGTGCCCATGTAGACACAGCCAATCTGTTTTGCCAGGAGGTTTTGTCAGGAAACCCCTTCCAACAGTCACTTCTGTCAACAAAGGCTTCTCCTGTAGATGTAGCCTCTCAGAACACAGCTCTTACCTTTTCCTTCGTGACCATGTATTTATGGAATTGCAGTAACAATTCTAGTTGTTAATGATAACTCAGTCGTAGATGACAGAGAATTTTTCTGAGAAAGACAAATATGCAGAGGCCGTTTGAGACATAAGGAACTGGTAACAGAGCGGGGGTTTAGCCAACAGAGGGATGTCCACATGGCCTCTGCAGTGCTGGCAGCCCCTTCTGCTGGCACTGAACTGTAATGTGGCGATTGTAATGAACTTCGGGAGTATGCAAGTAAGCACCCCTTTGCAGTCCTGAGAAGTTCACTTTGCATAGCTCTGCCAGCAGCAGTGATGAGCAGAGCTGTGTAGACCCAGCCATGGTCCTTAAGGTGCTACGGGACTGCTTGTTGTTGTTGTTGTGAAGATACAGACTTACCCAGCTACTCCTCTAAGACTAAATATAGACACAGGTTCTTTTTGGCAATTCAGTCAGTCTTTTTTTTTCTCCTTTGGTGCCTTTTCTTTCAATTTCTCTTTTAAATGGCTAGGCCAAGGGTTAGAAATTAGATAAAAGCATTCAACAAATAAGTCTGATAACTTCAGTCTTTATATGTGACCTACAATACTCATCAATAATGACCCACGGTGCTTACGTCTTGGCTCAGGAACTCATAAGGGAGTTTGGATGAAGTTAAGACTCTAACAAAGCTTGATTCATGGGAGAAAGAAGTTCCTACCCCCATTTCTCTTCCATTGGCTCTAAAAAAATCATCTATTTTACTTTCTACAGCTTATTTTCATTTTTATTTTTAATTATGAAAGTGGTTTCACCTTGGAAGAACTGTGGATAGGCTTATTTTATTCTGATTATACCAATGGTGGACAGTATGCAACAAAATCTTCAGTTATAGATCAAGCGGTATATAAGAAACGCTTGGTAATTACAAACACCGTCACTTTAGCCCTATTTCAGGGGAGGACTCAAAACATGACAATAATTTATATTTTTCCTTTCCGTTTTAGCTTTGCTTTTGATTTCAGGAGCACAATCGTTGATGACCTGTTAAAAGTGGCCTCTGAACTAGAACAAATCTTGCTCTCCAAACTCATGTGACACTCCCATTCACTTGAATTTCCAGATGTGAAGAAGTGGATCTGTCCCACAAAAGCTCATCACCAAATCAATTATTTTGCTAGTCTTTAAAGGACTGCTGGTTTGTTTTGCGAAGATACACACTAACATGGCTACCTCTCCGTGACTTGAAAGGGAGTTCCGCTGAAGAAAAAGGGGCAAAGTTGGGATTCCTATCAAAGGCTTATTTGTGATAGATGCCTGAAGTCATGGAATGTGTTAAATCCTAAAGTGGTAATGGTTATGAACCGGATGCTGCATCTACTGAAGTCAATGGCATCCTGTACCTTCAGTAGGTACACAGATGTATTCTAGATATTTTAACTAGAAAAGACCTTTCTTTTTTTCAATCACAGTAGCTAAATTCAGGATGGGGGAGTCAAGAAAAGCTTCTGTTATTTGTTTTTTGCTTAAGCAAAGAGTGCAAAATCCAGCCCTTATTTATTTCAGTCTTATCTGCCTACTTGGCACATGAAGAAATCCAGAGACTGTGGCTACTTGATCATTTCAATATGCGTTAGAAATATATGATTTTTTCACTGGTTAATAATTCTCAGAGAGTAGATCTAAATATACACATCATTGTAGCCCAAATTTTAGCAACAATGTCATCTGTGTTCACTTGCTCCCACAGGAAAAGAGCCCCCTTTTATGTTCCAAGTTTAATTAATCACTGACATGAGCTGTGCCACTTTAAACTGCAAATAATGGCTTCACACATTATTTATTCCTGTAATTATAGCACAGTTTATAACTATAGTTTGAGAATAGTTTTCCTTTTAGATGGCCTAGAAAGGCAGCCAATTTTACACTGCAGTTGCAAAACCTGGAAGTAATAATGCTTTGTGGTTCTTTATGCTTTGGGATTTTTGTTGTTTTGTTTTCTTTACGCTTGGGCTTCCAAAACATCCTCCAGTTTCCACAAGGATATTTTTCTTTGTAGATTTCTCTATGCGCCTTACCCACATGCACACATACACAAAGCACCTACTTTGCAGAAGGTGATTGTGAAAAGAGGATGGGTTTAGATGGGGTGGATCAGAGCTTTTGGGAATGTTCTCCCCTTTTCTGTGAGCATCTGCCTGGAGAAGAACAGATGTGGGCACCTGCGGTGACAGGCCGCATATGTTCCATCCTATTCACAGGCATTCAGACGTAGCCACAATGGTAAGCCTTTGTGTATGCAGAGTCACTAAATATATTAATCTGTACTCCCTAGAGCCCAGCTCTGTTTAATTTTTCACTGGCAATAGCATCTGATCTAATCCTGAAGTCGGTTCCCCAAAGTCTCTTCTTTCCCCCTGAAAATATGTGAAGTTATTTAAGCTTCCACCTGTTGCCTATGGGTTGGAGTTGGTTATGTGAACATCTTGTGGATTGAGAGGGAAGAGTATCCATGTTAGTACACTGTGCACACACAAAGAGAGCCCTGGCATTTTTATAACGATGAGATGTGCGGTCTACTGCTAAGAGAATAACCTGATAGAAATAAATGATATATGGAATGCGTATGCAAATTTTATGCAAGCACTAAACAATAAAACAACCAACACCGCACCTTCTTTAATCAGTGCCTTTTAAAACGGGTTATAAAGTTCCCATGTATCGCTTTGTTTATTAAACTCTAGTGGTTATTATAAACATCGGTCAATAGGCCACACAGCCAAAAGGTAACATAAATCTCAGATGTAAGACTTCGATTTTTTGAACAATTTTGTTGCATGACTCTTTTATCTTATCATTTCTTATTCTATTTTGATTTGTTTGCAACCACAATGAGTCCTTTAGTCCCATTGTAGCCAGCACAATGCACATAGACATCAGGCTGTGAATGAAGACAGAAGCAGTTTAAACAAACCAGGCTCTTTCTTTCCTCTCTGCCCATTGTAATATGAATGGGCCTTCTGCATTCTGCTGCTAGGAAACGCTTCTTTTAAAGCCCAAGTCCAATAAACAGACATAAAGAGACTCCCAATAAAAACGTAAGTTGTAGAAAAGTAGGGAGACATATTTAAGGAAATGCTTTTCATAACAGCAAATAGTGACATCCCAAAATGTTCAAGAAAACAAAGACATCTTTTGTAACCTTATTCCTCCCCTCTGCCCTGCCCTTATGAGGGATACAGCAATCAAACAGGACTACAAGTACAATCTCTTTTGAAACAGTGTGCAGTTTTCAAAAGAGAGGCATGCACATGGAGGTTGTATAACTCGGAGATAACACCAGAAAGGCATGTTTGTGGCAGACAACTGGTGGTGACAGCAAGACAATAGAGAAATAATAAACATCTCCCACTTAGTTAACCCAGGAAGGCAATGTACCAATCTGGGGTGTACTGGACATACTATAAGCGGCGGGGCCCAGTATGTATGCCACCAAGGACAGAGAAGAGGCATAATGCTGCACTGGGACAGCAGGTATTAATGACACGCTAGGCAGACACTGAGCTACCATAAACTCCACAGAGCACGATGCTGCAGCATGTCTGAACAGCACCAGGTGAAACACGCTGCTCTACGGGATTCATAAACATCCGTGTCACATGGCGGCAGTAGGTGGCTGCAGGGCACAGGGCGCGAATGTGGGGTTAGCCCCATGGCACGTGGACGCCCCGTCCCCGCTGGCCTGTTCGCAGGGCCCGAGCGTTCCAGGAGGCGGAAAGCAGGCGTGGGCCGAGCGCCCGGTACGAAAGTCACGTGCTCTTCCCCTCCCCGCCCCACCGCCGACCTTTCCTGTGTCAATCAGAGACAAGTGGAAGCGGCGCGCGATACAGTTCCACCCCCTGGGCGGAAGCGGAAACTCGGGTCGGTGGCGCCGGCGTCGTTCGGTAGGGCCCTGGCTGCCGCTGGATTGGCCCCGGGCGTAGCAGGTGCCCCCCGCTTCCTGGGCGGGGGAGGGGCTCTCTTGCAGCCCTAGCGGCAGGTACCCATCCCTTGGCGGAGGGCGGGGCGGTCCCCCGCGCCATGTACGGCCTGTGACCCCAACCGCCCCTCGCCGCGGGGAGGGCAGGCGGCGCTTCCACTGACCCATCGCTCCCCGCGGGGAGCAGCCCTAGGTGTGTGTCCTGGCAGCTGTTGCAGCCCAGGCGCGCACAGGGCGGTGCGGGCACAGCCGCGGGTGTGGCTAGGGAGGCGCGGCTCCGCGTGTGGACCCTCCCATTTCAGGGTCTCCTCCTGGTTTGCCTCCCTGCAAAGAGACTCGCACCGGCTCACCTACACTGGCGTAAAAACCATCCTGGTGATGGAAGCAGTGTCAGCATAAGCAGTGCTGACACTCCAGAGTTTGTGTGGATTAGAAAGAGCTGGGACTTGGCTTCTGAGCTGCAGCACCCTGTGGTCATGGTTTATACTTATTTTCTTGTTAAATATCCACACAAGGTGCAGGACAGTGTAGGCAGTCTGCCTGTGCTTTTGGGTCTGGTCTGCTACTGATACAGTAGACTCTTGTCAGTCGCAAATGCCACATTCACGAATTCAGTTATTCGCAAGTGGCCTCACTTCTCAGGGGCTGGGGGTGCCAGTGGCTGCCGCAGCTGCTCCAGAGTCCTGGGCGGGGAGCCCTGCCCCACCCATTCACAAAAATCAACGTGTGGAGGTTCTGAACCCAGAACCCTTGCGACTGTTGAGACCCTACTGTATATGTATTCCCTCAGGCCTAGTGTGCACTTGACATTTACATCAACATAAGTACATCACTCTGGGACATGAAAGATTCGTACCCCTGACTACTGTAGTTATCCCAACCCTTGAGGGAATAACTGCTGCTTCCATTGTTATACCTGCTGCCACTCAGGGCCCTGGATTACTTGCAGTAGTGGGAGTCAGCTTTTCCAGATGATGTTACCTTTTTCAAGAGTCTGATTTGTCTTGTATACCCAAGGTTCACCTCACTTAAAAAATTAAATTGTGGCTTCAGCCCTGTGCAGCAGGTCTTGAACTTTTCTGCACTGGGTTCCAGGGAATTTAACACTGGCCATGGGGACCCCATTAAAATGAACATGTCTGATGGGAGCAGCTGATGTAGTAACTAGAGCAGTATAAATAAATGTCTATATGAAAATTTAGTTTGACATGAATTTCCTAGTGGTTTTTTTATGTAGTCTGTTGTAAAACCAGGTGACTTTAGATGAGGTGATGTACCCCCGGAAGACGTCTGCCTACCCCTTGGGAGTGGGTGGCACATACTCTGGTTGAAAATCACTGACCTACAACAATGGGAAAATCCCTTCCCATCCCTGAAAGAAGAGTTTTTACTTTGATGCTATAAAGGCATATTTATATTATGGGTCCTATCTCAGCTAAGTTCTCATTCTGTGTGCCTTGTCTAGAGGACACTGATGGGGCCTGGGAATACTTATTTTAAATATTTTTGCCCTCAAGCAGCATAGCATCCAATTGTTGAATGGCAGGATTTTCTTAGTAGCTTGTAGACTTCAGTTATGAGTCTAATAAAATTTGCATAATGGGATAGCTGTTTGCTACTAATATACATGTAGGTTATATCAGGCTACTGTTTTGCCACTATACTGAAATAAGTGTGAGATGCATATCAATATTTATCTATTTGTAAAACTTGCAGCAAAAATTAATTGTGATTACCTAGTTCCTGGAGTAGAGAAAAGATTCTATGCAGGTGTACCCACATGATACTTTGGTAATAAGCCAAGCGTGATAAACTGAAAATTGTATTTTTGTTAATAGTTAATTTGTTATCCAAGGAAATAACGTTACAGAATAAAGCTAACCATTTATTTTTATTAGATGTAAATGGATAATATTTGTGTATCTGTTTCAGGATGGACGGGTTGTTGGAAATCTACCCAGAATTTTAAAATAAGGTATTTGTGTCCAAATTTTGCTACACTTGCTCAGGTTAAGTAGTCTGGAAATCAGTGGGTCTGCTTGTCTAATAATTTGCTACTGAACCTTAATAACTGTCAGATTCAGGATCCATTTTCTTGGTTTTTTAGAGGAACAAGTAGGTGACAATATTGGGAATAGAATATGGAAACCTTAATGTCTTAGCTGTGAATTCTAATTAGCTTAAGTTGTTAATTATCGAAAACTGTTTAAAAGTGAAAGCTAGCTGAACAGCATGAAGTAATTTGCTGGTTTCAGCTCAGATCCCACCATCAGCAGAAAAAAATCATATTTGGCACTTAATTTTTTGTCTGACTTGCAAAATGTTATATTTAAACATGGTCGAGTTAGATTTTGACTATAATTTAGTGTTTAGCTCAGGACAAAACCTGTTATATATCCTTTTGTTTGACATGAAGCTGAACATGATATTATTCTGGTCTGTACTGACAACTAAGTCATGGTTATAGTAATGTAATCTTTATTTGCAGTTGGGTTCAAACCTATTGAGCTTTTGTTACGTAGATCAGCGGTTCACAACCGGAGGTTTGCAAGGTCCCATAAGTAAAGCCTGGAGCCCTGCACGCTGGGGTTGCTCACCCCCGCCACGGGCTGAAGCCTTCACCCATGGGGATCAGTCCAAGAAACATGAGCCACAGTGTCCTCTGGGTCGCCCAAGGCTGGAGCCCTGAGGCTATGCCCCAACTCTGTGCTACCTAAAGGGAGCAAACACTCTTTAAAAAGCTATGTAGGTTAGCTTTAGTTGCTAGGTGAGTTCTGAGCTCCACCTACCAAGGGCTAAAGCTGAAGCAAGAAGACACAGGCCCCCCGCCCCGTTTTACTGGCTGAAGCCCTGAGGGCACCCACCCTCAGCCTGGAGTATTTATAGCGTGTTGCGGGGGAGTTCAGAAAGAAAAAGATTGAGAAGCTCTAATGTGGACAACCCCAAATTGGTACTGTTGTTTGTCTCAGTAGGGTGTTTGAGGACTGAATGCAGCTGGGGACTGAATTGTACCTCCTAGAAGTGATCTCTCAGATTAAGGCCTATTGGAGAGATGAGACAAAGCAGGAATCTTGCATTCCTGCTGTTGCTCAGCCTGTAGCTGTGTGGTTGAAAAGAAAACGTACACCTCCGCTTCTGCTTCTTTCACCAGCACTGAAAGTAAGGTGCAAAAGACAGCATTGTATTGGTTACAAGTGCTTTTCTCAAGGTTAAAGGACAGAGTTGAAAATGTTGATGGCAGCCAGAAGTCTGCCTGTGCTGGGTTCCCCAGCATTGCTGCTATTGATGTTACTGAACTAGTGTTGCCAATAGTGGGAAGTTTTCTGAAAATGTCCCTAGTTTAGGTTGGCCTTAACTGTTAGGTGAGCAAATGTTTCAGATATGGACGTAGCTATGACAGGTGGAGAGAGTTTGCTACTTTTAGGTAGCATTGCATCTGTATTCAGTGCAGTTTCTTCTTTTGGCACCTCCATGGGGGAAGAGCGTATCTCCTTTTCCGGGATCCTTCCGGCTTTGGGGTTGGCAACTTGTGGCTCCAAGAGCTGCTGCTGCTGACTCCTCTTGTGGCTCCAGGGGCTGCCACTGCTTAAACAGAAATCTCAGTTCGGTTTTTTTGTTCAAGTGGCAGCAGCCAGAGCCACTCAGCAGTCTTCTGCAGCAGGGAGCCCCAAAGAGAAAGTTGGCAGGGCAGGTAGCCACCAGAAGGACTAGGGGGAGGGTGGCTGAATCTGTCCCTGCTGGAGCTGCAAAACTGAGTCATGAAGGAGGAGGTGTTGGCAGGGAGCAGCAGGGGGAGGCAGCAGCCGCTGCTGAACCACACACGTTGAGGCACGTTAAGCCTGTGGGCGGTGGTGGGGAGGTACTGGCTCAGGGGTTAAGCCTGTGAGCAGGGGGAGGCTGGGGCTCGGGGGTTAAGCCTGCGGGCAGGGGGAAGGTTGAGGCTCAGGGGGGTTAAGCCTGCAGATGGGGTTGCAGGATGGGAGGGTAAAGCCTAGGGATGGGGGCAGATTTGGGGTCTGAGGTGAGTTAAGCCTGGAGATGGGGGTAACTTTTTCTAACTGGTACAAATCAGTCTGTGTGCACTGTTATTAAAATATGGGTGATAAAAAGCACGGTTTGATGTTATTTGTTAAGGACTGTCTCGTATTCACTTGCTTTGCAGCTCTTGAAGGATGGATTTTTGTAACTGAATTTGAAAAAATAGCTCTTCTCGCTATTTTGGTTGCAGACCCCTGTTCTAGCTAAAACTGTTGCTTGGACCCTGTTTCAGCAGAAATGCACTATGCAGGTTCCTTTCAAAAGCCCAGTGGCAGTGTATCGCATGCGTAAAGGCCTCACCACATCACTTGGTGTGATGGAATATACCAGTAACTGGGAGGTGGAGAAGTTCCCTCAGGTCACAGGTCCAGCTCTTGCTGGAATTGCATGGAAATGTGATAACTTCCTTTAAAGGAACTCTTTATGGTGTGATTGCATACCCCAGTAGTCAAACTAAAGAGATATGTAACTCCTCTTATGTGCACGTATGCAACTGTTGGTGAAAACCTCTGTTTTATGACACAAATAGCTCAAATTGGAAGGATACCCACTTGGGAAAGCAACACAGTGCCTTATATTCCTATGCAGTAGTGAAAGGGATAAATATATATATATATATTTTTTTTTTACAAAAGGTAATATCAGCAGTGCAGTTCTAGATTGCTTTAAACATTTCATGTCACTTCATACTGAAGAGAGTGTTTGAAAACTGCATGGGAAGGGTGTTATAACTCAGAGGAGGTAGAAGGGCTAATAGGCACCTTTCAGACTTGTCAATTCATTATACTTTTCGTATTCAATTTCTTTTTTTAAATGCTCGTGAGGTGATTGGAATTCACACTGCTGATTTCTCACATTTTGAAAGACAGGAATGCTTGTACCTGCTTAATTAAAACATGGAGTGAATTTCCTCACTGTTTATGTGAGAAAGGAGGTAGAGTTTTGAAAAAAAGTCAAAGTGAAAAAGAAAAAGGAGCTTGTCTCATTGCATAAAACATTTTGGTATTGTCACCATCAGGTTTTGATAGGAAGTCCTTTTGAAATAAAAATGCCTTTGTATTAGTAGAGAAAGGCAGCTATCATTAAAGATATGTAAAACATTTAATATAAGCAGGGACTTAGAAACAAAAATGAGGTGGTTGAAGGTTTTAATTTTAGCCCTTTGCATGTTTTTAAACACAAAATTATGGAAGAAATCCATATGTCTATTATTGTTTGGCAGTTTTTTAATACAGAAAAATCTGTTTTCCTGATACAGAAAATCCTCCTCCTCTTTGTAGTCAATAAGTGTCATTCTTCTATGTAGATTAGTTGATTCAAAATGAACTTGCATTATAGTGACCACTTTAAAGTGTTAATCCTTTTAACAGTCAAGTTACAAAATTACTACATATAAATAGGGACATAATTATTTAAAAAGTCAGAAATTTAGCAAGTTGTTAAACTACATTACACTACAATGGATAAGATTTTAAAATCCAAATACAACTAAAAACAGCATGCAGAAATAGGGATCTCAGTCCTGCGTTTGGATTCATGAGGATGGACCACTGATGTCTACCTGACGATTCAGTATCATGGATGATACCTGCCTGAATGGATCAAGTTGCAAGATCAAAGCTGTGAGCTGATTTTCATAGGTTTTGAGCCTCTGTTTCTGCGGAGTTCAGTTGCAGATGTGGGTGTACAGGACCTCTGAAAGTCAAGCTAGTAGTCTTTGTGACTACGTCTAGATTGCTGAGAACTGTCAGCAAAAGATACGCAAATTGTGCAACGCATTTGCATATCTTTTGTTGACAGGTCAGGAGAGGCTTTTCTGATATTTGACCCATCCAAATGTCAGGAAAAAACCCTCTGTTGAGACATCCCTTCTTTCTCGTGGAACGAGATGTACAGGGATGTTGATGGAACGCTCCAGACCAGCAAATCTCGGTAGCATGGACATGCTCTGTCAACAGAAGTGTCGTCGACAGAAGCTTGTAGTCTAGATGTAGCCTGTGTTGCAAAGCCCACTGGCAAAACAATGTCTAGACGAGTCCCTATAAGCAAACACTGAATTTTTAAAGTATACCTCATGGGTTTGTATTAAAAATAAAAGTTTATTTGACCTTACCAAAAAACAAGCAGTCCTGTATCATCTTTAACGACTTAACAATTTTGTGTTAGCTTTTGTGGGTAAGAAGCTACAGACTAACACAGCGACCCCTCTGAGACTATATGACCTTAGTTCATCTTGATTTTTAAGTAGTAACTTTTTGCATAGTTATAGTGAAAACTAGAGATGGAAGTCAAAGTGCATCATAACAGTGGGTACGTTTTATCCCTCAGTTTAGAAATGGAAAAACAGGTGTAGAGCACTAAGGCCTAAGATAAAACAAGGACTCATTAGCAAAACTAGAAACAGAGCCCTATTTTTGGACTTCTTGTTCCCTTGTCTAAACATTGAACTTTGGTTATTTAACATTGTGGTTAGAACATTTTTTCATTATTTTTCCTTTTCAGATTGCTGAGAGAATTTGGCTTAACTATGGGTGTTAAAGGTTTGCAGTCGTTTGTGCAACATGCTTGCCCAGATACTTGTACAGTGGTAAATCTGAAAGAAATGGCAGAAAAACATCACATCAGTCATCCCAACTCCTCTCCTGTAATTGTTGTAGATGCCATGGGTTGTATTCGACACTGGTACAAACCAGAGTCCTGGGTCTGTGGTGGCCAGTGGCAAGAGTACCTAGCTTACTTGCAGGATTTTATTAACGCTTTTATGGCAGCTGGTATCAGACTGGTATTCTACTTTGATGGTGTGGTAGAGCAGAAAAAGAGAGGTGAGTGGGTCAAACGAAGATTGAGGAACAACAAAGAAATAGCCAGAATCTTTCAGTTTCTCAAGTCCAATAGACGACAACCAGGTAGAGGGATGTTCTTTATTCCTTCAGGATTGGCAACCTTTACGCGCTTTGCCTTAAAGTCACTTGGTCAGGAAACAATATGTTCTTTGCAAGAGGCAGATTATGAAGTGGCTTCTTTTGGCCTGCAAAATAACTGCATGGGAATTCTTGGACAAGATACCGACTACCTCATCTATAACACCTCTCCCTATTTTTCTATTGATAAGTTCTGTTTGGACAGGATGGTGACTGTTATGTACTCAAGAGAGATCCTCTGCCACACACTGGGCCTCAACGTAACAGACCTCCCTCTTTTTGCCTGCCTGGTTGGGAATGATATCGTTCCAGAAGAAATTCTGGAGGGTTTCTGGCAGAAATGTGTAGCTTCGTATCCTCTGCGGAGCCAGAGCTATGACAAAAGAGCTAACATAATTTTGGCTGTAGCAAGCTACATATCAAAAGTTCCGTGCTCACATGATAGCCTGAAAGACTTGGAAGAAATGCTACCTTTGGCATCGGACAAATTACTGCACAGGGGCGTGGAGTCCTATCTCTTGCCAGGTCAGCAGTCTCCATGGCTTCCTCCAGATATATCAGATTCTCAAATGCACAAGGCCAAGCAAGAAACAGTCTTATGTCCAGATCAGGAGATCTTTCAGGTATTTCATCTCTTAAGGTTTTGCCATCACCTTATTGCTGTGAACATATACTGACAATTGGTAATGGGTGGTATCTGTTGAATAGATTTTTTTTTTTTTTTTTTCCCTGAGCAAAATAATCTTTTTCTAAACTGTTACTATGGCTGATCCTGAAAAGTTTGGGAGCTTCACAGGTATTGATCAATCTAAGAATAGTTGTTTTCCTTGACTGCAACAAATGTTTGGTTTTGGTGATTAGAAACACAAATTTGTTAATATTCTAATGTATTTGGAGAGACTTTTAGTTTAGATGACAATGTTAAATCTATGACTGTTTCAGAGAAAACTTTGAAACTTCAAGAAAAAGCCCAGATAGAAGTTGCCTGTGGGATCTAATTTAAGATCCTCTTTTGTTAGGTGCCCAGAGCCTTTGACAGATAGGCTTTCTGTCTGTCTCTTAGTTATTGTGAATACTTTTTAAAAAATAATGTCTGTACCACTGGGGCATCTGTGGTCTTGTAATTCATTTTCTGAGTGTACATGTCAGAGGAACATCATAAATGATTTTTGTAAACTAAACTGTGCTGGTCCTCTGGTCTAGCATCAGTGAAGCTTACTTCCAAGTGTGGGCCCCTGAGCTCCTAGGCTTAGTGTTGCAGAAATAATTAGCCTTGTCTTTGAAGTATGTTGCTTTCTTCTGATGCTCTTCTTTAGGCCTTGTCTTCTCTGCTAAAATATATGAAGTCAGCACTATGCTCCTGCCTGTGCTTGATTTTACTCAGTTTACTGCATTGCACTATAAAACTGCATTCAGCCTCTGTATATTTTTTATTTTGAGACAGCTCACTTATGTTAGCTACCCTAAGTTAAAAACACACACCTTTTTTTTAGCAGTGAAGAGAAGGCCTCAGCTGACTGAAAGATGCACTGATTTTTCTCTGATAGCCAGTTCATAGTCACTAACTGCCATTCAGAATGGAGGATGTTGGAATAATAGGAAGAGGATAGCAGGACTCTTGGGCACTCTTCCTCTCCACAAAAAATGACATGCATATGAGATTTTATTATTTTCTCAGTCTCTAAAGCAAAATCTAAGATTCTGAAATCTTAAATATCAGCAGCTTCATTCAGGAGCATCTTTTCACTGGGATCAGAGGAAATATTTTTAAAGAAGTTAGTTAATTTTGCCATTTTTTGTTAATTTTAAAATAGAAACTCAGTGCTCTTTTCCTCTCCATTTGAACAGCTAGCTAAAGAACAACATATCAGGGCTGAAAATTATATGGTCTATAATGTCCTAAGTAAAGGAGAGATTGAATGCAGCAATACATTGGAAGATGAAATTGATACAGAACTTCCTGGACAGGCTCTTATCTACCGTCCTGTTCGGCAACATATATATTCTCTTCTCTTGGAGTCCAGAATAGGTAAGTGTTATAGCTATATTCACTGTGCGTACAGAATAAGTGACAAGTACTCTTAAAGCATGCAAACTGGACCACATACTATAGTAATTTAAGAGACAAGGTAGGAAAAGTAGTATTTTATGGGTCCAACTTCTGTTGGTGAGTGAAAAAAGCTTTCCAGCCACACACACTTCTTCAGGACTGGGAATGGTGCTTTCAGCCACACCAAAATGCAACATGGAACAGATAGTTTAGCATAAGCCATTAGCATGCTAATCTGGGGGTGGGGTGGTCAGAAGATATTTATTTCTGGATGGGGATCCCATGGAGTACATGGTGTAGCTGTTTGATACACTTTATGGGTTTTAGCGTGGGGAGGTATGTGACAACTAAGGATGTGTGTTCAGAGGAGATTATATTTCTATATTGAATAAACTTATCTCAATATATCTGGGTAGTCCATTCCATAATGTTATCTACTTCTCCGGTAAAGTGTCCTTGTTTGGTGAAGGTGATTCTGAGTGTGCTAGGGTACATATCCCAGACTTCATCTTGGAGCAAATTCTGTGGCATCTGAGTGCCTGGCTGTAGATGATAAATTTCTTGGAGTGTTTTGGAGAGGTTACCAGATCTATGAGGGTAGATGTGGTAGTCTGTGTGTTTCTTTTATATGGCTACATATAGGGTTCCAGTGTTGAAGCTGTTTGTGGTGTCCAGGATATTGCTGCTAGTGTTGCTAGAAGTGTTCCACGGAGAATTTAATGGCCGGGTGGAAGTTGTTGAAATAGTGGTGGAAATCTATGAAGAAAACAACAAGAAGTCCTATGGCACCTTATGGACTAACAGATACTTTGAAGTAAGCTTTGGTGAGCAAATATCTGCTTTGTCAGATCTGATGAAGCGGGTCTTTGCCCATGAAAGCTTATGCTCCAAAATACCTGTTAGTCTGTAAGGTGCCACAGGACTTCTCGTTGTTTTTACAGATACAGACTAACACAGCTATCCATCTGATACTTGCCTCTATGAGGAAGTTTAAGATGGCTGTCCAGAGAATGAAAATATAATTGATTTTTCTGGTGCATTTGTCCAGAAATTCTTCAAGGTGGCCCATGAAGAGGCTGGCATGTTTGTGAGCCAGTTGATATATGAAATCAACCAGCAGTAGGTTTAAAACAATAAAAAGGAAGTATTTCTTCATACAATGCACAATCAACCTGTGGAACTCAGTGCTAGGGAATGTTGTGAAGGCAATAGTTGTAATGGATTTCAAAAAGAAATGATTAGTTCATGGAGAATAGGGTTCATCAAAGACAATAAGTCAAGAAGAATGTGGGTGTGACCTCATGATCTGAGTGTCCCTAAGCTCTGATTTACAGAAGCTGAGAGTGCTTGATGGGATCACTTAGTGGTTGATGGTTCTGTTCCTTAGAAGTATCTGACATTGGCCTTTGCCAAAAGACAGGTTACTGGGCTGAATGGATAACTCGTCTGGCTCATCATGGGCATTCTTAAGAATAACCTTTATCAGACATGAAGAAGAGCTCTGTGTGATTTGAATGCTTTTGTCTCACACCAGCACAAGTTGATTCAGTAAAAGTTATGTCACCTGCTTTGCCTGTCTAGTGTCCTGAGCTTGAAAGTGCTACAACTACACTTAATTATATAAGGACATTTTAAACTGTATTTTTGAAATCTACAGTCTTTAATTCCAGGTTTTAATGACTAACATTTGTATCACATCTAGGATAAATGCTGTGGAGAGTATACATGTAATTAGTAAAGACTCAATTGGAAATCATGCAAATTAGACTGTTGTAATGTTTCTTGGTACCATTAATTTTAAGTACCTTTTAAGATTAACTTAATTTTTTTTCATTTTTTGTTAAAAGCATACATGTGAAAGTTATTAATGATCAGAAGATGAAGCAAGACTGGTCTCAGTTTAGAGTGTTGTAATAGGTTAAGAAATATGGAACATTCTTTTGCTTTCCCAACAAGCCAAGCATTAATATAAGGCTTCTTCAGAGGTTCAAGTAACAGTTTTTTTAAACAGCTATAAAATGTAATAATAGTACTCATTTTTGAGTTTGAAAATCAAAGAAAGTTTCAGGTAATTGTTACTGAGCTAACTAAAAATAATTACAATTCTCTTAAGTGCTTCCAATTTAATTTTTAATCAGGTTATGAGTGAGAAAATTATTTCTTTCCCTGCTGATTTGAACCCAGTTGTGAAACTGTATCTGCCATTATGGAATCCCATTGAAGTCAGTGAGACCCAGCATGAGTGCAAGGGACTAGTGGTGCTTGTTTAGGAGAAAATTCACGACCTTTAGCCCAGGGCTTTTTTTACGGGAGGAATGCTCTGGAACGGAGTTCCGGCACTTTCTTCCCCCCTGAGCCAGGGATCCGGCAGCCGAGGCTGGCAGGACTTGAGTTCCAGCACGCTTTGTTTCTGGTAAAAAAGCACTGCTTTAGTGTATTTCATAATTGCTGCATTTTTTTGCATCTTTTCCTTGAGAGACTGAAAGTTTATGGACCATGGACTGAAAGTGAAATTGTTGTTGCACTTTTTATTTATCTTTTGTAATCTTTTCTCTTCCTATTTACTTTGTGTGGTTCGATATGAAAGTCCAACAACCTTTAAACCAGTGGTGTCCAAAAGGAAGATACTCAATCGCCATGTGACCACCCCCTGCAGCTATGCACCCCTACTTCCCTGTCTCCAGTGACTCACTGGAGCCATGCCTCTGGAGCTGCCCAGCCCCAAGCCCTGCAGTCCCAAGAGGCAGTGCAGTGACTTGGACGGCAGCTCCTCAGGCACCATGTGGCCGCGGCAGTGGCTCGGGGGCTGTGTGCTGGGGCAACTTCTTAGGCACTGTGCACCTGTTGGGGCTGCGCGGCTCTGGTGGTGCGGCACCTGAGAAGCCGCTGTGCCACCATGTGGCCCCCAACCTGGTCACGTGATGCCTGAGCCGCTGCTGCACATGCTGCCGCATGAGCTGCCAAACCAGCCTGCCAACCTGCATTCGCCATAATATGCTTCCCCATTCACCACATGTGGCAAGTGGGGGCGTGTATTGGACACTACAGCTTTAAACAAATGTTTTAATTATAAACTGAGAAATCATGTAATCGAGCGCCTGGCTTCCTTTGGCCAAAGAAATAGGAAAAAGTGAATTAGAGTTTAAAAAAAATCACATAGAGAGGACGACATAGGTTTCACCAAAAATAAGGTGCAATGCCATTTTTCATTTTTTCAGCCCACTGCTTCTCAGTTTTTGGGGATAATTACAGCCTGGTGGGCTTTCGTTTACTCCTTTGAGCAGCCAGTCTTTAGTGATGTCTGCGGGAACAGGCACAACTAAGTCTAGTGTCTTTAGATAACAGTTGCAGCTGCAGAAAGGCAGGCTGTTATCATAGATTTTTGTGTGTCAAGCCAAGAGTATAGCACTCAAATATGAGTGAAAATGCAGACGCATGAGTTTAGAATCTGGAGAACCATTTTAAGGAAGATAAAAATTTTGGGGCGAAAGAGATTTTCATTGAAGAAGATGGTGTCACCTGTGATTTTTATTCCATCCTATATCACGCACTTTTACTGCAGGGTTACAAATTAGAAGATAAAGTAACTGTAAATAATATTCCTAATGGTATGTCTACACCAGAGACCTTACAGTGGCACAGTGGTACCTGTGCTGCGTTAAGATCTCATACGTAGCCCTCTATGCCGACTAAAGCGGGGAGAATGAGAGAGCTCTCCTGTCAACATAATTAATCCAAGACCAGTGAGCAGCTGTAGCTTTGTTGGTGGGAGAGGTTCAGTTTTTCTGGCATAACCTAGGCCATATTTACGCTACATCATGTCTTCTTGAACCAAAATAACAATTTTTAAGGGAAATGTCTTATGCTCCCAAACATGTCTCCTCTTAACTACTTTGGGTAGGTTATTCTATGCTTGCTTGTTAAAGGAAAGGGCTCCCCCACCCCTGCTTTTTTGTCCCATCTTCTGTCAATGCATCTGATTCTAGCTGTTGTTGGAGATAGGTGGAATACTAGACAATATTACCACTGGTCATATTCGGGGCTTGTCTTTAATGTCTATGTCATTGCAGCTGGATTATTACTGCATTGCATCTGGTGAAGGTGCTCTATGTTAAATGGGAGAGAGAGCTGTCCTGTCAGTGTGATAAATCCATCTCTGTGAGAAACGGTTGCTGTTTTGGCATAGCACTGTTCACACCAGTGCTTAGGTGGGTGTAACTTATGTTTCTCAAGGGGATGGTTTATTCACACCTGAGAGCAACGTAAGTTAGACCAGTGTAAGTGGCAGTGTGTACAAGCCATTGGTGTGGCAATCCATAATTAAAATGCTGCATTCTTTTGCCGGAAATTATTTTTAGAACTTTAAGGAAGGGTTGTTGATGTCATTCACCAATTTCATCCTTGAACGATGTCATCAGATGGACTCTTTTGTAATAGTAAGTTTTCTTAATTTCTCTCAGTGTAAAAAGAGAAGTGGGAAGGAATCATTTAAGTATTGTTAAATTGTTTGTTTTGTTTTAAATATTTAAGGTTTTTTTAATCCTTAAAATCCATCAGGTTGAAATTGCTGTCATAGAAATGGTCCTTTTCTTTTTGCAGTCGCCTAAGATGGGTTGTTTTTTGTTGCTGAATACTTTTTGAAAAACTGGTAACTCAGAATAGATTAAAATGCCTCACAAACTGCTGCCTGAGCACCCAGCCCCCCCCCCCCCCCAACCAAAAAAAAACAAAAACCAAAAACTTCAGGATTGAGAATTTAGGCTTTGTTCTTCACATGTGCCCAGGGAATTGGAGATTCATAGGAGTGGGGGACATAGCGACCTTTAGATCTTTTAATCCCCACCTTTAAACCATGATTTTCCCTTAGGCACTGATTCTGCAAGTACTTGAGCATATGCGCACCTTTACTAATTTGGTTGCTCATGGGTAAAGTCATATAAGTACCAAAGTGTTTGCAAGATAGGAGCCTTATTTTGAGATATATTAAAAAGAGTTTGCTTGATTGTGGTCTTAACTATGACAGCACGTGTTGGATAAAGTTTTAAAATAAAGGTATTTAATTTGGCTCCATTAATTCCTTAAATATGGTTTAGCAGACACGCTACCTGTACATCATTCAGCTTTTAGCATCTTTTAATAACAATTTAATACTATTGGAAAATTATTTTTGAGAGAAAGATAATGCTTCTGTCAACCCCACCTGGATATAATCCAGATTATTTTTTGTAATAATTCTGATCAAATCTGGCAGCTACATTTTAGAATTCACTCATTGCATGTAAAACTCTGACCTTGTATTGCTGTTGACAATTAAAAAGATATGTAATGTTGCATGAACAATTGGCTGACTTCTAGAAATCATGGCTTAGCCTGTCAAACTGACCCTCATTTTGACCCTGCCAAGAAGCTTCCTGTGTGGAGGATTCTGTGCTGGTTGTCACCATTTTGCTCTCAACTGGGCTGAAGCGTTTACAGATGTGGAGTATATCTAATGTAACATAACTTTAGACTTCATGAATTATGTTGCATGTAGGGATCCTATCCAGTTTGGAACTTTGTTTATACTAATAGGCAACAGTAATTCACAGATCATTTAGAAAAATGTTTGTGTTTTTAATAGCTGCCATTTTCCACTCCCAGATGTGTCTGGATCAAATGATGATTTTTGTACAAATAGTACAGAAGCACTTTGAAAATTTAGCCAGGGATTATAAAAAGTTTGTAAGGGAGTTAGTAGTGTAATGGGATCCTCCAGGATTGAAGGTGTAGTGATTTAAGATTGTGGTGTAAAATTGGAGGAGACTATGAGGTCATCCAGTATTCACATTAAGTTCTCTTTATTAATTCTTGGTATAGTTTGGAATCATGCCCAAAAGAGAAGCATTATAGTACAATTTCAGGGGTGTTTTACTTGATCAAAGAAGAATCGGTAGGATGGCTTTTTTCCCACCTTCAAATGTCACTAAGGTGTTACATTTACATCTTTGAATGGTGAAGAATTTAAAATATATTCCTTTGACTGGCTCACTTCCTGGCATCTGTCATCAATGTGTTCCTAGGATATGCAGTGGGTGTTAGTAAAGGTAATACAAAAGGTCATGTTGATGGGCAGAGGCTTTCTTTCTTGTGGCCCAGAGTTAGTGGTTAAGGTCCCTACAGTTAAGCCGAACGCTTCCTAGGTTGGCCTGTAATGACCCCTTACAAGATCTGACATATCATGTGTGCCAGGGTGAGAACTGGGAGGTGCTGAATGTTATGGGGAGGACTGGAACACGCAGCACTATGAAGAGTCTGGGCTGCACGGTGTTCAATCAGGCCACCTTACGAGGCTGAAATAACAGAGGTTTGCAAGGTTTGGGTGAGTTACGCCATTGGGCAGCCCCCGATGAGAAGGGCACAAAAAACTAACTTACACTTTCCTCCTCTTGGCCCAGGCACAGCTGAAAATCTTTTTCTGAATTTTTAGTTAGTGTTCCAATTCCTTATTGTCCTAACGTATAACTAAACCTATAGCATTTGTTGTCATCACTTGTGGAAAAAATGCTCTAAACTGTTTCGTGTAACTTCAGAGTATCTGAGCAACCAGTTGTAATGTGGTGATTGCTAATGCTTTAGCATTTGCCTCCCACCACTCTTCTCAACTCTTATGTGACCATCAGTACTTGTACTTGGTTTATTGATCAAATTGTCTGTTCTTCAGACAGCTGTGGAGCCTATCCTGTAGTAAAGGAGTGGTTTGTGTACTTTGGGAATCCAATGCAGCAACCAGACCTTGTGCAGCCTATACAGCTTGATATCCCAGGTAGAATAAAATCTTATCTTTCTATTGAACTCTGAACTGATTAATATGATTATTTGAATATTTGGTTGAAAATCTGTTTAGAAAATGTTTTCATGACGTATTTGGTTATAAAGTCAATGATGACTGTGAAAGAAAAGATGTTGAAATGTGAGTGCTGTATCTCCATAACTGCTTGAAATTGCACTGTTTAATGTTTTTTAATCGCAGAACTTTGTATCAGGACTACTTGAGAAATTTGGATTTAAAGCAGATGTGAACAATTATTTAGAGCTTGAAAGGTATATTGTATTTGAGGACAAGAAGTCAAAAGTGGCTGTTCCATCAAACCATATCTAAACACTGTACTAGTTCTTTAAAAAAATAATTGGACCTCCTGCGTGGTGCCTGTGAGTTCTTTACCACTGTTTGCAGCCCATGTGCTGTTTGTTTTCGGTGTTTGAACTACTTTGTTTATTCTGTCTTTATTTTGCTTTAAGAAAAAAAGATACATTTAGTACTGGTATTTCAGATATCTCACTGTGATTGTAATATTAAGAGGACTGTTTTGCATTTATAGAACATTTTTCATCCAAATGTTTTATACATTTTTAACTACATGATTGGTCACACTGTATATGAATTGCTGTGCAGTCACCCCTGGGATTGAATGTGACATCTTTTTAATAGCACACAGCTGCGCTGTAATAGTTTAGGAGAGGAAGTGAACAATACCGTATCTAGTTGCACTTTCAGAGGGAATTCAGATAAGTCAAAAGGAGTTACCTATCTGCTATTAGTTGAGAATATTTTGAGTGTAGCACCTTTACCCTAGCAAAAAGTGACGTAGGCATTTTTTAATAACGTATTAGTTCAGCTTTATTTCTCACTCAAAACGTGGCATCTTATTTAGTGCAGCACTCCCTAATAAAACACCAAACTTTGGTTCCAATCACCATTCCTTTGGCAATGAGCCATTTACAAAGGGACTCCTGCAGAGCTCATTACGTGACTGGGGCTTATGTTGTAACAATGAAGCTGTGACAAAAGAGACTAAAATGCTAGTAAGTTGGCCCTCTGGTCCAGTTTCAGACCTGGAATGAGCAGGTGCAGTTCCCATTGATTTTAATGGGAGTTTGCATGCTTACCTCATGGATAATTTGGTCCTTCATTCTTAATTCACAAAGTGAAGGGAAAATGCCCATCCATCATGCATTAGGGGGACGATTGAGTCATTGATTAACCTGCCTTTTTTTCTCTATTTGTGTCATTACCTTAAAACACAGAATACTTATTGTAGCTATCCTGCCTGTCTTTCTGGAATTAGCATGTAGTCCTATGACCTGTTTGTCACCACATACTGCTCTTAGTTTTGCTGTTGCATTTATGTAATTTTTTGTGTTTGTTTTTCTGTTTTGGATTCTTTTTAAAATAAAGAGGACATAAAAATGTGTCTGTGAGATTACTTGACCACACACAATCCAGTAAAGGAAACAACTGGTAAGACTACCTCCTCTCCTGACCCCTCAGTCCTTTTAAGATGATATAAGAAGATACTCATTAAATCTTTCTATTTGTTTGAGCACCCCAACCCCAAATTAATTTTCCCTGCACTCCTAAACATGCAGATTTTGAAAATCATGTGCAACATACATGTCCTTCAGCTTCAGTGTTTAAGCACCTCAAAATCATGTATCTATTTTTTTTCTTCTTCTTCTTACAACATACCTATGAGGTGGCAAAGTATTCCTGTTTACGTCTGAGTAACTGAGACAAACAATATTAAATTACTTTCCCAAAGACACAGAGGAACTTTATAGCTGAACTGTGAACTGAACCCACATTTCCTGAGTCTCAATCCAGTATTCTGCCCTTCCCAATCTAGTGATCTAATGATTGCACATTCAGATCTAGATGATAGGTGAAGTCAGCAGAAGGACAGCTGGCTGAGGTGTGAGATGGATGCAGAGCTGCCTAGGATAATATGAAGCCATGGTTTAAAACCCAGTTGATCTATCTTGTACAACTTTCACTTTATTCCTTGGTGCAATACTCCAAGTAAATAGAAGCATGTCATTACAGAGCACCACACCTTCACATTTTTAATTTAAAAAAAAAAAGGAGTAAAATTTTGGCCCCAAGTGTGCCTTGAATGCTCAGTCTTAAATACTGTGGTGAAATCTTCCCTTCTAGGTGGTAGAGTGGTCTCCCACCATGCAGAAGGACCCACATAAAATTACACGTGTTTTGGCTCCGCCATTCTCCAGACTTGCCCAAAAAATTCACCTTTGTATTGAGAATGAGCATGAAATATTTAAGTACAAAATTAAGTCTTAAAAGTAAGTGCAATCTAAAAATGGGAGTTGATTACAAAAGTGCCTTTCATACCTAATAACTACCAACTCAACTCAGTAATAAAAAGCTGTTGTTCTTACAAAGCAGACTGTACAGCAAAGGAGGCTGAGTTCTGTTGTTTATTTTTAGTGCTCTGTTTTCATTCCTTCAGAGAACAAATATTTTTCTAAATATTTTTGCAGTCTATACTTGTATGACTTAAATTCTCATGCAGTTTTTATTTTCCACTGCATGACTCGAATTTATCATAGAAGGCTATCAGCAGCACTTCCCAGTTTTCAATAGGAATTTTGTTTAGATATAAGTTTAAAAAACTTTAGTGCAGGATGTTAGAATTCAATTCTGTCAGTCAAACTCAGACCAACATAAAAGAGGAAATCTTAATAGAAGCTATTATGTGAACCACAGGCATTCGTAGTATGCATGATGGGGTTTGGTTTTATTTGTTTGTTTAGTTCTGGTTTTCTGCTGCTGATTTTGTTGACATTTTCCACAAAGATGCATATTTTATTTTTTTATAAACATTTCCCTTTTTCTCAAAGCAGAGTACTGAGATTATTGATGAAATCCTAGTCCTGTTGAACTCAGTGGGATTTTTGCCATTGACTTCACTGAAGCTCAATTATCACCTATGTATTTTCCGATTTCTTACTTCATGGAAGTGATTGAAAGGTTTTATTTTTACAGACATTTTCAGCTATAATCTGGATCATTGCAGATAACGGAAATTTGCCCCCCCCCCAAAAAAAAAGGGAAAAACACTACTGAAATATGTTTGCCGTGAGATGGAAGTCTGCCTTAAAAATCTGAAAATCTTACAGCTGATTGTATATGCAATATTAGGTTACAAAAGAAGGCATCAAGGACAATAATTCAGAAGAATGTGTGTGCTTGGATACAAACACATCTTCGTATGCCCAGTCCTCTGAAAGAGTTACACCTGAAATTTTGTTGTCCCCCCTACCATTTGAATGACTAGGTAATGGATTTTCCCTTACTCTCCCTTAGTCATCTTCAGACCAAAATTAAATTTAAACCTTAAATTACTTTTGTTTTCTTTAATTGTTGAGGAAAATATGGACATTAAAAATTAAAAGATGTGTTAGGCTATCTTGTCCATTCCATATGCTATTGATTGGATATACTAATTTGTTCAGGGAAAATGCCTGTATATTTAAGTTGTGTGTTCTGGCTTCCAGAAGTAATCTAGCAAATAAGACGCTGATAACATTTCTAAAGTAGATTAGATTTGAAGAGAGAAGTAAGGTTTATAAAGAATGTGCCATTTCATGAGGCTGAAATTCATGTCTCCTGATAACTGATCCATTTCATGTGTTCAGGGTCCGTAGTATACTACTGATTTAAAAGGTGCTTGGCAGCTGCAGCTGTCACAAAAATTCTGATGCTGCATTTAATTTTGTTGCCGAATTCTGTAGGTGAATTTAGAACAAAGTCACTTCATATCAGGAGAGTCTGCATGTACTTTCATTGTTCCAGTCATTAGCTGCTACAAACATACGTAATGGGAGTATTTCGTTTCAGAAGAGAGTAATTCAAAGGTTTATTTTGAAAAGTTAAATATAACAAATATTCTGGCTTGTAGTAATAAATCTTGAAAGGTAGCCAGGATGATTGATATGTTAATGTTAACCATGCTTGATAAGCAGAGTCTTCCAAAACCCTTTTTATAGTTGTTTCTTCATATATACGTAATATATCTGAGAAATGTTTTATTCTGTTTGCTCATTCACACATCTGAACTCACTATTGCATCAGCTTGAGAAGGTGTACTTTTTACTGTAAACTGTGCTGCTTTTATGTTGCACATGCAGTGCATAAACCATGTGGTGACGTGACTTTGGTTGGTGCAAATTTATACAACACCTTCATGTAAACCTAGAGTTTAATGACACTGATGTGTTAATGCATTCCACTAGTTTGTGTCTGAATGCGTTATTTATTATATATCAATTATTGAAGCTGAGCCAACCAAAATAGACTTACTATGTGTGAGAGGTTTTCCTGGTTTTTTTTTTTGGGAATATTGTACTTAATATATGATCACATGTAGATATATCATCTTTTCTAGTACATGAATTGAAAGGAAACATTAATTTGATCAATGATCTTTTCACATGTTGACTAAACATGTTTCTTTGTTGCTAGAAAAGTATCATCTCATATATCTCTGGTGACCAGGCCCTCATCTTGGTGATAGTCTCACTCTAGGAATGCTCAAAAATTATAAGCATGGATTTTCCTAAATCCAGCTCTTCACACAAATTTGTTGCACAATGAAGACTGAAAATGACAAAAACCACGTAAACTCATAGGGCATTGTTCTTTGACATAAACTTGTAATTGTTAAATCTCAGATAGGACTGTTAATTTTCCCTTGAATAATCCCTCTAGTAGCAACTGCCCAGCAAGCAATTTAGAATTTTATTCAGTTTTGTTTCTTTAATGACTTTTTCAAGAGTGACTCAAAAAATTTGTCTATGTGCCACTGTAGTCCAAATTACGAAAAGTGTGAATTATAGAGCTCTCGAATATGTTGAGCTCTAACTGTCCAGTCTGTATCCTGCTAATGCAAACTAAAGGTATCTGTAAACACAACAAGCAGTTCTGTGAAGTCTTAGAGAGTAACCGATTTTATTAGGTCATGAGTTTTCATGGGCAAAACCTGCTGCATCAGATGACTGGAGTGGAAATTACAGAATCCAGGGTATATGTAGCAGCAAAAGAAAGACCTGTCTGTAGGACCAGTTGATAATGAAGCAAATGTTTCATTAATGTGCCACAGGGCTGTTTGTTCTTTTTAAAGTTGCAGACTAATAAGGATACTCCTTTAAAACTTCCGAAGAGTTTAATTACTTCTAAAATGGTGGGAGATCCTTGGATGGAAGTATTGTTTTTAGTTGTTAGGTTCGATTAAGAGAGAATTAAGTTTCCTTTACATGTACAAATAACTCGTAACTCACAAGTTCCTCTTCTTCCCACTACACAAATGGGTTTTGTTAGTGCAGGAATCAGTAATCTTTTAGAGAGGAAATGTATTGATTCCCCCCCCGGCCCACCCAGCACACTTGCATATTGTACTTGTTCAGGAGCTGTGTAGTGGTGATGCCAGTCCATGGATCTTCATTTTAGTGTCATATAACATGATTTCCATTATCACCGCAGTTGCTTTGCAATATTGTTCTGAATATAATTATTTGTACTCATCAAATAACGTTTACTTATAAAATCTTAGAAATTAGAGATGAAAAAGAGTACTTTCTATTAATTGACTTTCGGAGTTGTGTGTCTCTGCCTATCCAGAGGGCAGCTGCATAAGTATTTCTTCTTCATTCTCCCCTACCCCCAAAAAATCTCTCTGGTTACTCTTCTGAACAGTCTCCACTTTGTCAACCTTTTTCTAATTCAGCAGTTCCCAGAATGGGACTCCCTATGCTAGCCTTTAGCAATACTGTGTTTTTAGCACACACAATTGATGTCAAACTACTAATATTTTCCTGAAGAATAGACTTTTTTTTTCTGTAAAGTGATGAAAGACAGAAAAATCACCATTTATGTGATATGGAAAAAGCAAAGAACTTTATTAAGATTGCATGACCAGTTCTTGTTTCTGGGATTGAAATCTGTTGATGGGAACCATAGTTTTGAGAATATTAAAATAAACATTCGATAGGAGGAGAGGGAAGAATATTTAAGGATTTGCTTTCTAGCTTTTTTCTCTCTAGGCACAGTACCATTTGCTTAATGGCTTTCTTTGCTAAATAAACATATCCGCCATCTAGATCTCAGCATCTTGACACTTTCATCACTTATTGTTGCCAAGTGGCCCTAATTGTAGGATGCAGCTGCTGCTCATCATAAAGGAAGATGTGTTGCCAAATGTAGCTTTGTCTGTCCAGTCTTAAAACTAGCACCTCTCTGTTTATTCATCAATAAAAGCAACATTGCTTTACAGTAGGAGTGGATTTTCAATTGGAGTTCTTCAGCACAGCTGTCTAGATATCCACCTGGCGTTTTACCCACAAGATTATTTATTTGGTTTGTGATGTTATCATATGGTAGTCTAGGGAATAAATAAACCTTGGTGGGTTTGATTTAGCTCTGGACTGTGCCACTGGACCTAATGCAGAGAGTTGACAGAAGTGAAGTGCTCAAGAGTAGTTGCCATGGTAGAAATTACCAGCAACCGGGGAAATACCATTGTCATTCCTAAAATTAGGTTCTGGCCCAGAGAGGAGCATGAGCCATGGATCGTAGGAATACACTGATTTACCACCTGAGGAATATGATGATTCCTATCAAACCCCTTTTTCAGGTTAATGCTGACCTCTCCTTGCACAGTGGAACTCTTACAGGAAGGGGAGTGGTATAGACAAAGCCTGCTTTCTCAAAGGATGAGTCCCCTGTAGCTCAGAGTTGCCTACACAGGCTCTTGGTGTAAAAAGTGTGAATCTTCAGAGGAACTTGTTTAGGTTACAGCAATATATCTTTGTTCTCCAAAACCAAACTTTGCTACAAACTTAAATTCAGTTAATTTTCACATTATAATTCTTGCAGACTTTAAAGAGAAAAGGGTTTCCTATTAAAGTTGAATTCAGTGGTTCACAGCCCACGGGCCACTTGTGGCCCAGTCAGCACACAGCTGCAGCCTATAGGACGTTTTCAGGACTATATGGATAGTATATAATATATATTGTGTCTGTGTGGCTCAAGTAACATGGAGAATACAACATAATATGTCTCACAGTGATAAACAGATTGAGGTTTGCTGGTTTAGTTTAATAGACAAAGCTTATCTTGTCTTCCCATTGCAAAGATAAAATAATACGTGTCTTTTGTAGGAGGAACACCTAGTTTAAGAACATTGTGGCTCACTAAAGGCCCAGAGGTTCAAACACTGCGGTACAGCACATTTCTAGCATGCTTTCAGCTTCAGGACATGATGGAGGAGTTCCAGTTGCTGGACCCACCTGTTGTGGCTGTCTGCTGCCTGCTGATCTACCTTACTGTCCAGGTAAAGCGAATTGTTACAAAGTAACCAGCCCTTACAGTTCAAGCTTAACAGTTGAGTTTCAGTAGCTCTTTACTAATTCCAGTCTTAATTTACCTCTTGGTCTTCAGCTCAAGTGTAGTTGATGACATTATATTATACTATTGTTTTTATTGCTCCAGTTAACTTGTCATCCTGAGAAAATGTTAGATTTCCTAAATTATGCATCTTAGCTATGTCTACGCTAGACATAGATGTTGACCATCGATACACAATTTTAGCTATGCCAATTGTGTAGCTAAAATTGATTTATCTGTGATCGACTTCCATGTCTGTCTGTGTGGCAGAAGGATGGGAGTGTTTCTCCCCTCAACCTTTCGTATTCCACACCTCTCACGAGGAGTACAGGGTTGATTTTTGACCCTTGGGAGCATTATTTCGTGCATGCGTAAAATCAAACCCCAGAAGATAGACCCTGAGCGGGCTGATCTTCCATGGTAGTGTGGCTGTAGCTTTAGTTTTTGAATACCTCTGGCGAAAGACCTTTGCTCATCCTAGTGAAAAATAACTAAAATTGTAATTTTAGGATTTTCCTCCTATGGCTGGCTCTTTCTGTTACATGGTGGCTATTCTTTTTGTGTTTGTTTCATGTTATGATTTTTGGAAAACAGAAGAGGGAAAAAAAGACTTTAAGGGAGACATTGTGCTCCTTTGACTACTCTAGGCCTTATCATCTTCCCTGATCACTTCACACCACTCTTTATCAGCATCCCCAGTTAAAAGCCACAGTGCATGGCCCTAACAGTTCTCAAATACAAATTCTTATCTGGCTGTGCTAAGAAGTAATGTATTTCTGCAGTTACTGTAAAATATTTGCTGCTTATAGAGTACCTAAAACAATTAAAATAAAATGAAATTTAGGATTAAATATGAAAATTCATTGTTTCCATTTCTAAGAGATTTTAACACGTGCTTCACAATTTTAATCACCTTTTAAAAAGTGTACTCTGCTCGTAAATATGTCTTGCTTCATTAGTGCAACAAAAATATTGCCATCATCTAATTTAGTCAGCTTTTTGTATTCACTTTTACACTTAATTCTGTTTTGATTAAAATATTATTTTGCCTTTTGACTTGTTTCCCCAGTAGTGGTCTTTTATTTGTATGTGAAAATAAGGTCTTCCTAACTTTCTCTTACTATCCTCAGCTAAACGAAACAGCAGTAATGTAGCATTTTAAAGACTAACAAAATGGTTTATTTGGTGATGGAAGTACCACATGACTGCTGTTCTGTTTTGTTAGAATAGACCAGGGGTTCCCATACTTTTTGGCATCATGCCCTGCTTTTGGTTTTTGAGAAGCCCTCACCCCCCACCTCTTCTTTACCATCATCCAACCCCCCTTTAACAAAAAATTCAATTCGTAATTTAAAATAAACACAAAATCTTCATATAAAAATGTTATTTGAAATTAAAAATAAGCACAAACAGTTTTTCCTGGCCCCTTGCGGGTGCTTGGTACAGCTCCAGCTGGCCAGGTGCCCTCCTGCCTGAGCCTTGTGCTGCCAGAGCTGCCCACCCAAACTGACTGAGTCCCACGCTGCCAGGGCAAGCCACCCGTCCACCAGCTCAAGCTGCCCAAGTCCTGTAATTCCGGGGCCAGCTGCCTGAGCCCCGTGCCAGCCACCAGAGCTGCCTGTACCAGCCTCATGCCCGCCTGAGACCTGTGCTGCCAGAGCTGCCCACCCAAGCCCCACACTGCTGGGGCCAGCCACCCACTTGCCCACCAGCCGCTGGGGCCAGCCATCCACCTGCCCATTGGCCACCTGAGCCCTGTGCTGCAGGGACCAGCCTTCCACTCACCAGCCACCCACCCCAGCTGTGGGCCAGCTGCCTGCCCAAGCCCCATGCTGCCAGGGTCAGCCAACCGCCCACCATCTTGAGCTGCCTGAGCCCCATGATGCTGGGGCCGGCCAGCCAGCTACCCACGAGCCCAAGCTGCCCAAGCCCCACACTACTGGGGCCAGCCACCTGAGCCCCATGAGTCCCACAAGCTGGCTGGCTGCCCCCATAAGCCCTGCAAGCTGCCCATCCGAGTCCCTCCCCTGCCCTCCTACAAAGCCAGGTGCCCTTAGCCCCTCCTCTAACCCCATCCTCCTCCCCCCAGTCCACACTCATTCATTTGCGGAAGGCAGCTATCTCCACGTGGGTCTTTCCTGGCTTCCCGCTTTTTATAGCGGCTACCCCGGGTTACGCACATAAAATGGCAGGGGCTGTGAGCCGGAAGCAAAGGCCGGATCTTTCTTCAGGTGGGGGGGAGATGGGAGAAGCTGTGTTGCCTCACTCCCCCCCGCCCCACGAATTTCTTCATGCCCACCCCAGAGGGGCACGCCCCCCGGTTTGGGAAACCATGCAATAGACTAACATGGCTACCTCTCTGTTACTATTCTCCTTAGCTAGGTGAAGTCACCCAAACTAAGATTTCTGCACTTGGAAAGAACATGTAGGAATTGTCCAATTATGTGCTGTAACCACTTTTTCCCTCCCTTTTAAACTGTGATATTTACAGCACAGGTTGTTAATGAAGAAATGCAAAGTCATGTGCTTAAATGCTTTTGCTTAATTTGGGATGATATGATTTTGACTACAGGTAGAACCTCTCTCGTCCAGCACCATTGGGACCTGACCGGTGCCAAACGAGAGAATTTGCTGATCCATGGGAGATCAGTATTGTCTAGCAACATTACTAATACTTCCAACTGCTTACTGGGTTCTTGGAAGACATTAAGGGTAAATTACAGCAAATTAACAGCACAGAACACTGAAAACCAGGACTGGTAGCTGTAAACAACCTTTATGGGAACACAGGAAATTTGGCCACACTCATCTTAAGTGGACATGCGGCCAATTAAAATCATGCTGGACCAAGGATGTTGCTGGACCAGAGAGTGCTAGACTAGAGAAGTTCAACCTGCATATTTTTTTTCCTTAATCTAAATTCTTAGTTGTTGGACAGTAACAGAGAGATAGCTGTGCTAGTCTATATACTATCAAAACAAACAAGCAGTCCTGTAGCTCTTGAAAGACTAACATTAATTTATTAGGTGATGAGCTTTCGTGGGACAGACCCACTTCTTCAGATCATAGCCATGGAATGTCACTACTTTGCTACTATCCTACTCATTTGTGCGTATGTGTTTAAACAGTGTTAAAGACCAATTTGCAGAGAGGTCTTTGTTCCATACCTTGCAGCTCAAAATTTTTTTTCTCTCCGTTTCAGGTGGATAGCCTGTCTCTGGAGGACTTGAATGCATTTGTGGCTCACACTCTCTGCCTTCAGGGGAAGTCAGCTGCTCAGCTAGCAGTTTTGCAGGTACACACATGATTGAGCAGCAAACATGATGCTGATAACTAGGGTAAACAAGGTGTGGCTTTCTTTTTAAGCATTCTTCTATGTATTACAGTTACTCCAGGGTTAGACAGTGAGCATCAGTGTAGCATTTAAATCATTTAATTTTCTGTAATGTGTCTGATTCATTTATGTTCATTAATGACATACTGTGCTAAAGGCAAAAGGGGGTACAGTAGGGTTGTGACACTTACAAGAGTTCAGTGTTGTGAACCCTCACTAATGTTGAATTTTGCGAATATCATTTTACTTTGGCTGGGGGAGCAGAACTCAGTGGCCCCCTGGGCAGTTCTGGGTAGCAGCGCGGGGCGAGGGAGGATCCCAGTGGCAGTGCAATGGAGTCAATTGTTGGCTGTGCTATGCCCCAGCTGGAGTCAGGATTGGGTGCACCCCATTCTGTATAGGCCAGGAGGGGGCTGACAGTCACTGCGGTGGTGTGGGACTTGTTGGCGCCACCAGAGCTGCCGTGACTGCTGGATTGGGACCCCTGCCTAGCTCCAGCGTTGGTACTGTGGCCCTACACCCCAGCTTCACCCAAGACCTGCACTGCTCTGCCTGAATTCCCGTGGTGTGCGGGGTCCCCAGCCCAGAGTGTGTGGGCGGGGGAGGGGGTGCGGTGTGGCGGGATCCCCCACCCCCACGGTGTCAGTGACCCCATGTGGGCCAGGGAAAGGGCTTGGAGTGGCCGGGGGGGCGAAAGCTAGTAGAGGGTCCCTGCAGCAGTAACTGCAACTGGCAGGGCTTGGAGAAGAGCTGTTCAGAAGCTTGCTCTGCTCTACTGCCTGCTGAGCCTGGCATGGGAAAAGTGAAACTAACTCCCCCAGTTGCACTTCTTTCCCTGGTTGCAAATGCTGCAAACTCACCCTCACATTTCCAGCTTTCCTTCATTCTTCGTAATCCAGCCACCTTGCTCGGTGCCACAGCTAAAGTCACCTTTGTTCTTGTGGTTGTTGCTCTGCCGGGTGAGCCACTTGCAAATAATTTAATTTGCAAATGTTAAACTTGCGAATGTCGTGACCTTGCTGTATTTTGAAACTAGAACTGGGCATGTGAAGATCTAGATTTTGTTCTTGGTTTTGCCACTGATTTGACACGTTATCTTAGGAAAGTGATTTAATTTAATTTACCCGTCTAAAAGATAGTGCTAATATATATCTGTTTCACATGAATGTTGCAAGGATACTGTAATACATAACATTGGTAAAACAATTGAATATTATTGGATAAAAGGTACTGGAGTGTGCCAAATATCATTATAGCCACCACTGCAGTTAGAGTTGTATTGTTTCCATAATAGGCTCGCTTTTGTTGTGGCTTGTAAGCTTTCTCAAAAATTCTTTCAGGTTGAAATTTTCTATGCTATATCTCCATATAAAGGTGAATTTGGTTGACTCAGCGGAGGCGTGAACGCATGCACTCAGTTGCAGGACTGGGGGCCTTTGTATGGAATTTTGAAAAAATGGTCAGCAGAGCTTTTATGAGGTGCTCTAGATAAAAAATTTAAAATCATCCTCATAAATTCCAGTCAGAAATAGGTGAATTTCCTTTGTGTTCTTTGAATTGGGAATGGTATCATCTAGGCTATTTCAGATCACGGTAGACAGAAACTTGTTTTATCCCACTCACCATAGTAAAAAGTATTTTTTTAATGTCTAAAGGAAATATTTGAATGCATGCTCCTACTTAACAAGAGGATCTGGTTTTATGAGAACTTCAACACGCTTGAGAATAGAAATTATAAGAAAGACATACTACAAAATAAAGTAACAGAGAGGGAGCCATGCTAGTCCATATACTATCAAAACAAAAAAGCAGTCAAGTAGCACTTCAAAGACTAACAAAATAATTTATTAGGTGAGCTTTCGTGGGACAGACCCCTTCTTCAGCCCAAAGCCATACCAGAACAGGCTCAATATTTCAGGCACAGAGAACCAAAAACAGTAGTCAAAGTTGATAAATCAGAAAAAAATTATCAAGGTGAGCAAATCAGAGGGAGTCAAGAATTAGATTACGTATTAAAGTGCTACTTGACTGCTTTTTTGTTTTGATATAAAATAGTGTTTCACCATTTGTACTCTAGTGCAAGCTTCCTTGTAAAGAATCACATGGGTTTTTTTTGTTTTTTTTTTTTAATTTTCCAGTGTTTTAAAAACCCTCATTTGGGATCTATTTATATGGTATCTTAGGGGCAAAGGTCAGGGTTACAGAATCCTTTACATACAAATTCTCTTTTTGTGGTCTGTGGACAAGGTTTTTACTGAAATCAGAACCACACAAGTGGTTTCTAATACTTGTTTGACTTTATTAGCTAAAATTTGGAAGAGAAAATGAAAGTATGAACTAAATAACTCTGAAAATACGTTCTGCAGTGATGGAATTTTTATGGCATGAGGCTGGGTTATGGAGAGTGTCCGTATGGAACAGTTAACCAATGTCAGATAAGTACTGAGATCAGTTGTTTGTTATAGGAGAGGAATAGCAATTCCTACAGTTAAGATTTCCTAATATTTATGCAGATGACAGAATCAGAGCCCTGTTATGCTGGGCACTTTAAACGTATATGGAGTAAAAACAGTGAGAAGCCCTGTGGCCCTGTATGGACTACCAGATTTATTAGAGCATAAGCTTTCATGGGCAAAGACCCACTTCGTCAGATGCATGGAGTGGAAATTCCAGAGGCAGGTATAAATATACAGGCACATGAAAAGAAGGTGGTACCAGTCAAGAGGAGGACCAGAGTTAACAAGGTCAATTCAGTCAGGGAGGATATGGCCAACTTCCAGCTGCTGATGTGGAGGTGTGCCATTTCTGTTTTGTATCAACCATAAGTTGTCTTCACCTGACCCTTCAGAGCCTGTCCCCTCTCTGCCTATCAACTCTTATTTAGTAGTGAAAAGTTGAAGCCTGCTGCCGGTTGGCTTGTGAATCCAGCCTTTGTCATGCTCTTGTTAAATTTTCAAACAAGCATCTTTGTGCTCTGTACAGCAGTGGTCTTCAAAGTTTGTTCGGGAATGTCAGGCACTGTAGCACCTTGCAGTAAGGTAACCAGGTGACCAGTTAAGGCAGGCTTCCTGCCCAGTGGGAGCTAGGGTGACTGTCTGCAGGTGAGAGCAGTGCATAGAGCCTCCTAATCCCCTTCCCTGCTTGTCCCCACCTTGAAGCTGGACCAGATACTGGCCACTCCCAGGGCACAGTGCAATCTGAAATGCTAGGATAGACAGGAAGTCCGCGTTAGTACCATCACTTCCCAGGGGCCACCGGAAGTTAGCCTGCTCCCTAATCTCTTGTCCCAGCCCCAAGACACTCCCTCCCGAACCTGAAGCCCCTTCCTGTACCCCAGATCCCCCATCTGCAGTTACATCCTGGAGCCTGCACTCTAGTCAAAAGATAAACCTATGGATCACTAGAAGAAAAGTTTGAGAACCACTGCTCTACATCACTGTTCCTTACACTTGGGAGGGTGCTTCCTGTAAACATCTCCAAAATCAGTTCATTTTTCTGCTTTACATCCCTCCTTTAAACTCCTCTTTGCAGTGATGGCTACAAAAAAATTGACAGTGGTTAAATAGATTGCTGGTGTATTAAGACCACAGCTTATCTAACTGACCTGTCTGTTTCTCATGCTATGCATAAATTGTAAGCTTTCAGGTGCTGGCACCATCCTTTTGTTCTGTTTTTACAGCATGTGATACATGGTGGTGTTCTGGTTCACCACCAGAGGTTCATAGGCCATACAGTAACAGAAATAGTAAATAATAATTTTATGCAAGTCATTTAATCTCCATGTCTCAGCTTCCCTGAAAAATGATTGTCACAGTATTTATTTAATTCATATGGCTAATGGTAGATAGTAACAGAGAGATAGCAGTGCTGTTCTATATATTATCCAAACAAAAAAGCAGTCTGGTGGCGCTTTAAAGACTAACAAAATAATTTATTAGGTGATGAGCTTTCGTGGGACAGACCCACTTCTTCAGATCATCTCCATACCAGAACAGTTATGATCTGAAGAAGTGGGTCTGTCCCACGAAATCTGATCACCTAATAAATTATTTTGTTAAAGTGCTACTGGATTGATTTTTTGTTTTGGCTATTGTTAGGTTTAATTCATAAATGTTTTTAACATGCTGTGAGATCCTTAGGTAAAATGCATATAGAAGTGCAAAGCATTATTAATATTTACATTTAGCAAATAAATAAGTTTTTATGACTAGTGATCATTTTAAGAATCAGCTCAGTAACATTTGTGAAACCTGTAACTTGGATTCATTGTGACTTTTTTTATAAAAGCAACTATGTAACTTCTATTCTTTCTCATTTTTGAATCAACATATATAAAACCAGTTTACCTGAAGTTAATCTTTGATATATTGTAATTTAGAAACATGAGGTATGCCTCTTTCATATGTGAGACACAAGGCACCTGAGGTTAAAATCTTTTAAGGGACCAGCTTCAGTTGGTGAATTGAGACATGATTTTAAGCAGCTAACATAGAGCTGTTTTTCAGATCTTTTATATGTGATATTGTCTGTACTTTCTTTAAAGCTAACTACAAAGAATTTAAAAGGTACTTAATGTTGTAACATGTCCTGTGGCAGGAGCTCAGTGTTTGGGTCCTAGTTATTTTTGAATTACTCTAGAGTTCAGTATTATTTAGAAGTAAACAAGGTGTGTCTTGGGTTCGCCTATTTAAAAGATAAATTTTGGATTAGATACAGATAAAATGTAAGGTGAGGAGACATAGATGTAGGTGGGGCTTTTTTCCAGGCCCTGGCAATCACACACCTGTGGAATGCTGTGTTTCTTTGAACAGGCCAAGGCACACTTCTGAAAATGCCTTCTCTTGATAACAAAGTAAATGAGCCACTTGTGTGTCGTGTGCCTTGTCATTGCCCATTGTTCACTGGCGCATTTGAACTGGAATTCCAAAAATGCTCAGTTTACCCTGTATCCTGTCACCACTTGTTTTGTCCTAACTGCTGAAATCCAAACTTTTACAAATTCATTTCCCTTGAAGTCATCAAGGAATTGTTGTATTGTAGGGCAAACATGATATCTGCTTACCATGAAAGAGAGCATAATTGAATTTAAGGCAGGGTGTTCGATTCCTAGCTAAAATAAATAATTTGGTTCTGTGCTGAAATCCTGCTACATATAATGTAGTACTTAACATTTGGAATTTTCATGAGCTGTGATGCCTAATATTATCTATCGCAGTCATTGAATAAAACCATAAAGCCAATTAAGCATGAACATATAGTATTGACTCTTTTATGTTTATAGATATGCTTAGGTACTACAGCTGTAAACTGTTCTCACATCACTTCTTTTTGAATTAGATGTTCCTTTGTGTGAGGAATTTAATCTTTTTTTTGACAAATACTGCTCCTAGATGCTGTATATGACTCCCCTTGTGGTCAATACACAGGGAAGAATTTTGTCCCATTGCTATGAAACCACACAGTGCAGCTTCACAGTTCTACCCTGATGTTTGAGCCATGACTGAGACAATTTTAATTACTACAGAGGTTGACCATGGGGTGAGTTTATACATGTATTGTCTTGTGACCTACAAGCGTAATTAAAAATATGTACCTGATCAGTAATAAGTCGACATGGTGTCCCAGTTTTTCTTTTCTTTCTCTTCCGCCATGTTCATACATGAGAATGGCTTGTTGTTACAAACATAGTTCCAACTACATGAGGCACGTTTGGCTCAAAATAAGATGGGCCTGCAATTTTCATTTGAGACTTGATTATGGAAGCATTTTCTCTTCCCTTTGAAACTGCAGAGCTGACTAAATCCAGCCAGTTCTGAGGTCTTTGTCTTCATTAGGAAATTAGATTGTTGTAACTACAACCCTCAGGGTGTGAAAAATCCACACCACTGATTGACTCAATTAAACTGAAGTAACTCCCAGTGTAAAGTATTGGAGGGGTAGCCATGTTAGTCTGGATCTGTAACAGCAGTGAAGGGTCCTGTGGCACCTTATAGACTAACAGAAAAGTTTTGAGCCTGAGCTTTCGTGAGCACAGACTCACTTCATCAGATGCTGGTCTTGGAAATCTGCAGGGCCCTGATGAAGTGAGTCTGTGCTCACGAAAGCTCATGCTCAAAACTTTTCTGTTAGTCTATAAGGTGCCGCAGGACCCTTCGTTGCTGTCCCAGTGTAAACAGAGCTAGGTGTTTCGGACAGTCCTCCCATTGACAGGTCTGCCCAGTTCAGGGAAGTGGATTACCTATGCAGACTGTGGGACTGCTCCCTCGGCATAGGTAGTATCTTCACTGAAGCACTGCTAGAGCAACCCAGCTACAGTGGTGCTGCTGTGCCACTGTGATGTTTAACAGCAGATAGGCCCTGAGCAGTTCTCATTGTAATGGTGAAATTAAATTTTTCTCTTACATATGCGAGTCCTTAACCAATAGCTTTGTGGTTAGACAAAAGGCAGAAGTCTTAAGCACTAATGAGATGCAGTCCTCGTTAGTTAGCAGCTACAAGGTACAGACATCTTGCCTTACATGTCTAAATTGTTGCCAGGCTGACAGCCAATTACTTGTTCTCATGTAGCATTTTAAAACTGTCATTTTGCCCCAATCCTGTGCTTGACTTCAACTTTTCCTCAAGTAGAAGCTGCTGGAACATTCTTCCGCTGCTTCTCGCAGTCTCACAGGGATGTGCCAAACAGTGCAGTTCAAATGATTTGACCTTCTTGTAGCATTTACTGTTAGAGCACTTGCTTATCCTTTCTGCGCCTGCCCTGTGTTCCTGAATGTTCTGAGGGTCAGGTTATAAAAGGAGGTAGGGTGCCATTGCTGTCTCAGTTTCAGCCATGGCAGCAGCTTGGGTGTAAATCTCGGTCACTCTCTGAGCGTCTGGGACTTCCTTGATAATCCTGTCACCTTTTTCCCCTTCAATATTATCTCACAGACCGTAGCTTTCACCATCAGTCCCAAAACTCTCACTGAAAAAACCCTTTATGTTATGTATGATAGCGTCACATTTTGCTGGATGAATGTGATCTGTGTGTTTAGATGCCAGAACTACTTAGCCTTGCTTCACTAAATCTTCCATTTAAAATACTTGTGAAGTAACATTCCTTTTCTCTCAGGTGGACTACAGATTGTTAACGAGAGCAGTAATGCCTCTGTAGACTGTAATTGTTAAAAATGGCGCCGTGTGGCATAATGTCATAATCTATAGATTAACGTGTTAGAGAGGGCGAGAGGTCTTGTGCACTGTGTTGGAACTCAGGTGATCTAAAGTCAGTTTCTCGATGTCACAGTTCTAATGTATGAACTTGAGAATTCATTTAATTTTGCTGTGCCTCAATATTCTGTTTAAATGAGGCTCAGTAGAAACTCACAAAGAATCATATGTCGCCCTCCTCCCCCACCCCCAAAAAAAACATGCAGGGAGGGGCAAAGGAGTGGCCAGCAGCTCTTATGGCTAGAACATCAGGGCGAGGGGCAACCCAATAGCCCTTCCCTGTTCTCACCCACAGTGATGGGGGAGGTGAAACAATGCAGCCCCAGTTTGCTCTGCTCCCCATGCTGTGTTGTTTGGTGGAGAGGGTGGGACCATCCCTATCACTCACTGTCGGGAAGTGAAGTGATGCAGCCAGAGAAGCAGAGTGAGCTGGGGCCATATTGTTCCACTTCCTTTACTGCTGCTGGTGAGTGTGGGTTGGGGAACGGGTGAGCTGTCCCCCTCCAGCCCTGCTGTTCCCCTGGGCTGCCAGTGTTGGGGAAAGTGGTTGGGTGGGGTGGGGGTGGAGCTAGAGAGTGGGGCCTAGGGCAGAGGGAGGTTGTCTTGGCAAGGGTCCTCCCTCACCAGTTGCCCAATGAAGCAGCTAATACAAAAGTGGTATGATGATATACTCATTAATATTTGTGTGTTGTTCAGATATTCTGGTAATAGTATTATCTAGATAGATAGAATAACATAATTATTTTTATGGTGTTCATAATTGTCAATAATGAGCATTCTGGGAGTTGTAGTTGGTTACTTTCATGTTAAAGCACTTTTGAATAACTGCAGTTGCTTTTCTAGTATATCAATGTAATGATTTCAGTATATTTTAATATAGCTTTTAATACACTAATAAATGTTAATTGTGACTGTATTACAAATTATAATCATGTGATAGCTTCAAGCAATGAATACACCACACTATTTAACAAAGAAATAATTTAAATTTACAATATTGGTAATCAGATACATTATGGGAGCAGAGCTCAAGTGGATTATCATAGTGATATAACTTCAGTAGAAAAGTGAAAGTTAAATGTGGACTCTAGAACAAAATGAAGAGCCTTCATAGAGCTGAAGCCAAACTAACTTCCTTCCTTCAGCTCTTATGAAATTTTATGAGTATATTGTAGAATAATTTAGTGCGTCAAAGATTTGTACTGTAATCCAGTATTTTAATATGAAATCTTATTATTTTAATATCCAATCTTGTGACATGTATTTAATAAAATCATTTCTTTGGGGATTAGTTTGAACATCTGTAGTATCTAGAATGAACAAAATTGTTTGGCCCAAGTATGAAGGCTGTGCAACAGTCTCAGTCCATTGTTTTTACTGGAAAATCCTTTGTTAAGCACAGGGGTAAGTAAGGAAGCTACATCTTTGGTACAGTAAAGAGATGTTCTCAAGTCTCAGCCCAAATTTACTTATACTAATAAGTCATCTATATTTAACATGTAATTAGTTATAGCGCTACAAGTTTATATAACACATCTGATGTTTGAATAAAATAAGCTAAATCCAGTCAAAATATAGCCTGTCTGAAGTTGAGAGAAAGCAGGCTGGGGCTGTGGATCTAAAACACACATTAAACTGTTATTTTCTGAGAACTAATAGAATCTTTCTAAGTGTTGATTTGATTATTTTTTGAATGATTGGCTTAAAAATACAAAAAAGTGCACTTCATATGCATAATTTTTGATACATTCTTTTTCCGTAAGATTGTTCCAGCTTCCCCATTTCCCCTTATATGGTATATAGACATTATGTTTTGCACAGGCCTCCCATGGAGCTGTACATAAGGTCAGAATTAAGATTTTGGACTCCAGGTTGCCTAGTTCCCTCCTTCTATTTTAATCTGGTGTGTGGTTTTGGCAAAAAGCCCAGAGAGCCAACATTACGAGTTTTTAGGCCTTGCAGAGAAAGACACACCAGCAGCTATGTTTCTACTGTTATAACATGGTGCCATTCAGGTTTTTGCAGTAAGTGCAATCATAATTTATCTTCCATGCAATGTTTGTAGACTACTATCCAAACAAAGGCGGCTGTAATAAGTTGTAAAAAGGAGCACCATGTCATATTATCCCTTCAAACTGAAAGGCAGTTTTTGTAAGATTTCTGAAAAGTGTAGGAGAGAAAAGATTCACACTAGAGACAAGAAGCTTCTGAAACTTGGGTTAAAAATAGCTCAGTCTGAGCATACTAGAATTGCAGAATTCTTTGGCCCCTTTGGCAAGTCAGAACTTCATCTGTCAATGCCCTAAGATGTAACGTCTTTCTGACAGATTCCAAGCAGCCTTTGTGAACCAGTTACATTATTCGTAATAAAATTAATTGCTGTTCAAAAATTCATTCCCCATCCAAGGTAAATAAACAAGGATCTTTGTTTATGCCTATGTGATGTGTCTTGTTAGTAGTTGTATTTTTCCTGAAGCCTGAACAAAATAAGAAACAACAAAATGCAAATAACAGGCTTCCCTTTACAAAACAAAAAAACAGTCCAGTAGCACTTTAAAGACTAACAAAATAATTTATTAGGTGATATTTTGTTAGTCTTTAATGTGCTACAGAACTGCTTTTTTGTTTTGTGAAGATACGGACTAACCTCTCTGAGGCTTCTCTTTAGCTCTCCTGATGAATAGCTTGATAGATTTAATATAAATTCTGTCTTTCTCTCTCTCTCTGACCAGCTGTGCTCTCAAGTGAGCATGCCCATTTCCATATGTCTGTTTTGTACTGCAGGCCTGTTTATGTTCTTGGGAGACTTTTAAGTGATCAAGTGTGACGTACCTATTCCATTATTAGCCATAAGGAGTCCAGTGGCACCTTAAAGACTAGCAATTTTATGATGGCCTAAGCTTCTGTGAGTTACAACTCACTTCATCAGATGCATAAAGTGAAAGTAATGAGTTGCAACTCATGAACACTTAGGCCATCATAAAATTGTTAGTCTTTAAGGTGCCACTGGACCCTTGTCTGTTTCAACAAAAGCAGCTATCCCACAGCTACCTCTGAAACCTGCCATCATAAGCCATGGAATCCTATGTCACAATCAGATAAAATGATGTTTGCACAGGTGCCATAGATTAGGAACTGAAATTACTCGTTGTTTACTATATTTAATGAAACATCCTCCTGCTAGAACTGTAGCCATTTTTCTGATTTTTATCTCTCCCCCCACCGGTATTTAAAAAACTCCTTTGATCCTTTCCACAGACTATCACTTGCCTTCCCCAAACAGCACCTTCCCCAGCTGACAGTGGCCCATTAACATGTAAATATTCCTTGGCCTAATCTGAGACATTAATCTTCACGGATAAATGATTGTTCTTTCTCTCTACCTTGTTGCCTTCTCTCAGATACTTTTTCATCTTCTGATGTAATTATTAGTATAATCTGCATATGTCATCCCCACACATTCTTATATCATTTATGTATGGTTCTAAAACAATTTCTTGATGGACAGTGTCTAGTCTGACATAGATCCATATATCAGCCCTGCAATATGCACAATCCCTGGAAGCACTGGTACACATCTTAGCAAAGTGAATTCAACCCTTCAAAAACAACAAGAAGTCCTGTGGCACCTTATAGATTAACAGATATTTTGGAGCATAAGCTTTCATGGGCAAAGACCCACTTTGTCAGCTGCTTAAGTCTTGTTGTTTTTGAAGACAGACTAACACGGCTACCTCTCTGATACTTTTCAACCCTTCAGTATTTTGAAGAAGGTGCATGTAGTTCTCTGAAATGGACTAGTGTGGGAATTTTTGGAGTAAGTCCTTTAAAAGTGAAGACCAGTTTTCCCTTTGTGGAACTTAAAACTTTTTTGTATTTTTCATAGGGAGTGAGTTTTACCTGCAAACCTGGACAAAATATTTTCTTTTTGAACTGTGGGGTAGTGTTGGTAGTCTGTCTTGTCCGATGATGACGTCTTGAGCTTGCACGGGCTCATCAGTTGTGGACTCGCATGTGGCTGACGAATCCAAGCCTTGAACAGCATGAGCGTTCACAGTAGGGGCAAGGGAATTGTCCTGGCTCTGTCAGTGTGGCTGCTGCTGTTGCTTTCCTCCTCATGAGCATCAATCGGGCGTATGCATCGCTTCTCTTCAAAGTTGTCATACTCAGGTTGTACGACAGCATGCCAGCCTGTTTGGTCTCCTGCATGCTGCTCTAGTTGCTTTAGCTTTAATCCAGAATGAGCAATGTTGGCCTTCACGCAGTCTTTATACCTCTTGCGAGGCCTACCTTGATTCCTTTTGCCCTGGGAGAGTTCACCATAGAGGAGATGCTTAGGGATTCTTGACTCTTCCATTCGTATGACATGCCCTGTCCAGCGAAGCTGGGTTTTCAGAATCATGGCTTCAGTGCTTGTGGTCTGTGCTCTGTCAAGAGCTTCTAGGTTCATGACTCTGTCCTGCCATTGAATGTACAGTATTGACCTCAGGCTGCACGTGTGGAAGCGCTCCAGCAGTTTCAAGTTTTCTGTACAAGGTCCAGGTTTCACAGCCATACAGGAGACTGGTCAGCACTACAGCCTTGTACACTTTCAGTTTAGTGGACTGTCGGATATTGTGCTGATTCAACACTCGCGCTCTCAGACGTCGTAGTGCCTGGTTGGCCTGGCAGATTCTGGCAGTGATTTCTTTGTCAAGGGAGTCATCATTGGCTATCACACTGCCTAGGTACTTGAACTCCTCTACCATTTTAAACTCTGTTTTAAACTCTTGGTAGAGATTGAAGAGAGGAGAGCAGCAGATCCTGGAGCAGGGTGAAACAGTACCTTGGTCTTTCCTAGGCTGATGGTCAAACCAAAGAGGTGAGGGACTTCAGCAAACTTGTTGACGATGAGCTGGAGATCAGATGCCTTGTGTGCCATAAGTGCGCAGTTGTCAGCAAAAAGGGCTTCCAGGATGAGCCTCTCAAGCATCTTGGTTTTAGCATTTAAATGACGAAGGTCGAAAAGTGACCCATCAAGCCTGTACTTCATGTAGACTCCATGGTCCAGGTCCCAAATGGTGTGGCTGAGGACACACATGAAAAAGAGGTTGAATAGCACTGGGGCCGGCACACACCCTTGCTTCACAGCATTGGAGATCTCAAGTGGATCTGAGGACTCGCCATTTGAAAGAACAAAGCCAGTCATGTCATTGTGGGACAGAGAACAACAAAAAGTCTAGTGGCACCTTATAGACTAACAGATATTTTGGAGCATAAGCTTTCATGGGCAAAGAGCCGCTTCATCAGATGCATGAGTGGGGGGGTTAATATTTAAATACCCCTCTGAAACCACCCTTCCCACTCATGTGTCTGATGAAACGGGTCTTTGCCCACGAAAGCTTATGCTCTAAAATATCTGTTAGTCTATAGGGTACCACAAGACTTCTTGTTGTTCTCGAAGCTACAGACTAACACGGCTACCTCTCTGATACTTGTCATTGTGGGACAGGTGTATGAGGTTAACGAATCTTCTCGGGCAGCTGAATTTTGACAGGATAATCCACAGAGCTTCTCTGTTAACGGTGTCAAATGTCTTGGTCAGGTCTATAAAGACAGTGTATAGATCTAAGATCTGCTCTGTGAACTTTTCCTGGACTTGACGAACAGCAAAGATCATGTCAATGGTGCTGTGGCCTGGGCGGAAACCACACTGTGCCTCTAGTAGTTTCTCCTCTGAGATGCTGGTGATCAGACAGTTGAGGATGACTCGAGCCAAGATCTTCTGAGCAGTGGACAAAGGGGAGATGGCCCGATTAATTTCCACAGTCAGCTTTGTTGCCCTTGTTCTTGAAGAGTGAGATGATTGTGGCATCCCTGAAGTCTTTGGGCATGTTGTCTCCCTCCCAGATGCTGGTCAAAATGCTGTGAAAAGCTTCAAGTGACACTGGTCCTAGTGCCTTGATAATTTCAGCAGGGATACTGTCCATCCCAGGTGCTTTGCCAGAGCTGGTCTGGCTGATTTGCCTTTTTGACCTCATCTATCGTAGGGGGCAGGTCAAGACTGTCTATTGTGGATTTCTGAGGGATGTGGTCTAGGACTGCAGGGTCAACAATGGAGGGCCTGTTGAGAAGGTTGCTGAAGTGCTTTCTGCACCTGTCATTGCTGCTCTTCTCCCTCAGGGGGGACATGCCATGGGCAGACAGGAGAGGTGCAGTGCTTGGCTTTGAAGGTCCATATACAGCTTTGACAGCACTGAAGAACACCTTGGAGTTCTTGGTGTCAGTGTATTCTTGGACTTCATCAGCTTTTCTCTCCCACCACTCATCTTGCATTTTGCGAAGTGCAGTCTGTGCCTGACTCTGAAGGTGCTTGAAACAGTCATGATTGGAGTTTGAGGACTGATCATTTAGCCATAACAGAAATGCTTTCTGTTTTTCCTCCAAGATGTTCATGATGGTCTTGTCATTTTTGTCAAACCAGTCTTGGTGAATAGTAACAGAGAGATAGCTGTGTTAGTCCATATTCTATCAAAACAAAAAAGCAGTCCAGTAGTACTTTAGAAACGAACAAAAACTCCTTTCATTTCTACAACAGGTGTCTACACCAGGGGTCAGCAACCCCCAGCACAGTTGCCAAGGGTGTTATGTGAGCCGATTTTCATCAGCACGCAAGCCAGGAGTTCAGCCCCACCTCACCTCCCTCATGAATTTGGGCACTTGCTCAAAGCCATACCACTGTGGATTAATAAAAGACCGGCTACTGCTGCCAACCCCCACATAAGTGGTAAAGCTCTGCATCTTAATTTCTTTATTAATGGAGCTGTTGTAAGTAGGACTATGAGTGACTTTTAAAAGCATCACTGACACCTAAACCATATGTAGAGGTCAAAAGGTCAAATTTTAGCACCCCACCTAGGAAAGGTTGCTGACACTGTAGTGCTACAGTGGTATGGCTGCAGAGCTAATGTTTTGCTTGTAGTGTGGACATAGTCTTATTTCCGTAGTGAAGGTCCTAAGGATCCAAACACCAGCTCAAGTTCTACCTGTTGCCCTGTGGTTTTGTTTTGAAGAGCTTTCCCAGTCATGTTAAGGTAAGTCTCTAAAACTTTGAATGAAGCAGTTGTTCAAGTTAACCTTTGCACTTGTATTTCCAGCTCACACTAACATAGTGGTGACAATGTGGAATGTAGTAAAAAACATCATATGTAAATTCCAGCATTAATTTTCTGTTTATAGTCACTCGATAGTTGGCCTGGTCTTCCTTACCCCATAGAGTTTCTTGTTCCAGTCGGGTACCAATTCTCCAATATGACTGTTTTAGACGTTGAATCGAAATATGTTCATAAACACAGAGACCAATATTCATTCCTAAATTTTCTACTGTTCTATTCAATATCTGTCTGTCTACAGCAGGAGTCAGCAACCCCTGGCACAGGTGCCAAAAGGCATGCAAGCCAAGCCCCACCAATTCTCCCCCACACAGCCGGGAGCTTGCGTAAAGCCATGCTGCCTGTGGAGTAACGAAAGACCAGCTAATACTACCAATCACCACCTAAAGCTCTGCATCTTAATTTATTTATTAATGAAGCTGTTTAGGTAGGACTATTAGTGACTTCAAAAATCATCACTGGCACACTCGAGCTGTACGTAGAGGTCAAAAGGTCAGATTTCAAGCTCTCTGCCTTGGAAAGGTTGCTGACCCTTGCTCTATAGCATATGTATTATACATTCAATAGAATACATTTTTATAGAATGTGCACGTGAAGCCTTTTACACAGACAATGAACTAGAGAGTGAACTCTTCATTGAGCGAGGTACAGCAATTTATACATGTCCTAAGGGACAGTAAGTACAGAGACAAAGAGAACTTTTAAAATGTCAGGATTAAAAGCAATTGTGCTAGCTACTTCCAGGAAGAAAAGAATGAATACAAGCAGTAAAGACATCTAAATGTCCATATCGAGAATCTTGGAGTAGCAGTGAGTTCTTTATGGAGCAGCACAAGTGAGGCAACAACTTCTAGCTAGAGAACATGAGGAGGAGCTATCGCAGAGCCCAAGGTTGAAGAAATGGATGGTAGAGAAGAAAGCAGTACTTGAGGTTAGCAATGTAGGTGAAAACCAGACTCTGGAGAAATTTAATAAATAAATAAATAAAACTAAGATGGAACTTTTAACTGAATTTACAGCATAGAGTAATATAGCTCCTTTACCAAAAGGTGGGAGATTTTGGGGCTCATTGGAACAGGAATTGGTGAAATGGAGTGGAATGAGGTGTTTTTTTTGTTGTGATTCGAATGGTTACAAAACACACACAGGTCTTCATTCCTTGGACATGTGTTTTTAGCAGACTTATCTACTTGGAGGTGACAGTCTTAGCGCCATCAGACACAGCGTGCTTGGCCAGCTCCCCCAGGAAAAGCGGGTGCACAGCAGTCTGGATCTCGCTCAAAGTGATGGTTGAGCACTTGTTGTAATGAGCCAGATGAGATGTTTCCCCTGCAGTGCACTCGAAGATGTCGGTTAGAAAGGAATTCATGGTGTCTGAGTAAACTTGCTTCAGCACTTCGTACATGTAGATGGAGTAACTCTCCTTCCTACTCTTTCTGCACTTCTTCTAACCCTTCTTCTGGCTACGTCTACACTTCAGCAATCTGTCGAGAGAAATTACTGTCGAAAGAGATCTTCCAACAAATCTTTTATTGACAGATTGTGTCCGCACGCAAAAGCGGATCAAAAAGTGTTCCACTCTGTTGAAAGAGTGGCCGAATGTCAGGCAGCTCTCTTGACAGAAAGGCCAACCAGAATCTCAGCAAACTGGTGAACTGGAAACCCTGTCTGTCAACAGAGGGCCCCTCGGAGCATCCACATGGTTTTTTTGTTGACAGAATCTGTTGACAAAGGCATTCTGCCTGGTGGAGGAGAGACAGAAGGTAGTCGATGAAAGTGCCCAGTTCTGCACGAGTTGAAGGTTCCAAGGGCAGGAAGTATTTGTGGGGACTTGCTGCCACCAGGGGAAGGTCTCCTCCGGTGGCGAAGATTTTTGGGGGCTTGCTGCCACGGGGGGGACGTCTCTGCTGGCAACTAAATGTTTTGGGGGCCTGCTGGTGCCAGAGCTCCACCGTCTGAGGAACAATGAAGGGACCTTGTCAACTGGCCCTTCATCCTCTGATTCACCCAACCCCCTCCCCGTAGGATGAGGGGATCCAGCTCCCTAAGAGTATGGGCTGCCCCTCCCGAGCAAAATTGCTTGTTGAAATTTGCCGAGCCCTGTCCCCAGCCTTGGACGTCTCTGTGTAGCATAGTGGCAAGCCAAAAATCCTTTTCCTAACATTTTCCATCCTTCTCTTTCTTCAAACTTTGGCCCCGTAAACACAGGGAAAAGTGGCTGGAGGGCTAGTTGAGAAGACACAGACTCCTGGGTGATCCTAGGGCACAGAAGCATTCATGTGTATGTAAATTTGGTGAGCTCCATCCCCCATGTTGGACGCTTTTGTGTCATGAACTGGGAAGCCAAAAACGCTGCCTCACAAAATTTCTTTTTTCCAAACTTTTACTATCCAACTCTTTGCATTGTTCCTGATTTATTTTCAGGGATCATATGTATCAAGGGAGGGGGGAGGGTGGCTGGAGGGCCAGTTGAAGGGAATCAGACACCTGCTCCCCTTTTTGTAAGATCTTTGATAATTAAGTTACAGAAGCAAGAGATTTCAGTTAAGTTGGCGATCTTTGTTGATGCCCTACTTTTCCTTCTGGAAAAATGGTCATTTGCTTTCCATGAGAGGGGATGAGGGCAATGCAATGTGGGAAGATGACACTATGTACCCACAACCACTTGTGGGGCATTTTTCCCCCATGCTGCACTAACAAAAATACCCAGAATGCTACAGGGATGAGGGAACTGTGGGATAGGTTCCCACAATGCACTGTTGCAACAGTGGATATTTGGCAACTGAGTGTGGCAGCAATAAGGCAACTTTGCAGGGAATCTGTGGGGAGCTGAGGCTACTCAACTTTGAATTTATAACACCCAGCATTACAAAATCGATTTTAATAAATTAGAATTCGTCTCATAGTGTAGACATAGCCCCAGAAACAAGTTTCAGAGGGACTGTCCTGTTTGTCATTTTCTTCTGAAACAGGTCTGTAGTCCTTTGGCTCCTTAAAGACTAACACGTGCATTAGGGCATACGTTTTTATGGGCTGGAATCCATGAAATGACGTGTCTGATGAGGTGGGATCCCTCCCACTAAGCTTATGCACAAATGAATGTATTAGGACTCCTTAGCTGTGTCTACACGTGCACGCTACTTCGAAGTAGCGGCACTAACTTCGAAATAGCGCCCGTCGCGACTACACGTGTCGGGCGCTATTTCGAAGTTAACTTCGACGTTAGGCAGCGAGACGTCGAAGTCGCTAACCTCATGAGGGGATCGGAATAGCGCCCTACTTCGACGTTCAACGTCGAAGTAGGGACCGTGTAGACGATCTGCGTCCCGCAACGTCGAAATTGCTGGGTCCTCCATGGCGGCCATCAGCTGGGGGTTTGAGAGATACTCTCTCTCCAGCCCCTGCGGGGCTCTATGGTCACCGTGGGCAGCAGCCCTTAGCCCAGGGCTTCTGGCTGCTGCTGCGGCAGCTGGGGATCCATGCTGCAGGCACAGGGTCTGCAACCAGTTGTCGGCTCTGTGTATCTTGTGTTGTTTAGTGCAACTGTGTCTGGGAGGGGCCCTTTAAGGGAGCGGCTTGCTGTTGAGTCCGCCCTGTGACCCTGTCTGCAGCTGTGCCTGGCACCCTTATTTCGATGTGTGCTACTTTGGCGTGTAGACGTACCCTCGCAGCGCCTATTTCGATGTGGTGCCGCGCAATGTCGAAGTTGAACGTCGACGTTGCCAGCCCTGGAGGACGTGTAGACGTTATTCATCGAAATAGCCTATTTCGATGTTGCTACGTCGAAATAAGCTATTTCGATGTTGGCTTCACGTGTAGACGTAGCCCTTGTGTTACAGCTTAGAAAGATAAGCCTGGCTGTCAGCCCTCCTTTTGAGAAGTTGCTTTGCACATTTGCAGACAAATGTGATAAAAAGTTTGACACGGTAAAGGGGTGCTTTACCTCATGCTAATCCTCTTCGCATTTGGTTGGGTGCAAGAAGAGTTTCATCTTGAGAGCGTATGCATCAGCCATTTGTTAACACGTGTGACATTATCACTGGTTTCCAAAAAAATATGTTTCAGTTTTCTGGAGTTGCAGATCTTCTTAGGTGTCCAGTTAGTGTTGTGGTTTAGCCTCCGTGGAAGTGAACGGGAACTGGAGCAATAGAAAATAGATCTTTTAAAGCATAGAACAGAGAAATGTAATATATGGAGATACTTAAGTAAATCATAAACACAGGTAGGCTGAATCATGAGAGAAACTCGTATCCCAAACTCCCATAATTCCCTGAAAGCAGTGAAGGTATCCCACAATACATGGCAGCTACCCCACAATGCACTGCCAGAATTTCCCACAACTGCCAAATGTGAACATCCAAATAGTTATACCAGTAGAACGACTGCTAGGAAAATGGTCCAGTGTAAACAAGGCTTATGACTGAGCAAGACAAAAACTGTTAAAGCATGAATAAGAATTTCAGCAGGGGAAGAAGTGTCAAGATAGAGCACTGGCACATGCAGCTTCTAGTTGCAGAGGTGATGAGGCAATCTTGAATCCAGCAGAGATGTTCAAGAAGACAGTGTTCTATGCAAAAGATGATGGCCAAGGTTTTATGGTGAAAGTTATGGTTTGAAGTAAGGAGCGTAATATGTGTGGTGTCAAGCATAGAAAAGAGAGTACTTTACTTTGGAAAAGAGAATGTTAGTCTTTGAAACATAAAGTAGGAAATTGGAGCTTGAAAAAGAGGGCATAGTGGATGTTTTTGTAGTGGGGGAAAAAGGCTGTGGAATTTTGTTTTTGTTTCTCCATGACTCAGAAAGGGACAAATGATTTTTTTTGCAATTAAACACAACCAAACTTTGGGCTAAGCCCGGAAAAGGGGTAAAAAGGTCATTACATACAGAATATTGGGTAGATGAGGTAATAACGAATGTCCTGGTGAAATATTAACTATGGTTTTTGTTAGCAGGCAGGTGCAAGAAGGTGTACATAGTGGGTGAGGATGTTCCATGAAACATGAGTGCCCATTGAGAGCACAAAAATCATTGAATGGAGAGTGAATGTGTTCTTTTTTATGGGCTGAGTATAGCTGCTAAACAGATGGTTAGCCTACATATGTTATCTGTGTAAGTTTATGCAAATATTATATAGACGTGTTTTGTATTGCCACTACCCCAATATAAATTCTGGATCAGATCTGAGCAAGATTTGATATTACTGTTGTTATATAAGTGGAAAAGAAAAGGAACCCATACCGATATCTTTTCCGATCTCAGCCCTGAAAGCCTCTCATGTTGTCAATATCAAAACTATATAATCACTTAGAATTTTAAGAGTTGAACTGGGTACTAGCAAACATCTGTCTTTTTAAGCTGCAGTGAATTCTATTTATAATAAGCATTTATGGTACATGTCAGAGGGAGCTCCCTGAAGAAGATGTGTTGTTGAGCACGAAATCAGAAACTAAAAGCAAGCCTTTTATGATCCCTAAATGTAATTTTACCTAGTGGTTGTTTAATAAACAATACCATATTTGTAGTGTTTTCTTGCTTTGTTTTGATTTCCTTTTTAATAGCACACCCAAGGCAAAGCACTGTTTGCAGTTTTGTTTATATTCACTTGAGGTTTTTAGCTTAATGTAAATAGCAGTTGTGTTCAGCTAGTATCCATTTACACCACCAGCCTGTAAAACCAAGTAAATATGCCTCACTTAGCATATAAACACCAACCAGTTGAGCTGTTTACTATTAAATATTTACTAGGAAGCATTAGGAACAATTAATAACTGGTTTTTCTAGTTTCCTGTTCCACCAGATGCCTGCACAGGGACCTCCTCCTCTTTTCAGTCAAGCTGCCTTTGCACCTCCTGGTCTAAGCAGGAAGAGAGTAGCTTAAGTTGTAGTCTTTTATCAAAATCAACCATAAGCATGTTTTCAAAATACTGGCTTTTTCATGCTGACAGGTCAAGGAAGTGGGTGAAATATAACCCTTTCAACAGTCTGTTGCATAAAGCTGATAGATGCCAACTAAAGTTACCATCTTGACTAGGCTGTCTCTACACTAAAATCCCCTACCATTCATACCCCCATTTCAGCTTTATCAGAGCTCTCTGTGGTACAGACAAGGCTTCAGGCAGCCATTGGTGCATTGTTTAAGTGCCATGGGCCAGGTCCTCATATGGTATAAATTAGTATCATTCCATTGATTTCAGTTTCATCAGTTGAGGACCTGGCTTTGAGTCATCGAAATTCTTCTCAGCCCAGCTTGCTGTGTCATGCATGGTACATTTAAGTTCAGGTGATCACCAGAGTCTTGTTTTTGTCTAGTGCTCCTACTGTGGAGCTGACTCAAACGAAATAACAATGGCATGTCTTCACAAAATAAATCTTGTGTGGGTAAGGCCTTAGGTACTCAGATCTGAAGTGTCCCTGTGCCATCTCTATCTCCATTACCAAGTGATTTGCAGTATGCTATGGAATTTTTTCAGGTGGAGGAAGGCTACTTAAATAGCATGACCATCTGTCCCGTACTGGGGATGCCAAAAAGGCGGCCTGACTTATTTTTTTAAAAGAGACTAATTGTCCTGTATTTGGGCCCTCCCTCGCTGACCTTTTCTACCAGCAGCTGCGCAGGCGCAGCTGGTGGAAGGCGTCACTTCCTTGAGCCTCAGGGAAGCGGGGGTGGCTGCTACTTCCCTGAAGCTTCTGGGATGGGCCAGCAGCTGCCACCTCCTTCCCAGTTCCCCAGGGCTTTGTGGAGCCGGGAGGAGCCATCCCTCCCCCCAGATCTCCCTGTCCCATAGTTGGGACTGGGAGATACACTCATCTTATACTTAACTCTCTCATATCTATCAGAGAGGTAGCTGTGTTAGTCTGTATCTTCGAGAACAACAAGAAGTCCTGTGGCACCTTATAGACTAACAGATATTTTGGAGTATAAGCTTTCGTGGGCAAAGACCCTCTTCATCAGATGATCATCTGATGAAGCGGATCTTTGCCCACGAAGGCTTATGCTCCAAAATATCTCTCTCATATCTGTACATATGGAGTTTCAGCTGTGGATGGCCTGCCAGCTGTGTAAGAGCACTGATCCAAACCCCGATTACAGACAGGGCAAACTTCCATGCACAACATGGTACTTTATCTCTACTCAAAAACAAGGTAAATTGCCCAGCCACAGGTGATGGTGGTTTGTCAGCTTTGCCAGTCTACACTAAGAATTTGCACTGATGGAAACCAGGATGAATTCTAAGTTAATTCTAAATTAATTTCTTATTGACACTCATAAGATTTGTTCTCAGTGGTGTTTGTTTTCCAGTGTTGAGACTTTAACTATGCGAAATGGTGTCTCTTGCTTTGTATCAGATGATAGTTTGTGTGTCTGTATTTCAAACATACTTTATGTTGACCCCTCTCAGCATTTTCCATGAAGAGCAAAGCTCAGATTTGCCTTTTTTAAATGCAGGTTTTAAGATATGATGCACTTCACTGTATTTGTTGCCTAAGCATAGGTTGAGTACAGTTAATTATTGAATCATTATGTTAAAGATGGGCTGGAAATGTAAAATGCAGTACTGTTTCATAAGTGGCAACATAGAACAGAAACTCTAGCATAGTGATTTTTGGCTTTGTTTATTTGTGTTGAATGTCAGTTCAGACCCCTTGGGAAATCTTAAACATAGTCTGTGGACCCTCACAGGTCCCCCGGCCACAGGTTGAAAACCATGGTTGTAATAGACTGGTCGAGCTCAGATTAATCTGAATAAAAGAACCAGTTTGCTTAGAAAAGTGATACCTCCAGATTCTGATCACCATCATTTGGTTTGAATTCCAGCCCTTTAAGGTACTTGAAATAGATTTCATTTGTTTTAATCACTTCTCTTGCATTGATTGATTGATTTAATCAGGAATGAGCAGGTACTAACTTGTCCTGGAATCTGAATAGTATCTGTTGTTGAATTTTCTTTTGTATATAGATAAGCAGCATGCTGCTTTATGGGCACAGCTTTGATGTCCATTAAAATATGAATAAGAGCTATAGACTATTCAAGTATTTTTGGTAGTCTCTTGCTTGTTTGTGTATATTTAATTTTTAAAATAGAGTATAGGCCACACATGGCTACCTTCCCAGTCTAAGAGGAAGAAAATACAAGATAAGGGAAAGATAAATGTGCAAGATAAAATAGTAGACCTGGGCAGGAATGTGCACCTGCAGAATACGATTTCTTATGTCCATGTAAGAAGAGGCTGAAAATCTGCCCCAAAAATCCAAAGACAGGTTTGCATCTTCAAAATCTGAACAAGATGATATTGATTACCATCTAAAACTACTTTCAACTTGGCTGGGTGAAAATATTGCTACATCTGCGACAAGTTTGTCTGTTTTATTGCCTTAATTGAGTTGACCTAGATAGTTCAGTCACGTTTGTACAAGTTTCCCCTCTTTTTTCCTAATCTAGAACTGGAAGAGTAATAATTCCACATTGATCAACAGATTTTTGTCTCCTCCCCCAGATAGCCTCGTTATCAGTAGTTACTCGGCTGACATTAGCCACTGGTTCAGGAATTTAATAGGCTAAGACAGTTGGAATTAGAAATCCATTCCAAATCCAAAACTATCCCCTGCACCCCAAAAGATTGGCCAAAACTGTCAAAAAAATCTCTAGAATAACTTCAGACAAATATACAGTCTGAGGCTCTCCTCCCACAGACTGTTCAATGTCTGCACTCCTGCTCCTATGCAGATGCCAATTCCTTTTTGAGCCTTCAATGTTGGTTCTTCCCATCATTGTGAAGCGGAATTCCTGTTAGTGGTGCTTCCCATGGACCGCGGTATCTGCCCATGCCAACCATTATCAGGGATCAAAGCTTATGTTTGTAGAACAGAAGAAGATCTGACGTGAGAGCCATTGGAGATGGCAACAGAAATCAGATTTCTCAAGCTGACCAAATGAGTGTTCCATCTTACTGATTCTGGGCAGGGCAGCATAATATTTTGTATCTCTCTTTAAAGTTAGATTTAATATACAGCATAGTTCAAGAGTAGGCCTCCTAAAAGCAGTTTCAACAACCACAGTTACAGTGATAATAAAAGTGAATGAACTCTTAAGTTCACTTTTAAGTCTGCAATTAACGTTGATAAATTTGGAAGTCAGTGTTTCCCCCAGAACGTTAGTGTGTCGGAAACTGCTGTTGGTAAGAGCAGTGGCAGAATTACAGCACAAGCATCTGAGGCAAGAGGAACAGTTTTCATAGGCTGCATCTATACTACAAGATAAATTCAAATTCAAGGCAGTTAGCTCTAAGTTACCACGTGACTGTCTTCACTGTAAATACCATTAGCTCGATTTAGAGATACTAATATTGATATCATAATATTGTTGGTACCTGCTGGGTGTAGTATCAAGCTCAAATTCAAAAGTTTAAATCAAGGCCAGTGTGGAAGCGCCATGTCTTAAAATTGAATTTATTAGCTTCCAGAGGTGTCCCGTATGAAACCCACAGTGGCCCACAGTGCTCCGCTCTAGCTGCTGCTCTCCAGGTGCGCAGGAGTTAGGTAACAGGAAGACCACGTATTTCAAAGCGGGAGCAGGAAGCCTGTGGCAGTGGGCTCATGTTTGTATGAGAGTCCGAGAAATGTCTCTTTCTTTGCTATTAGCGCTGTGAGTGCATCTGCCCATTACAAATATCCCCAGCACGGAGTTCGTGGCTCTAGCTCCACGCTTCATATTTTTTTTCTGTGCGGCCTCGTGCCAGCTGATGCCCCGCCGCACCATGTAGCAGCAAAGCTGTTGCGGGGGTCATGCTTGCATAAGAAGCCAAGAAACTTCTTATCAGCAGTTTACATTTGTGCACAAACTCAGCTCCTTCCCCCACAGGTACTATGCAGTTGGGGTCTTTCCCATGCTCAGCCACATCACATGGGTAGCCCCTGCCCCAATAAAAGGATGTACCTGCCATTTGGTGCTGACCGTGCTGCCAGGCCGCACCTTATCCTGGCTTCAGCACAGTTAGGGCTCCAATGGCGGGAAAGAATTTCAGGGGCTTGCAGCTGCTGGGGTGGAAATATTCACTGGTGACTAAGATATTCGGAGGGACTACTTCAGCTGCCCCCCCCCCCAAATATTTTCAGGGTCTTTCTGCCACAGGGGGGAAATCATGCCCATTGGCTAAGATATTCAGGAGTGGTGGAATATTTCAACCAGCTCTGCAGCCGCAGACTACAGCCCCCACCCCTGCCAAAAATATTTTTGGGGGGCTTGCTGCCCATTGCAGACATCTTCTGCTTTTTGCGAAATCTTTGCTATTTCAGTTATATAATCTTTTTCCTAACCTTTCCGATCCTCTTTCTTCATGCTTTGAGCCCCCCTAAAAACACAGGGAACAGTGAGTGGGTGGAAGACCAGGTGAGATTCCTGTTTCCATTATAAGTGCAGTATATGAAATTTCACTGCTGTGCCCCGTGTTGGCCGTGTCTGTGTAGGGAAGAGAGAAGACACAAATCTTTTTTCCTAGCCCTTGCTATCTTCTTTCTTCTAACTTTGCACCCCTTTACCCAGGGCAGAGTGGGTGAAGGGCCAGCTGAGAATACATACTGTCCCTGTGTTATTTTCAGGGATCAGATGCAGTCAAGGGAAGGGGGACAGTTGGTGGATGGCCAGTTGAGAACACAGCCCGTGCACAGAAACCGTGTAGTGCATTGGAAAGCCAAATACCCTCCCCCCAGCAACTCTTTTTTCAAAAAACATTACCATCAGCTCTTTCTTCAAGATTTTTATGGTCCCTCTGTTATTTTAAAGGATTGGATGCAATCACGGGAGTGGGGACAGTCAGTGGATGGTTAGTTGACACACGCTTCCTGAAATCCTTTTTATGAAATCCTTTAACTCGGTTACAGAAGAAAGAGATTTCTGTTAACTTTGCCACCTTTGTTGATGCCCTACTCCACCTTCCTTGTGACGGGAAAAATGGACGTTTGTTTTCCATGGGAGGGGAATGAGGACAATGCAACGTGGGAAGAGGATGTCAAGGACCGGCGAGCGTACTTAGAATCCTATGGGGATGAGGGAACTGTGGGATGGGTTCCCACAATGCACTACTGCAACAGTCGATGGTTGCCAATTGAGTGTGGCTGCAGTAAGTCAACTTTGTTAAGTGAGGATGCTCAAAATTGAATGTATAAATTCCAGAGTTACAAAATCGATATTAGTAAATTTGATTTTATCTCGTAGTGCAGACGTAGCCATACACTGCTCCCGCACCTTCCTACAGGTGTCCTCAGTTGATGGCAGGCGCAACAGCAAAATCCTTGTATTTGAACTTACATCAGACTATCCCACATCATGTAGGGAAGTCTTGTGTGCATAAAAATAATGAAAAGGACAAATGCAATTTCCAAAAGGAAGTGTTTTGTAGGGTACAGTGCCCTTGATGACAGGCCTGTCTTTTCTTCTGGAATCTTCTGCTTATCCTCACTGTGTTATCTTTGCCTTGCTGACACCAAAAATTTGTGAATATTCCCATGGCAAAAACAGTTTGTGGTTTGCCATGTGTGTTGACTCATTGCAGCCTCGCTATGCTTTTCATTTTATTTTTAAGTTTCCAGACGTGAGGAGAGGGGGACTACTCTTGAGTGACTGCATTTCCTGCTTGTTAAAAGAAAGACCTCACTGTGCTAACAATCATTCTCTCTTGTCAATGTTGATTTCCATTTGTAATTTAGAAAATTCAAACAGTTCTTTTTTTTAACGTACAGGTTAAATCGCTCTAATCTGGCACCCTGGGGACCTGACTGGTGCCGAACGAGAGAAGTTACTGGACAACGAGAGGTCAATACTGTCTAGCTCATTAACAATACTTCCACTGCTTACTGGGCTCTTAGAAGACATTTTAAATTACAGCTAAATAATAACACAGAACACAGAGAGCCAGGGCTGGTGATTGTAAACAAACTTTATGGGACCACAGGAAACTTGGCCACACCCATGACAAGTGGTTGTTTGGCTAACTAAAACCATGCTGGGTTGTGGATGTTGTGGGACAAGAGAGTTCCAGGTTAAGAGGAGGTTCAACTTATAATGGATTTTCTTAAGAATGATTTCATTAAAGATCTCGGCATGAAAAGTGGGAGTAGATGGGCTGCTCTGGCGTGATTCACTGATATTGGTGCAATAAAATTTGTTCACAGTATTTAGGTTAGTGAACTTTTCATTTTGTTCTCTTCCCCATGTCTGAAAAATAGACAAAACAGGAGAGTTGGATTAGGGTGTGAAGGGATGAGTACTTTTGAGAGCAGTGGATGTGAATAAACCACACTAGAAAAACAAAACAAAACAGCAGTCATGTAACACTTTAACGACTAACAAAATGATTTATTCGGTGATGAGCTTTCATGGGACGGATCCACTTCTGCAGATGAATAGCATTTCCAGTACTGCACATGTTCGTACTTACCTCAGGCAAGACACTTAACATCTCCACCCCTCACCCCACTCTTTCATTTCTGTGAATTTGATTTGTCAAGTTTTATTTCTATGAATTTGATTTGTCAAGTTTTATTGCTTTTTTTTTTTTTTTGGACCTTTTTACTATAACTGTCAGTCTGTTTTGGAAATACTTTTGATCTGAACAAGTGGGTCTGTCCCACAAAAGCTCATCACCTAATAAATCATTTTGTTAGTCTTTAAAGTGCTACACGACTTGTGCTTTGTTTTGGTTTTGTTTTGTTTTGTTAGAAAATAGACGAACACGGCTACCTCTCTGTTACTAGAAAAACGATAATTTTGCTGGAGGTACCCTATTTTAGTTTAGAAAATGAACTAAAAGCCTCAGGCATTAAAGATCACATTTACTTTAGTATAGGATACGTTCTTATTACTGAGATTAATAAACTGCTGATTTAAATTGAGATCAGTGGCTAAATTGTTGATGATCAGTTCTGCTTTTGGTATGGTAAAATCTGTGTACCAATGATGGTGGGTGCATGTCCCCAACTCTTGTTTACAAAACCATGGTTATACTCTGGAAAATGAGCATATGTACACATAGAATTGTGGTGTGAAGATTTTTATTCTGATGACGATAAAATTCAGCCTGGTACCTCCAAAGATAATTATACTGTTTTTAACTTGTTCATCATAAACCATCTTAAAAAATCTCCAATTTAAATTTATGCCCAAATTCTGCAAAAACTTATGCATGTGCTTAATTTTACTGATGTGGCTAGCCACCTTGAACTGTCACTTGCCTGTAAGTCAGCAGATGCATAGAACTTTTTAGGATCAAGACATTAAATATCTATTCTGTCAATGAGACATTGAGCCAAAATGGAATCCAGCTCCCACACTGTATTAATAATATTTCCAAATAGCTGTTCTAGTTCTTCATCTGCTAATGGGAGTAAAAGTTAAATACAATGTATTTTGATAAGTAAATTATGCAGATATGAATCAGAATCCATACAGGAACAGATGTATTGAGTAAGAAGATGACAAATTGTTGTTCCTCATATACAGCAGTGTTTACTGTTCTTTTCAGGTCTGCAAGTTAAAACTGTCCTGCATGAGTCTAAACAAGAAGTTTTCTTCTGTAATAGGTATACTTTATTGAAGGTTATTTTCATCGTGCTTTGTGAAAGGTTTTGTCTTTTAATATTATATTTCTGAACATTAGTTCTAGGAAGTACTCTCAGAAGGATGGCAATTGAGAATTCTCGATGTGAAGTGTACTGTAGGAGTTTTTTTGTTTGTTTTTTGCATTGATCTAAAATTAATAGAACAACAACAGAGAAGGGAAGGTGTCATAAAATTTGGCAGAGGTGTAGTTGTTTACAATATTATTAGCCTTTGCAATTCTGTTAATTTGGTTCAATATTCCCATTCTGTTTATATCTCTGCTGCTAGGAACGTGATCTATACTTACACTTAGCATATTGTAATGCAAAATTATTCTCTGTAAGGTGTTTAAAAGCTTGTTGAAGTATAGTAGATTTCTGGGAGGTTCCTCAGCTGGAATTATGTTGACCCTGGAGGGAGTCCTGAAGATTTGCAACAATGTTTCCCCCCTCTTTCTACTCTTACCAAATCTTATTTCATAATAAAAAAATAAAGCGAGTTTCATTTTAAAGATGACAAGGTGCATTTTGTTAAATAACAATTATATGTAATTCAAAAGCAGTTATAAGGAGCAGTACCCATTTTCTTGGCGTGTCATTGAGACAACTTTCATTCTAAATGATTCAAGTTTGTTTGTTTTTCTTCCTCTGAGAATGGTATTTGAATAGGATAAACTAACAGGGTAAACTTCTATTTCATCTAATTGAATTACACAACATGCTTTAGTGCATAATAATAGGGATTACTTAGAAACGCTTCACCCTCAGGAGCTAGCTACATAATGTTCCGTATATTTTACTGTGCATTGATTCTCTGGATGAGACCATCAATCTGAGGCCCGATTTGCTTCTGATGAAGAGTCTTTGGTTTTGCTATGCTGTCCCTTTGGCAAAAATCCAGTGCAGCTCCGTGTGTTCTGTGCTGTTATCTTTGCTCCAGTTGTTTTCCAGAGGTGCTGTGTGTGTATGTAACTTCTGAATCTCTTTGGGATCCTTCAAGCCTTACTAAACTCTCATTAAAACAAAAAAGCAGTCCAGTAGCACTTTACAGACTAGCCAAATAATTTATTAGGTGAACTTAAATATTGAGTCTCTTCTGGTATGGCTATGGTCTGAAGAAGTGGGTTTGTCCCACAAAAGCTCATCACCTAATAAATTATTTGGTTAGTCTTTAACGTGCTAGTGGACTGCTTTTTTGTTTTGATAGTATATAGACTATCACGGCTCCCTCTCTGTTACTCAACTCTCATAGTTAGTGATAATGACGAGGATTCTGTGTTGCCCCTTAAGCAGAGCACTGTCAGACCTGTTGAAGGGAGGGTAGACAATGATGGCTTTAAGCCCCCTTTCTGCCCTCACTAATCTGGGCTGCTCTGAGAGACACTGCAGCCCCTGGTGTAAATTTGGAACTAGGGCAGATGGATTGTTATGGAAACCTCCATGTGCTTTGTTCTATCCATGGTGACATTGCCAAGAATGAAGACCTCCTGCCCTGGTATGCTCCTGTGCCAAGACCTGTGGAGAAGACATTGCTCAGAAGACAGTCTCAACCTTCCCATTCACAGCCCAAGTCAGAGGATATGCTGGCTTCAGAGCTCTTAGAGCTTTTGTACTCTGGCATGGCAGCAGGCAAAATCCCTTGCCATAAGTTTACCCTGGCTGCGAGGTTTTAGGTTCAGTTTGTATTTCTTAGATGGTTCTCTGTCATTTCCGGTGTTTCTTTTTCCTGAAGGAATCTACGTTGAAGAGAAATTATTTGACCTTTGGACTGCTGGCAGAGAAGTCTCACAGTGTTTAAAAAATTCCTACAGTTTGAGCACCATTAACCCAGTTCCTTCAAATCTTAGCTTAGCTTGTATGTTCTTCATGAAATGTGGTAACATTTCCTATTTCACCCAGTTATGAAAAGTCTATGAATCAATCATTTCAGATAAAAGCTTTAAATTACACTAAAAAGAATCCCTACTGGGAACTCCTGATGTTTAAGGAGTAGTGTAAACATTATAATCAACTTTACAAATTCCTTTGGTCTTTCACTGAATCAATTTTTAGTTTTAAGTTTTTAAAATTTTCATATGGTATTGGACTCCTACCTTCCTGTAAACAAATTTCACAAAGTCCTTTACTTCAGTGAATTAAAACCTCGATATGCAAATAAAAAACATGATAATGCTACAAACCTCTTTAACCCCTCTGGGGGTAGATGATGATAATATCAGACTTTCCCTGGCCTACAGCCAGCTTCAGGAAACATTGTGTGGTGCAGAGAGGTCTGTGCTTGGTATTGTTTGTGTTAACGGTGTACTCATCACTCAGAAGTTCACTTCAACTCTCTGGTGTCTATGTTTTTAATTTTAACAGCTTGCTCAGGTTGATTCCAGAGCAGTACAACTCGGTTCTCTCTTCATCCGTGGACTTACAACTTTAATTATGGCCAGTAGTGCCTGTGGCTTTCCACTGAGTATGGATGATTTGATGCCCTGGAAGGTGTTTGATGGAAAACTTTTTCAAGAGAAATATCAGCAGTCACACAGAGGGTGTTCTTTAGAGGAGCTTTTGGAAGGCAACGTGAGTAAATATGCATCTTTCAAAATCATGCATTCTTTCTTGAAAAAACTATCAATCAACTAGAAACAGTTTAAAAATATTTAAAATGGAGGTTTACAGTGGTCTCATTTAATCACTTGCAACTTCTCTAGCTAGCTCCCCTGCCATGTGGCCCCCATGCAAATAATATTAATGTTGAGGCTACTGGGGAGGTTACAATTTTACTTTTATTATTATTATTAATTTTACTTTTATTATTATTTCAGAAGCAGTAAAACGCTATAAGATACAAAATCGGTCTGTTTAAAAATAAGAATTATAAAATGTCTTGCAGTTTCTACTATTAAAGAGTTCCTGAGAACTTCTGCTATCAGCATTTCACAGAAATTTGTAAAAGTTCTTTAAAGGAACACAGTGAATAAAAGTTCCATAGGGCCAGATTTTTAAAGGTATGTAGGTGCCTACAGATGCAAATCAATGGGAGCTGGACACCAAACGCTTTTGAAAATCTCAGTAGATGCCTAATGGCATCTTTAAGCACTCAACTGCCTTTGTAAATCTGACTGTAAGTAACTTAAGAGCCTAAATCACATTTTCGGACGTGATTTAGGCACTTGGGAGGCTAAATCTCACTGAAAGTGAAACTGAGGATCCCAACTGCCTATGTCACTTTTGAATTTGGGACTGAAATTTCTAAATTACTTAGATTTTTGGAAATGTTACCCATCATGCACTTACAATCACACCTGTCTTTGAATGTTTTATCTGATATTATTGCAAGTATTACGTAAGAACAAAATAAACAAAAGGTATTAGGGAAATTATTTTCTGCTTTTCAAGTTTGCTTACTTAGTCTGTTGGAGAGCATTTTGTGTGTAGTGAGTTTCACTGTTTTTCCTTTGAAGACATTTAGATCCCAGTCCTGGAACTGATTATGTGGTTGAACTCCACCTGTCTTGAGGATGGTCCCAAACAGGTGTAGGTGTTTTTCCACATTGTCAGTTGCGGGGTTGGGTCTACACAGCCTTGTCAAAATCCTGTTAAAGTCAATGAGAATCTTTTTTTATTTCAGTGGTTTTTGGATTAGACTTAATTTTCTCCTGTTGTTTGCTTGCTTCTGTCCCACAAAATACATTTATGTTTTCCTATTTAAATTTAAAATTGCAAAAAAATTGCTAATAGGTCACAGACAAGTGGTGGATCTGTTAATTAATTTTCTTTTGGGAAACTTAGCACATTCAAGGTGATGATGACCCTTGTAAACAATATCTATGAAATGCTGGGGTTTCTTTTTGTGTTTTAAAAATATGTTAGCTAGCATATTTTAACCCCTTAGTGTAGGCAGGGCACTGAACCCTAGAAAGCTCATCTTGACCAACTAATGTGTACAGTAGGGTACTTTTTGTTTTTAAAACTCATTTTAGTTTAATCCAAACATTCCCTGAGTGAACACTTCTGCTGTGGAAAAATAGTCAGTCTAGGCTCTTGAATTATTAGAGCAGTTTGAATATTTTTAAGGTAGGATTTTATGGCTGCTAGAGCTCCTAGGCTAATAAAATCTTTTTAGTTCTGAAGGCCAAGATCTGTTTGCGAATGCATTCCCTAGGAATGCCAGTCTAGCTGTGGACATTGGCATTGCAACAAGCTCATGTGATTGGTTGTTGCTGCTATTATAGAGTTAGCTTTATAGTTACAATGGGTACTTTTTTCCTGGCACAGTTTGATGTAGTGTGGGGAGCCAAGATCTTTCAGTACTTTATTTTATAGCAGTCTTCCCTTGAGCATCATAATTCTCTTGAGCATCATAAATCTGATTCTCTTGAGCATCATAATTCTCTTGAGCATCATAATTCTCTTGAGCATCATAAATCTGATGTACTGAGAGCTACAGCATTGTATTCAGAAAAGTTATTCTAGGGTGATGTTCTGCTATTGAAAAGGTGAGAAAAGATGCTCTTTTCACCATTACTTGCTACAGGTCCTGATCCTGTCAAGGTAATTAGTGTCAGCAAATCCCATTTGCAATAGTGGAATTTCAGGAAATGGAGCACCTTGCTGAACTGGGTCATAGTTAAATGACTTTTATTTGCCTTCTGGACAATTGAACCTTTCCATCAGTGGATTCCATAGGATCAGAACAAATCAAGGTTTTTGGCTTATATATCTTCTTCCTCCTTTAATCTAGGTTATAGTCTTTTAATCTGATATCAATTCTGTCAGGCTATCATATCTGAAATATGAGTGAAGTTATTCTGCCAAGTGGTTTTTGGATTATATGAAGTAAAATGCACAGACTTGATTCTCACTGATTCAGTTTCCATCACTGTAATAAACACATACATCAGTCATTATCAATTTGCTTTAGCCATCCTTGCCTAAGGTAAGGTCTAGTCAGCTCTGTCTGCCAAGGCAAGACAGTGTTATAGAAAGAAAGGGTTGTAAAGAAATTTACAAATATGAGTAGAGCAAGAAAAGTGGACATTATTAAGAAAGGAAGAGAACAGATGTCCTCTTTCTTCCTCGTCCTGAGAATATTTTCATTATGGAATAGTTTGAGCTTTAATTCTTGAAAAAGGCAAATCAACAGATAGTGCAAGGCAGGACTAGCCAAATTCTTTTGATTTTAGGTAATATAGTGGTGCTACTCTTGAAAAGAGAAAAAGAACTTTTCACAGTAGTTGATTTAATCCCACTATCTGCAGGTCTCTTTGCACATGCAGTTCCAGAATCTGAAGTCACTCATTTGCAAGGCTTGCATGGTAAAGAAGAGAACAATTCAGAGCAGACAACGAGGGAATGGATTTATCACAGGTTGGCATCATGTTAATTTTAACAATAAAAGCACTATATTGATTATATCTAATACCTTTAAACACTTCCCTTAGGCAATTTGTCAATTATGTAAATCTAGGGAAAACTTGCTGATACTAACTGAAGGAAGAATTTGAGTCAAAGCTTCCAGATTTTAGGAAATTTCATGATTTTCCAAAGTTAGGTGAAATAATATTTGCATCCAGTTACAGAGCTAATAAAATGTAAGTACAGTAATGATTACTGTCAGAATAATGACTATTGTAATTAGTGACAAAAGCTATTTTTGTTCTGTAGCAATTAGATGACTCAAGATTTCCCATTCTGCTTTCAGAAAGTGTTCTTCAGGGGAACAACATTGAAGCATTTTGAGCACACATTTATGTTTTTTCCACAGTTCAGTCTGTGCATGCTGATGATTCCAAATGCTTTGTAACTTTCTTAGTGTAAAGCTTATGACCTGGCATCAGCTGTAATAACAATTGATGCATATCAAAATGTTGCTGCACAATTACTTAGTCTTTGCCTATTTGTTTATGAAATGCAGATAATAAAAATGGGTGTGGTTCCTTTGATCTTATTCATTAACCACCCAACAAGAGGAAAAACTTAATCAGGTCTCAAGCTTTTCATCATATTTATACAAAAATATAAGAAGAATCCTTTTTTTCCCTCCCTGCCTTTTGTTTTGTGTTGTCTTTGTAAGTGGATAGAAGCTTCTTGATAACCTTTATGTTTGTGGCTTTGTAAGATTTCTGTCATGTCTTCTGTACTATGCCCGAGGGGAGCGCCAGCAGCGGCACTATTAGTACATCTCTGTTCCATTGCCAGATTGGCATTTGGGGGAACATGCTTTTCAAAGACTTTATACTGTTTACACAAAAAAGGATATATCAAAATGTGTTAAAACTTCCATGTAAGAGAGAAAGCCGTGCTAGTCTATATACTATCAAAACAAAAAAGCAGTCAAGTAGTACTTGAAAGCCGAACAAAATAATTTATTAGGTGAGCTTTCGTGGGACAGGCCCACTTCTTCAGGCCATAGCCAGACCAGAACAGCGTCAATATTTAAGGCACAGAGAACCAAAAACAGGAATCAAGGTGGACAAATCAGAAAAAAAAAAAAATATTATCAAGGTGAGCAAATCAGAGAGAGAATTTATTTTCTGATTTGTCCACCTTGATTCCTGTTTTTGGTTCTCTGTGCCTTAAATATTGACGCTGTTCTGGTATGTCTGTGGTCTGGAGAAGTGAGTCTGTCCCACGAAAGCTCACCTAATAAATTATTTTGTTAGTCTTTAAAGTGGTACTTGACTGCTTTTTTTTTTTTTGTCCAATAAGAGCCGCTCATAAATGGAGTGTCAAGCCACATTAGCATCTGCCATGACTTACGGATTCATGTTTAACTGTTCTCAATATGATTTAAGGCTCCCAGTATGGACAAGGATTTTATTTTTTTACACATAGCTGTGTTAACCAGAAGTGTGCTATTGACTACCACCATAATGGAGTTTTAGCATGGTTCCTAAACACTCTTATGCAGTTTGTAACCAGGATAAATATGGATAGAAACTGAGCTTTGACAACATGCACAGAACCATACTTAGTTATGAGGGTGAAGAGAGTTGACATGCTTGCTGGTTTGAAGGAATCAAGAATTCCTTGTGAGGATTGTGGCACATCTCTGTAAAATGTTACTTCTAAAATGAAGAATATGATTTTTGTCTTTTTGTTCGTAAAATTTTGTATGTAATCAATATCGGCTGGTTAATGCTGTTCCTTAGAAATGCAAGGAGGAAGGGGACATAGCTTCCAGCAAGCACACACTTCTTTTGTTTCAACGTATCATAGTCAGAACAGAGGATTCCAGAGGAGAGGCACTCAACCTTACTTTCGTGGGTCTGGGACCCAGTTGCCAGGTAAAAAAATCAGTATTAAAAATATAATGGGCATTGCCAAAGGTATACGGCTGTTTCTGTATCTAAACACATATCATGTGCTTGTATGTTGTGTTTATGATCCTGCACCCATAGTAATCAATTGCAAAGCTTCATTTCATCTGTGAGACCTATGTATTATCATTGGTTGATGCTAAACCTATAAACTATATATGGAGTTCTGCTATGACCCAATGTTTTCACTCATTTGTAACTTTCAAAAAACTTCTGTTGGGCAGAAAATTCTTATGTTTGGTCTCAGCTGAATGTTTTAGAAAGTTTTAGAGATTTTTTGATTGCCACGATAGCATAGAAATGCTTAGCTTATAGCTTCAGTTTCAAATCCTAACTTAACACAGTTGAGAAAAGCACTTGAGCACATGGTTGCTGTTAAGATCTAAAGGCAAGCTGTGATCTTTCTTGGTGAGAGTCGGCCATAAATCACTCACCAGCAACACCTGTTGGTTGAACACAAGAGACATTTAAAATAAGCTAAGGTCAATCAATGCCTGTGGTGGGAGTAAAGATGTGGGGACATTACAGAAAAGAAGGAAGATGTTGTGAGGGTCAGGACAAGAGGCATATGTACGCAGTTTGGAGGAACTAAGCATACAAAGAAGGAGAATCATCCAAAATTAGTGATGTAACTCAGAGTTTTCTCTGCATATTTAGTTTTGCATTCTGAAGAAGTTTGGTGATTTGAGAAAACCAAACAAAACAAATACTAACCATTTAAATGCAGTTGGTCTCCTGTGTTCACAAGGTAGACAATATGATACATGTTATTATACTGTCAAATAAAATGGTGTGATGTGTTCTGTGTGGCTGAGGCTAAAGTATACTACTTTGCTGAGTAGCTTGATTTATAAATAAGACAGATGGTCAGTTTTGATTAATAATTCTGGCCTAGGAAACATGTAATTCAGAAACCAGCTACAGAGGTGAAACCAAGCCATGTCTCAGGAGACTGTTAGAACATGATTCTCCAGCGTAGTCAAATTTCCCATGTATAGATAAAGTAGGTTTAAAATGAGCGAGGTGTCCAGTGGGAAGAATAGTAGTGAGATCATGTAATACATGTTCAAAAGTGGGGATTGGGACCAGAACCAAGGTTTCATATTTGCCAACTTTTGCTGGAGAGAGAGAGAGAGAGAGAGAGAGAGAGTGTGTGTGTGTGTGTGTGTGTGTTAAAAAAACAAATCTCAAACAATAAAAATTCCATCATGTGGGCCACATACTAACATCCACATGGGTCATTTGCAGAGTTGGAACCTTTAGTTTCATCGCTCTCACCTCTGCCTCTCGCGCTAATGGCATATCTGATAGCAGCAGCAGGTTGTCATTCTCTGTATGGAGCAGCACTAAGTGGGAGGACACCAGCTGGCAAAATGTGTATCTCACATCATAGAAATAGAGAGATTCAAGAATGTTGGGAGCCACTCCCCAGCTCTGGAGAGAGTGGGAGTGTGCTCCTGTTCCTTCTCCATCTAGGCTTCTTGTCCCAGTCCTGTTCTCCTTTACCTGACCAGTCCTAGTCCTCAGACTTTCTTTCTTCTTGCCTAGTCAGTTCTCATTGTCTTCTCCAATCTTACTATCAGAGTCCAAATCTCCCCTTCACTTCCAATCTTTCCTCCTACCATACCCAGTCCCAGTGACCTTGCACAATCAGTTCCAGTCTCCCTCCCCCTGACATTCATAGCCTTCACCCTCCCACCTTCGATCACAGTCCCAGCCTTCTAGCTAAGCCAGCCCCAGTTCTCATTCCCACCAGACTCTGTTCCAATCTGCTGTCCATTCCCCAGTCTGCCATTTGTCTACTCTGCATGGTGACACTAGCAAGTTCCTTCAGAAAATTTGGTCCGTTTTTGAAGGAACACATGGAGCATCCACGCACACAATGCGATCTTTCAATCCGAGAGCAGAAGAACACAGCTCTTCTTCCGGAAGCCGTCTTCGGCTCCTGGATCAGGAAGAGCGCCTTCTTTAGGGAAAAAAATACGCGTAGACGCTCTCTAGGCCCTTTTTTAAAAAGAGCAGTCCTCATGGTGCCAGATTTTTCGTTCCCTGTCCCATTCTTTCGAAAGAGCGGGGGCTGTGTGGATGCCTTCTTTTGAAAGAGCAGGTGAGTTTTTTTTAAATCTCTGCTTTTTTGTGTGCAGATGTGCTCTTTCAAAAAAAGTGTTTTCAGAGGATGTCCTCTGGAAGGACTTCTTTCAAAAGATCGCTGTAGTGTAGACGTAGCCTGTTTGAATAATCATCTGTATTCCTTCTCCGTATTTTCTGGGTGCCAAAGAGGGGGATCACTGTTACAAGAAGAGAGAGGGGCTCTCTGCTGTCGATTGTTCTAGTGCCCCACCCCTGCTCCAGGGCAGCCCTTACAGGGAAAATCAAGCTTTGTCCCTGTCACCCTAGGCTGGAGGAAGCCTGCTCAGTTTCTCTGTGGGGATGGCTCCTGAAGAGTCTGTATTCATTTCCCTTGTATGTATGCAATATGGTACAGTCTTTAATTACAGAAACACATTAGAGATTGAGGAAGTAGCTTTTTCCTTGTTCATGGAGCACCTATTTTTAGCTAATACAATCTTATTGTCTCTTCATTCAGATTCTCCTGAAGATCTCTCCTACATTGAATCAATAAAGTCATTAATTAAGTAAATCCTGGGAGAATTTGCTCGTGCTAAGTGCTTCATAGCTATAAGTTCAAAACCCTCCTGCCTTATCCCACCTGCAAAATGAACTAAGGCATAGAGAGACTAATTGCATGCCCAAGTCGCACAGGAATCTGTGGCAGAGCATGGATTTAAACTGAGCTCTCCCAAAGGCAAAGGCTAGCACCCAAATCACTGCACCATCTTTACCTGTTGAATTTCTTGAACTCTGTTCCTATGCATGTAAGGGTTTTCCCTGCAGTACATTTTCTATTGTGTTGTCCGTTCTAGTTTTAAATCTCGTATTAGCAGATTTGTGTTGGCCATACTATTCTACAGTACATGTAACTCAAGTGCTAAAGTTGTAGCTCACAGGATATGTCTACACAGACATTAAACATCCACAGCTGTCCTATGCCCCCTGTCCCATGCTCATGGGACTTGAACTGCAAGGCTGTTTCATTGCTGTGCAGACTTCCAGGTCTGGGCTGGAACCCAAGCTCTGGGACCTTCTCCCCTCGCATGGTCTTAGAGCCTGGGCTCCAGCCTGATCCCAAAACTACACAGCAGTGAAAAGCCTCACAGCCTAATCCCCACAAGCCCAGCTTGGCTGGCACTGCCCAGTGTCAGGTTTCTAGTTGCTGTGCAGACGTAGGCATAGAGTACTGAACCGAAGGTAGCTACTTGCCCTCCTTAATTGAGTGTTGAAGCTAATGGTGCTTCTGGGTCCCAGCATGTAGTGTACTATCATGATCAGAGGATAGTCACTCCCGTTTAAGACAGTGTTGCATGATGGTGGTGATAGTCTCAGTGGGTCACACTTCCATGCTCAAGTCAGCCACAGGCTACTCTGTTTTTCACACGTTTGTAGTGAGCTCCAGGCTCTCAATATATAGATAAAGCAGCACCCAAATAGGGCCTCCATCTACTCTGGGCTGGGAATAGTGCTACCTATTTTGTTTTGTTGTTAATGAGTTTACTGTTTAAAAACACACACATTTTAATACTGAAACAGTCCCTAAATTTGCCTTCAAGACAGCTTGATCATACTCAACTAAGTTAGCCAAAATCAGTTTTAAATTATGTCTAAAACCAGTTTAGGAAACAGAATTTCTAGCTTCATGTACACAGAGACGCATAATATGTTCCCAAAGAAAACTTCATTAATTGTTAAGATTGCAAAGACTGTTAAGATTACAGCGCACACTGTATCTTTCCACACATCAGTAAAAATAAATAAAGCATTGAGAACTCAGAAATCAGAAACCACAAGTAAAGGATACATAAACAATTCTGTCACAAACTTCCATACTCACATTAATAAAAAGAAAAATGCTCATTAATCACTATGCAAACCACTACCCAAAAAAACCTTCATTCTTCCCTGTTCAAAATACCTCTAATACCACCTAAACCCATCTTATTTGTCTGTTACTCAGCTCTTTCATAATTTTCAGTAGCTTCTTTTTATTCATATAGTGGTTATAAACAGTCTGCTTGTATGCATTCACAACAGTTTTCTGTGCTGTTTATGGTTGTCCCCAACAACAGTTTTATTAAGTATAGTGATTCTTGCAGTGATGTTGAGGAGTCTGTCTAAAAAGCCATTGCCTCAGTGAGCCAAATATGTGGGAAAGGGAGTTGACAATAGAAGTGGACAACATCTTCAGCTCAATAGTTTATTCAGTGAAAAATGCAGTTTCATGTAAATCAGAAAGGTCGTTGCAAATTTGTGTCAAGCTTGTCGAACGGTTTTGACCAAGCCAAACCTACCAAAACTTTCGTTAACGTTAAAATATTTTGCCCTGACTGTCAAATATTTTGACAAAGGCGAGCAACATATCACAATATGAGGAAGTGCCACCTCCATAAGTTTTAGCCCTGCGTTATCCTAGAATAGTAACAGGGAGATAGCTGTGCTAGTCTATATACTAACAAAACAAAAAAGCAGTCCAGTAGCACTTTAAAGACTAACAAAATAATTTATTAGGTGATGGGCTTGTGCTACTGGACTGCTTTTTTGTTTTGATGAACCTAGAACCTGGGAGACCCAGGTACAATTTCCTTGTCTGCATGCTATGAAATTTGAACTCGGGTCTTTCCCCATTGTAGGAAACTGTTCTAGGCACTGGACTATGAGATATGTTGATATGGGTCTTTCTCACTCTCTCCTAGAAGCTGTTCTGTGTTTTTAAGTAGTCTTTAAAGCAGGGACTTGAACTTGGGTCTGTCACGTCTTAGGTGAATGAGTTACCTATATGAATGATAGTGGATCATCATTGGGCTAGTGAAAATGCATCAATGGCCAAGTAGTTAAGACAACTTTAGCCTGTTTAAACTCAACAAATCACTCTCCCAGATATCCAACAACTGTACTGTAGAGCCTTAGTTTATAGCGTGACTTCTTATGTTTTATGATATAGTTAAATCTTGTCACCACTGGTATTGCAATGGTAATGTCTTGCTCGCAAGAATTGTGTTTAAACGTGGTTTCGGCTAGTGCAGTTTGAATTGTAGTGAAAATCAGTTATGATGGTATTTCATTACTGAAGTTGGGGCTGGTCTTCACACAGTTTTATAGAGTTTTTCCTATAGAAACCTATATAGTTAATGCAGTACAGTCCTCTAGAGCAGGGATGAGCAAAGTTTTATGTCAGGCCCCACTTTTCATCCCTGAAGTTAGCAGCCCCTGTCCCCATCCCTCCCCCACAGCTGTCTAATATAATCCAAACTGATGGAAATTTTGGTTAGGTTCATTTGAAAAAAAAAAACAAAACAAAACCAAACAAAAACCCTTTTGGCACGTGTGAGAAAATAAGTATGTAGAATGTGAAAACTTTACTGATCAGTATATAAACGTGAATACACACAGAAAAACAGTAACGTATTTCAACATTTGTAATGAGGTGGAAAAGCCTGAGATCCAGCAGCCAATCATGCTGCAGCCTCCTTAGGAAATTTCACCACACCCCCACACTCCCCAGGGGGCCCACCCCTTACTTTGCACCCCCTTGCTCTAGAGTGGGTACGTATTGATATAAAGGTGCTATTTATGTCAATATCACTCAAATTTAGGATGAAATTAAGATGCAGATTAAAGGAATAACAAATGAGTATTGATAAGTCCAAAGGATCACATTGTCCTGGATCTTTCCCTAAGTGGTACAACCTGGTTTGCAGACAATAATGTATGTCCATCTACAGTTCCAAGTAATTGTCTGTACGAGTATTAAAAATGAAGTTGTTATGCAGTTAGCTGGGATAGTGTCTTTAGAAAGAGCAAGTCTGCCGTTCGTTTTAGCCACCTACACTTATAAAACATTGGCTGCCAATGAGTACGACGTGAATTATTTTGAAACGAATATAGAATAAGAAATAGCTAGGGATTGTGACAGTAAATGAGGGGGAAAAGTTCATTTTACAAAATACACCTCAGTGAATTGTTACTTCAAATACTACCATTAATAAGTTATTTTCCTGCTTGAATGTTGAGAGAAAAATCATTTTTTTTCCCTTTCCATACTCCAGGTAGAGGAAATGGATCAGGACACAGAGACCAGAGGAGAAGATTCCAGCTTGCTCCCCGGTAAATAATGGAAGTACAAAGATTGCAGAGATGGTCTGTCATGGGTTTGAATGAGATCATAATAGATAGATTATATTAGATTATCTATGCTTCCATAGGTAGCATCTTTACCTACAAAAGTTAGAGTGGCTGCATCTTCCTGTGATTTCAGTCAGAGTTGTGGGCGTTCAGCCCATTATGTCTTTTCCGCACTAAGGCTGATCTAATGTTAATGTTTCACTAACTACCATAAAACCAGAGACAGGTATCTGGTTACTGCTTGGCACTATCCAATTATGTTTTTTAAAAAACACATACAGTAGGGTCTCAACATTTGCGAGGGTTCTGTGTTCAGAACCCTTGTGAATGTTGATTTTTGTGAACCCGGGGGGGTGGGGTGGAGGGCCAGGAGCCCTTGGGAAGCGGCAGCCAATGGTGCTGGGGCCCTGAGGAAGTGGAGACTGTCGGCTCTCCTGCCTGAGGCAGCTGCGGTAGCCACCAGTGCTCCCGGCCCCGGGGAAGCAAGGCCTCTCACAAATAATAATCATGTAACGTAACTAGGTCTTCTCAATATAGTCTTACATTGCAGATCAGAACTTAGTTTGTCCATCAAGAACAGTGTCTAGCACATATGCTGTGTTGGTTCTTGAAATAGGGGGATACTGTTGGTTGTGCTGTACACTTCTTCCTGTAGTCAGCTGAAGAAATTGAAACATGAAGGTAGATCTTGAAGTTAAACTTCACCTAGGAGTGAAACACTAGTACTTCCCTGTTGGAATGCAATTGCTGATTTCTAAGTGCCAGCAGCATTTCATTGCCGCTTAGGAGGGGAACAGTGCTGCACATCCAGGCTATTTCTAAGTCTTACCACATCTGCCTCTGAAGTATTTCTGAGATCATCCTTTTCAGTCGAGACATCCAAAACTCTCTTGCAGGCCTTATTAGCTTTAGAAGAGTTCTCTGAGTGATGGTACCTATTGCATTCCATGGCATGGTTCCAGACATGCACCATGTGTCCAGAACTAGGGAATTTGAAAGTAGGGTCTGTCAGTCTGGGCAGGTACCCTGGTTCACCTGTTACCTCTCTCTGAGGGTATAAAAGTCAGGATGGGCTAGTCTTCTCCCATTTCGTTCTCTCAGCTGCATGCTCTGGGTTGGAATCTCCAGTGTCTGTAGTTTTGGCTTCTTCCTACAAAGTCATAATTAGATGTAGCTTTATCGATAGTTTTAACCGTTTTTAATTTATGATGTAGTGTTTAGATTTAGTCTTTTTGGGGAAACCCACCCTCACCCCTAGTTACTCCTTTTGGGGACCTGCCTATGCACAGGAATCCAGGCTTCAAACCCTGTGCTTTCCTGCCTGCAATCCTTCTCAGTGACCAGTGCCCACTGGCACTGTCTCTAATGCCTTGGGGATTCCCTCATTGTAGCAAGGTGCAGCGTCTGTTGATGGTTTCCCAGCCATGCCCAAGAAGGGCGGAACTTCATCTTTTCAAATACTGATACATTTCGTTGTTGTTTACAGCACAGTTTCAGTAAGCCACATACACTGAGTGTGGCTCTCTGTCCTCCTTTGGTGGTGGCCTTGCATCACTACATTCAGGGTGCCAAATCACATCAGACAGCCCCCAATCCCCCCCCTTTTTTTTTCTTGTCAAGATTGTCATTTTTGTTTTAATTTATGCTAATGTCTTTGGCTCAGGGAGGGAGCATTAAAAGCATTTTACATCCTAGGTGATAAAACACATAGGACTAGTCCTGGTTAAAACAGCTGACTCTTTCAGACCAGGCAGTAGAGGCTGATGCATTATGATCACTGGCCCATCCAAGTGCCTCAATGTTACATAAATATTTATTTAACAAGCAAATTCATCCATTTTGGACAGAGCAATTACAGTCATTACTAAGTAAATATGTACTACGCTATGGCCCCTTTTCGTCTCAAGCGACGGTGGTTAGCAGCGGTGGTGAGGATGTATGGGCAGTGTTTGAGTCTGCAGCTTCTCTCGTGGCTTATCCGTCCAGTATTGGATTTGCACGGTCGATTGCAATAACCGCGCGTCAGTCTGTTTCCGAATTCCTTAGTCTTAGAGCTTTTCCTTCTAAGACGAACTTCTTTCGCATGGCTTGCACATATACTATTGATGGATGATGTGCCCTGTTGTAGCAGTCGTTGCCAGGTATATGTAATAGGTGATGTAAATAAGTAAAAATGATAGAGCAAATAGCAATGTTACCAAAACCATAAGGGTACATACTGGTTAACTGATATTACAAGTATTGTCCTGAAGCTTTTTTTTTTTTTTTTATGGAAGAAAACGTTTGCTCACATGAACATGTTGTCTTACATTTTCCACTTGCATACTCATTCAGTGTAAAACAGTCTGAGGTACTTTGTCTAATTGCTGCCAGGAGGCAAAAACATTTGGCAGTAAGCATAAAAATTCTTCATTAAAAACGAAGCATGCAGATTTTATTCAGAAGCAAAAATGTCAAGTGTCAGCAACTTTCTGGTCACATAGAAAATGGGTGAAGAGTTAAAAAGCTGGTTATCTTACTGCTGGTCTGTAGCACAACAATCTAACTGAAAATTGTCTTCATCCATATTATCTTTTACTGCTTGGTATTTTCCTTAGCTTTCTCATATCTTGGGATTGAATTGGTCCAAGAGGATGTTTATGAAACTTACTGATAATCACTCTTTTCCATTTATATGTTTTGGAGACATCATGTCTTTATTTTTGTATTGGAACATTTTCAGTACATGAAGATATATAGTCTGAATCTCCTTTTGCCTTACTGAAGAGGCTGTTGCAGTTACTTGACTGTTCCTTGATAATCCATATCACAAATCTTGTTGAGAAGTTCTCCAGCCGTCAGGCTGCTGAGTTGCCTACCTACGTTGATCACAGTTCTCTTTATAATAGCCCTTAACGTGTGAAGACTGTTATTAGGTCCTCTTTCTGAAGATTAAACATGTCTGGGATTTTTATGCCTTTAATAGGTCAGGTGTTCTAAACTTCTTTATTATTTTGTTGCTCTGCACTGGACTTGCTTTATTTTGTCCATCTCATTCTTAAAGTGCGGCACCAGAAGCTGTACAGAGAATTCCAGCTCAGGTCTCATCAGTGCCGAAGTGAGCAGAATTATATCCTGTGCCTTACATATGACACTCTTGTTTATGCATCCCAAAGTGTTATTAACATTTTTCCCAACCACATCACATTGTTGTCTCCTTTTAAGTTTGTGCTCCACTATTACGCCACATCCTGCCATCAGTACCACTTCCTGCTCACTTATTCCCCATTTAATGTTTATGCATTTGATTTTTTTTCTTGCAGAGTGCAGCACTTCACCTGCCTTTATTGATTTTTTTCTTGTTGATTTCAGAGCTCTCCAATTTATGAGGGCTGATTTGAATTCTCATCCTATCGTCCAAAGTGCTAGCAACCCCTCCCAGTTGGCTGTCACCCACAGATTTCAGGAGCATAATCTCTTCCATTATTCAAGTTATTTTTGAAAGAAAGTATTGAACAGTGCAAAACCCAGGACAGATGTCTCTGGATTCCACTAGATACACCCTCTCCCTGCCCATTCTGACAGAAAACCATTGATGATTACTCTTTGAGTTTTCCAACCAGCTGTGCACTTGTATATTAATTTCATCTAGACCGTGTTTCTGTTGTTGAGAACATCATCTGTCCCTGTGTCAAAAGTCTGTCTAATCTCAAGATAGATCACATCTACTACTCTCCCCAAATCCCCTGTCCAGTAAGACAGTAACTCTGGCAAAACAGGAAATTAAGCTGGGTTGGCATGATTTCTTCTTGGCAAACCCTTGGTGAAAAGCAATTGCCAACCTGTCATGCTCTAGGTGCTTACAAATTGATTCATTGATACTTTTTCCCTGTACTGAAGTTAGGCTTAGACATGGTCTACACTTTAAATTTAGATTGAGATAGCTACAGCGCTCAGGGTGTGAAAAATCCACACCTCTGAACACCACAGATGTACTAAACCTAACCCCTGCCCCCCACGTAGCTACAGCAAGGTGGATGGAAGAATGCTTCTGTTGACCTTGCTAACATCACTTGGGGAGGTGGTTTTCCAGCCACAACAGAAAAATCCCTTCTGTTGCTGTAGGGTGCCTCTATACTGCAATATTATGCCAGCATAGCTATGCCACTGTAGTCCCCATAGGTCAGGGAAGGCCTGACCAAACTATTATTCCCTAGCTCTTCTTTGTTCCCCCTTTTAAAGACGGGTGCTGTGTTCACCCTTCTTCAGTCCTCTTGGACTTTGTCCTTCTTCCATGATGTCTTGAACATAATTGGTTCTGAAATTGAAATATTCTCCAACCTATTGTTTTCCTGTTTTGTCTCATGTTCCTTCACCCCCTACCACAACCACCACCCCCACTCCCAGTGCTTTGTTGTTAATTGCGTTAGGTGGTCTGGTCACAATTAGCCTTTTTAGTAACCATTGAAGCAAAATGGGCATTAAACACCTCAGAATCCTTGTTGTCTCTCTTATTTAACTCTCCTCCTGACAAAATAGTGGGCCTTGGCTTTCCTTTGCCCCTTCCCCCCACAGTGTATTTCTGAAACCTAACATAAGAACAGTCATACTGGCGTAGCTAGTGTCTACACTGAAGTACTACAATGGCACAGTTGTACCACTGAGACATTTGCAATATAGGCAAGTCCGTACTCTCCTTTTCAAGAGGGTTTTAAGTGTAGCTTTTCAGAGGGACTTGATAGAGCAGTTCTCCCATTGACAGAGATAATCCACTTCTCTAAGAGGGAGGAGCTAGGTGAATGAAGGGATTCTTCGGTGAGCATAGCACTGTCTACACAATTAAGGTGGATTTTTCATACTCTTCAGTGATGTAATCAAACCAACCCAATTTTCTTGTGTAAAACAGGGTCTTAAACTGCTAAGCATTTTTTAAAAAATTATCCTAAATACTCTGGAGACTTTTAAATACACTTATTCATTTTGTGTAGTTCCAGGAGTAGTTTGTTATAGCTTGTCTTATGGACTTTTACCATTTGAAATTGTTTAAATGTTGATGCTTTTATGTCTGACTTATCCCATTACAGACTGTTTGTGTTTTAGATGGCCCAGATGACTTTGTCCATGAGTGGAACTGAATGAAAAGTGATAAGAAGATATGTTTTTATAAAGTACTATAAGTGGAATATAATAAAAATAATTTCTCTTTCTGTTGTACCATCAGGAAAATGTCAAATTCAATACACAGTTTTAGATCACTGGCGTGAAGGATTTATTTACAAGTACGTTGTGTTGACTTTACTCAGTATTTCCAATCCCATTTCATTTTGACTTCTCATTCTTCTTACGTCATTGCTAATTTAATATTGACAAGAACATGTGTTACACTCGGAGACAAATTTTAAATTATTTTATACCTAATACTACCATGATAGCCATTTTATAAAAGTCCAGGTAGACTGTTGTGAAGTCTGGTAGTAAGGGAAATGTGCACCTTTATGTGGTGAAGGAGTTAGAGGAAATCTAAAGCGGTAAAGCCATGAGTGAGCTTAAGGGTATGTCTGTGCTGCAGTTAGACACCTGTGATTGGCCTACACCAGCTGACTTAACTTGAGTTAAAGGGCTGTTTCACTGTGGTATATACATGTGGGCTCAGGCTGCTGCACAGGCTTTGGAAGCTTAAGCCTGAGCCCAAATGTCTACGTGGCAGTTTAACAGCCATCAGTCTGAACCTTGTGAGCTCAGATCATTTACCACAGTTATGGGTCTTTAATTGATGTGTAGACATACCCCAAGAAGTCATCCCAGCCACATATTCTATGTATGCCACATCTTGTACAGAAAAAGTATTTTAGAAGTATTTCAGATAGCTGTAAATACTTTAAAAACATATTGTTTGCATCTATGTGCCTGTAAAGCCAGATGGCTTAGTTACATGATACAACCTATGCAGGGCTCAAAGAAAAAAGAAAATTGTAGCTAATACATTTTAGAAATTTCTAGAAACAGCTTTTCTAGACACAAAATTGTTCATAGCTTTAAAGTCATACTATTTTTAAATCTGCCAGAGAAAAAGAGAATGCTGTGTCCCCCTGTGGGAAACCTACTACAGGTTGAACCTCTGTAATTTGTAACTCTATCATCTGGCAACATCCATAATCCAGCATGATTTTAGTTTGCTGGACAGCCACTTATCATAGGTGTAGCCAAGAGTATTGAGGTCCCAAAAAGTTTGTTTAAAGCTGCCAGTCCTGGCTCTCAGTGTTTTGTGCTATGATTTAGTTATAATTTACTCCTAAATTATTTCTAAGAGCCCAGTAAGCAGTGGAGGTGTTGGTAATGTGCTAGACAATACTGACCTCCCGTGGTCCGGCAAATTCTTTTTCGGTACTGGTCAAGTCCCCAGGGTGCTGGACGAGAGAGATTCAAGCTGTAGTTTGCGTTTCAGTTGCATGATGGTCCCATTTCTAGCCCTTTACAGCTTTATACATCAGACTGTAAACCTGTCATTGTCCAAGAAGAAAAATAAGAAATAATTGCTAACCCTGAGCTTTGGATCTTTAGGTTTGGAGGACATTTGAAATGTGGGGAATAGGGGGAGGGCAACAAAACAAAACAAATTGCCAGCTGTTTGAAGCCCAGTTGTTGAAATCCTGTCTCCATTGAAGTTAATTGCAAAACCCCTATTGACATCAGCACATGTAGAATGCTGAGAATGGTCCCACCAGATACACAGGTTCCACCTCCCTGGTCCAGCACTCTTGGGACCTGAGCAATCCTGGACCAGGGATCTTGCCAGACCAGGGGACATTAGTCCCCTGCTGGCCTCCAGCCCCGCTCCCAGGCTTCCCTCCTGGGCACCAGCTACTTTCTGATTGCCAACCCCAGCCTTCTCCACCCTGCTCCTTAACCACGGCCACAGTCCGCTGGCCCCACCCACAGCTGTACAGCCCCAGCTGCAGGTCACTATTTGCCAGCCCCACTGTGGGCTGCCACTTGTGGCCCAGCCAGTCACAGCCATCTTCCCAGCTGGCTCAACTGTGGCTGCCAGGACAGGACTCCCAGCCCCCAATTCTCAGAGCTCTGCAGCTCTCTGGTCCAGCAATGCCTGTGCTTGTGGTGGACCACAGATGTTGCCAGACCAGAGAGTCACAGATTTTAGAGGTTCAACCTGTAATTAGTGGACTGTGCACAGGTGTGGCAACCAATCATGTACCGTAAGTTCTCACAGGCCTACAATTTGTCACATGGATTTCCCCTTTACATGTGGGGTAGTGCATTTAATAGGGAGGGTGTATGTTGTAGATTAAATCTGTGTACAAATATTTGTCATGAAGAAGATACATAAATTATTCTTGTATTTCAGAATAGGTCTATTTCTAATGTTAAGGTTTATTAACAAATTAGTTCTATAGCTGCTGTGAAGGTTTCATTTATCCTTATGGTGCAGTGATTGCAAATTAATAGTTGCCAGTTTTTAGTTCAATGTAGTGCTAGTTAGTGCTGGTGCTGTTATTCCTTAGGTCTTGTGCAGATATCCACTTTTGAGCCAACTATCCATTGAGTTTTTGCCCCATCTAATCTGCAAGTTCTGTGAACATAAACATGCTGTCACCTGTACATAATCTGGCATTGTGATTTTCTCGTATGTGTTTTATTGTCTAAAATAAAATAAATGTACTCTGATATAAAGACAAAGCTGCAGCACAGCTAAATAAACTGACAATAGCTCAGCATTTTTAATACAAAAAAACCTGATGCTGGTTTCACTTTGTTTAAATATGACACTAATTTTGTCTAATTTCCTTTCATATGTTTATGGTTGGGAGCAGACCTCCCCTATTTTCCTACCAGCTGTTCAGTATACTTGTAAATGTACTACTGGGTGTCCAAACCTTTTTGGGAGAATTTACTTGGAGCTTTTGCTGTGCGAGGTTTGGGCGCTTTCAGAATTGCCAGTGAAAGTTCAAGGCATCCTCTGTTGACATTTTTCTTGTTATGTTGGACCACCGCCAGAAGCTGGCATACCACCAGTGGGTTTTCTCGCATTTTCTGGTGCTGTGGAGAGGGAACGTGGAATCACTGATTTGAGGCTGCTGCTTTTGCTGGTCCAATATATGAGCTGCAGTGCGTGAATTCTTGCTGCAGCCACTCCTTGTTCCATGCACTTTTGATAGGCTTTCTCAGAACTTTGGACCCCTTTGGAACACAGCTGCCCCCTTCACATACCCCTGTCCGCAGGCCTGGGCTAGCTCTACACTTGACTCAGATCAACCTGATTATACCAGTCAATGAATTTTTCACACTCCTGCGAGTCCTAATTAAACTAACCAAAGCTGGGTGTAAACACCGGTGGTGACTGGCCGTGTGCCTCCCTCTGCCCCAAATCCTGCTCCTTCTCTGCCCTTGCTCTCCACCCCCTTGTTTCAATGCATGGGACAGTGCACTGTGGATAAGTATCGCACTGTGCAACTCATCGCCATCCAAAATAGCCTCTTTTTTTGGAAGTTTTGGCAATGTGTGACGGGGCAAAAAAGGCTGAGCTCACCTTGGTCCTCTAGCCCATGGACAGCAAATTGATGGCGTACATTAGAAACGCAAGTGGCAATTACACTGTGGGAAATTGCACCACTAGATTGCTACTGGTCATGTTGGAGTTGGAAAATCCACTGAGGGGGGCCATTGTCACGCAAATGCGTAAATTCAGTAATCTGAGGCTGTGCAGGACTGTAATTCTGAGCAATGTGCAGCATGCAGTGGAGGGCTTTGCAGCAGTGGGGTTCCAAAGCCACAGCAGAGCTCATCTGTAGCACACACACAACTGCGGTGGCACCAGACCTCCTTGTCACATCACTGGAAAGAACCACTTTTCTCTAGCTATGCAAATGGCGGTGCCCCCCCCCCAGGAATGCTGACCCACATCAGTGTTGGTTGATCAGGGGATGATACTGTCATCTTGAAGAACTGTCCAGAAAGCTGCAAGCAGGGACGTCCCTTCCCAAGAGATGGATTGCCATTAGCGATGTTGAAATGCCAGTACTGATCCTGGGGCATGCAGCCCATCCTTTACTCTCCTGGCTCTTGAAGCCATAGAACAGCCACCTCAACAGCACCAAGGAAGGACTCAGCTTGTGGCTAATCGGGGTGCAGAATGACAGTTGAACTTGCTTTTGGTAGCTTTGAAGGGGTGCTGGTGGTGGTTACTCACAGGATTGGTGTTCTGAACCAAAGATGCTCAGGCCCGTGTTCTGCTAGCCTGCATACTGCTGCGATTTGAGTCAGTGATTTCAGAAGCTTTGAAAGAGCAACACTTCAGTGAGGAACTAGAGATGCTGAACCACCAAAAAAGAAAATCAATGTTCTGCTGGTGGCATCTCACTCAGACGAAGAAAATGAACGTGCCTCGGATCGCTGTCAAGCAGAACTCCTCCTCAGCATGTGCGCATCCCCGGAATGGTTGAAGCATGAAGGGGTGTATGACTCTTGAGTGCACCTAGTATGGAAATATTTTGTGATGCTGGTGACAGGAATGCCTTGTAAACACCTGTACTCACTTTCAGGGGACTTTGTGAACAAGAAGTGGGCAACTTTATCTCCTGCAAATGTAAACAAACTTACTTGTCTGAGCAATTGGCTGGAGAAATAGGACTGAGTGGTCTTGGAAATGCTAAAGTTTTCCATAGTTTCATTTTTGAATGCAGTTTTTTGTACATAAATATGCGTTTGTGAGTTTACCTTTCACGCTAAAGGCATGTCACTAGAGTATTTGTATTAGGGGAATTAAAAATACTGTTAATTTTGTTTTTTACAGTGTAACCAAAATAGATATAAGGTTAGCATTATGCACTTTGTATTTTGTGTTATAATTGAAATCAGTGTGTGAAAATGTAGAAAGCATACAAAATATTTAAAATACATTGTATTCTATTATTAAACAGTGTGATTAATAGTATAATTAATCACAATTAACTTTTAAATCATGTGATTAAGGGTAACTTAATACTAATATTGTCTTTGTCATTGTTCTAGCAATGAGCTCCCCATGAGTGCAGGGATCTGCCTACACAGAACTCATTGCAAGAGCAGAATGTTACAATATGGTTAGGACATAACCATGTTAAAACTGGTAACAGGGAGGTAGCCATGTTAGTCTACTCCAGTGAAACAAAACAGCAGAAATGTAGCACTTTAAAGACTAACAAAATGAGTTATTCAGTGGTGAGCTTTGATCTGATGAAGTGGGTCTGTCCCACGAAAGCTCATCATCGAATAAATCATCACATTATAGCTAGCTACTTCAGCAAAAGTGCTATTATAGTGTGGACAGGGCCTCAGTTGTAGTAATCTCAACTTCTGTTTTATGCTTTGCTTATTTCAGTATGCAATAAACATTGCAGGAAATGGGCAGATAGGGAGTTGCCCAGTACAGACTTGAGAGTATCTGTGATGGTAAAATTAGAAACTAAACTCAATGTTTAAATTTGGTGTTTGTCTCATTTCACTAATCTGAAATGTGTGTTTTATATAAATGTCATCAGCAAGCTCTCTCTCTTTTATAGTTATCATGTAATTTCTGTTTTGCAGTAGCACCTAGAGGTGTCATGATCAGACTTGGGGCCTGTTGCAGTGTGCATGTACACATATAGAAAGATACGGTCCATAATCTGAGGAGCATACAATTTAAAGTGCAAAGAGGGATGCAGAGGGGATGAGGGTAAGGATGCATACAATTTTATGTGCATTTCCTCTTTTGTGTTGGTGCATCAGTTATTCCCAACTGCCCCTAATTAGCCATTAGGCCATTAATTGGCCTATTTTCTATTACAGCTATTACTACTAGTATTCACAAAGGAATATATGGTGGTAGGGGAGTTATATGCAAAACTCTGATTTCATGTAAATGGCTTCCTTTGTACTAGCAGTGAAGATCTGGAAAAACAACATCTGTATAAGGTTGCTGACAACCCCTTACATAAGGGACATCCTGTATTTTTTCATTTCTTTAGATAGGTGCTGTAACTGAAGGTATTGCTGCACCCCTGACTTTAAGTAGTTTCCATCATAAGCACGATTAACCATCTGTTTCAACGGCCCTGAGCACTCCCACTATACAAATTGTTCCACGATCCCTGGACACTATGCAACAAAATAGGGAGTTGATGGATGCTGCAAATGTAGGTCATTACTGATTATAAATATTAAAAATGATAACGATAATGGCAGGGGGAGTGGGAATTCTGTGGAAAACATACCTTATATTTTAAGTACAGTTTTGGCACCACTATTAGAAGTTTCCCTTCCTAAAGACTTTTCAAGAGTTTGTATATTTCTGCACGTGTTTTCTGAAACTTACATTGCTTCATTCCTACGTTTAGTATAAATATCTTTGAAGTGACACAGCAAGGCAAATTTTTGGCAGTTAGCTGCGATTTTAGGCACCAAAACTGAGATGTCTTGAAAGGGGGCAGTATTCTTGCTTCAAAAGGGTTGAGTACCTGCCCTGTCAAAATCAGGCACCTCTAAAGTATTTCCATGTGGGCAACCAAAAACTGAGCAACCTAAAAATCACTAGTGCCTTTTGAAAACCTCAGCCCCTCTTGTCAAGGAGGTGCTGAACCGGTGCACCTTGGACGACAGGCTTTGTCTGAGTAAAAAATCAGCACATACAGTAACATAATCAGCTGTGATTAGAAATCTTAACAATGACCTCTTAATTTCTGACTGCTTAAAAGCAGGCCTGGGGAAGTGTTCTGCTTAGAAATTCTGAAATCCCTTTTGCAGCCCTGGAAAGTGCAGCTGGCCCATGGGCTTTATTTTGAAAGGCAAAGGATCATTCCCATTTTGCAGGAACACTACCATTTACTGGGCTGCACCAGTAGCAATTTGCAACAATGGGAGGAGGGGCTACCATTTGACCTAGAATGCAATTTTCAGCTAATTAATAAAGTGACCATTAGTGCCTGAGGGGATAATAACAGGAATAAGAACAAATTACCGTGGGGTGCAAAGGAGACACAGGCATTGTATTGCAAATTTCTTATGCCACTATTCTTTTTTCAACAAATACTTTTAAAGTACCCCCACTCAACACTTGCTCCTTCTAGGGTCCTTGCAAACCACATAAGAATTAGCCCTTCAGAGATCAATCAGGCTCTGATTGTTGTTAACAAAGTGCCACCTGGAGAGAAATGTTACAATATACCTCCATTACAAAGCATTCAGTCTCTCTCAGGCTCACAAGTCCTGCCTACAGTAGAGGGGGAAAAAGCAATTGTCAGCACTGGGCCAGGCACCTGCAGTTGCTTGTCAAATTCTCCATGCCCATGCACAAATGTGCTCCGGTCATTTCAGGGAAAAACAAATGAAAAACAGGCATGGGAGTGAGGGTTCTGGGTATAAAGTCCAGGGATCTAGAGGGGGATACCTAGTAGAGTATCCCAGTCATTGCCCAGTACTCCCGCAAAGCAGTGGACATGGTCCAGAAGAACTCTGCTGGAGACGTAACTTAAGGGAGAATTTGAAAAAGGTCCTGCAATCGCACATGATCCAGTCAGCTTCCCCCTCCTGGTATGGTGGATTTGTATTCCCAAGGTTGCATGAGCATCCTTAGTGCCATTATGCCTTTGCTGCCTCCAAGCACATCTCAACAGTGCCCCCATCCACAGGAGTTTGAATAATACCATTGCAGCTCAGTGATAAGGACTGTGGGCAAAGCGGCTGCACCAATGCGGTGACCTGTTGTGCTTCAGCAACTACTCTGACCAAGGCTCCCACTCTGTTTTCTGCCCCTTGTACTGAGCATCCCATGGGCAAATGCTCGAGAAGTCTCGTAATTGTCTTTGCTAACTATAGCTGTATCTAGTAACAGAGAGTAAGCCATGCTAGTCTATACGCTATCAAAACAAAAAGCAGTCAAGTAGCACTTTAAAGACTAGCAAAATAGTTTATTAGGTGAGCTTTTGTGGGACAGACCCACTTCTTCAGACCATAGCCAGACCAGAACAGACTCAATATTTAAGACACAGAGAACCAAAAACAGTAAGCAAGGAGGACTGTCTGTGCTGGGATTTTATCCCCTGGGTTGTAGCTGGACTGGTGTGAATCATTCTGCCTGTAGTCCCAAAGAGGTAGCCATGTTAGTCTGTAGCTTCACAAATAACAAGCTGTCCTGTAGCACCTGAAAGACTGACAGATTTGTTAGATCATGAGCTTTCTTGTGTAAGACCCACTTCTTCAGGTGACTGGAGAAGACACTTAGAACCCAGGGTTTATATAGCAGGGAGGGAGAGTAAGGCGAGGGAAGTGGGGGAAATAAAAGGGGGACCACTGGTGGACCTATCCTCCATGGAGGCATCTAGTTCTTTTTTTGAATCTTGTTAAAAGTCCTGGCCTTCACAACATCCTCCGGCAACAGTTCCACAAGTTGCCCGAGTGGTGGTGTGTGAAAAAATACTTCCTTTTATTTGTTTTAAGCCTCCTGTCTATTAATTTCATTTGATGGCACACACCCCCATGTTATGAAGTGTAAATAATATTTTCTCATCTACTTTCTCTGCACCAGTCATGATTGTATAGACCTCGATCATATCCTCCTTTAGTCATCTCTTTTCCAAGCTACAAAGTCTTATTAATCGCTCTTCACATGGCAGCGGTTTCATACCTCTAATTGTGTTCTTGGCTTTTTCTGAACTTTTTTCAATTCCAGTATAACTTGCGGGAGGGATGTAAGGGATGGGGCAACCATGTCTGCACATAGTATTCAAGAGGTACGCATACCATGGATTTATACAGCAGCAATATGATGCTTTGTCTTATTAGCTATACCTTTGTTAATGATACCTGACATGCTGTAAGCTTTTTTGGCTGCCACTGCACATCTAGTGGAGGTTTTCAGAGACCTAACCACAATGACTCCAAGATCTCTTTCTTCAATGGTAACAGCTAATTTAGACACTGTCGTTTTATGTCTATGAAAGGAGACTAGCATCCATTTCCATGAGAGCATTGAGCTGACTCTCAACAGAGAACAAAGCACTATTTCCCAGCGTATAGAGTTGATTGACAAAGTCATCGTTAGCAGCATAGCGCTCCCCAGCTGCATCATTGACAAAGCAAGGGCAGTGGCCTTGCTTCAATGCTAGCCTACCTAGTGGTGGCCACAGCTCAAGTAAACCAGACCCTGGGATTTCCAGTTGCTAATAGGTGTCCCTTCTGTAGTCTGCCTGCTGTGGAACACTTCCACTGTGCTTGTGCAAATGTGCAGAAAGCAACATGGTAAAATTATATAATCATAGAAGCTTTATAATAAAAGGATCATTCCCCTTCAGAAGGTATCTCCATCTTGCCTCAAGGCACAGTCTACCATCAGTTTCTCTAGTTTAGGTGATCATTGAAGTGATGTTTGTTGTTGCTGGTGTATAGACACAACCTCTGGGGCAGAGAGGAGGTGTTTCCCATTTAATTATTTCCAGTGTCTCTGGGGAGACAAACACCCCTTTAGTACATGTTGTATACATGTTTGCTCATTCCCTTTACTGATTCTGTAAGGCAAGACATTCAGTCAGATATTTGGTTTCATTAGTAGATCTCAGCATGCTTTGCAAAGGAAGTATTAATTATGCCCATTTTACAGATGGGGAAACTGAGAGACAGTAGTGAAGTGACCTGCCCAAAGTTCGGTAAAGTGGCAGCAGTTCCTGAGGAATTCTAAGTTTTGCTTGCAAAATACTTTAAATCCCACAACACTGGGCAAAATTTCATATAAGTGCCACGCTGCATACACTTTCTAGGAAATGTAGGATGAGTGCCTCAATCACGTCCCACAATAAACAAGCACATCAGTGCCTGATAAGAGTGGACAAGTATTGGTCAGATTTACAGAACTTGAATAGAGGGTGTGTGCCAGCTCTACCGGCTCAATTCAAGTTCTGCCCATCGGCGCATAAAGGTAAGGTATTATGAGAACTATAATTTGAATTTTCTGACATTTTTGTATTTCAAATGTCAGCCGTAACATATCGTGAAGTAGATCATTGCATTTTGGGGAGATAGATCTTAGTTTCTCAGAGTTGCAATGATAACATGGAGCCCCCAGCCTCAGTCTCTCAGACATGTTAGCTCATGATACCCCCACAGAAAGCAGATACTGACCAAAGATACAAAACACATCTCTTTTCACCACCAGTCCAAGTTCCAGGGTACTTTGATGCAGGGTTTGGGTTCAACTTAGATGGCTGCCAGCCTTGTGAAAGGAGAACCGGCTCCCAATCTGGATTTAGAAGGATTCTAACCTCTCACACTTCATAGGCATTCACATCAAGGCTTTTGTACTGGGCCCCCACCCCCAGAACAGTCAGTAACATTTTTTTGGATAAACAGAAACCTGAATGGGAACAACTGAGGATAAAGCAGATGCAGCAGGTTGAGAGGGAATGCAGAGTCAAGAAAGGGAAGGCACAGAGAAAAAGAGAATGCCCATCAGCAGGTGAAACGTTAAAAGCCCGGCTACTGACACAGGTTGTACAGGAGTGTCCAAGTCAGCCTGCCTGGGGGCACAGTGAGCTGCAACTGGTCAGGGCAGCTGTTGAAGATGCAAGGAACATACAGAAGGAAAAGGCGCCTGGCTGGTATGCCATTCAGTTACATAGGCAGAACTGGAGTACGGCTGCTAAACTGGGCTGTGGGAGGGATGTAAGACACCTGGGGTCCATTTCCCATGGAGAGAGATATAGTCCCCCTTTGTGCTTCTCCAAGGGTGGGTAAGCTGTGCCCCAGCTCGGGCTGGGAACACAGTGCACGGCAGAGGGTCTTGTGCCTTCCAGGGGAAGCTGCATTTATATTTTTTTTTCTTCATTTTTTACAGAAAACAGAATGGGCAGAGGAAGGCAGGGCAGGCATTCTGTGCTGAGCACAGCACCTTTATCATCTCCAGCCTGGTCTGCATAGTGGTCTAGCAAGTCAGACACTGAACCAGGCATCAGGAAACCAGAGTTTTTATCCCTACTTCTGTCAGTGACCTGCTGTGCAGCCTTGGGGATGTGACCTCGCTTTCTTGAGCTTCAGCTTCCTCTCCCACACTTTGCCATGCGTGCCTGTTTAGACTGTAAGTAGAATCCTGCATGGATACAAAATTGGTATTTGCATCAGTAAAAATGACCTGTGGATATTTTTGGTTTTTCTGGGCTTACGTTATAAGCTCTTGGGAACAAGGATTGTCTCTCACTAGATGTTTGTACGGTACACAGCACAATAGTCTCCTGCTCACAGCTTGGGCATCTGGCTGGTACTGTAGTACACAGAATAACAGTAGCTGTCTAAAACTGAGATTAAACTGTTGAAATGACAAAATGAGAGGCCACTTGAAAGGGGGAGGTCTGCTACTGCCTGAGGTGCTCTTCCCTCCTCTACAAAATGGAGCTCAGGAATGTCTACGTCGCAGAGGGGGTGTGAGAATTAATGTGGAAAAAGGGGCTCGAGGAGCCTCAGACTTACCAGCGCTAAGTCAAGTGTTCTGATTTACTTCCATAAAAGCTTCAAAGGGGGTGCCACAGGAATTGGTGTTGGGGTTCAGGGGCAATCTTGGCACCTGTGAGAGACAGTTACAGATCCAGGTCAGCAAAAGACAGGCAACTGGGAACATTCAGCATGTGGGAGGGAAGGGGGCAGAGCATCCCTAAACTAGCTTGGCAGCCCCGTTGGGGTTTGCAACTCAGAGGTGGAGTATGACTGCACTGAAGGGTCTGTTCTCCTACTGGCTGGGTGTGTATACAACTAGTAGTGTTAAAAGGAGGCACCTGTGAAAATCTCACCCACATCAGTAGAAAAAAGGTGCCCTGATGCTACCATGACCTATCAGAAGGCTTTTGTGCATGAACATTTATGGAACACAATTTATATATTTAGTATTTGTACACCTCCGAGCCACTCTCCTCCTTGTGAGGCACAATCTAGTCAGTACCTTGCCATCTGTCATGCAAAGGTGTTTGGGAGCTCTGGGAGAGCATCCTTACACAGCCGGCCAGATGACCCAGCATAAGTACATAAATATAAAATGAGATCCCTGCCTGTAACTTATTTACTTACTGATGCCTGAATCCTTTAATACTACTTGAAGCCCAGCTGTGGCTGAGCTCTCACTGGTAGGGATGTTTCCCTGATTTTCTTCTGTAGCTATGGGCTCTTTGTTTTTGGTAGCCATCTTTAAACTTTATTTGTGTGGCAAGTAAAGTTATAGCCCATCTCACAAGGTGTTTGTGGGGTTTTGTTTAAGCCGGTGTGGGTTTGGTTGCACTCTGTTTAAAAAATAAATAAATAAAAAGCTGCAATAATCAATTGAACTGGGGATCTAGACACCTAGAATGTGGCAATCCCTGTTAATTAGTGTTCTTGGGAAAACCTGCCCATGATGAAAATAAAGCCCCTGTCGTTAAAACCCACTGCATTCTCCTTTGTGCCTCTGAATGTTGTTAACAATGTTGCACTCTGGTTAAGTAAAAATCTAAAACTGCAGTGAAGTGTTAGTAATCGGTTCTTGAGCAGATTCCCTAATGCTATTCACTTTTTCCTGCTAATCTTCCTGTGTGAGCTATAACAATGCAGCACCAAATGAGAAGGAAATGTCAGGTTATGTTTCAGGGCCAGCCTCCTGCCCACCCTCCATCTGTGCTGATGTCAGTGCTTATTGGAACATATGCTGCCTGTTGCTCACTAGCCATCTGTTAGCTGAGCTGATGAAGTGTTCGGGTTACTGTGGCAACGGAAACCTTGATTGCCAGTGGCACCGCAAACATTTTCTGCTCAGGTTTCACTTTTATCTGTGCTCTGGAATGGCAGCCCAGGCATGGTGTGGGCTAGGCTGCCAGAGCCTTTCCTTGCGCTTTTAGGTCAAAGTGGTTATGGTGGGAATTCACGGTACAAATCTTAGGCCACATGTAAAAGACTGTAACCTCATTGATGGGCTCATGACACCCATTGTTAAGCTGTCTAAGTTTAAAGGCTGACTTCTAAAGATCTAAGGATGGGCATTCTTACTTGTAGGCAGGAGTTCAGATAATCAAAGTGGCAGCATTGAATGGCACCTCTATCATCATCATCTGCTGATGTTGTTTAGCAGCTGGTTTGATGAAAATCGATATACTATAATTGGCTTTGAATGGAAACACACAGTCACTGTTATCTTGAGGAAATACATGAGATAGCAGTGCCACGAAGCTAGAGGGACAATTTTGAAGTTGAAGCAGGGTTTAGAGAGGGCAGCCTTCACAGCAGAAGCAATTAATTTATTCTGTAATCACTGTATCTTGGGGAAGGAAGGTCTGGTCAATCACAGGCATTTCAGGGACAGTTAAATTACTTACTTAGTTATTCCTCAGCCTTTTTATATCCACTTGCAGAATGATGGCGATCTCAAGCAATAACAATAATAGCGGATCTCTTTATGCAGAACTTTCTCTCCTTAAAACTGTCAAGAAACAGGAATCAACTAACTTCCCAGTCAGATTGGCAAATGTTATTGCCATTTTACAGGCTGAGAAACATCTGCCCTGGCTTCAGAGAGCCTGTCAGCGCTTAGATTAGATCCCAAAAGTTCCTTGCTTCCCACCTGCAAATACCTTTGCTGAAATCATAAGAAAACATCTCCTCCTCCTTACATGCAGAGCCTCACGTGACACCAACAGGGCTGCCCTCATGGAATGAAGTAGACTAGTCAATGTCCTGTGGTTACTTTATGACAGGTTGAAACCTCCCTGGTCCTGGAACCTTGGGACCTCACGGGTCCTGAACCAGGGAATTTCTCAGACTGGGGAGGTCAGCGCAGCCTGGGGCTCCCTTTCTGTCAGCCAGCTGGAGCTCAGCTGCTGCTGGGGGCTTTACTTTCCCCATGCAGCCCCTCTTCCCTGATTTTCTCCTGCGGCTGGGGGCTCTACTTTCCCCGAGCAGCAGATGGGGCCTCCCGTATTCCCTTTGTGATTCCACTGCTCCCCAGCTGCTGGGGGTTCCACTTTCCATGGCTATTCTGCTTTCCCCCAGCCTCCTAGTCCAGCAATGCTGCTGCACAGACAGACCCACTGGTTCTTCTCATGAGTGCTCCCACAAGGTCACTGACAGTGCCAGACCCAGATTGTAGCTGGATTAGGCAAATCTGGATTAGGGAGGTTCAGCCTATGTTGTTATTGATTGCTTGTTTGTACTACTGTAATGCTCAGGAGCCTCAGTCATGGACCCAGAATCCCTTGTCTGGGTGTTGCACAGACTCAGAGCAAAAAAAAGACTGCCCATGTGAGGAGAGGGAGAGATTCGTGTGGCTAGTGAGTCCAGGCTTTTAATGTGGGATGGCGATTGTGCTCAGTACAGGTGTAGCTGATTGATTGAAATGTAAAGGCCTGTGATACACAAGTGTTCAGCCTAGATGATCTAATGGTTCTGTCTGACCTTACACTCCATGAATCTATGAACTATTCAGCGCCTTGTGCAAGAAGCAGCTACTCAAACTTTACCCTCTGTGTTGGTGTTCTTCAGGGCCTTCAGCCCCTTCCCTTTCCACCCTTGCTCTTTTGTCCTTGGCTGACCTCATTTGCTCTCACAATATCATACCACCTTTATGCAGATATCCCTCCATGTATCTCTCCACTCCTGGCATCTCCCCCATCTCCAGAGTTGCATTTCTTCCTGTTTTTCCATTATCTGCTCCTGCATATCCCCTCCCTTTCTCAGTGTACAGCTGGCTAAAGCCAAGTTACCTTCTGTCCTTCCTATTTCCTCCACCACTGCTGACAGCTCCCCTGCCCTCCTCGTCAGTCTTAAGTACAACCTTGAACTTAACTCTTTCCAGTGCCTTTTCTTCTCACCTCACTTCCTGGTTCTCACCAAACCTTGTCACTTCTTCTGTAACACAGTTCTAAACTCCAACTCTTCCATCTACATCTGCCACTAAAACCCTCGTTCAAACCATAGTTCTCTGTCTCTCTTTCTCTCAGACAGCTTTCCCTGTCTTTATCTAACTTAGGGCCCTTGAACTGTAAATTCTTCAGGGTAGGGGCTGTCCCTTTTTCACCCTGGGAAAGTGCCACGGAAATGTAGGGTGTTAAATAAATATTAAATAGTAATACTGTGTGCTGAAAGGCTGATAATGTGTGTGATTGGATTAGATTAGATCTGCTACATATCGGCATCCTAGATAGTAATGAAGATAGACTGCAGCACCTTAACGAACTTTTTATTCCTAGACTTTGATACGATGAACCTGACTTTTAGTTACACTAAGGCCTTTTATGCCCACATGAAGGTCCCTGTGTACTGCCAGAGCAGTGTAATGGGGACTTAGTGTAAAAGGAGAATCAGGCCCAATGTCTATTTTTCCCCCGTGTGTTGTGCATTACTCACCTTAAATGTGGCAACTCTTATCTAAATGTTATCAAAACCACAGTGCACTTCTCATGGGGATTCTATGAATAAGGATCCCTCTAATAGCACAGATGTTTCCCAATAAAGTCTGTATTCATACATCACACTCCATGCCAGAGTCTTCTGAATGACCAAAACTTGCTGTATAATGTACTTCATAATCAAGGATCTGCCACATCCTACCAAGTGAGCTAATCAGGTCAGTTACCAGATTTCTTTTTCACACATTATTTTTCTTCTCGAAATGAAAACTTTGCCCTCTCTTCCACTTTCAGCTTTATAAGGCACAAAAAATAGAAAGTCAACTCCTGCCTCAGCAGACAAGTACAAGTCAAGTTATGCCTGCCATACCAGGGCTGAATTTGGTGCATATGTCCTAACTGAAGTGAAGTGTTAGTAAACTGGAAAATAGTGCTAGTAAACTTGCTTTGTTTCACTACAGACTTTGCATTCAGTCTGAGTTCATACAAGATTTTGCAGACTTGGGCCAGTTTATGGTTTCAAGTCACAATTGTGCAAAACTGGACAGTTTGCTTTGAGAGTTAGCATTCAGCTGGATCAAAGATAGGACATAAAAACTTGGTGTGAGAAGCAATCTGTATCCAAACCAAAGGAAAGATTTGCAGGAGAGAACTGAAAACACAGAGTTGTGCATGCAGAACTCGATGGCTGTGGCTACATGGAAAGTTATCCCAAAATAACAGCCATTATTTCAAAATAACTTCGGCAGCATCCAAATGGCACGCACTATTTTGAAATAAAATTGACATAGCAGGTGTGTTATTTTCATTCCAGTAAACCTTATTCCACAAAGAATAACACCTATTTCAAAAGAGAGACTTTGAAATAGGTGCTATTAAGGTACGGAATAGCACTGTTTCTAAATAAGCCATGGCCAATGGCACTTTCTGAAATAGCACTATGGACCCAGAAATGCTATTTCAAAATAGCTGAGTACTATTTTAAAATGCATTTTGTGTGGGGGCATGTTATTTTGAAATCCGATATTTCTTAATAGCTATTTTGAAACATCTTATTTTGGAATAGCGCTGCCATAGAGACGTAGTCCATGAGACCTGACTTAAACACATTTACTGATCTATTCGTTTGCTTAAAATGTTAAATTGTCCAAAGCCATTGAAAGAAAGTACAGCATGGAATTAATGAATGGCATTTAAATGCAAGGAATTGTTGATTAGAAGTTTTGGCGAGACTGCAAAATTTTCTTAAAATTAGATGAAGCCCCTGTATGTTGATTATCAGAAACTTGGGTGGATTAGACATTTCTGGGAGCATCTGGCAGTTTAGGCAGGGTGGCATCAAAGCTTTGGGCAGCATTATCCTCCCTGCATTGATCAGCATCATTAGAGCGGTTGTCACCACCACCATATGCTGATGTTGCTCTCTATCCATGTCCTCTAGGCACGGTGGCCCCTCTGAAGGACTGTAGGTTAAGCAGCACAGATTTTCTCACAACGTACTCACACAAATGTGATGTAGGAGGCGTGGAAACGGACCTCGCTGATGATTGTATAAAGCTGTTGGGTGGACGTAAATCAGGAATGTTCATTGTTAACTGGCTCAGACAAGAGTGCCACAACCTGGCTACAAAAATACACTTGTACTTGTGGCACCTTATCCTTAGCTTTGTAAGTCGGCATTGCTGTACTTGTTTCACTGGGGGCAGCCTGGTTTACAGTAGCTAAGAATCTGGTCTCTAGTGAATGTGAGAGCCTTTGAGGATGAGTTAGTTGGAGCTATGTTAAAATAGTCACAGAGAGGTACGAAGTAGTTGATACTTAAATGTCATTTTAACACAATCCCTGAACTGGAATTGAAGGTGGAATTTTTAAAAACACACAATCCATAAAAAAGCATAAGAGCAAATATAGCAATATTTCTCAAGTATGGCTATTGTGTCTGCTTTTCTAGAGTAAGCCTGGTCTTTCTGAAGCCCATGGGAGTTTTACCACTAACTTCAAAGGAACCAGGCTCAGCCCCATACGGCCCATAGACCGGGGATCCCCCCACCATACAAATTAATTAAAAGGTACTTTGGATAGGTGTGCAGGAGGCATAAAAAAAAGAACCCAGCTCTCTTTTACATTCTTCAGTCTCCAGTTTTCCAGCTGTCACGATGTAATACGGTCTTTCCGCACGTAAGTCCTTCCTATGTGCCAACAGAAGTCCTTTAAAAGGAAAAAGAGGAGCAACAAGCAAGTAATCCTGTCACACGATCTGCGCCAGTAGTTTGGGGCCTGTTTTGCTTGCAGGGGCTGTGAGCATGCTTTGAGGTGCACAATAGAGATGCCTTGTCCATTGAAGACAGAGTTCATTGAGCTAGACGCAGGCAGCACCAGTCCCAGGTCACAGCAGCAGCAGTAGCAGCAGCACAGTAATGGGCCCAACTGTTAACTGATTTAACACTCTGCCAGCTGCAGTCCCTGAGTTCAGAGAGGAGCAGCGGGCCTGTGTCTCTTTTGAATATTACCTTTCAGCCAATTAGACATATGTCACTTTCATAAAATGTTTCACGTTCACTTACGTAAGAGAGAGGGTTCTCGGGGGGGAAGGGGAAAGGGAGGTTATGTTACCTGCTTTGCTCCTTAATAAGAGTAAAGTTTAGGTTTTGTGGTCTTAGTAGCATTTATTTTTGGTTCACATTAAGCATCTTGATGAAACTGTAGAAAATAGAGCGTACCTTCCATGCTTCCGAGGACTTTCAGTCAACATAAGGATGGGTACAGTTTGCAATTTACTGTTTGGGGTAGTTTTTGTTTTTGTTTTTTTTTTTATAAAACTACAGGTGGGACAGAAACAAAAGCACACATCAAAATGGGCCACTTCTCCTCTCCTGAACTTTGAGCATATTTAGCTCCAGACCTGATTTGGCTTGATCTGGAATCCCACATTTAAACACACTCAAACTATAGGAGAGTTTGGATTGTGATCCAAATCCAGATCTGAGACCACATTTTCAGCTGGTATAAATCAGCATCATTCCATTGACTCCCCGAGAGCAGTGCTCACTCAGCGTTGGAGGCTGTGGTCCCAGATCTGTATTTTGATACAAGTCCAAATACTGACTTTGCCCTCACAGTTTAAAAATGGATGCCCATCATTAAGTTTTATAAAGAAGTGAAAAGAAAAATCTCTGTAAAATGAACAACGGCCCAGAGAAACCCTTCAGAAGATTTAGTTCGGATGATGGATCTCTATCAACACAATATTATCTGACTGAGCCTCCTCATGCCCAAAGTATCACTCAGTCACTCCAGAGCCAGTTTTTTGGAGCAGTACTAGAGCTGACCTAAGACTGGAATTTTCATTTTGCAGGAAATGCTGAACATTTGAATTGGAACAACAAAAAAGACATTTTGAAATTTTCTGCCGAGTAGAATTTCCCAAAACTTTCATTCTAAACCTTCAAATAATTTAATTGTGATAATGTAAAAATGTTTCATTTACATAGTCAATTTTGTTTCGACTTGTATACCACATTGAAATATTAAATAGCATAAATATAGCACTTGATTGTTAAGTCCATGATATACTGCACTGTTAAATACCAATATAAATATTATATGTAATGTAAAAGCTGAAGTGAAATCAATCAAAGTAACATTGAAACAAACCGTTTTACCTTATCAAAATGAAACAAGAAAGACAAAATGAAACCTTTTTTTCCCACCAAAAATGTCTAAATTGACATGATCCTGTGAAATGTTTCGATTTCAACTAAGCTCCTTTTTTCCCAAAGAAAACTTTAAACTGGCTGTAGGAAGCATTGACAGGGCTATGGAGTGATACTACTGAAACTGAAATGCAAGAATGGTTGGATGATCTCAAAGTCAGTTGAAAGACCTTGCTTGAGCGGATGAAATGAGGTGAAACATCAGCAAAGATGAGATATCCTCAGGCAGAGCCTGTTCAATACAAATGAGTGTCATCCTGCTAGAGGGGAACATATTCTGCATTCCTTCTTTAGCAAGTACCCAAACAGTAATGGGAAAGGGAAGGCAAATATGTTTCATGCCACCCAAACCCCCTGTTAGTTAACCAGAGGAAAGTAAAAGAAAAGTAGTCAAGTGAATAAGGTCAGCTGAAGAAGCGCTCTATGGATAGTGGAAAACTTGTGTGTCTCTCAGATAAAAATTGGTTCAATAGAAAGGTTTATCTCTTCCATCTTGTCTAAGGCTATTTTTAACTACTGTAGTAAAGTGACTTGTTACGCAATTGCAGCTAGGCTTGTAGCTTAGGTCAATTATCTGCGATGCTTACAGCATGCTGGGTCAACAGGAGACACTCTGCCATTGACTTACCTTACTCTTTTCATTTGGGTTAGAGTACTAAGGTTCACTACAGAGCAATCTGCCGTTGATTTGGTGGGTCTTCACTAGACTTGTTAAATTGACTCCAAATTAAATTGATTGCTGGAGCCTGTCTATACTGAAGGCATAGCCAAAGAGTCAGATGAGTAATTTAAGATGTGGGGGGTGGGGGCAGAAATAAACAGCTCAGCAGGACACAGAAATGGCTGGGAAATTCTAGTTTTAAGATTGCTAATGACTCCTCTGTGGCCAAATAGGATTCAAAAAATAATCTGTGTAACCTGCCCCATGTAAAACATTGATTTAGCAATAATTACATGAGCACCTGGCTCCCTTAGGCCCAAATAGATATTTCATGTGACACAAAAGAGATTCTGCTGGCTGCAAATGAAGAAGGAAAATGATAATGCTCTCAGGAACAGAACTGGTTGGAAGACATTTAATTTCACAACAAATTTCAAGCTTTCAAAATTTGTTTTGGTTCCTGGAATAAAACCAAAATTATTCAGACGATTTCAGTAAGTGGAATTGTGTCAAAACATCTATTTTCAGATATAAAAACACAGTGTTTTTTGTTTGTTTGTAACACACATGGCTTCACTGGTCAGAACCAACCAGAGAACCTTGAACCAAAAAGAACCTTCTCAAAGAAAATGTTGTCAAAATCGATCTCTCAGTGAAACACGTCTGCTTTGAGAAAACAGCATATTTAAGTGAAATTTCATTTCCTCTCTTGTCAGCAGTGTTTGTCACTGTGTTAAATGAAATAGACCTAATATTCAGACATTAATCACCTTTGTAGAGCATTACTGCCCTCATGACCCCCATCTTGTGCATGGCCATGTCTACACTAGCAAGTTTTTTCAAAATATTTTTCGAAAGAAGGGGCTCCTTTCAAATATCCAGTGGAGCATCTATACACAAAGGCTGTGTCTACACTACCACCCTCCTTCAAAGGGAGGATGGTGAGTAGGGTGTTGGGAGTTTACTAATGAAGTGCTGCGCTTCATATGCAGCACTTCATTCAGCAAATTCCCCCCCACGGCAACTTTGAAGTGCCGGCTCGCATCTAGCCGCAGCTCACCCACTGGTACTTCAAAGTGCTGGGGCAGCTTTGAAGTCCCTTTAGTCCTCAAAATTCCCAGCCCCAGGGAAGCAGCTGCAGTGGGCGCTCCCCTCCTGGAGCCCCAGAAAGTGATGCCCTGGGTGCTCACCCCCACATCCCCAGCCTCCAAGGGCCTAAATACGGGACAATTCATCCCTCTTAAAAAATAAGTCGGGATGCCTTTTTGGTGTCCCAAATACAGGACTGTCCCCCTACCCTCAGATAACCTGTTTGACTTTGTACGGAACAACTAGAGCAATTAGTCAAGCCTGGCTACAGAGACAAATAAAGAGGAGAATTTAAAAAAAAGAAAACACTATAAAATTGCTGTGGCAAATTGCTAGGTGAGAGTAAAAACTTGAAGTAATCACTTAACTCTTAGTAGTTGCCTTGCAACTGATAATTCAGCTGGTATACCAAGCCAACAGGGTAAACCTTAAGCACATGGACAAGAACAAAGAAGTTCTAGGACCATTGAATTCAGTATGGAGATCAGATGAAGACCCCTAGACCTTGATAAAGACACCCAGACTTTAAAAGATTGTCCTGTAAATCAATTACAGTTGCCTTAGAGAGCAGAACTGCCTATCACACAGGTTAATAAAAGTTCCAATGTCTGGGAGATGGATCTATCTTTACAGAGGACTGAGCAATCTATAAGTGACTGGTCATCAGAGAAAAAAGAAAGGGCATTCAGAGGCAAACATCCCCTTTCTGCATCTAGCACATCACCAAGGACAAATTCACTTGTGGTTAAGTAGATTTTCAACTATGATGCCCTAAATGGGGACAACAACAGCTATGGGACATCTGCCACCAGTGATTTGCCCATCAGCCTATAAGCTTTTATTTGCCAATGGAGAATACAAACACGGCACTGAAGACAAGTTGCCTTTTAATTAGAATTTACTCCCTTATATTCCCCCAGCAATTTAAGTTCCTCCTTCACTTCCTGTTTGAATCTCTTGTCGAATATTGAATTGGTACACTGTGTCATTCTGTCCAAAGATGGCCACATCTCAATGGTGAGTCACAACAGATGGACAGTTCCTTGAATTCAATGGGAATTTTGCCTAGCCTGGAAAGACTTGAGTAAGAATTGCAGCTTTTGACCCAAGTGGCTCGATCCTGCAACTAGATCCATGCAGTGGATGTTTCTTGTGCCAGTACAGAACAGAACTTCCTAACTTTAGTTAACCTCACGTGGGTGAAAGTGTCTGTCTGTCTGTCTGGAGCCATTTGCAGAACTGAGGTTAGTGTTTGTAAGTTTGTCAGGATAAAAGAGATTGTTTCGTGAACGCTTTTAAAGGATTTCATTTAGTATTATCACTATCATTTTCGATCTGCAAAAGTGGTGCTGGGCTGAGTCACTGAGGCTGTGTCTACACAGCAAAGTTATTTAGGCATAGCAGCCACTATTTCAAAATAACTTTGTAAGCATCTACACAACGCAACCACTATTTTGAAATAATTTCAGAATAACAAACGGCTTATTTCAAATTCAGTAAACCTTATTCTGCAAGGAATAGCACCTGTTCTGAAGTAGATATTTTAGTTTTGGGGCTGTGCAGGCAGAGAATGGGGCTATTTCAAAATAAGCTATTCCAGAATTGCTCATTTTGAAGTGACGCTGTTGTATAGACATAGTATTTCAGATTAGAGACCCTGCTTTCAGGGGCTCTAATCTGAAACAGGCTCTATTGTGTGTGGGCAAACTATTTTGGAATAAGTTTTGCTTATTTTGGGGCTTCCCTGTAGTGTAGACGTGTTATTCCAGAATAGCTTGTTTTGGAATAATAACTCTGGAATAAGCTATTCTGGAATAACTCTGTAGTGTGGACATACCCTGAAGGTTACAATTATAATAAGTTAGTAATAACACCACTGAGTTGATTCTGTTGGTTCTTAATGAACAATCATCAATTCTTTCTTGTCAGTAAATATTCCAAAAGAGACTGAAGACAGAGACATTGTTGAGGATTCCCAGGTATCAAGCTCATAAGATCTTTAATTTGCTGACGAAGAATGTTACACACTTGAAAATCTGTCTCTTACGAAGCTACCTTGTAAATATCATTATAAATGGAACAAGCATTGAAGAAAGTCATCAGGTTGGCATTGGGTGTTCTGTTAGTTAACTCAGGCCAGGTCTGTACTGCCACTTATTTTGGTACAACTTAGGTCACTCAGGAATGTGAATAAGGCTTAGTCTACTCTGTGCAGCACTGTTGATCTACTTCAGCTACACTACACTATTTGGGTCCCTCTATACTAGGAACCAACGTCAAAGTTAACTTCGAAGTTAAATAAAGGGAAGAAGGATTCTGTCGAAGGTGGGGTTTGCTTTCAAAAGAGCAGCATCTACACTGGCTTTCTTCTTTCGAAAGAAGCTCTTTCAAAATTAGAATATGCAAATGAGGTGCCAAATATGCAAATTTATAGCTCATATGCATTTTCAATTTACCTCATTTGCATACCTCTTTCAAAAGAGGAATGCAAGTGTAGATGCACCATTCTTGGTTTGGTGGAGTACCAACATTGATGGGAGAGTGCTTGGAGACTGATTTATTGCATCTAAGCAGACATGATTAATCGACAGTTGGTGGATTGATCACAACAGCATTGATCCCTGATGTAGTGTAGACATACCCTCAGCCACCCAGCTGAGTGACGTGTGTTACACGGACGAAAGCACCGGCGTTCACAGCATTATGTCAGCAGGAGAGCTTCTCCCACTGATACAGCTACCACCTCTCACAGAGATGAATTTATTCTGCTGATGGGAGAGCTCTAGTGGCACAGGTACATTGGTGTAGCTATGATGAGGTTACTCCACTGTGTAGAGTAGCCCCTAGGTGGGAAGCCACCCAGTACGTTGGCTTTTGTGAATCCCATTGTGAGATACCTGCCTCTCATCATTCATTGCATAGATAGCCTAGAGGCTTTGTGAATTTCAGTGATTTTCTAGGTACCTAAAAGTTGCGCATGACTTTACAGCCTTTTTCAGTGTATCAGCCCTCTCCCAAGTCGCAAAATCAAATGGAGACTGGAAACCCCCCAATGCACTGAAATGATCTCACAGTGCAACACACAGAAGCAAGCAGTCCAGCACTGACTTCTGCAGCAACATCAATCAAAGAAAACACAGAGCGACTACCAACTCCCTTCTCTCATCTTTTAGCAGTGTGAGATACCTTTCCTTGGGGCAGTAGCTCAGACTGCAACAAGCCAATCATTTAATTACAGCCCCAGACTCTGGAGAATGTGGGTTCCACCATCACAGGGCTGCTTTTCAAGAAGGCATCTGTGCTTAGCATATGGCAACTCTTTATTATAGCTGTTGCACTGAGAAACAACAATTCCCATGATAATTGTTTCTCATCGAGCAAGATGCTTCAATCTCTGTTTCCCACAACATTCTGCTTGTCTGGTATGTGTGTGCCAATGTCATCACAGTCCTAGCAGACAGTTGTCTACGTTCTGTCATTACCGAGGGTAAACAGACATGAATTGCATTGGCAGGAGGGGAACTGCTAATTTAGCCTGTCTTTAGTAGTGAACCGCCAAAGGAGTATTGAATAATTTGTGGGAAATATTTACAACTCTCCCTCCTCCCACAATCCCTTTCTTCAAGTGCACATTGTTTCGACCTATTTCATGCCTCTTATTTGCCAAAATGTGGCATAGGCCCTCTTTTGTTTTGCTGGAGAGAACCTTGTGTTCATATGATGTGGGAATATTAATTCTGCATTGATTTTTCCAAAGGGAAATGTATATATACAGAACGATACTGACCTCGTTTGGAAAGTGCTTTTAGACCTATGGTTGAAAAGCATAGTGTAAGAGCTACTTAGGCTATGTCTACACAGCAGCCTTCTTTTGAAAAAAGCTGTTCTGGAATAGCTTATTTCAAAATAACATTTCTACACACAAAAATGCATTTCAAAATAGCACTTAGCTATTTTGAAATACAGCATCTGCACACACAGAGCCTATATAGAAAGAGGGCCATTGGAGGCAGTATGGCTTATTTCAGAATAGGCTCTATTCTCTGTCCTGACATCAGCTATTTCCACATAGCTATTTCTAAATAGGTGCTATTGCTCTTTACGAATGGAGGAGTCAAGAATCCCTAAGTAACTCCTCTACAGTGAACTCTCCCAGGGCAAAAGGAATCAAGGTAGGCCTTGCAAGAGATATAAAGACTGCGTGAAGGTTAACATTGCTCATGCTGTTTTAAAACCAGATCAGCTAGAGCAGCATGCGAAAGACCGAACAGGCTGGTGTGCTCTCATACGACACGCATAGGACAACTTTGAAGAGCAGCAACGCGTACGCTTCATTGATGCTCCTGAGAGGAGGAAAGCAACAGCAGCAGCCGCACCAACAGAGCCAGGACAGTCCCCTTGTCCCCACTGTGAACGCCCATACTGTTCAAAGCTTGGACTCCTCAGCCATATGCGAGTCCACAACTGATGAGCCTGTGCAAGCTCAAGACGTCATCGTTGGACACAATGGACTACCAGCTGCTGTTCCTCTTGCAATGAGGTTTACCACTTTCAAAATAAGCCAACTGCTATTTCGAATTTCTTTCGAATAGCGGTTGCATTGTGTAGACACGAGGATAGTTATTTCAAAATGACTTCGCTGTGTAGACCTGCTCTTGGTATCTGTATCTATAGAAGTTCCTTCACACCCCTCCCCACCCCACGTAGCTATTGATACAGATAACAGGGATTCTACCAATAGTTATGAAGCCTTAAAATACACGTGTAGTTTCACACAGATTGAGAAATTTAAAGGCTTCCAGGTCTTTGATAAAGAAAACCCCAATAGCAAGAACATTACTAAAAGACAAAACAAACAGAGAGCCAAATAAAAGCAAACAAATTAACCTACTCTCCAATACAGCTTCCCACTCCACTGCTAAAGAAATGCTATAAAATGAAATTAGCTCTGGCAAGACACCAGGTTTACCCTGTTTTATTTGAATGATGCTTAGTTACTTGGTTCCAAATTTTAGAGAATATTTTGGATCTGTTTTTTTAATTTAAGTAGTGTTTATAGTAATTAAAAGGCCTCGATTCTCAGCTGATGTAAACCTCAGGATGTCAGTGGAACAACTTTGGTTTAAACCAAGAGGGGATCAGGCTCAAAGGTGAATTTTCCAAGCCATTCCCATGAGAGCCTGCATATTCTCTTTTTGACCACCTTTAATATGACAAGTGGATGCAGGTGACACCTGAAAGTGGAAAGACAAAACCCTCCCAACAAAGGATGATGCTCAGAGCAGGGTGTAAAGATCACTGTTTGCTCCAAGGAATCAAAGCTTCATGTGAGAGGCCATTGGATTTAAAAATTAATAGGATTTAATCAAAAAGCATCAACCATGGCTGAAATAGGGCAGGGGTTAATCTTTTACTGCTGCCAGTACCATAGCTAAGGCTGGGCTACTCAAAATATGCTTAGGCAAAAGAAAAATTTGCTCTCGTCGAGTCTCCCTTCTGGCTCGTTCTGTGTGCACTGAGTGCACTTTAACTTTTCAAGGCAGAGGGGAAAATCTGCTACTCTTTGAAAATTTAGGTTCTTTTTGAAACACCAGGCCAGATCCTTGTATCCCTGGGAGAAGTCTCAGTGGAGCTTTGCTTATTAATACCAACTGAGGATCTGGCCCTAATGATCTTTTGTATATGAGGCGTCTATAAACACATTGAGCACCATAGCACATTTAAGTTAGATTGAGCTGATTTTAGCCATCTAGTTAATATTGTGCCAATTTAATACTACAAGTGGACCAAATTCAGCCACGGAACAAGCAGGCACAACTCCCATTGACTTTATGGGAAGCAACACCTTCCTTATGGCTGAATTTGGTCCCATATTTGCACTTAAAAAGTTGGGTTTGATAACACTGCTTTTATATTTGGCTTCATGCAAATAATTTCCAGTTGAATCTGTAGTAAAACTGCTCCTTAAAGCAGATGAATATGTAATTAGAAGAAATAATAGAGCAGTAGTCAGTCAGCTGCAAAGCTGATGCTTCATCTAAATGTGTGTGAGGCACTTTATTTAGCTGGCACGTTGCTCAAGTCTATTAAGTTAAATTATGAGAAGTGTTTTGAGGCCTTTCACACAGAATGCAAAGCTTTTTATTCCTTATTTACATATGAGAATGTATATGCATGAAAGATTTTCAACCCACGAATTAACTCCAGAGGAAAACAAATCAGCAGATAAACACAAAACCTGGGTTTGGGTTTGTGTTTATGGTTTTTTTGAAAGCAAAGAAACATCCTTACAAAATTTTCTGATTAATTTATTCAAAGAACTTAATTGATGTATCACAACACAGTGGTATAATTTACATGGCATTAGAGGATGGAAGTGCTGCGTTTATCAGGCTGACAGGCAACCAGCTGAGAGAGCGTCAAACAAGTCTGCCCTGCTGGTCATTTTTGTGAAGTTAAAACGTGCTGTTCTTTAACTCTCACCCCATACTGTTATTTTTAATAGTATAAGTAAACACGAAGCAGTGCTTGAATAGAATACAGTACTTCATTATGTATTATATCAAGTTCTAAAGATAATCTAGCCATAATAGAGATCTAGATAGCTCCAAATTTTGTCATAAATCACAAAACACTCATTGACTTTTACAAAACAACTCCTTGATGGAGCAAACTGTTACTAATCAGAAACTGTTTTGTTTTAAATGCATTTCACAAGGGGACCAGGGGAAGGAGTGTGGAAAAAAGCACTTAGTCCCAAAATCAGAGATCTTAATTCAATAAGCAGTGCCAGGTGATATAAGTATGATCAAAGTTGACATTCTGTGTGGATGTTCTCAACATGAGCCCCGTTGGCCAGCAAGGTTTTTGAACAGGCTAGTGGGATTTATGAATTCTTAGCACTACTTGTTACACTGGTCATTTACAACAAGCCGAACAAACCCATCCAGCCTGGATATTTGACTTTTACGTCAGATTAAGGAAAACAGCAAAACCAAAAGAGAATGAATGTAAAGTCTCCATAAAAGAGAAGGCAGAATGTGCCTCTCACTCTGTAAGAGCCTCCATCCTCAGTCCTCTCTCAGCCCTGCCCAGACACGTTTGCCAACTCTCCCAACCACCCATACCAAACACCATTAATGGCAATGGTGTCCAGTCCGAGAGAGCTGACAACCCTACCTGCCCTCTGCCACATAGCCACAAAGACTTCTTATATACCTGCAAAACAAGAGTTACACAGCTGATTCTGGAGATCATAATACCAACAGAGACTAAGAAAGGCAACCTGGAGGACTTTAAAAGAACTGATTGGAGTTTCCTTTACCAATACCATGTCTGTACAGTGAAACCCATTTATAATGAACTCAGATAAATGGAACTCCATTTAGATAATGAAGGAAAGTAAAAGCCCAGGTTGTTTCACTGTATTTCAATGTGCAGAATGTAATTTGAGTTAGAGTAAAACTCTGCTACACCCCTCACCTACCCCACTCACCCACAAAGCTAGTCTTACATTGGTTTGAACAGGGAAGGAGAGAACCATGTGGGAGTGGATTCTTCCCCCTCTCCAAACCCACAGGCGAGCTCACTGTTATAGGGCTAGCTGCACCTCGGTCCTATCTCTAGGCTTTCTGAGTGCATCCATCTTATATCAGGCTTCGTGCCTTTGTAAGGCAGGATTCTGTTGTTCTCTCCCTTCTAAGCTAGGCTCTGGGCTACACCTTTCTGTATATCAACTGTGCTTACCCAAAAGGTCCACGTGGATCCAGCTTCTGTGGTCCTTTCCTTCAGCAGTCTGTGCAGGGGATCAGACAGCCTTCTTAAATCAAAGTATTCGCTATTTTGCAGTAAGAATAAAGCTTTGATTTAATAAAGGATTTTAAAGCAACAGTCTACATATATGTTTATATTACCTAAAGGGTTTCTTACCCTGAAAATAATTTGACTTCTTCAGTCAGTGGATGGCTGCATTTTAGTCTGATTTCCCCAAATAACTGTCATCTCTCATGACGGAAGGTTCCTTTTTAATCTGCCCTAGTCCCTTTGATCCTCTGTTTCCCACATATTTTCCTGTCCTCAGAGGGGTAGCTGTGTTAGTTTGTAGCTCCAGAAAAAAAACAAGCAGTCCGGTAGCACCTTAAAGACTAACAAATTTCTTCATTAGGTAGATTCAGTTGGCTCACAAGCTCCATTAACCCCCTACAGCAGTTGTTAGAGTACTCAGCCAGAATCAGGACCAAAATCTCTGCACATGTCCTATGCAAAGGTTTGTAAGTGCATGATCCTTCAAGCGGTAGATACAGTGGCCCACAGTACCCTGAGCCCTGCCATCTCTGGGGCACATATGCAGAGCAATATTCTGAAACACAAAGGAGTTGTGAAGTCACACCTTCCTTTCAACAGCAGATCCACTGGGCTGCGCAGCCTGGATGCTTATACTGGTGGGTAGACTTTACCCACTGTGAAGTTGCTCTTTAAGGGAAAAAAATGGTCATGTGTAAGAGTGTTTCCTTGCTTGTTGGCATGAAACACAATTGTTAGCGACTGAAAAGGTGTTAGAGTACATCCTTTTGCCCTACAAATGTAAACTACCTTGTTGTCACAGACTCTTACAAAGGTTCGTTCACAATTTTTCATACTTGAAATCTTCTTTGTTCTTAAAAGAACAAGACTTACAGTGGGAATTCACTGGGCCAAGTATTGTATTTTTAGTTCATTTTAGAAAACCACAGGCTCTGAAATGAACAAGGAGGTTATGTGAATGTTCTCTTAAAGTATTTAGTTTTTGAACAGGAAGTAATCAAATAAAACATTGTCTGGCCAGCAGACTTTTGACTTTATGTCCAGCATTCTTGGAACCTGGTCGTATTTTGATGAAGAATGTTATTTTCTGTGCTCCTTTAAAAGCAGCTACTTAATACAACATGGCAAAGTAGAGTCTGGTTTTGTGCTGGAGAATTAAATTGGGCTTCATTTGATTCCAGCTTGGCATCAATTCCTTTGCAGCATTGCCTAGAATGCTCATGAAATCTGGTTATGTCTGGTGTATGAGGAGCAAGCAGATTTTCATTTTTACAATTATGTATTAAAAATTGAGTTGAATGGGTGGCAGATCATTTAATGGGCTACCTCATATTAACATGTCCCAGTACCACCTGGGTAATGATCTGATTTTGACCTTTTTCCAATTTTGACTATTTTTTTATGATTATTTCAGGCTAAAATGAAACAGATGCCTCTCGCTAAATGTTTGAGAGTCCTCCATCCTATTGTAAATGATTACATGGCTAAACATGCTGCTGTAGCAGAGAAAACAGATGCAGTGATAATTATCCCATTGCCTTGCATATCAAACACTAACCAGTGGTGCTGAAAAAAGGGGATGAAATCAGGACTGTGTAGGATTGGCTGTAATAGATCAGACCACCGGATAATGAAGTATGATGTTTTGCTTTCAGCCATGGCCCAGGCTTTGTGCTTCAGAGGAAGTAAAGAAACCTTCTTAAAAGGATAGATGCATTCCTGAGTCCCAGTTATCCCATTAGTTTTATACCTGTGACTCTTGCAGACTCTAGTACAATTTGCATGCGTGCAACTAATGGGATAATCTGTGCCCTGAATGTTTTTTTTAAATCCACTTACCTGAGTTATTGGGACAATTTAGTTCCTGCTGAAATCAAAAGCAAAATGACTTCTGACCTCTGATGCTGTAGTTCAGTTTGGGTTCTCAGCACTCTCTTTAGGTCCCCTGTTTCCCAGCTGTTTGTGCAGAATTGTGACTGTTATAATTAGCTCCACTCTGTTAATATCATGGAACATTAGCTACTGCCCGTGCACAGAGCCCTGTATGGACACAAAATCGGTATCCGTGTCCACATCTGCAGAAATGATCTGCAGATATCTATATCCACATCTACGAGTGCAGAGAACAATGGATATATAATGGCTATCTGCAAATTTGCATTGTTCTAGAGCCAAAATTTCTACCCACATTCATAGCCGCAAAAATGAGCAATGGATATTCACACCCATATCGGTGGATGCAGATACCTGCAGATATAAAGCAGATACCTGCAGATTTGCAGGGTTCTAGCCTTACATGCACAAGCCCAGTAACTGATGTTCCAAGACCTTCATGAGCTATGTCAGATAGGGTGGAATGAGCAGTATGTGTGAGGTCTTAAACCAGAGTGAGGAATGAACCCTTTAGCCAAAATCACTACAGCTGTTTCTGACTGCTACTGTTTTGTTGTTGCTGAACTCTTCCGATGATTCAATTGCAAAAATGCATATAATTAGCCCTGATGGTCTAATCTCTTCTGCTGTTTTACTTCAGTTAATTTAGACAGGGCCAAGATGCTGAAGTTTTAAAAATCATCTGTGAGGCTTATGGAGAATGTTATCCAACAAACAGGAGAGGATGCACCTGAGCCCTGAAAGGCAGGTTATTGCACCCAGTAATTCTCCACCTTCAGAACGCCCTCTCTTGTGCCAGCTGTTCCTCTCTCTGAGGATGGTTGTAAGCTGTACCCACGGCAGTATGTGGCGATCTGCTGATAGACGCCTGTATCCCAAGAGCCACTGCAGCCAATGGAGGGGAGCATGGTCCCATCATGCTCAGGAGCCAGCACGCTGGGCCAGCAGCTCCTGCCAGCAACATGGCGGCCCTGCCCTCAGCCACGTCCCCAGCACCACTGTTCTAGGCTCACACTGCCCAAAAGCAGCAGAACTGGTGGCGGTGCAGGCGTGCTGCCGGGAGGGGCTGCCAGCACAGGGTGCTGTCTCCTGAGCATGCCGGGACCATGCTCCCCTCCACTGGTTGCAGTGGCTCTTGGGAACAGAACCCTGAGGATCTACGGGTCCCAGTGTCTATCCACAGATATCCACATCTGTGGGTAGACAGTTCTATCCGTGCAGGGCTCTAATTCTATCCAGCTGTGATGTGCCTAGGACTACTGGGCTGTGGAGGAGTCTCCCAAGGGCAGAGGGGAAGTCCTGCCTTTTACGTCATTTCAAATTAGATTGGACAAAATATTTGGAAATATATTCCCGGCAGCCACTTATTCCTATGCGGCGATTAACCTAACAGATCTTTTGGGTCTGTAATTAAATCTGTATGTATGTTAGCTGTATGAGGCTATTTAGGAGCAGAGGGAAGAAAACATCTTGCCAAGAAGCGTCTTAGAGGCACTAGCAGAAATAGCTGCACAGCAGTCCTGGTGAAGCATGGGAAAACCAATGCTATCTTCACAAGCAGGCATGACAGAAAGAACAAGATGGCGGAATGCCAAATCTGCCCAAATCCTGTCCAAATAGGTGCCTAGCAGTGTGTAAGGCCCTGTGACTCTTGTGCCCACCCCAGGAGAAGGGACCTTGTTCTGAACGTGGTGGAACCCATGATGAGCTCCACATGGCCAGACCAGGTCTGGATAGTCCCTCTATAGTGCCACAATGCATTAGTGAACCGGTGATGGGAACTGCAGTGAGATATCAGTGTCTTGCCCCTCAGGGCAATCATATTTTCCTGCTCTTTCCTGGAGGCATGTGGCTAACCGGATGCATTCTTGCCCCTGCATGGAGGAGGTGATCTGAGACCATTTGACTCTGACCCAAGCCCTAGAGGGTTGGATTGTTTTCAGGCGTTGACCCAACATGTATAGCTAATCCCCTTCTGTCCGGTTACATGGTTCTGCCTAGAAGGATGGGGACTTCAGGTGTCCTGGCAGCAGGCCACTGAGTAGCTGGTGAGAGAGGCAATTTTATGTTGCTCCCAGCCATGAGGGGGCATGCCCAGCAATGACTGTATTGTCTAGAAGACACTGGTCTATATGGTATATGCTACATAAACCCATGCCCACTAGAGTGCTTAACTTCCCTCCCTCGCTCTCTCCATACATAAGGAGTTGACTTGTTCAGTTATCTAGACAATCTTGTGGCCAATGAAGAACACTTTCTACAACTTATTGCAATGAATGAACCTGCCCAGCCTCCTGCTTAGGTGCTCTTAATACCAGGTACAACATGGAGCCCTGAGATGGCTCCATAATCCCTCCTGCACAGGAAAGAGGAGCGCTGAGTGAGGTTAGAGACCTGGGCTGGAGGTAGCAGTATGGGAACTAGTTATAGGACAAGAAACAATGGCCTTAAATTGCAGCAAGGACCGTTTAGTGTGGACACCAGGAGAAACTTCCTAACTGTCAGGGCCGGGATAAATTGCCTAGGGATCATTGTTCCCTGGAAGCCAAGTGCTTGGATGGTGTCCTAGGAGAGGTTCAGGTGCTGTCCTGCTGATTGGCAGCGTGCCCACAGCTGGCTTTGTGTGTCCAATGGTGGCGCACATCTGCACTTATGGGGCACATAACAAAACTTATTTTGCACTTATTTATGGGGAAAAAATAAGTGGGAACACCACTAGGAAGGTTGTGAAATAGTCATTGCTGACGGCTTCTTAAGCACAGGTTAGACGGACACCTTCAGGGAGGGTGTAGGTAACACTTACCCCACCTCTGAGCGCTGGGGATGGCATTAGAGGACATCTCAAGGTCCCTTCTGCTGCTGTGAGTCTATGGAGAGGCAGGTGCCGTGGCTTGGCAGTTTGGGAGCTGAGATGGAGAAACAGCTTGTGGCTGCTGCAGGCACCTTGGCCAACAACGAGCACGTACTTGATCAGTTTGAACAGGACTGAGTGCTAGTGGGAGCTCCCGGCAGGCTGAAGGACCCATTTCCTGGAGTGCCTATGACCCTTGTCTCTCCTATCTGATCCATGCCTGGACTGGACTGTAAGTCATCTAGGGCACTGACATGTACTGCAGCAGCTCCTGGCTGGGGGATTATTAAAATATGTCCCTGTTGTAACTAGGCCAGATCCCTTTTTGTATAACCTAGGAAATTACTCTAGCCAGGTGGAGGCACCAAGCAGCCTGGGGTTTTTAATGTAATTTTAGGGGGGAGAGGGTATGGGAGGGGCGACTGGACCTCTCTCATTGCCATGTCTCAGAGGGAGAGCATTTCCCACGGAGGGTCCATGTTCATATGCCGCTCTGGAGAGCTGTCCCAGACACTTGGCTAGGGATCCTTTCTCCCTCCACCCCCAGTTTATCTGAATGGGATTAGTTAGTTTTCCCCAAAACCCAGCACCATGCCTGAAATGAATCAGCACCCACCTTAGCACAGGGGCCAAGGACAGAATGAACAATAGGAACTGTATTACTATGCTCTCTAGGTGAGGGCTCTGCCATTCTGGGAAAACTCATATAGCCTATTGTTAGTGTCATTATTTTCTTGTTGCACACACTCGTCTCCCCACACAAACACACACAGCTCAGCAGCTCTGTGTCTTCAGCAGCTATTTTCTTATCCCCTAGCAGAAGAAAGATATCAAAAACCATGGGAGCTATTGCAGTGTTGAAGAGGCTGTCCTTGATGCTATGCTAATGGTTTCAGAGTGGCCTGGCGTGGACCAGACCTTGTCACAACTAACACAGACCATCCAGGAACAGGGTCTGAGCCCAAGAAACTTCTCTGCATTCTTCTGCACAGCAGCAGCAGCAGCAGCAGCAGGGTGGGTTCAGCCGTAATTGCCTCCCTAACCTTTTATTATCATTTGACACTAATTAATATGCCATGTGCTCTTTTAAGAGCACAAGATAAGCATGTGCAGCTTTCACTAGCCAGATGGGAATTTATATTACTTGGGCCACACAAACTGATCTCATGTTAGATATTTTTCTTACACAGCACTGTGATAAAGCAGTCTGATATGGCATTATACACTTTGCTGTTTGGGTGCAGGGGGGTGAATTCTGCTTGAATATAATACACTTCTTCTCAAGAGCTACCCCTTGGGTGAGATCCCACTGTCCTTATTCAGGCTAAACTTCCACTCCCTTCAACAGGAGCCTTCTCTGAAAAAGGACTGCAGGGTTTGGTGCGTTGTGCACAGCTAATTCTTGCCCTCATCATAAAAGGGTTTTGTGTTTCCAGGACTCAGCTCCATCCCTCTCCTGGGAGAGGAATGTAGGTTGTAAACTTTGCATGTCGTCCTTTTGCACTTCCAGAAGGGAAACTAACATGGTGGCCAGCTAGGCCAGTCTGTCAAACACTTGGGCTCCAGGTCCCATTACTGCAAAGGTGTTAGGATAACATTCTCATGCTGATGGCTTTCTGCTCTTCAGCATCTCAGTGCTGGAGGTTTGCTTCTGAGCCTTTGAAATGCCCATGCTCTCACCTCCTCTCACACACATGGAAATCTAATCACGGAAGGAGGCAAGGGAGAAACAGTGAAGGGGTTGGAGAAACTGGCAGGGCACAATAGGCCACCCCCCTCCCCAAATAAATTTGAATTGATCACAAACTGGGATTAAATGTTAAGGAGGGGAGAGGGAGTCTGGGTAGATCAAGGGATTGGGTTTGAATGTGACCTTGCTCCCACTGAAATCCACAGGATCCTGTAACTCAGTGGAAACAGTCTCAGAGGGGGAGTAGCCATGTTGGTTCGTAGCATCACAAAAAACAAGCAGTCCTGTAGCACCTTTTAACCTAAGAAATGTATTTATTAGGTAATGAGCTTTCATGAGTAAGACCCATCTCTTGCCACGTAGGGTGTATTTTTGTTACAAATCTAGTACAAGTTGAATCTCTAATCTGGCACCCTCGGGACCGGCCCAGTGCCATATGGGAGAACTTGCCAGACCGCAGGAGGTCAATATTGTTTAGTACATTACCGACACTTCCACATTTACTGGGCTCTTAGACATTTAGGGGTAAATTACAGCTAAATAACAGCACAGAACATGGAGAGTCAGGGCTGGTGTCTGGAAACAAACTTTATGGGACTTAAATATTGAGTCTGTTTTGGTATGGCTATGATCTGAAGAAGTGGGTCTGTCCCACAAAAGCTTCTCACCGAATAAATTATTTTGTTAGTCTGTAAAGTGCTACTGGACTGCTTTTTTTTTTTTTATGGGACTACAGGAAGCTTGACCACTCCCATTATATGTAGTTGTCCAGCTAACTAAAATCATGCCCGAGGAGAGTGTTGTGGACCAGAGAGGTTCAACCTGTATTTCATGGAAATGATCTTCCCAGCATGGGTTGAAAGTAGGGTTCGTGGGGTTCACCCTAATGCTCTAAAAATAGCTGGGGTGATGACATTTTGAAGCTGGAGCTCAGGCACTGAAGCCCACCCCTCTCCCTAGACTGCAGGTCCTGAGCAACAGTGGAAAGCGGCCTCTGTATGGAGATGGAAACATGAAACATCTAGAGTCCTCCTTCAAATACATCCCACGTTCAACTGATCAAATTTATTATTATGTGTATCACAGCTGGGTGCAGAAGTCACAGTCAACATTGGGGCCCCTTCTGCTAGGCACAGTATGTGGTAACAGATGGTCCCTGCAACAAACAACTTGTGTAAATAGACATGACAAACAGGGTGAATGAAAGGGGATACAATCTGCTTGTATTGTTTTTGTATCAACAAACTTCCTAGGTTCCAGGCTGGTGCTGCTAACCACAAGGCTACCCTTCCTTTCTGCTATATAATGAAAAGTACGGAGGAGGTTTGGATATGCCCCATTGATAACGCACAATCAACAGGAGAGTGGGCGAGACAAAAATAGGATAGATTTAAAACTGGGCAAAGGAGACACTTTTATAAAATTTAAGTGACCACGGGGACTTTCTGCTACATAATATCCTTGAGGCGAACAACTTGGTAAATGATTACACACTTGAAAGAATAAAGAGTAGTTGACACCAAAGTCTCATGCCAGAATAGTTCTGTTAATAGTCCCCCAGTGGAAATGCAGCTTATATCAGAAAAAATGTCCTCTTGCTGGTAAAACCTATTCTTTGTAGGAAGCTGGTGAAAGCTGGCATGCACTGCTAAAGGACCTCCCCTCCTGGAATAATTGCACCAATACTAGGGGTTTGGGGGAACATAGCTATATCGGTGAGGAGTGGAAGGGATTCTTTCACACACTTCAACATAAGCTGAACTAGCAAAACATTCTCACGTATGCCAGGCCTAAGAGGTACTCAGAAGGATTGTGAAACTTCACAGAATAAAATGACCACCAGCTATGAGCCAAAAGCAATTCTCCCCATGTTACTGTACTGCATAGTTAAGTACCTTATAGAGAGGGTTCTATTTTGACCTACTTGTGAAGCATCCGTTTGTCTATTCCATATGCCTACCATTAAGTCTAAGACTGCTGCTTTTTGCTTGACCATTGAAGTGTACATATGTGAGTAGATGCATGTCTTTAAAACTGAACCATTTAAAGCCAATATGAATTTAACTACTTCTGTTTGCTACTGACTGTGAGACTTGCAAAGTTGGGTTAGATTTGAAGTCTCCATCTAATGAGTGCATAAGGCCACCAGGTCTTGGTGGTCATGATGTTTGCTTCGGAGAAAGTAAATTCTTTCTCTTTGAGGCCACCATGAAAAAGATTTGGGAGTGGGGGCACGGGGGGTCGATGATTTTATGTACACATGCACAGTAAATTAAATATTGGCCAGAGCAGCAAAACTTTTTTATGGTGTGGACCCAGAGCTTTGTCACCTTAGATGGTGTCAGCTGCAGAGCTGAGTGCCAGATATAAATTTGATCTTCCCCAGAGTTCAGGGGGAGCACTTGGATCTGGGACTCTGTTTCAGACCCATCTCTGACATAATGCAACAAAATCTTTATTATTAGTCAAAGGGGCAGATTTTAACCAAAATTCTTGCGCAGTTGTGCTGGAAGCCTGAGAGACTTTAATCTGATCTCTCAGAATGGTGAGCAGCCTGTTCTAGATGGCCCTTAGTACTGGAGATATATGAATGTTAAAAGAAACAGAAGAACAAGCTCTGCACAGACCACATGCTCTTTGAAACCAATGCATTCTTTGGCATTCACCCTCCACCACTCACTGTGCACTCTGCTCCAAGAGAGACATATGGACCTCTAGCTAAGTGTGTTATTGCTGTTCACTAGTTATATTAGAGTAGCACCTATAGGGCCCAATTGTACTAGGAACTATAGAAACACAGTGCTTAATGTGTGCTAGGGAATACCAACGCTGAGCCCCAGCACCTCTAACCTGCTGCATCAGTTTTGAAAATAAAAATATTGGGTGAGCCTTGGTATCTCTTTGAGTCCAAATTAAGCATTGTAAACCTCTAGCAAAACACTCCCCACTTACCAGAGTCAAAAAAACAGAGCAGGGATGGTCATAAGTCTCCTAATGTACTCATTCCAGGGGGTATCAGATCTATATAGAGGGAGGTAGCACTGGCGGCAGAGACTATAACACAGGAAATAAGGCTCTGGAAACTCTTCCTCACTAGGCTGGTGGTAGAGAGGGCAGATTCACTACAGTGTGTGGAGAGAACTGTTGAATGTTGGCACATGAATGCTGTTGGAAGTATCAGCTGGACATTCCAGTAGTTCTGAATTTGGCTAAGTTGTCTGTCTAGAGTAGCCTGGCGGGAAACCCGCACCTTGTACTCAGAGGAAGATAGCAAACACATTGGAAGGAGTGGAGCCAGGAGGGAAAGAGAATGAAGAGTGGGGACTTATGGGCTATGTCTACACTAGCCCCCACCCTCTTTCAAAAGGGGGGTGCTAATGAGACATTCTGGGATGTGCTCATGAGGTGCAGCAGTGAATATGCATCACCTCATTGGCACAATGGCAACCACAGCACTTTGAAAGTGCCACTTTCAATCGCACGTGGCTCGTCTACACGGGGTCCATTTTGAAAGGACCCCGCACTCTTTGAAATCCCCTTACTCCTATTTGGTTATAGGAATAGGAGGATTTCGAAGTGTGCGGGGTCCTTTTGAAAAGGACCCTATGTAGACGAACCACACGCGACCGAAAGTGGCACTTTCTAAGTGCCGTGGCCACCTTTATGCTAATGAGGTGCTGCATATTCCTTGCAGTGCCTCGCTAGCATATCCCAAAGTGTCTCATTAGCATTCCCCTTTTGATATGTGGGGGCTAGTGTAGATATAGCCATGGACAAACTAAGTCTCTAGACGCAGAAGACATTAAGAATGTTCAGACAACATCTTGTTGGCTTCCTCTGAATTAAGGCCAGAGGGCGGCTCTATATATAGTTAATAAATGTCCGTGCAGGGCAGGACTAGACCTTATTAGAGCATAGTTGGGCCAGTCCTGTGATGAGCATCATGCCTATCCTAGACTGACTTTGTAATGGAACGGATTATTTTCACAACTGAGGATCTATATCTGCAGCTTAAACCCTGCTGTTTTTACAGAGTTGGCAGCAATCCTAGATGGAATTACTGTTCACCACTAGGATTGATTAAGAGCCCAGATGTGTTATTGTCTGGTGTTTATAGCAGAGGAGGAGTCAGGCATCCTGGATTCTGTCCCTAGTTCAACAAAAGATGCAATGGGACTGTCACTAGAACAATCTGTTCCTCTTATCCCCCATCTGTAAAATAGGGTTTATGGTGCCCACCTACTAAGAATTTACAAGAACTAATGTTTGGAAATTGTCTAGCTGGTGAATCAGATGATTATCGTCATGTGGATAACAAGGCAATATGTACTGCTGGTATCTCTAAGCTAAACAGAACAGGGGTGGGCAAAACACAGCCTAAGCATGGGATCTGCCCTGCCATTGTTCCACAGCCACTTCAGGCAGGCTCCCTACCTGCTGCACCTTCATGTGCTGCTCAGAGCAGCTGGCTGTGGGGGCTGTGCGCTTTCTGCATGCCCCTGAAGGGTTTGGTGGCCTTTGTGACTTCCTGCATCACGTGCATGGACCAGGCAGCTCCCGGTGGCTGGTGTCCAGCTCACGGAAGCTGTGAGATTGTGCTGGGGACAGGGGCAGTGCATGAAGCTCCCTCTCTCCCCTGCGCCACCTAAGGTAAATGTCTCTGGGTCAGAGCCTGCACCTGTCACCCCATCTACTCCCCAACCCTCTCTCCCCTCCTGCACTCCAGCCAGGTCACAATCTAAACCTTCTGCCCTCCTGGTCCTGCACCCCAATCTTATGAAGTGGGTCACAACTCAAACCCCTGCACCCGCTCCTGATGCCCTTCTCCAGGTCACAACCCTCTCCCAGATCTTGTGCTCCTTCTTGCACCCTTCCTCTAGGTCAGAGTTCTCTCCTGCCCCCAAACTCCTGCCCTAGATCACCCCCCTCCTGCACCCAAGCCCTTGCCCCAGATCACAGCCTCCTTCACCCAAGCTCCCTCTCAGACCCTGTACCCCTTCGGCACCCTAACCCCTACCCACAAGCTCTCTTCTGCACTCAACCCCCATCCTGTTACTGTCCTGGAAGAGTGCAGCCCTCGACCACTTACAAAATTCTTGGAGTGCCCCCACCCTTTCAAAAATTATTGCCAACCCCTGAAATAGAGAGAAAAGATGGACTTCTTAAGACATTATTGGACTGGCACAACATAGACTTGGGTTCTGTTCTTGGCGCTCACCCTTTTCCTGTGTGACTTGGGGCAAGTGACTTTCTCCCTACCTCTGTCTGCTTGTAAATTACAGATATCAGTACTTCCCTGCCTCATGGAGGTGCTGTATATTGTGTGAGAGCACTCAGGGTATCCTTGTGATGGGAGGAGTGAGAGGTTAAATAAAAGAACTCCAAACTAGATGAAAGGTGTCATATAAGCTTAGATTTTTAACGGGAGAAAGCTGGTCCCAGGGACAACTCAGTATTTCTCTGTCTACATCTTTTGTAAAGCACGCGGATTCCATCACAAAGAACGCTTCAGGAGAGCTGAGAGGGATGATAGTAAAATGGCTGTGAGATGCTGAATACTGCAGTGCTATTGAATAGTGAAGTGTGAAATAGAGTACATTTAAAGGAAGCAGTTGGCATCATAAGGACAGCCCAGCTGCAGCCCCATCAATATGTAATGAGGCTGCCATAGGTTAATCATGTCTTGTTTAAGTGAAATTACAGGCTGGGAAGGAGGGTGTTGGTGCATTATAACTTTATCACACATTTCTAAAGAGGTCTGAAAGAAGCTGACTCCCTGCTGTGGGGTTCTTCTCATATCTGTGTGAATAAGCATCACTCTATCACCTGCAAAGCCTCTAAGTGAGAGACTGACACTTGACTATTCACAGCCTGCCTTTGAAATCCCAAAGGGAAGGAAAAGAAGCCTGAAAACCCCATACAAGTCAAAGGGGTGCTGTTTCCATTATTCTGATTCCAGGGTTTGCTCTCTGAGACCTAGGTGAGAAATTGTCAGTGGTGCACAAATTCCTGATCATGTTTCAGGTCTTGTGAATCAATAAAATACATGGTGGAATCTCATGTTAATTAATCCCTTTGACACCTCTTGTAGGAAATGAATGAAAACCATGATTTAAATCACGCCCCCCCCCACTATTTAATAACAGCAGAGAATAGCAAGCTGGCGACAATTAGCTTCTACCTCTATATGGGAGGAAAATGTTCGTTTGTGGATTCTTAAGGTCTATGTACACTTAAAAAATGGAATGATGTGATAATAGTGTCAGTTTGGGAAGCAAGCTCATAGAGTGGTCCTTTTGCAGAGTAGACAGGCCTTAAACTATCAGTTGCATGTTAGCATGAACTGAATGTACTCCCCAGACCTTACCCTTGCATGAGACCTGCTTTGATACTACAAAAAGGCAGGGCTGGATTAAGGCCTGGGGCTGAGAATTTTTGATGGGCCTAGGCTACACTAGAGTTCAAAATAATAATTTTTATGAATTCATAATTTATTTCATCAAACACTTCAAGGGCAAAAAGTCTAATGTTACTTTTTCTTGCTTTACAACATGCAAAATCTGCAGTTACAGGGTATATATCCAATTTTTATGGGCCTATTCTGGCAATGGGCCTGGAGCTTCAGCTCCCTCAGTCCCCTCCTTAATAGGGCATTGCAAAGAGGGTGTGTCTATGCTTAACGTGGGGTGGGCACATCACCATCAATCTTCTGGCATTGACTTTTTTTTTTTTTTTTGCTGTGTGTGTGAAGATGTGGCAAAATCGATCTCTCTGGTCTTGACTGTCAACCCTGGTACTCCACACTGATGCATGGAGCAAGGGATGTCAGCACGCGCCCGAAGATCCCTGATCTACACCAGGGAAGGAAGTCAATCCTGATATGTCAATTCCAGCTACGCAAATGGCATGGCTAGAATTGCTTGTCTGGGATCGACTTTGATTCCTAGCATAGACTAGACCCGTTTGGCTAGTGATAGTGAAACCAACTGCTGCAAAATGCAGCTATGTTTCTGTATGCCCAGGGTTTGCAGTTGTGCAGCTAGTCTGGTTGCTGGCCCCGGGCTGCTAAATACCAACCACAGCCAGGACTTCAAGTAACTGTAGGAAGGTCAGCACCGCATAGTAAACCTGGGTTTGTTTCCGGTGCTTGCAGATTCATTCTTTACAAGATCATCTTTATAATGTCTCTTTCTGCCAATCATCACTAAGGTTAACTTTATTATATAGCTATTAGGTTAAGGACTGGAGGAAAGCTGACAGGTGTGGAAAACCAAATGGAGTAGACGCACATCCCTTAGGGGAAGATGAATGCAAAGGGATATTCTATATCAAGGGTGGAGAAACATATCTGGGTTGGGGGCCACAGACCCATGGAAATGTCAGAGGGCCATAGAGGCAAAACTAAACCTCCATTGACCTGGCCCCTAAGAAAGGAGGAAGAAGAAGGTAACAGATGTGGCCACCAACTGAGAAGCAGGAAAAAAGAGATGTTCATTCCCCTCAAGCTCCAGCTGTGGGAGTGGTGGTGGGGAGGAGCACACTGAGGCTCAGGGCTTATCCCCAGGGCCAGTTTATGGCTTCTGTGGGCCCAGGACTGCTAGTGACTTTGTGTGACACCCTGTGTTCTGCAGTGGGGCCAAAAATGAGGGGTTCAGTGTGTGGGAGGGAAAAGTCGGGAAGCAGGCTGGGCTTGGAGGTGCAAGGACTGAGTGGGAGGCTGGGTGCAGGAGTGGGTTGGAGATGTGGGGGTCTGGGTGGGATGGTGCGGGGGATGGGGTGCCTACCTGGCAAAGCCCCGGAAGGAGCAGGCGTCTGTGGGTGGCTGTGTGCTTCTAGGCACCTCCCCACCTTTGGCCATGATTCCCTCAGCCAATGGGAGTGACAGGGCCGAAGCCTATAGGCAAATGCAGGGACAGAGCTTCCCTGCGCTGCGTGTGGAGCTGCCATCTCCCCACTGCCAGGCAGAGGCCGTTGGCCAGATGCAGCCTGCGGCTTTCTTTAATCCATCCCTCTGGCTGCAGTGGGGCAAGTTGGTGCAGGTGCTCCAACCACACAAGGAGGTGTCCAAGCTTTGGGGTGTGCGTGCTCTCCCCTGCATGGCTGGGTCACTGTCTCGTCCTGCTGTGGTGGGCTGGGGAGCCCTGAATCTCATAGGGCAGATAAGGCAAGCCGCAGGCCAGGTTCCCCACCCCTACTCTAGAACCCCACGAAGAGGAGAGGATGGAATTTGATAAAAAAGATGCAAGCTGAAGACAAGCAGGCAAACTAAAGAACCCCACTGAATTATGTCGCATGACGGCACGCGGGTGAAGACTGACAAATTGTGTAAGTGCTTGTAGCTAAAAGGCTAAATGCTAAGATGGGTGAACATGAATGCCTGGTTTTAAATAGAACCAAAACAAAAAAAAGCAGTCCAGTAGCACTTTAAAGACTAACACAATAATTTATTAGATGGTGAGCTTTCGTGTGATTGGAGCACCTAATAAATTAACTCTGTAACTATGCAACATGCAGTGGTTTTAAATAGGCACCACAGAAGCATGGTGGAATGAGCCATACGCCTGTTGCGGAAGTGGTGTTATTGTGTCATTGTAATAGTGCTTATGTCAGCTGGAGGAAGGCTGTGATGTAGACACTGACCTAGTTAGGTTGGCACAAGCCAGGGCTGCTGATGAGGCGGGAGGGATTTGGGCAAGAGGACAGCTGCCCTAGAGCCCAATGATTTAAAAGGAAGCCCTGGGAACTTTAAATAGCTGCCAGAGCTCCACTCAGTGTGGGTGACAGAGGGCTGGCTGCTCTAGCCACACCCCTTCCGCTCTACCCCTTCCAGGGTGACCAGAGGAGAGTCTCACCCCCCGCATTGTCTGACAACATCTGTTGCCAGTTCCAACATAAGCTGCCTTATGTTGACCTGACCATGCAGTGTAGCCCCTCCCTCAATCTCTCCTCTTGAAGCTGTTCCATGTAATTAACCAATTTGTTGGGCTAGACTAGAGAAAGTGAGATTCACTGTATGCCACAGAGTGGGCAATCCTCGTTGGATCTTTCTCATCAGGCACAGTGGGAATTAAACTGGGGGGCTCCCACATCCTAGGTGAGCACCCTAAGCGAAGCATGAAGGTTATGAGGCAGGTGACCTCTCCTACTCTCCCCCCAGCTTTTTGTGTGCAGTTAAGCAGATGCCTAAATCACTCTCTCAAGATGTGACAGGGCTTACACTGCCTGAATCTGGGAGAGGGGAATCTGGCTATGGATTTCTATCAGAGATAGGTGTCTTCCTGCAGCCTGGACTTGGGCTAGGAGCGGACATTCCACTTGTGAGTGCATCTCCCATTGGCTAAGGGTAGCTGTGTTAATCTGAATCTACAAAGCAACAGAGAGTCCCGTGGCACCTTGTAGAAAAACAGACTTATTTGGGCATAAGCTTTCAAGGGAAAAAACCCACTTCCTCAGATGCATCTAAAAAAGTGGGGTTTTGCCCATGAACACTTATGCCCAAATAAATCTGATCTTCAGGGTGTCACAGGAAGGGTTACCATATATTTAAAAAAAAAAAAAAAAAGAGGGCACCCGTAAAAGGGAATGTATCTGTATCAGTACATACCAGCTCATGTTGTATTTAATTTTGAGTAATAACAGAGAGGTAGCCGTGTTAGTCTGTACTCCACCAAAACAGAACAGCAGAAATGTAGCACTTTAAAGACTAACAATCACCGAAAAAATCATGTAGTCTGTAAAGGGCTACGTTTCTGCTGTTTTGATTGTATTAATGTTATAGTGTTTCTAGCACACTAATATAGTGTGAGTTGGTAGATACTGATACAGATATGCTGCCTCTTAGAGTTGTCATATTTTTTGACAGTTCAAATATGGTAGCCTAACCACAGGACTCCTCTAGTTTTGTAGGTGCCATGTCCCACTGTGGCTCTGGCCCTCTGTGAGCAGTTTTAAGAAGTGGGTCTTTCCTATGAAAGCTCATCACCTAATAAATTATTTTGTTAGTCTTTAAAGTACGACTGAACTGCTTTTTGTTTTAGTAACTTATTGTGTATTTCCTGCTTATTAGGGGCCGTGTGTGTGTGAGAGAGAGAGGGAATACATAAATATCTAATGTTTTATGCAACTGTTACACCTATTCTTCCTTCAAAGTAAGCAACTCTGGAAAAACTGATGCATTATAGGAAAAATACACTAGCCTGTTACTGACAAAACAAAATGCTTTTGCTTTCAGTCCTTTCAACCACCCATCTAGAGAAGCCAGTTCTGTACTCAACAACTAAGATGGTGTTGCAGTGTCTGCCACAACTTCAGCTGAATAGCTCAGCAACTGATCTGCATTTTAAAACTAATTAGTAAAATTAATTCCCATTTTCTGTAATGGAAAGTCTTTTTGTTTCCCTCTCCTTTGGTCATTTATTTCTCATGCCTTCCTCCTCTTCTGTGAACTGTGGGAAAAATCTTCCCTCTACCAGGGTATGCCATGCATTGCAAAAGTAATTCAATTTTACACCAGAGCAATGACATGATCAAGGGAACTCTTAGAAGGCTTTGTGGCCAAGAGCATTTAACAAGTATGTGAAAAGTGTCCAAAGAACCTCTCCGAAAGATAGATTATGACAATAGGATGGATAGTTTGATAGGGGCAAACTGGCTTTCTCTCTGTTACTATGAATCATGATAGCGACTCAAGCCAAGGTAGACTTCAGAGAAAGAGCAACACCGCTGTTTTCCCTGCAGGGCTGACTCTGGGGGTCTGCTCGCACCAGGAACTGTTGAGCCAGTCATTAGAAAAATGTAATGATCTGTATGTCCCATTTTAAATCAATGGGAGCAGGAGGCGGGAGCTGTGCCCACAAGATTAAACCATGTGTAATAAAAAGGACAAAGGCAGTTAAACGTGGATTTGGTCATAGCTTCAAAATGTAAAGCGGATCCATTAATCACTAGGCAACAGTGCTCTAGTTAACATCTGGGCTAACTTACAGGTGTTGAATTAGCTAGAGGTAATCTTCCATTTTGTTCCCTGTGTGTAATAGAAACCTATTGAAAATTTCAGTGTAAGAAACATGGGGTTACACTTGTGTAACGGAGAACAGGGTATTTCTGGCACAGTGGGAGTCGATGGCAAAACTTCCACTGACTACAGCAAGGCCAAAATTTCATTCCATATGTGCAAAAAAATCATGCAAATTGTGCTTAGTTTATTGCAGTGTATGACTGAGTCTGTGCAAAACCACTAACAACTCTCACATGCAAACAAATTTAAAAGGAGAGTTCAGCTATTTAAAGTAACAGCTATTCAAAAAGCTATGATAGAAAAATGCTTTACCTCTTAAAGAATTAAGTCAAACAAGCTCCAGTTAGAGCAAGGTTTGGGAGTGTGTGTGCAGAGGTTTACAATTTGCCTCTTTTTTTTACATATGAAGTATTTTGGACCTGACTGCTTGTAATCAAGCAAAATCTACAGGATGGCGAAATTAACACAGTGGCATATTGGCTGTTTTTCTGCTTTATTTGTTCACAGCTTGAGCCTATTACCTAATAGAGACACTAGAAAATAGCCCATCTGTCCATGGTGGATAAAAGTGCAAGGATTACTATATGGGGCTGGCTGGAAGAAGGGTTGCCTTTAAAAGACGTCTCATCTTTTTTTTCTTCAGTGTATGTTTTCTCAACATTATGTATAACGTGATACTAAAAGGCCAAATTGCTTTAGAAAAACCAAACGTGACTTCTATATTTATCTGATTATAGACAACCTGTGGGGACTGCATGCAGTCTGCATAGATTACTGAGTATGGCGACTAAAGCCAGCGTGAGCCCAGATGCATCACTAGCTCTGGGACAGGGCAGTAGCTCAGCAAACAGCTGATGTGCTCTCAGCCTGCTTGCCGTGGCTGAATTTTGACCTGGGGCCGGGGGCTGAGAAAGAAGGTGGTCAACAATAGCCAGTGTAGGTTGTGTTGGAACTTTACAGTGGAACTGAACCCCACCAAAGAACTGAAAATGTCAAACCCGTTTCAGAACGTTATCTGTATCTGGAAACAGAGTTCAAGTGAGGAAAATATGCGCTGCACAGCTGAAGGGGTTGGAGGGTAGCATTAGTGGCCCCAGCAAATGCTAAGGCCCTGCTTGGATCACAGGATGACTGTCAAATTATGGTGGCTGAGTTGCAGATAAGACATAGAAAATGGTGGGAAAGTAATAAAGGCCCTTTATTTCTGTAGGGGAAAAGCCAACCATGTGTGAAGCTGCCCACTGGTGTTGGTGGGGATTCTGCATCAAAATTGTGATTGAAACCTAATTTTGTGGAATCCACAATATATAATGAGTGAAGTAGGGCCTCAGTTATTAGAGTCTCAATCCCAGTTCTTCAAGAACAACCCAAAACGCGAGTAATTTAAAAATCAGGAAATTGGGAGCATGGGGTTTTGGGGAGCAAGAATGTCAATAATTATATGAGCTCTTGACTTGTCTCTAGGTTTTTGAGCCTTTAAAGTTCTTCTCATTTTTCAAGCCAAGCTCTTCCGTAGGAGCTGAAGCTGTAAGGGGTGGGGGGGGAACCCCACAAGACTGTGAGAGTGGGTGACACAGCCAGAGCCAAAGACCTTTGTCTGATAAAGTTAATTGCTAAAGTTGTCCCAAAAGGTTGGGAACAACTGGGCTAGGGGAAAGATGCTCTTTTCCATCCCTCCCTGTTGCTGTTTTTGCTAAGTCTCAAACTTCCATCAGTTTGGCATAGGGGTGTGGGGTGGGTAGGAGTGTGAAGTAAACAATAGAACAATGAGACTTGCACTGATCCTGTTAAATTTCCTATATGCTTCAGCCTAGACAGTTAATGCCATGAAGTGGGGACTGCAGAAAAGACCCTTCAAATGTGACTAAGTATGGGAGTAGTAACAGAGGTAGCCGTGTTAGTCTGTACTCCAACAAAACAAAGCAGCAGAAATGTAGTACTTTAAAGGCTAATAAAGTGATTTATTCGGTGATGACCTTTCATGGGACAAACCCACTTCTTCTGTATTGGAAACCAAATTGATCTGAAGAAGTGCACCCAATGAATGCACCCAAAATTATACACTAAGATTTTCAAAATTTATTGGTTATGTCTACACTCGCACTCTTGTTGTCAGGGCTGTGAACAAACACCCCCTGACTGACATGAGTTTCACTGACAAAAGCACGGATGCGGACAGCACTCAGTGGGAGACATGTGGAGTCACTTGTGGAGGACGGTTTAATTATGCCAATAGGAGCCTCTCGTCTGCAGAGTGGCTAAATGGGAGACCTTACGGGGCACAGCTGTAACTCAAAATGTATAGTGTAAATATAGACTTAGTCTCTTTGCTGTAATGTTCTGTTGTGCCAGGCCTGCTCCTTGATTAGTTCTCCTAGGTGCTCATGCTAATATGATTTTTAGTGTACAAAAATTTGTCTGCCATTTTAGCAGCTTCTATAGCAACTCCTCTGCCGCCTTTCATGTGACCCCCCACAGGTATGGTTCATCCCCCCCCTGGAATTCATCCCCAAGCTCACTGTCCTCTCCACATTTAAATCCCTCTGGAAAACCCACTTCTGCCATATTACCTGTAATATGACTTGGTGATTTGTATAGAAAATTCTTTTTTGTCACTGACCTTTGTCAGTCAGTCCTTAGATTGATCTCTATCCCAAGGAGTCCATCTCTTCATGTATTTCTGGAAAGTGCCTAGCACACAGGATGGGAGCTATCATACGCTAATAAAAATCTCAGGCACATGCAGAGACTGAAGCCATATGCATGTCTGTAATAAATAAGCAAACAGTGCCACCTCTCTGAGGGGAGCCGTGACTCTCATCATGTGCAGCACATGTATTTACACACACGCATTAATTCCATCAGCTCATTAACAATTTTAACAAGCTATCTGTTTTATAAACACTTCTTCTATTACAACTCCACTAAACCAGAGGCCATCAACCTGTTGCTGATTGTGAACTAAGAACTTTTATCTTCTTCCAGCCTCACGTTTCAAATGACCCATGAAAGAGGCCTTGAAGATGAAAGGACTCTCCTGTGCTCCCTGCCCCTCTGACTCAGATGTTGATGGTATTTAGCACCCATGTGGGAATATGGATATTGGTATCCAGGGTACAGAGTGGGGCGGGTTGGGGGCAGGGGCGGGGCAGGAGAGGAACTTAGCCAAAGAGATGAATTACCTGGGAAGGAGGTTGTCCTGAACTTTCCAGTTGGGGTCTCAGTAAATCTCACAGCAAGGTGGGAAGTCAGAAGAGAAACTACTTCCTCTGTAGCAAATAAAATGTGCGTTGCATTTGCATCAAGCAGTCTGGTTTTTCACAAGTTTCCTCATCCTTTTTTTTTTTTTTTTTTGTACTGCAAATTCATCTGGGGCTTATTCAGTAGTTAAGTATAGACCAACCATGTGCTCTGTGTTTCACTGTCCAAGCAAACTAGAAAGAAAAAAAATCGTAATAGAGGGGAGGAGAGAGTATGTAGATTTTCTTTTTTTTTAATTCCTGCCTTTTTAATTATCTAGGGGTGTAATAGATTTGTCATTATTTCTATGATAAGAAGCAAGTATCAGGGGGTAGCTGTGTTAGTCTGTATCCACGGACCTTGTTGCCTTGTCTGCCATAGCTGTGGCTATCCTACAGTTGTTCTTCTAACATGTCCTCCTGTTGCCACTGCTCAACTGGTGTAGGTATTTCAGCTAATGCTGCCCAGGATAGACAACACAGTGGCTAAAATGCAGGTAGCTGGCAACCTGTCTATGGTAACATGCCCTCCATTCCTACCAGTGGTAGGAACAGTAGGAAATTTTCAGGGTGGGTGGCAGAAGTGTAGGCTGAAAACAGTAGAATTGTTTGCAACCATGTTTAAGCTTTGTTTCCAAGGCCAGGTCTACACTAAGGTAAAATCAGTTTTAGATACACAAATCCAGGTACAAGAATTGCATAGCTGGAGTCGACTTATCTAAAATCCATTTTGCTGCTGTGCACAGAGCAGGAGTTTGATGGGAGAGACTCTCCCATCGACTTCCCTTACTCTTCACGACTGCTGAGTACTAGGGTCGATGGTGATGCCATGACAGTCAGAAGTTTTGGAGGGGGAGGTGTAGGTTGGATATTAGGAAAAACTACTTCACTAGGAGAGTGGTGAAGCATTGGAATGCATTGCCTAGAGAGGTGGTGGATTCTCCATCCCTGGAGGTTTTTAAGTTCCAGCTTGACAAGGCCCTGCCTGGGATGACTTAGTTGGGGTTGATCCTGTTTGAAGCAGGGGGCTGGACGAGGTGACCTCCTGAGGTCCCTTCCAGCCCTCTTTGTCTATGATTTAGTGTGTCCCCAATGGGCAGGATAAATCAAACTTGGGAAGATCAACCACCAGCTTATCAATCTTCCCATAAACATCAACTTACCCAAAGTGTTGCTAAAAGGCTGATGTTGATGGGGTCTCAGAGTCTTCACTTCAAAAATAGGTATGTGTTTATATACAGGTAATTCTCTCAAGGTAAAATCCTAATGGAAACAAAATGCTGTAATTTTCACCTGCGAGGAGGTAGCGGAGATAAACCCCATCATGTGGATGGGATAGAGTTGACCTTAACTAGGGTTACCATATGTCCAGGTCTTCCCTGACATTGCTTGGCTTTTGATTCTCCATCTGAGCAGATGTTATAAATACTAGGTAATGTCCAGGAGTCTTGCAGAGCAGATGTTGCAACTCAAAGATTCTCGACTGGTCCCTTCCCTGCATATGATTGGTCCCTCTCCCTTCTCAGCTGCTGGAGCCCATCCACCCAGGCCCCAGCCCTGCGGAGTGGGAGAGCCCTGCAGCGAGGTACTGTTGCCACATCCAGGTCTGTGGCTGCCACTGTGACAGGGAGCAGCATTGCCCCTCTCCAATCAAGGGTGAGGCCTCCGCACCCCCCCCCCCAAATATTGCCAAGTACACACATGCCCCCCGACTATTCCTCCTCCACTTCCCCAACACTGTCCTCTCTTTGACCACCATAAATGTGGTGACTTTAACTAGCTACATTGAGGACATAACTGCTGGTGCCTTCTCTCCACTAGAATTTTACAGCAACGAAGGGTCCTGTGGCACCTTATAGACTAACAGAAAAGTTTTGAGCATGAGCTTTTGTGAGCACAGACTCACTTCAGCATCTGATGAAGCGAGTCTGTGCTCACGAAAGCTCATGCTCAAAACTTTTCTGTTAGTCTATAAGGTGCCACAGGACCCTTCGTTGCTGTTACAGATCCAGACTAACACGGCTACCCCTCCGATACTAGAATTTTACAGTTATGACCACAGTGCAGCTAGTCAAGGTCACCTCTAACCCACCCTCGTGCTTAGGGTTTTGTTTACTACTTATGTGGAGGTAAAAATTACAGTGCTTTGTCTCCACTAGGATTTTATCTTGGGAGTTTAGGTATCTCCATGTAAAAGCACTTAGTCGTAGGCTACCAGTATGTATTGTGAACATACTTCTTTAACCCTGCCCACGTGGGTCAGGGAAGACGTTCTAGGATCCTGTTGGCAAACTACTGTGTTAAGAACAATGGTGTTTAAAAAAAGGTTGAACTGAAGATGGCACGTCCCTGTTTCCTTTCAGATGCTTGAGTAAAAGGTGTTAGAGAAATGCCAATGGGTGTGTCTACACTAGGAACCAACTTCAAAGTTAGGCACTACATCAACGTAACCAGCAGAGAGTCTACGTGTATTTTCCCTTACTTCAAAGTTAACTGGGAAAAGTAGGGAGCCCAACTTCAAAGTCCTTACTCCATTCCTGGGAATGGACTAGTGCCCTGGTGTGTGTAGACATTCAACTTTGTTATTTTTGTAAGCAACTTTGAAGTTTATTTTTGTAATGTAGACATAGCCAATATGACCCATCTTAACAATCCATTTAAGAAATCAAATCTTTCCCTAGAAACTGCTCTTGTGAGTACACTCATAAAATCAACAGATTTTGAAAAAAAGAATATACAGGTGAAAGAAATCTCATTGTTAGGAACAAGGAGGATTAAGCTGTGAGTTCTGCTTTCTCATTAAGATGTACTAGAGAACCAGACTGGTAAAAAAGAGTTAATCCTTGTTTCCAAGGTCTGAAAGAGAATATGATGACTTGTACAATTTGCCTGTGACACACACATTTGGGGAAGTGATTAAATAATTAGTAGGTTATACGAGTCAACCTTTTTAATAGAGCCAAAGGCAAGGTATGTGTATAAGAACAAACAATGTAGGTCATACTTACAAGATAGGGGGACTATATTAGAGATGTGAAGGAAAAATACTAGAAAACCAATTGAACATAACCTCGCAGTGCAATACGGTAGTGAAGAAGACACGAACAAACATCTATTATGCTCTTAGGGGAATATGAAGAAGAAACATAGGTGGTATTACCTCTGATGGCATTAGGTCAACCATGCTTCCTGTACTATGTCCAGTTCTGGTGTCAACACTTCAAAATGGATGTTCAAGAGTTAAAAGAACGAGAAAAGAAAGAGTTACAAGAATGATTGATTCGGTGTTTTATGCCAGAAGAGATCTTTTAAGTCTAATCTACTGCATAACCCACGCTGTTGAATTTCACCCAGTTACCCACATATTAAGCCTAACGATTTTTGTGTGATTAATCAATGGAACAAACTGCCAAAGGAAATAGTTGTCTGTCCCTTGTCATCTTCAAGACTAGAGGGTTTTCTAATAGAGCTGTTATAACCTAGTCAGAAATTATGGGACCCTGCATGGGTAAAAATTTTGTCTGCCTCTGATCCATAAAAATGGTTCACAGCTACCTGCAGATCTGCATTAGTAGCACCCTGCAACAGTTGCTGGTGAGCTTTTTGGCTTGTTGTGCAATAGGTGTGACCACGTGATTAGAGTGGTCCATTTTGGCCTTGAAATGTCTGAATCACATGCTTAACTTCACATACTCTATGTACAGATCCATTTCTCTACTCAACTACTAATGTGCTTCAAGTGAAGTATGTGCTGAGAGGCTTGTCTAAATGGGCCATATGCTCCTACTGCTTTCTCTATAATGGGCCTTTTTGGCTAAAATGTTCCCATCTCTGCTACCAGATGTTCTGCTTCACCAGAGCTATAAGCAGTGAGAGTCCTAGTGGAGACACAATGCAAGCAGCCACCAGAGGAAAATTAAAGGATGATCCACATGCCAGTTGCCTGTCTACACAAACTAGTGCTCCACCAAATACCTTTGCTGCCTCCAGTGAAGCTGGACTGGCAGCAGTAAGGGTAGGAAGTCTGGCGGACTGGGGAGTGGTCTCAGACACTGTCCAATTTCCATGACTTTTTCTCCAGAACAGTGGTGAAAACCTGCCACGTTTCTACCTTTTTAGCTTTGTTGCAAGCCTTGATAATAAAAAAAAATTAGCAAACATCAGGCAAAAATTCATGACATAACCAAAGCTTCACCAGCTGATTCCTTCCCACTGAGAAATAATGCACCTGATGTTTTACTCCAGGTTGAAAGTCATTTAATTGTCACACCCCCACCCCCTTAAGAAATTATTTATATTTTTTCACAGATGCCAATTGTAAGTAACCTTGACACAATTTAAAAATTCTTTTGATGAATTAAGTGACTTTCTTCAACTTTTTTTAAGACATCAAGTGAACACATCAGGATCCAAATGCAGGATCAGCACCTGAGACAGTAATTCATGTGGTCGTCATTGTTTTTCTTTTCTTTTTTTTTTTTAAATTAGTTGAAAGGAAAAATCTTTCCATTCTTACCACCAGAAAGTTTCGTATGGCAGTTCTATCTTAAGGCAAATGCAAAAGGCAATCAGCCTGATGAACAAAATCTTAACCGTTTAATTAGTGCTCCTGTTATCAAAGGTTTTCATGAAAGATAACTACAGTACACAGGTTTGTTTGTTTGTTTTCCAGTTTTTAGGGGTACATACAACCATGAAAGCCTATCACGTACTGTATCTCTTTCCTCCGTCCCACCTAAACTAATATCAGTTTTTGTTAGAGATATCAAACAATTACAAAATTAATCACAATTTTAATCACACAGTTATACAATAATAGAACACCAATTTAAATTTATTATATATCGTTGGATATTCTTTCTACATTTTAAAATTGATTTCAATTACAATGCCAAAAGCAAGGCATAGAGTGTTCAGCATCTCTTTTTGAAGTACAGATACTTGTAATCAAAATAATAAACGAGTGCATTCTACCAGTTTAAACATGAAAGAGGCATACAAATGTTTAGCATGTCTGCTTTAAATACCTTGCAATGCTAGCTACTACAGGGCCATGTTGAATGCTTGTTCTCGCTGTCTGGTGATATTGTGTGTTTTTGGTTTGTTTTTTTTAAAAATATGGGCTGCATTATGCCTCATCTTTGCAACTGGCTGAACAATAAGTAGGACTGAGTGGACTTGTAAACTCTAAAGCTGTAGATTGTTTTTGAGTATAGTTACATAAAAATCATGCTAGAGACTACACTACACCATTTGTAAGAGGGGAATTGAAAAATTCTATTTTTTCATAGTACAAATATTTATAATAAAAATATAAACTGAGTACTCTACAATTTAATTTCAATTGCAAAATAGAACACAGCATCTTTGAAAATGTAGACAAACATTCAAAATATTTGTAACTGCATTCCATTTTAATGTAATAACTGCAATTAATTGTGACTAATTTTAATCAAGTTAAATTGTTTTGAGTTAACTGAAATTCTCAGCCCTCATTTTTATACTTGCTTTTGTGCTCCTGTCTTTCTACCCATGCAAACTTTCATTTCTGAGGCTTTCAGTTGCATACCCATGTCTTTAAATAAAACATTGGCCAGATCGTCAGTTGGTGTAAATAATACAGCTATTTAGGTCAAAAGAACTACACCAGTTTATGGGAGCTGAAGATCTGACCTCACACTTTGTGGGAGTAGACAGCTGCAGGATCAAGCCTGTCTTAGTAACTTTTCTCTGAATTTTATCAAACACTTCTCAGTAGATTTCATCCTTCATACAGAATGAGGGGATCTGACTTAGCAGTTACCATTCGAGAGAGAGATCTTGGTGCTGTGGATAATTCTCTGAAAATGTCGTTTAATGGGCAGCAGATATTCAAAAAGCTAACCATGTTAGGAACCATTAGGGAGGAGATAGGTGATAAAATAGACAATATCTTAATCCAACTGTATAAATCCATGATACATGCACACCTTGAATACAGTATGCAATTCTAGTCACTGTGTCCAAATAGATTTTAGAACTGGAAAAAGTGCATAAGAGGGGAACAAAAATGATTAGGGGTACAGAACATCTTCCCTATGAGGAGAGATTTTAAAATCTGGGATTGCTCATCTTGGGAAAGAGATGAATGGAGAGAGAGGGATTCAAGAGGTTTCTGTAAACTCATGAATAATGTGGCGAGAGTTAATAAGGAAGTGTTATTTCCTCCTTCATGTAACACGAGAACCAGGTTGTCACCCAATGAACTTAATAGGTACCAGGTTTAAAACAAACAAAAGAAAGTACTTCTTCATATAATGCACCGACCTGTGGAACTCATTTCAAGGTGGTGATGTGAAAGACCAAAGACAAAGCAGATGCATTCATGCAGGGTAAGTCCATCAGTGGTTATTAGCCAAAACAATCAGGAATGCAACCTGCTCTGGATGACCACAGCCTCGAACTGCGTAATGCTGAGACAACAGGGGATTGATCACTTAATTGTCTGTTCTGTTCATTCCTTCTGAAGCACTGGCTGCTGTCAGAAGGCAGGATACTGAGGTAGATAGCCCACTGGTCCGTAACAGTATGGCCATTCTAATGTGGAACATGTAGTTCACACCATGCTCCTGCGCTAAAGATGGCTGCAGCTTATTGGTGGCCCTACAGATTTCTCTGCAGGTCTTTGGCCCATAGTCCATCAGCTTGATGTATCTATTAATCTTTTATTCATTACATTGTAGTTTTAATGAACTGAAACACCACAATCAAATTTTTAGAAGATAAATGGGCATTTCAGCAAAATAGCAGACGTGAGACTGCTGACAGGGTATGTATTCTTTGTGAACTGTCCCAACTCAATTTATCAGGTTCCATTGGTTTTTAATAAAGAAATGCTAGTAAGAGAGCATAGTAGTTGTGCTTCTAGCCCAGCTTGTCCTTTGTGCAGTTCCCCATCCCCAGCGGCGAACAAGATTTTCTCTAGCTATGAAAATCCCCAGGAAGCCCTCGTCTGACAAAGCTGTCCCAAACCTACTTTTTTAAACAAATGATTGTTAGGAATCACGATATTTTACCCCCCACTCCTTTCTTCTTTTACCACTTCCCTCTTTCCCTTCTCCATATTTTATGGATGTATTTTACTTATTAGCGCAGGGTTGCCACCTACCAGCTGGTGACAATTCCTTCACCCCTTCCACTTTTCAGCATCACACTACCGTGAAACCTGTTTAAGGGAAATTGCTTCCATGCCAGCAGGCCCCTGCCCATTGAGCAGACTTAATAAAAATGCTTTTCTTTTTCTCTTTCTCTCAAGCTTCCTTCTTGAAAAGCATGTTCTTACCTTGGTGGGAAAGAGATTATATTTGCCATCGCAGCACAATTCAGATTTGCCCGTCTGTCATCCTTTAATTGATTTAGATTGATCTGGTAACTGTTTCTCACAGTCTGGGACTATTTGTCCTCCCTTCCTTCTCTCTAGTGAGCTGACCTCATTCACAAAGTGAACATTTGGTTTCTGGTTTTTTTGTTTTGTTTTTTTTGCGGGGGGGAAGGGTTTCTCCCACCAATGCATAAATTCAGGCTTGAGTAATTACATTTTTCTGTGCTGAAACTCTAGCAAATTTCATGCATTCCCACATCATCTCTTAATGGTACGCAAATGAAGGCAAATCGGAAGACAATTGCTAACCAATTCAACTTTCCCATAGACACAGTAATAGTGTCTACTGAAGACAGCTAGACATTTAAGAACTAAGGGCCTGGTGTTGAACAACCCCATCTCCCACTGAAGCTGAGGGGAGTGGGGGGTTGCTCAGTTCCTCTAAAGAATATGCTCTTTGTGTTTTAGTTGCGGGTATTTATTCACTTTTTACAGAAAGAAATCCATTATAGTGCTTTCAGCTGCCTCATCCCAATAGGATAACTTCCTCTATCTCTGAGCACAAAAGACTTGGCCAGACAAAACGCACATCTCGCTTAGGCTATGTCTACACTAGAGCGATCTGTCGATAGAAGTTTCTGTGAGAATATTTCTTCTGACAAAACTTCTGTCAACAGATCACAGCCAGACCACCATGCAGATCAAAAGAGTGATCCTCTCTGTTGACAGACTGGCCGTACTGCCCGGTTGCTCTTTCAACAAAACAACCAACCCATGCACAGCAAACTAGGCTGCCTAGTGGCCCTCTGACAGACAGGGCTTCAGGGCCCCTGGAAAGTCCAGGCCGGCTTTCTGTTGCCAGAATCTATTGACCAAAGTGTTCTGCCTCGTGGGGGAGCAGCAGAATGGTGTTGATGGAAGTGCCACGTTCTGTCAGTTTACTGTCTACCGAATACCTTGGGAATGCATATGCCACACGGGTTTTGGAGACAAAGCCTTCTACTGTAGACATAGCTTAAGTGTGTAAGTCTGTACCCTTTACCCTGGATCCATCTCCACCTTGCCCTTTCTTTGTCTGAAGCAGCTTCTTATCTACCCAGAGTAGAAATGACTTGTATCACAGCTTGTGTATACTGGCAAATGTTGTAGGGGAAACGCACTGTCAACAAAAGTGCGTGAGCTTTCACACTGCAATGCAACTTTTGTCACCAAAAATGGCCATGTTCATTGACAAAGAACTTTCAGCTGCATAAGGGACTCTGGTCTTTTCTCCTGCCTGTGTCATCAACAAATATGCAGCATCGACATGCCAAGGTGTTGTGTTGCTGATTTCAGATTGCAGGAAGTGTCCCACAATTCCGAAGCAGCCACTCTGGTCAGCAATTTGAATGCTGGTACCCTACAGCCCGGTGATCAGCTACCTGTCCTGGCCCTTTGCAAGCCCCAGGAAATTTTAAATGCCTTATTCTGCTATCTAAGCACCTGGAAAGTCCCACCCCTTCCGTGCTGGCTCAGGGTGCAGTGGTCTCATAGCATCTTCCCAGATGCCCATGCTTGGACATTGCAACAAACACTCTCCCTCTTGGACCACTGCCGAGCTGTTGGATCTGGTCAGTATATCGGGAGAGGAATCTGTCCAGTCCCAGCTGCGACTGACCCATAGGGACTGTGGCACATACTGGCACATTTCTCAAGCTTTGAGTGAAAAGGGGTATGAGAAGAACATGCTGCAGGGCAGAGCGAAGAATAAAGCACTTAGATAAGCCCGTCCTCAGAGTCGTGAGGTGAATACTGCTTTGTCCTCTCCCCCATTGTAGGACACTGGCCCGTACCATTCGTTGATCACTTGTGCAGGAACCAAAGCACAACAGAGGTGGACTGCCCATGGAGCAGGCAGAAGTCTCGTGCTTGGAGAGGTTATGCATGGTTTGCTTGCTTACTCCGAACAGGGAGATGTCTGCCAGGGCATTACCCCCCTGAGGAGAAGACTGGCTTAATTAGAACAACGTTTGTTTCTGCAAAGGGAATTTTCTAACCATGACATGACTGCAATTTGTTGTCTGTATGCACAGTTACCGACACCACCTTCCCCTCACTCACCATGATTAAGATGCTTGCTCGTTTCAAGGGTCAGCAGGCCAGTGAGTGGAAAATGTTGGGAAAGGGGTTTGTAAAAGTGAAATGTGTACCATGCAAGTCTCAATGTTATGACTTATTTTTATGAATTGTGGGCAGTACCGGAGACCTTGGCAGTCCTGTTGCACGGTGCCTTGGAGTGCCTGCTGCAGATAAGGAGTTGCTCCTGTGGAAAAATGGAGTCATTGAGTGCAGATATTGCAAACAGCACTTGGAAAGGAGTTCAGGAACCACAAGGACAACCAGGCCTTCCTTTGCCAGGCCCCAGAAGGCGTTATGAGGGTCACGGAGGAACAGACTGAGATCCTAAAGGGGATAGTGAAGCAGCACAGTGAGCAGACACAGGGTACCTTTCCCCCCTGCATGGCAGATTCAAAATTGCCTGTCCTGCAAACACTCCCCCAACCTCCCATTCCTTTTCCTTCCTGGGGACTCCAATTTTTTTCTATGCATTCTGCATCCTCTCCGCACTGTGAATATGATGCCTGGATCTGCACCCATTTGTGAGTTGTAACTCTTTGACAGTAACTTCCTTACTGGGGCCAGCATAGGGGGAAGCTTCATTTCAGGTCAGTGTGTTTTCTAATGAATAAAGGCACACTTTTTTAGAATGAATCTGTGCTTTTATTTACGGTAACATCCGAGATCAGTCACTGTGATCCCATGTGCAGGCGTTAAAGGCATTTTCCCAATTGTATTGCCTTAAATGGGAAGGGGAAACTGCGTGTGGAAGCAACTCTTAGAAGTTCCTTTCACTACCCACTCAAAGCCTCCAGGATGTTGACAACAGGTGTTTGAGCTCCTCTGAGGCTCTGGCTGCGCAAATTCTGAAGCCAAGGGCTGTGCTTTTGTGCTCTACCCAAGCAAGCAATTCCTCATTATTCACACAAATTATGCAAAGTACAGGACACAATCACCATGGTAATATTGTCCTCAGTGAGGTCCAGGCTGCCACAGAGACACCTCCATCTTTCCTTCAATCTCCCCAAGGCACATTTGACCATCATGCGGCACCTTCTCAGCCTGTTGCTAAAATTCTTCTTACTGCTGTCCTGGGACCTCCCTACGGTTTCATGAGCTAGACCTGCAAGTGATAAGCCAGGTCTCCCAGGGACACAATGGGTATTTCCACATCCCTCCCCCCCCGCCCCACTGTAATCTTGCAATCTGGAAAGAAAGTCCCTAACCGCAGCTTTCTGTACAGGCCAGTGTTCCCAAAGATTCCTACATTGTGCACCTCTTCAGACTACTGTGTCGATATTTATTTGTTTGTGAAATGCCTGTGCTGATTCACAAGCACCTGCAGCACCATTGAGAAGTATCCCGTCCTGTTGGTGTGCTTGATGGCAAGGTGGGCTGGTGCTAATGACGGAATGCATGCCATATGGTGCCCTGCACCACCCCACCCTTGGGAAATCTCTTGTTCTCAAAGTCAGCCACTGTCTCAAGCACATTTCCCAGAACCATCGTCCTCTGTAGCAGGGTGCAATTTATTACCATACACACTTGCAGCAGTACAGGCCCACTGATAGACTTCCCCACTCCAGAATGATTTGCAACTGACTGGTAGCAATCAGGAGGTGCCAGCTTCCACACACCTGCCAAATGCTCCTCTACTGAGAGGGCAGCTCTCATTCGAGTGTCATTGCACCACAGTTCAAAGGCCAGCTCAGCCCATGTCTCCAGGAAGGTAGCTCTACACAACCTAAAAAATTGTAGCCACTGGTCTTCATCCCACACCTGCATCATGATGGAATCCCACCAAGCAGCACCAGTTTCCCTAGCCCAGAAGTAATGGTCTACCCCGTACAGCAGTTCTAAGTGCGCCAAATGCAATGACAGGTTGCTGCTGTCCGTATCATGTGCACTGTCAAACTCCTCCAAATCCTCTTCCTCTGTCTAACCTCGAGATGATCTCTGCTGCCATGTGTGAGGCCCTTGGCACAGTTAACAGAGTGCATGAGAGAACAAGGGATCCAGTCTTTGTCACCGCAGATGCCAGAGTGCGCAGCAGGGGATGGCGGCTTGGAAAAGAGAGTGAAAGGATGGCAGAAGCCCCAGAACAAAGCAGTGTCTGACAGGACATTTTGCCCAGTCCCAAGATGCCCAGCACTTTGCTCTGAGGTCCCACAACACCAAGCGACAAATGATGATGCCAGGCATTATGGGATACATACTACCACAGGGCATTGCTCCTGCTGTCAACGGGGGAGCTAAAGATGTGGACACAGTGTCAACAGAAGGAGCAAGTGTAAGCATACTATGGTGACTGCTGCATGTTGACATGTTTCCTCAACAAAAGTTGGTTGAATAGACATACCCTCTGTAGGCACGTACAGAGCCCCTGCCTCATTTGTCACGTCAAGTTTCACATCAGTCTTTAGCACACCTACAGCTTATAATCCTGAACATTTGAAGAGCATCAAATTCTCTTAAAACCATTAGATTTGGGGGATGATACCTACTTACCTATCTGATCTGCTACCAATAGCGCTGCTTTCTTTTTCTATAGCTAAAGACTAAAGCTAAGCATTGAAGCATGGTAGGCCTGAAGCTGAAAGCATGGAAATATCATTCAGAAGATATCTATGGCAGAGCTGGTCTTAGGGACTGGCAAGCTGGGCAGTCACCTGGTGCCACCACTTTCAAGGGGCCACCAAAAAACTGGTCTGGCCTGCTGGGCTCGGCTCCTGTCTCGGCATACAGCTTTCCCCTGTGCTGCACACTCCCAAGCAGGCACTCCCTCCGGGTCAGCCCCCGCCATGCTGCACGATCCAGGATTGAGCCAGTTGCTAGATGCGGCTCTGGGACAGAGCATGGGGCTCGGCATTATTGTGGGGGCCGCCATTTTCAAGGGGCTGATGAAATCTGCCCAGGGCCACCAATTGCCAAGGACCAGCCCTGATCTACAGTCAGAATAGAGCCACTACTTTCACTGTATCCCTCGGAAGTTATGGTCAATATCCATCATCTGGAACTGCTGCTAGAATAGGGAGGATCAGATGCTGAATTGTGCTTTGAGAAGTAATTGGCAAAGATGTCTGTTGTATGTACTCTTGTCGTAGCCTCTTAGGTAAAAATACATAATTTGTGTCGAGCTTTCTTTTGGTCTTGTATATTTTTTTTAAAAGAAAACATACCTTAGCGCCGAAGAACAGCTTTTGTAGAATTGGCTTATTAATAGACAGGGAGCTAGAACTGCTACCAGCATTCCCAAAACCAAATATGACCTCTGAGAGAGATGAAAAAGACTTATTATCACAGCTGTACCAAGGACGAATGTATGGTCGGGGGTTGAGATCCCATGAAATGAAGAATTTTGCCCAAATTTCACATATCAAAGTAAAACTGAGGAGGAGGGGAACCCAGACAAGCTAAAAATGCTTTCTTTTCCCCCAGAATCCATGCCAAATGAAAGCTAAGACAGCTCAACCAATCAGATCATTTAATTCCATGTGTCTCAACCTTTTTAGACTACTGTACCCCTTTTTAGAAGATTGATTTGCATTCCCCCCACGTTTCAACTAACTTAAAATCTATTTGCTTACAAAATCAGACTTAAAAGACAAAAGTGTCTCCACACACTATTATGAAAAATGGCTTGCTTTCCCTTTTCTACCATATAGCAAAAGAAATCAATTGGAGTATAACTATTGTGCTTACATTTCAGCATATGTTATATAGAACAATATAAACAAGTCGTATGAAATTTTAGTTTGTATTGTCTTCACATGTGCTCTTTATGTACCCCTGTTGTAAAACTAGGCAAATATCTAAATGAGCTGATTACCTGCTTGAAGACCTTGGTGTACATTCCAGGATATATGTTCTCCAGTTGAGGATCACTGGTTTAGTTCATCTCCTGGCTTATGCAGGATTGTTCTCTACAAAATATACAAGCCCTTTGAATGTGAGGGTGTGAGCTTTGTTTCTTTAAAAATGTAGCAGAAAGTAACCTAGGAGAATGCTGATGAAAGTTCTAAGCAGAAGCTTCTCTGGTGAAGCACAGAGAGGGAGTGAGTTACCGAGTTAGTATGGTTTTCTTTAGCCTATCAATGTTTCTTGGTCAGTGTTCAGAAAAAAAAATTCTTTCTTGGTTTATTTACCAGTATTATCAACCAAGAGCACTTTTGAGGGAAAAAAAAGTCGTTTATCCAGCTCCCAAGATCAGGAGGTTGGCTTAAAAATCATGAGAATTTAAAAAGAGAATACCTTTTGAGTTTTTAATTCCTTGTCTGGTTTCTGAGCCTTAAGGGCATCGCACTTTCAATCTTTTCTCCACAATCTTTGACGGCATCTACACGGGCAGCTTCTGTTCACAAAACTGGGCTTTCATCAACAAAACTTGCCAAGCGCCTACACAGTTAAAGCGCTCTGTCAAGAGTTTGTCAACAAAACTCTGTTCAGTCGGGAGCGTTATCCCAGTTCCTGATCAGGAATAGTGCCACTGTTGATAGTTTTGTCGACAGAGTGCCCGTGTAGACACTTCTGTCAACAGAGAGGGCTTCTGGTTCCATGGGCAGCCCTGTTTGCAGAGCTTCCGGCCATCTGTTCTGTCAAGAGAGGCCCGGGCAGGCTGGCTGCAATCTGTCAACAGAGAGTCTTGCTCTTTAGATCTGTTTTTGTGTGTAGACGGTCAATAGAGGTACTGCTGAGGTTTCTCTGACCTGCCCATGTAGATGTGGCCATTGTGTTGAGATGCTTACGCTTTTTATTTTTATTTTTATTTTATTTTATTTTAGATCCTCAACTAATACACAGCCTCTTTACATGACCTTATTCAAGTTGGGGCTTAAAGAAAAATATGGAGTAGCCCAAGGGTTGGCCATGCTACAACTGGGATGTAAGAGGGGGGATAACGTGCTGCATGAGACAATGGAAACTGGCTCTTGAAGGGAAAGGATGGGCAAGACAGTGGAAAAATCTTAGAAGAAAGAAAACTTATTCTGAGACTTCTGTGTTCTTATTTTTTACTGTTACCCCAATGACAGCATTAGTTGTATTCTGGAGCTCTCTTCAGTGCGTGTTTATCTATCTGGAAAAGAGTAGAAATGGTCCCCTTGCTTTTAAGTATTTGTAGTTGAAGTGACAACAACCATACCACTCGAGTTTATTTTATTATGCCCTGCATTAGGATGCAGTCTCCTTCCCTGTCCTACTGCACTGTTCTTCTGGCATACGCACAACATAACTGCCTGAATGAAGCTCTGTTGCTCCATTTTTTTCATGACGTGGAAGGAGGATGCAAGAGTGAAATAAGCTCTGTCCTGTTAGACTTCACTAGTCTGGGAGGTTTGGCTGCCTCCTCCAATCCTGTGAAAAGTGTATCCTGACAGTCTGCTCTCTCCCCCAACCCTCCCAGTCAGTAAAATGTCTCCTGAGTAAAGGGGAGCCTCAGAGATCTGTCCTGCCATCCTGTTCCTTGAGGGAGGTGTGAGGAAAAGGTGAGCAAGGCACCAGAGCCAGTGGAGTTAGCAGCAAGGAACGATGTGGGAAGTTGGGCCCCACTGTTGCTGTCCCCAGAAAAAAGAGATGGCCAGGCCTAAAATATTTTAGGGCAGAGAAAGTACAACTTCCTAAAAGTAAGCCCCGAGAAAAGTACTTCTGTTTGTTAAGGGGGAGTAAGAGGGAAGGGAAGATGAGGCTTCCAGTAAAGGAGCCCCATGCCTTTTAGGCAGAAGGATACCATAAAAAATATGAAAGCCACTTGGAAGGCAAACAGGATTTGTCTCATAGTCTGTATGGCTCTTAGTTTGTGGGTTTTGCTGGAGATTGCTCAGATCCTTGTCTCCCACTGCCAAATTCTGAACTAATATGCAGATGCTGAATGCTATTTAATTCTGAGAGCATGGATTTTTTTTTCTTATTTCTATTACAGCATAGCTTGTTGTCAGTTGTGTTACAACCTTTTGGAATGAACTCACAATATTTGATGGTAGTTCTCTTAAAGTCCCAGTTCTCTTCCAGCATAGCTTATTTGAAATAACACTGCTGTGCACACACGGGCTATGTCTACACTAGCCAGGACACCAAAGGGGAAAGCCAAATAAAAAGAAGGGGCTTTCGAAGTCCAGGAGTCCTTTCAAAAGGATCCTGTCTACACGGGCGGCGTGCGTTCCCAAAGCGGCACTTTCGAATCAGGTGCAGCCGCCATTATGCTAATGAGGCACTGTGTATTCATGTCAGCACCTCATTAGCATCTTCCAAAGTGCCTCATTAAGTTGCCCCTTCCGAAAGGAAGGGGCTAGTGTAGATGTAGTGTAGCCTGGGGGTGCAGAACCTGCTTCACAGAGATCTTGGGGCCAGATAGTGTCCCCTTTGCTTCTGTAGGTGAGCAGGTAATCATCACTCAAGTGAGTAATTAATCCCCAGCGTGAATAAGGGATTCCCAATGGAGCCCTGAATATCACGCTTTGCTTTGACCACTAGCATTTAGCAAACGTGCAATATGAAAGTAAGATATTAAAATAGTTCCATATGCTAGAGTTGAGATTTGTCATCAGGTCTTTCAGGGCCCTGCAGTTTCTTCCCCCCCCCGCTTCTGAGTCTATAGAATGTTCTGAATTTTCCATATCTACTTTTTTCTCTTTGCCCCTTTTGTCTTTTGGTAACCGTGTTTGGCATTTCCTGGATAGCCCGTACTCCATAAGGCCTCTGGGTTTGAATGCTAGAGCGGCTTGAACATTGCCTGCTGAGACTGAAGAAGAACTTGAGTGAAAATAATCCTCTCCTTTGTTCCGCTTGGTTTGCTTTTTGTTTGCCTGACAGATGTTCAGCCCCTGTGCGTGTGCACGGAACGGCTCCTCCGAAGAGTCGCCAGGCTCTGATCAGTCAGCTTATTGATTTCTGCATAGCCGTGTTGCTTATCGTCACTGACACATGCAAGGGCTCCAAGGCTGAAACCTTTCTCCCTCACCCACATAAATAGGGAGAGCTCCTATTGTGAAGATGCTGAGGAAAAACAGATCTCTCTCCCCCTCTTGTAATATTGTGCCAAAATAAACAAGCTTAGAAAAAAGAGGAGCGGGGTGGGAGGGCATTCTGTTAAACAAGCAGCTGTGCTGCGGCATTTTGATGGGTCGTGATGTGTAATGTCACACAGATGAATGACTGACTGTGGGAAGGCAACAAGAAGTCCTGTGGCACCTTCGAGACTAACAGATTTATTGGACCATAAGTGTTCATGGGCAAAGACCCGCTTCGTCAGCTGCAAGGAGTGGAAATGCCAGAGGCAGGTTACCACTCCATGCATCTGACGAAGCGGGTCTTTTCCCACAATAGTTTCTGCTCCATTAAATCTGTTAGTCTATATGGTACCACAGGACCTCTCAGTTTTGCGACGACAGACTAACATGGCTACTCCTCTGATATGTGGGAAGGCAACATCCTGACGTCTGAAAGGCCTGGGCGCCTTACAACTTTGACATTTTATTTCAAATTTATATTTATGTCCTTTGAGGTGGCAGTATGGGTCACAGACCTAGCTAGGGATCACCACGTGACCCAGGGTGCTGATATCCTTGTATGGTTTCCATTGTGCTGCTGTATATTGCCAACGATTAAGATTGGCCATTGCTCCTGGTTTGTAATGGTATGAGTGCTATTGATACAAGATTTATTCCACTGCCAACTTACACTTTGCAGTTAACCAGCACTTAACCTGTCTGTAGCCTTCCCTTTCCGCTGTGTTCATGAGCAGCTTGCACACCTGTGCTACTGTTGCTGGCTTCGGCTTGAAACTTTTCTCCAGTCACTGATGGCACAACGAATCCAGGGTTAACTAGTGACCAGGACGTTGAAGGCAGTTGTCCAAGTTGAGACCCCTTGCAGTGTTTCCTCAATTAAAGAATACTCTCAAAACAAGCAGCCCAGTAGCAGTTTTGTCTGTTGGGTAATGAGCTTTCATGGGTACAGCTCACTTCTCCAGATCTACCCCCGAAAGCTCATTACTTAGTAAATTAAAATTGTTAGCCTTTAAGGCTACAGGGCTGCTTGGGGTTTGTTTGTTTTTGGCTTTTTTGGTGATGCTACAGACGAGCCTGGCTCCCACGCCTAGGGAGTATTCTGGATTCTCTGTGTAGTGGGTGGGGAGTTGTTTTTGCCCTTGTCACTGCATATGTTTTGAGCTGCTAGGGACTTCAGCATAATCCGTGCAGGAATAACGTTTAACTTACCTGGCTCAGTACCCGTGCCTGTTCAAATGGGATAGACAAATGCCCACTGGCCAGTAAGTAGTGATTACCTACCCTGCTGTTTAGGCACTTAAAGCAATCAGAACTATTCACTTGTAGCCCATGCTTTGCCCCCATTTTGGGTGGAGTGTGTCTGGACGAAGTACATCTAGCCCTGATGGTGTAGGACTGGGGCAGTGTTCCCTCTAATTTTTCCTACCCACAGGTGGAATACATTTCACCACCCATGGGAACACATGTTGCCCATTGTGGGCGGCTACAGGAGCTCTGCTAATCAGCTGGGTGGCCACCCAAGTGCACAGCCTACTGGGAACACTGGACTGGGAATTACTCTGTCCTGTAAAGCTGAAAGTACAGCTCGCTACACCTTTCCCTTGCTTCTCCCTGGCAGTGATGGTTAGGTGTTATATAGATTTGGGGCATGTTGGTGATTTCATTGCCAACCCATTAACATTTTTTGCCATCAAAATGAAAATCTCTTCAACAGACCAACTCCCCCTTAGAAGCATATCCTATTCCATTGGTTTCCCTTGTCTCTTTTCCCTACAGCATTATCATTTGTCACGATGCTTTTAGGAACACCCGTACTATGTTTATTTTGAACTGGAAGAGGAGGAGGGTTACCTTTGAATTTCATTCATGTGATTAGCATTTTACGGTCATTTAATACTGCGGTAGCTCATGGTTAGTTATGAAAACTGAGTGAGAGTTCTATTAATGACCTGTTGCTTGACAAGACTTCTGATGCCGTAGAAGAAAATGCACAAGTTTGGTGCTTCAAAGTTTATCAGTTTTTTTTTTAACTGAAATAGTTATTGTTAAGCCAAATCCTGAGTTTCCTGTTCAGCTTCCACTCAGTCCTCGTTCAGGCAGAACTGCCACTGACCTCAGCAGGAGTTTGCCTGGCTTCACTGGGAGCTGGCCTGAGTATTGTAATCCCTAATCCTCAATTAGGTGTATGTAGGTTTGGGTTCATAGAGTGGGGCAGCATGAATCTGGTTTGAAGTGATGCCTGGTGGAAACCGGAATTGATGTTAACCATAGGTAGTGCCAGAATATAGCACCTCTAGCCTTTTGGTATGTGCTACTCTGCCTCCCAGAGCAAATATCGAAGAGCAATATACCTCACCTTGTAGCAGCAGCCTTGCCTGAGTTAAGAGTTGCCAACGGAGATGCTATCTGTCCTTCAAGATTCTGGAGTTGCTTCTCGGATCCTTGACGTTTGGCACAGAAGTATTCCCAAGGAGTAGGCACATGGGAGATCCTCCCAAAGCCTCATGGATTTTCCTCTTTCTGGATTTCTCGCAGGGAGTAGGAAGATGGCAGGAGCACTTCTGCTGGCTCAGCTTTGCTTACAAGAGTCCTGACAAGGCCTGGTGTGGTTTGGAAATTTTCCTCCCTTTCCTGTAAGTGCAGATGGGACTTGATCAGGTCTAGGGGTGCTAGAGAAAACGGCTGATGGTGCCACTTGGTTTTGGAGGTGACACCAGCTTTCAATTTTCTATCATTTGTCATGCTTTGGTCTTCATTAAGGCAAGTTAAAAAGGAGCAAGGGAGTTGCACTTTCTAAGGACTAATAGGGGCATATGAGAACTAAATGGTGCTTCTCTGAATGTATAGGACGGGGTGACTGAAATCTTTTTAGAACCTGGCTGTCCAAGAAATGGGCATGGTAATTGCTATGGACTCCTGTAATGAGCTCTACCTAAGTCGTTGACATGCAGTTTATACACTAAAGCCATAGTCGAACACTAAAGCCACTGGTTTTGCAGAATAAGACGACCTGCTTACGGAGCGGAATCCGACACTGGGAGCCCTGCTGCCCTAGTGTTCTGTGAGCTGCCCTGGCTGCTGGCATGTTTCTGGGAGGAGTTGAAAATGCTGATTTTTAACCTATAAAGGCCTGAATGGCTTGAGACCACAGACTGAGATCTTCTCTCCCCTTTGTTTTTGTGAGGGTCCCTGAGGAGGCTCAGGTGGGAACTCCCTGGATGAAGAGTGGGTGGGTGCAGTGATGGAGGGCTTCAACGCAAAGCTTCATTTGTGAAGGAGTCTTGACTTTAGAATTTGTTTTTCCATTTAGTCTCCCTTGCGAAGCTTTTGTCGTGTTTGGCCAAGTGATTTTGTTGGTTTATTTCAGTAAATGTATGAATTAATAGAGATGCTCCAATCTATGGCCTATTTTGTCAATTAGATCTTTATGGCCAAGCCTCAGTGTTGGTTAGAAGTATTGGAAACTCCTGAACTGTGGCCCCACCACCTTGCATTACCTCTTCCCCCAATACCTCACTCACTCTTCTCTCCCACTGCTCATCTTTATGTCCAGTAAAAGTAATGGGGCCATGGCTCCCTGATTCCGCCCCCCTCCCTCTTCTATTCCTGCATCCATTGCTGGTCCACTGTAGGTGTCAGGGTCTGCCTGCATGCAGCACCTCTAAGGAGCTAGTTGACTATATCAGTAAATTCATCCCATCTTGCTGAGGTCTGTGATGCCAGGAGCAAACGGACCAATCCTGGCCTCACTTCAGCATTAAATGTGGAGGTGATACTGACGTGCAGTCTGTGTGATACCACAGAACAGTGGAAAGCACACACCTAAACAGATAGATCGGTCCCGGTGTGGCTCAAAGCAATGTGGGACAGCAGTTGGAGGACTGCTATGGCAAATGAGTGATATGTGCAAACACACATTAATTTACACTTACTGAATATGCAATACACTTAATTCACTTGCAAAACAGAGCATAGAATACATATTAACTGGCCAGCTGGACCACTTCGTAGACATATGGACACAGTTATTTGAATGCAGTCTGTCTAAAGCTAGCCAAGATTCTGCCCTCTGTGTAGACAAGTCCTAAAATTATTAATTATATAAAATATTTGACTTTACGTTAAATAGCCTGGATGGTACTGGTAACGGGAACTTCTAGCATGCTGATACAATTTAAGAAAGGAGAGGATTTAAAATAAGGGCAAAGGGACAAGATTTTTAGCAGATGCCTTTCTGCTGAGCATGGCCCTCTGAAAACAAGGTACCTGTGGATGTCTGGCCTGAGAGTGCGGTGCCCATTAATCATCCTGGCCTAAAGTTTTACAACTTGAAGGAAAAGAGCGTTAGGGGAGAGTGATTGAAAGGAATTTGCCAGTTTGGGCAGTTACTAATCAAATTCAGATTAATGGGGTAAGTCTAAACTGGAAGCCATCTATTACAAAGCACGATACATGGCACAGGAATGTGAGGGCTTTTCAATATGTAATATTGCAACAGGTTAAGGTCAGGTATGCCTTATTTAAAAAAAAAAAAACACTTATGTAACAGGCTGCATCGACACATCTACTTCAGTTTAAACCGACCTTAATTCAGTTTAGCTGAAGTCAGTGACGAATAGATTACAATAAAAACAAGCAGTCCTGTAGCACCTTAAAGACTAACAATTTTATTTATTAAGTAGTAAGTTTTTGTGGAGAAGATCCACTTCAGCTCATTACCTAATAAATAAAAATTGTTAGTCTTTAAGGTGCTTTTGTTTTTTGTTGATTGTTTTGTGAAGCTACAGACTATCAGGGCTACCCCACTGAGATTAGGTTACGGTAAGTAAGCCAATCTTGTTTTGCTGTAACTGTCCACCTGGAAGTTGGTTCTTGTGTAGTTAAAGCAATGGGAGTTTATCTGTAGACATGGCCTTAGTCATCGTGACTGCTCAGAATGAGACCATGGCACTGACAGTGTTTTCAGTGTAGACCTGCCATTCGTGACAAAACAACTCTGGAATGGGTTATTTTCTTGTTGGGGGAGAAATATATTAACACAGACAGAGGGCAGAATGCCTGGTACGAACTAACACAATTCCCTGTTGGGTGTTCATGGCTGCAGCTAAACCAGTGTACAATGCAATTTGCCTGCAAGTGGAGCAAAGACTAAACCATGTTTAGCACTGCTTTATGTAGGGATATAAAATCATAAGTGGTGTGGAGAAAATAAATAAGGAATTGTTATTTACTCCTTCTCACAACACAAGAACCAGGGGTCACCAAATGAAATCAACAGGCAGCAGGTTTAAAACAAACAGGAAATTTTTTTCACACAACATACAGTTAACCTGTGGAACTCCTTGCCAGAGGATGTTGTGAAGACTGAGACTATAGTAGAGTTTAAAAAAGAACTAGATAAATTCATGGGGGATAGGTCTATCAATGGCTATTAGCCACAATGGGCATGGAGGGTGTTCCTAGCCTCTGTTTGACAGAAGCTGGAAATGGGCGACAGGGAGCTGATCACTTGGTTACCAATTCTATTCATTCCCTCTGGGACACCTGAAATTGGCCACTGTGGGAGGACATAATACTGGGCTTGATGGATCTATGGTCTGACCCAGTATGGCTGTTCTTAATTGATCCTCAACAGCATTTGCACCCACACTCTGAGCACCAGCTCAACTGTATCCATTGCTGACAGTGCAAGTAGTTTTGCTAGGGTTAGGCAAAGGGTCCCTGATCCTGTACATTAGTTCCATATGCTGAAGAGGAATTCTTAAATTAGGTTTTTCCACTGTTTTTTTTCCCCCAGTTAAATGTGATGTAAAAGCCCTCTAAATAATGAACCTAAACCATTCACCAGTGTTCCTTCAAATACAGTTTTCACACCAATTTTGTGAACTAGGTCAGGAGAGAAGTGACCTAGCAATACAAAAAGCCAGAAGTTTTTTGAGGCTGGCTTGAAATCTGTAAATGAATGCATTCTGCAGAAACTCCCTTTTTTTTTTTTTTTTTTTTTTTTTAAATAAAGTCCCTCTAACTTTAGTCAGAAAGCTCCTAAGTACACAAGGGGAGAAAGAAATGGGACATTCTGGCTTGAACAGCTGTTAAAACTGTCACCCAGTTTCAACATACTTGGCAAAAGTTGTAAATACAGTAAACCCTCTAAATGCATGATTTCACGTTGTGCCTAACTCACACTAACATGAGATAAGCGCAACTCAAAATCCTGCCCCCCCCCACCCCCAGGCCATGGCTCAACCCCCATGGTTCTGCACAGTCCTGGCTCAGCCACTCCCCCAAGCCCGGCTCACCACCTGTGCATGGCTCCAGCTCACTCACCACCAGGAGGTGGCGGGGGGGGCTCCTCCTGGCTGCACCAAGCCCCAGGGAAGCAGCAGCCATGGGCGCTCCCAGCCCCCTTTCAAGCCCTCTGCCTGTGGCTCCGGTTCAAACCCTCCACACACACCCTAGTCCTAACCCACCCCAGGCTTAACCCTCCTGCCCCCCTCCCACAGACCCAACCCGCTACCAGGCTTAACCCTCCCCAGCTGCCCCCACAATCCCAGGACTTACTGTTTAAAGAGGAGCACCTGCTGCTTCCCAGCTGAAGATCATGGGTTCCACCAGGGCAAAAAGCCACCCGTGACTTACGCAAAATTCGAGTTACACGAGGATGCGTGGGAGTGTAACCCTTTTGCTTAAATCAAAGGTCTACTGTGTAGCACACATAGCAAATAAATACCTTCAATACCAAAAGGGTTGTTGCTCCACATAGTGACAGACTGGAATAACTCTTCTGCTCATAATCTTCTTTTCCATCTACTTTATATTTGAGTGAGTTTGTGCATCCATCTGCCCATCCATCTCTCTCTGATTCTCTTTGTCTGTCTGTTCAAGAATTCCTCCTAAACAGTAAGACCTAGGCTCACTGAATTTGGTATGCCATTTCCTCTTATAACTTAAAGCAGAGTCAGAGTGTGGTTGCGCCAGGACAACAGGATGTGCCCGGAATTTCATTAACCGGAAAGGGAGGAGTGTGATAGCAAGGACAATTATACTCCAGAATGATCACAGGGGGTGGGAGCAGGGAGCAAGTGCAGTCCTGATAACAAGGGACAGCCATGAAGCAGCTGCCATCCAGCTACCCTGGGCTGGCCCCGTGGAACAGCCTTCAGCTATCCCCACTCCCTGCCCTGACCCTCACTCTCCTACCCTCTTTCCTGAGCCCTCTCCCCTACCTCTTAATCCCCTGCCCTGAGCCTCCCACAACACGAAGCCCCTGGCCTGACTCCTGTACCACACATCCCCTGCCCTGAGAGACCCACGCAACGCTACATAAATCTTCTTGGTATGCTATATTTAAAGGGACACGTCAATGTGAGCAAACAGGAGGGCTGCCAAGCCATGCACTCCAAAATGCAGCTTCATTTACAACCCTGCTTACCTAAAACCTCATAAGAACAAAAATCTTGCAATGTTTTTTCTAATTTAACGAAAGCTGCTTTTTTATTTCAAAACTGTTGTTAACACCAGTGGAGGAGAGGTGTGCATAGAGGTCAGAGTGAGATAAACAGGCTGACGCTTTCGCAAATCAAGCTGACTGAAGTGTAAAAATTAAAGCGCGGTGCCAAGTCAAGCATAAGGCCTCTGGGCCAGCTGATTGTGTTACACCAACGAGCCCAATAGGGCTGAAATAGTGGTTTAGCTTTTGGGGAGTGACACAAAACCAAATAAAGGTGAAGTTATGAGGCAGATCATGTCCCGGAGACCCAGGTGTGTCTCTCCCAGGTTTTGGGTAGAATAAATGGAGTCCAGTCCATTCCCCTGCCCACCCGCCAGCCCTTAGAGTAAACCCCTGTGGAGGGCGGAGGTGCCCTGTGAGTTGGAAGACTGCAACAGGAGGAAGGGACATTAAAGCATCAATCTTGCCAGGATTCCACCACAAATTTCAGCCTGCTTGACTCTGCAATGACTTTCCCCTATACAGGGAAACCTCTTCCCCTTAGGACAAATTCTAGGTGCAGCAGTAGACCACAGTGCCACTAGTAAACTGGTGCAGAGGAGCAAGGGTTACAAAACGGACAAAGCCATGCCAGTGATTCTGGGGAATTCCCAGACTTTAGGGATCCATAGGCTTGGATAAGCCAAATCCCTTTATTTTCAAGAAGGCAAGTTTCCCTCATTCCTCTGCTGGAACAATATATGGGAAACGGGTGGAATCACCACAGTTTTCCACCTCTGGCATCTTTCACACATCTCCCTCCCCAGAGGAGGCATTGAGATCAGCCATTTTACTGGTGCGGGGGTTCTGGTATCCTGAATGAAAACACTAACATGGATTTTTGTGCCGTGATTCTTTTCAGATGATGCCCAAATTGGGAGAGTGGCAAATGATGAAGAGGACAACTAGAGCGATCTGGATGAGGAGGTAAACTGGGCTCAAGAAACAATATATGTTTTAATTTAGCTAAATGTAAATAAATACGTCTTGGGAAAAAGAACATGAGCTGTACTTAGCAGTAGGAGGGACTCTCCTAGGAAGCAGGGACTCGAGGGGGAGGGAAATGTGGGGGCCATGATGGAAAATCAGCTGAACATGAGCTCCAGTCTGATGATGTGGCCAAGATGGCTAATGGGATCCTTGGGGGCCTAAACAGGAACCTTGAATAGGAGTAGAGAGGTTATTTTACCTCTGTAACGTGGCACTGGTGTGACTACCACTGGCACAAAGTGTCCAGGTCTGGTGTCTGCAGTTCAAGGCTGTTGGTAAATTGGAGAAGATTTAGAGAAGAGAAAGTTTTCCTTACAGCGGTAGACTCAAGGGCTAAGTCTACCCTGCAAGCATCTGTCTACAGAAGTGACTGTTGGAAGAGATGTTCAGATAAAACTTCTGTCGAAAGATCATATCTCCACATAAAAGTGGATTGATCTTTTTGATCCTTTCTGTCAACAGAAGGGCCCATTAGAGTGTCTACACACCTATTTTATCGACCGTTTCTTTCGACAAAACTCATTTTGTGTGTAGATGGTCTGTGAGTTTTGTCTACAAAACTCTCTAGTGTAGATGTAGCCAAGGAACTCAGTCTAGGTGAATGACAGGAACAACAGCTGACCTGATTATACACTGCAAGTACCTACCTCGTCAACATATAACTAACAAAGGTCTCTTCGGCCTAACAGAGAGAGGCATATTGTGAACCAACAACAGCTAGAAGCTGAAGCCAGCTAAATTTAGATCAGAAATAATGTGTAATTTTAATGGTGAGAGTAATTAACTACTGGGACAGCTTTCCAAGCTTTGTGTTGGATTCTGTGTCACTGGCAGTTTGTAAATCTCGACTGGATCCTTTGCTCACAGATATGCTCTAGGGATTACCTTGAAGAAGTTTTGTGGCCTGTTATAAGACACGATCAGAATAGATGCTCATACTGAAGGTTTCTTCCCACCTTAGACTCTCTGAATCTTGGCCCTGTTCCTTTACCCTTTCTCTTTTTGCTAAAGAAAATTAACTATTGTAGGTTACTCTGATGATGTTCTCTTTTTAGGAGGCCCCCTTTCCCCACCCTTCCTGCTCCTCTGAAATGATCAGCATTGGGTCTGAGACTGGCCAGCAGCTGTTAAAGGCCTGGGAGAGCCTAGTAAGAAACATACTGATAAGTTATTTACAAAACCCCCAGTTTTTAAAACCTACAGATGTTTGTCACAGTGTCACACAACAAAGCACCGACAATACAATGACAGCTTAGCACTGCAGTAGGAGAATTTAAGGCTGTGCCCAAGCCAGCAGTCCTTACTCAAACAAAGCTGCCAAGCCCATGTCTGTGGGAGCTGGACCTGGGAAAGGAGTTCAAGACACAATGCTCTGTTAATGTTAGGCCCATCCCTGCCCTCTTCTCTGGTTTATGACTGCCTCAAATGGCCTGAAAGCAAAGGACTCGTTCATTAAACAAAGCAACCTATGAAGGAAGGGAAGAAAGGGAGTGGAGGGGAGTGAAAGGGAATTGTTTTTCATCCCCCAGTCCCCTCACTTTATGGTCACTCTCACGCATGAGGCCTGGTTGTGGGCCGTGCTCAGCATCTCCCAGGAGCAGACAAGACTAAGTAAAAGAGCCAGTCAGTGTGTGTTTCAATATATTTTTTTGTTTTAGATCTAGGGGAAGTGGGACTGTTTCGCTCTGCCCTGGCTCTTGCCCACTGCATTTCAGGTGTAAACAAACCTCAGAGATCAAACTGAGGTCTGTCTATTGAATTTCCCTGGTTTGGTGTCTATTGGGGTCTGAAACCTTATGATGAATGTGGAAATTTCAGGTTTGGAACTCACCCGGTGGCAGATTGTTTTGTCCAGTTTCCGTGGGAACATTTCAGGCAGCTTTACTTTTAACAGCATTTGACAATTTCTGAGCATCTAATTCCTCCCAGGAAATTATAGGAAAACTGAACCAGTCCACTCAGTGTCTCTGGCCCACAGTACCCACGGCATGGGCACAGGCATGAATTTGGGAGACTGTAGAAAAAAAGGAAAAATTATTGTGGCATATGATGTGCCAGGATGCTAGTGAGACATCTTGGCCTCGTCCTCAAATTAAAAAATAATCCCTTTAAAATTCATGCCGGGAAAATCGTGGTCTTAGTTAAAATAATTAGGTCGGCTGCGTGGTGCTGCCTTTTCGAAGGATGAGACAGAAAAAAATCTGTGGGGATAAATAGCAACTAGAAATGGAGGTCTCAATCCTTCAAGGTGCTGAGTTCTTTTACTTCCCATGATTTCAGCCCCTCAGTATGCAAATCATATGTACACAATGCTTCCTAAATGTCTGTTCAAATCAGCCAAGCCCATTTGTAATGACATTTTTAAGTAAACAAACATAGTCTTTGGGCCTGGAGGCTGACCTCATGCAGACCTGTATCAGTTGCTGCCGTACCAACTATGCAGCAATATGCACCCATATGTCTGAGATCAAAATAAGGCCTCCTTCAAAATTAGAGAGGCAAACCCTATCACAGTAGGGAAGCCCATGTGATATTCTATGGCTAGTTTTATACCTATAATGTAATTGCTTTTGAAGCCTGTGATGGCAGCCAAATATTGCCATCTGGTGGTTCCTTTTAGCATTGCCCCAGCTGCATTCAGTTCAACTCCATGTCCGAGAGCAGCTTCCCAAAACGCATCTCTGCCATATGCAGGCTCCGAGCCAGGTAGCTAGAACCTGGCCAGCTGCCAGAAGTGTTTGGACCGAGCAGAGTGATCAGCCCAGTGAGTGCTTGTCAGCCAAAACCTAAACACACGGACCTTTAAAAAAATCAATGCGTAGAAGTTGTCCCAGCCTTCCCACAGAAAGAGAAGCCCTAGTAAACCGGGTAGCCCCTGCAAGATAGGGAGGAAGCAAATTTCTCCCTTTCTTCATCTTGGTAGATAAATCTAATCCCCAGGATTTAGGTAGATTAGGGGTGTTAATGGTTAACTGGTAAGCCTCAGCCTACAGGGACAGGAGTTACTGGTTACAGTTAACAGGTAGGGGCTGGAGCATCCTCACTCCCTGCCTGGCATGAGCAAGGAGTTGGTCCAGCCCTGTGAGACTGCTACAGGTGGGGGGGTGCGCCAATGTGGTCAGAGCAGCCGCTGTCTGTGGTGGCCTGAGGTGAAGTGGGGGCACTGGGGAAGCCACTCCAGCCCAGCCAGGCTAAAGTGGCCCCCTTTGCTGCAGACAGGGACTGCTCTGGCTCAGCTGGAGCTCCCCTGCCCCTGGTGTGCTGAGGGTGCTAGGAACTGGGGCTGCTCTGGCTGGGCTGAAGTGCCCTGCACCAGGGCTCCTCTGGCCACATGGGACTGGGCTGGAGTGGCCTCCCCAGCCACACCCATGCTTTCGTAGGTTAAGCAATAGGTTAGCCTGCCATTTAACTGGTTAACCAATGAAACGGGGTTTTACATCCCTAAGGTGGATAAATCTAACCCAGTCCTCTGCTGCCAGCAAGCACTAGCCGTATTCTGGTGCAGATAGGCCTGACCTTATTACTACTTATGAATGCTTGCATTGCAATAGTGCCCCACCATCTCCATAATCCAAGGTGCTAGTCAAAGCCCTTTACAAACATTAAACATTTAACCAGTTCCACTGTGATGTGGCTGATTAGTTTCATCCCTGCGCTGCAGAATGAGGCAGGGAGCTGAGCGAGGCCACAGAGGGCTGAGTCAGGGCTAGAGCTGCAAATAGAACTCAGGAGGTTCCTACCTTTTAGCCCTGGGCTCACATCATGGTGGGAGTGTTTTTGTAGATACTTTGGGTGCTACCATAATAAGAAGGCCCCAGGGAGGATTGGAAACCTACTCTGCTGGGCATGGTACAGAAACAAAAGCCTGCCCTGGGCGATCTAAAATATAGAGAGAACTGCATAACCCTCAGGACAGATTTGCTTTATTCAGCAATAAAAAGTGGGTGGGGGTGGGCTTAGAAAACATGCTTCACAGCTGCAATGCCCTCGCCCTGGTTTTTACCTGCCCGAGGATGAGTGTTTAAATACAAGGAGTTCAGACAATATAGCTGTGTTTATTGATCAGCTTTATTTAAAAAAGCAAAGGAAGTTTGGCGGGGGGGGATTTATGATGAGTGGATTATGTACGGTAGAACCCCAATTATCCGACCTAAACGGGACCAAAGGATGGTTGGATAACAGAAATGTTGGATAATGCTGAAGTCAGATGAGCCAGCCGCCATAGGGCTGACTGCTGCGGGGCTGGCAGAGCAGCTCAGTGGCCTGGCTCGACTATTCAGAAAATTTGGTTACCCAGTAACCCTGTGTTGGATAATCGGGGTTCTCCTGTATTGTAAATTCTTCTCGTGCTGTGTCGCGTACGGTACACGTGCAGTCGAAAACAGTCATAATCCAACAAGGTGACAAGAATTAATCTTGTGGGATCAGCTGACAGCTTTCTTTGGCAGGGAACAAGCCTTGTGGACAGGGTGAAGCAGTAGGCATCGTACATCTTGACTTTACTAAAGCTTTTGTTACAGTGAACCCTTGATTTTTACAGACCCCGATTTAGCAGGCATCGGGAACAATGGACATCCGCCAGCACCCCAGTGTTCCCAAAGCCCACTTGGTAGGGCTTGTAAAATCCTAAGTCTTCCACCCCCCGCTCCCCCAAAAAAGTATGATGATTTACCCAGAGCCACCGCTGGCTGCCCTGGCTGGAGGGGCCGTTGTTTCCAGCTGCAGTGGCTAGAGGAGCTGCAGAGGCTGGAGCCTGCATTGTGGCCAGGACTGCCTCCACCGGAGCCACCATGCACTCCTCCCACCAGGGCTGGGGTGCACTCATGTACACACCCCATCCCTAGTGGAAGGAGCGCATGGCGGCTTAGGCAGTGGCTCCTCTAGGCTGCAGCAGAATCTCCAGATGCGCATCCAGCGCCTCCAACCACCGTGGGGCTCCCACTGCAGCTCCAGTGGCCACAGGGGAGTCTTCAGCCATTGCAAGGCCCCAGACATGGGTCCAGCTGCAGCAGAGGCTCCAGCCACGACTACAGGCTCCCACATCTCCTCCACCAGCGGTTGCGGCTCCAGCGGAGGTCAGTGACCAGCATTTTTTGGGGAAAAGGGAGGATTGTGGCTGGGGAAGCCTGACGGGTGAGTAGGAAGTAAAGCCTTGGATTTAATGGATTTTTGGGTTTAACAGACACCTCTCTCCTCGTATTAGTGCAGTCAGCCCTCGATTTAATGGACTGTCTTGCATGATCTTCTCAAACTAGGGAAATGTAACCTCCGGGCTGCAGAGAGATTTGCCAGCTCCTGGGCAAGGTGGAAGGGGTTGACTCTGGGCCCCTGGAAGGCACATGGCCTCAGGCAGAGGAGGCAGGTCTGGGGCTAGTCAACCAGCCCTTCAGCACTGCCCAGCCCATGTCGCGCAGGGCTCCAGTGGCAATTTAAAGGGCCTAGGATTCCGGCTGCAGGAGCCCTGAACCCATTAAAGTCACCAGGCCCCTGGACAGGTGCCCCTTTTGCTCCCCTTATTAGCTGCCCTGTGCAACCTAGATAGAGCTACTATTACGTGAGTGCAAAACCTCCCAGAATGTAGTTATGGTTCACAGTCATGCTCAAAGTGCATAAGGAGTGGGGTCCTACAGGGGTCAGCGCTGGATCTGGTTAATGTCTTCATTAGGGATTTGGATAATAGCACAGAGAGCGCGCTTATAAAGTCTGTGGATGATACCACTCTGGGAGGGGTTGCAAGTACTGTGAAGGATGGAATTAAAATTCAAAATGCTATTGACAAACTGGAGAAATGCTCTGATGTAAATAAGCACAAATGCAAAGTACTCCTCTTAGGAAGAAACAATTAGTTGCACCTATGCAAAATGGGAAATGACTGCCTAGGAAGCAGTGCTGCGGAAAGGGATGTGGGAGTAAAAGCTAAATATGAGTCACTAGTGTAAAAACACACACACACGTATGCCCACAAGAAAAACACCACACTCTGGGCTGTAGTAGCAGAACTGTAAGCTACATACGAGAAGTAATTCTTCCACTCTACTCTGTGGTGATTAGGCTTCAAGTTCAGAATTGCCCAGTTCTGGGTGTGCCATTTTAACCAAGGTAACAGACACATAGGGTGCTAGCCATAGCACAGTGTGACCCATCCAATGAGAAACCCAAATACAAATGAAACTCACCTGGTTGTGTTACAAACCAAGGAGCCAGCCCCAATTAATCAGTGCTCCCTAAACTTTTAGCAACTCTTCAGTGATTTATGGTTGTGTAAAAATTACACAACTCACTAGTGCATATGGATTAATATAAAACCCCATGATGCTTCAGCTGATTTTTACTTGTGTATTGGAGTTTGAACCTGAAACTCGGGAGAGGCATAAGACCACACTAACCCCTGGTGCAAAACCAAGCAAACATTTAGTGCCCTGCACTCACCAGCTGCACAGTGCCACTTGCACGCATAAAGAATTATTGTGGGAACTTTAAGTACGTATCAGATCTTTTCGATGACTTTATCAAAATTAACAAAGCACAATTGTAGGGTTCTTACTCAAAAGATAAAAACCCAGTGTTCCACGAATAACTACTTGAAAGAATGTTTCTAATGCTCTTCCTCACCACCACGCTCCTGCCATTTGCTCGTGGTGACATCAGATATTTACTATATTGGTCAGGTTCCTTCTGCAACCATAAACCTATGGATGTGAATTTGCTGCTTTTTACAAGGAACAAGAGTGGCACCCAGTGGCCAAGTGTTTTAATGAACCTCTTTGATGAGCACAAGACATGAATACAGTGTGGCTGTGTAAGTTGTGGAGGGGAGAACTAGCCCATCATTTAGCCTGTGAACTAGCTGATAAAGGGGTGTGATGCAACATCAAGAGCAGGCAGACTGGAAGAATCAAATGTGTTGTTCTCTGTAGGATAGAGAGGTGCTGGTGTCTGTGTGTATGGAGAGTGAAAGCATCCAAGAACAAGTACAGTAGTCTGTATTTTGCCACTGAACATGGAGGCCACTAGGTTGGACTTCTCAGGGGTTAGATCAAGTTGTACAGTTTCAGGTACGGCTTTTGGCCCAGCTCTCATTCCCAGTGGCTTCACTTTGCTTGAAAGCATTAGTGACACCACAACTGGGTCTTGCATTGCTGGTTCCTGGAGTCAAGAGTACAACAATCCTGCCTTAGCCTACATCCACACTTGGAGCTAGAGGTCACTGAGAGATGCTAGATCAATAACTAAAAATGGTAGCAATTCCACAGTAGCCTGGACAGCAACGAGTGGCAGCATGGGTCATTCAGTGCAGAAGTTACATCAGTGCAGGATGTTACAGAGGTTCCTAAATCTGAGCCAGCCTTTTTAGGTGACAAATCTGAGGAACTCTCTCAGATTGAAGTGACATTAGAGGAGGTTTTGGAGTTAATTGATAAGCTGAATAGTAACAAGTCTCCAGGACCAGACGGTATTCACCCAAGGGTTCTGAAAGAACTCAAATGTGAAATTGCGGAGTTATTAACAGTGGTTTGTAACCTATCCTTTAAATCCACTTTGGTACCAAATGACTGGAAGATGGCCAATATAACGCCAATATTTAAAAAAGGCTCTAAAGGAGACCCTGGCAATTATAGACCGATAAGTTTAACATCAGTACCAGGCAAATTAGTAGAAACACTAGTAAAGAATAAAATTGCAAGGCACGTAGAAGAGCACGAATTGTTGGGCAAAAGTCAGCATGGTTTCTGCAGAGGGAAGTCGTGTCTAACTAATCTATTAGAATTCTTTGAAGGGGTTAATAAACATGCGGACAAGGGGCACCCAGTGGACATAATATACCTAGATTTCCAGAAAGCCTTTGACACGGTCCCACACCAAAGGCTTTTATGTAAATTAGGCGGTCATGGGATAGGAGGAAAGATCCTTTCATGGATCGGGAATTGGTTAAAAGACAGAAAACAAAGGGTGGGACTAAATGGTAAATTTTCACAATGGAGGAGCGTAACTAGTGGTGTTCCCCAGGGGTCAGTCCTGGGACCGATCCTGTTCAACTTGTTCATCAATGATCTAGAAAATGAGGTAAGCAGTGAGGTGGCAAAGTTTGCAGATGACACCAAGTTGTTCAGGACAGTCAAAAGCAAAAGGGATTGTGAAGAACTACAAAAAGATCTCAGCAAACTGAGTGATTGGGCAGCAAAATGGCAAATGAAATTTAATGTGGGTAAGTGTAAGGTAATGCATGTTGGAAAAAATAACCCAAATTACACGTACTACATGATGGGGTCAAATTTAGCTACGACAGATCAGGAAAGGGATCTTGGAGTTATAGTGGATAGTTCTCTGAAGACATCCACGCAGTGTGCAGCGGCAGTTAGTAAAGCAAATAGGATGTTAGGAATTATTAAAAAAGGGATCGATAATAAGACAAAAGATATCATACTTCCCCTATATAAAACTATGGTACGCCCACATCTTGAGTACTGCGTGCAGATGTGGTCTCCTCACCTCAAAAAAGATATATTGGCATTAGAAAAGGTTCAGAAAAGGGCGACTAAGATGATTAGGGGCTTGGAACGGGTCCCATATGGGGAGAGGCTAGAGAGACTGGGACTTTTCAGTTTGGAAAAGAGGCAATTGAAGGGCGATATGATAGAGGTATATAAAATCATGAATGGTGTGGAGAAAGTGAATATAGAAAAATTATTTACCTTCTCCCATAATACAAGAACTAGGGGACACCAAATGAAATTGATGTGTAGTAGGTTCAAAACTAATAAAAGGAAATTTTTCTTCACACAGCGCACAGTCAACCTGTGGAACTCCTTGCCCGAGGAGGCTGTGAAGGCCAGGACTCTATTAGGGTTTAAAAAAGAGCTTGATAAATTTTTGCAGGTTAGGTCCATAAATGGCTATTAGCCAGGGATAAAGTATGGTGCCCTAGCCTTCAGAACAAGGGCAGGAGATGGATGGCAGGAGATAAATCACTTGATCATTGTCTTCTGTTCTCCTTCTCTGGGGCACCTGGCATTGGCCACCGTCGGCAGATGGGATGCTGGGCTGGATGGACCTTTGGTCTGACCCAGTATGGCCATTCTTATGTTCTTAAGTTTGGACTGATAAAGTTCAGATGAGACATCGATGTGTTTCTTTGTTTACCTGCTACTACGTCTTATGGTAACCAAGAGAAGACTTGAATTTTATGCCTCAGCAAAGCAGTAATTTCAGAGACGCTTAACATGAAAACGTGTATCTTTGCAAACAGCTCTTCAAGGCCATATAGCTCATGCTTTGCAAAAATATGCTAAGACCTGTGTCATTGTTTTGCATATGTCCTGCCTTTAAATTAAAAATGAGGCATCTTGCCACCTGTAGCAGGACTCAGTATCAGCTGTCCTCTCCCCTATGAAGTGAGACTAGCACTACTGTACTAGGATCACATTGTCACAACCTTGGAGCAAGGAGCAATTCTGCGCTGCTTTTGTGAAGTACTAGACAGTCAAATGCAAGGGGAAAATGACTGTGCAAAAAGAATGCATGGATGGTATAGAACAGTCCCTTAAGCTAAAGCCTCACTCCTTTTTCTGACATGACCATTTTTCTATGTAAGAGTGCGATAATTTTTGTTTACACCAGAGTCACATTATTACTTCTTCTTTGGTCAGAACTAAGACTGTCTCTGCCCTTGAAGCTGAGGAGGTGAGTCCCAGCTTGCACAGACATACTTCATCTAGCTCAACAAACATGGGAATTTGTGTCCCAGGTTAGCTGCCCCTAGTACAAACCTGCCTGGACTTAAGGGGTATGAAATGAATGATTTTGAAGTGAGTGCCCTGAGGATTTAAGCTTTTTAAAATCCTGGTGCTTTTCCCCTCATAGCCTGCAACTCTCTGCTATGACTATTCCATGAAGGGTAGACAAACATCCAAACAACTAAAGCAATGACATTTCTACCTTCTCTTTCTTGTGCCTATATTTAGCCATTCTCATTGCCTCCCACTGCTGTGCTCTCCCTGATATCAATGTTGAGTACTTACCCCTTAAGTCCAGGCAGGTTTGTACTAGGGGCAGCTAACCTGGGACACAAATTCCCATGTTTGTTGAGCTAGATGAAGTATGTCTGTGCAAGCTGGGACTCACCTCCTCAGCTTCAAGGGCAGAGACAGTCTTAGTTCTGACCAAAGAAGAAGTAATAATGTGACTCTGGTGTAAACAAAAATTATCGCACTCTTAATGCTTTTTGGAAAAGGCTGAAAGAGTAGTACACTGTTACTGAAAAACTGCTCACTTTCTCATTTTGTCTGTAGGAAACTTTAGTTTGTAGCGAGTGGTTGTGTGCAGCTTGTTGTAAAACTAGGCAAATATCGAGATGAGTACATGTATTGCCTGCCCAGAAGACCTCTGTATACCTCTGGTTGAGAATCACTCAGCCACTTGTTTGAAAAGAACAATGCTGATTAAGCCTGTATTTCACTTGTGTATTCTTTGGAAGTACTTTTGGGAGCCAAAGTGTCAGGGATTTTTCATCCCTCGGGCATAATCGTCCCCGTGGGCCAGGGGAAGCAAGCCAGCCTTTGGCCATTAAACATCATTACAGGGGCAGGTAGACTCCAAAAGGTACATAGGCTGCCAGTTAGCAGTCCCCTGTAATGGTCACTCCGTGTCAGTTGGTTTCCCTGGTAACCTGAACTCATAAACACCTCAGAATCATGGATTTGAAATCCAGGTTCCTCACTGGATGCAGGTGAGGCAGCTTCTAGAAGCATCCCTGGCCCAGAGGACCTGTTTGAAAGCATGCGCTTAGAACTCTCATATGTAAATAGCTTCATGAATTATGGATAAGATCACAGAATATAAGGCGGCGCTGGACAGCACTAGCCGGCCCTTGGCACGGATACGACTCCGCTACCTGCACGGGGAGGTGCTGGCCCCTGAGGCATCCACCAGCCCCTAGGCTAGCTGCCTCACAGACAGCAAAGAGCTCCAGCTGAGAAGACTTTGCAAAGATCTTCCAAGTCAACACCATCGTCGCCCAGCAGGGCCCGCCTGCTGTGGTGACAACTTTACCTCAGCACTGAAAGAGCAAAAGCAGCTCTGAGGTGAATCAGGCAAGCAGCGAACTGGCCTCACCCCTAGGGTGACCTACTGCATGCTTGCCTGTTGAAACCCAGAGCCTGCCATCACAGCGGCACCTTCGACCCCGCCACCAGCAAGCAGCTCTGAGGTGAATCTGGCGAGCGGCGAACTGGCCTCACCTCTAGGGTGAGGTACTGTGCGCTCGCCAGTTGAAGCCCAGAGCCTGCCACCACTCCAGCACCTACGCTCCCGCCGCCCGCCATCTTGTCATCGCTTCACCGGACTGGACTTTAACTGGACTGGACCTTGCATAATTGGACTGGACACGTAAACTTACCTTAATTCCTAATCTATATCAACTCCGAGCTGGGTAATCGGGACCCTCTTCAAGGGAACAGGGGTTGCTCCTTTGTTGTTCCCTTCCCTGACAAGGGGAGGGAAGTGCCCGGGGGCCCGACCCCGAGGCCGGGCCTGGACATCCCAGGCAGGGTCCACCATAGTAGCCAAACTTCGACAGGTATAATTAATAATTAATGTTCATTAATAAGTTTAAATTGTTATAAATGCTATAGTTGTCTTACCCTCGATGTTCTAACGTTAAGGTAAAAGCTTTAACTAACCTTTTCCCCTTCTGTCCTTTTCCCCTTATCCTTGCTCACCCCCTCTTAATAAACCGCAGGAGAAGGTGCTGCCACCCTGCCTCCCTAACTGTCAATCCTACCCAGTGACCTGAGGAAGAGCATAAGCCTCCCAGGATCACTTAGTTGGGCCCACTAAGAGGGTACCAGGGACCCCCACAACATAAAGGGACAGTCCCAACTGGCCTTCGGGTACCAACCTCTTGGGTCGGGCTAGCAACCTGACCCTGCACAGAGGTGGGGTTTAGCACCCCCACCCCAGCTCTGGAAGGAGACAGCAGGGATTTCTAAACCCCTTACAACCCTCATCCCTAAATCCCTCTATCCTTCCTCCCTTGTTCCAGTAACCAAATCCTTTTATCTTGTGGTACAATAAAACCAATTCAAGATCTGAAAACAAGTTACTAAATGGAAACAGTTGCAAAAGTAAATGTACTATCAATAGAACATAAAAAAGTTTGCATTGTAAAAACTGTTACTTGTTATAGTTTTAATCTTGCTGTGTTCCTTAATAAAAATCGTAGCCACTTTGTTTTGGTCCTTTCACCCTTGTCCTTGTCTCATTGTTCCTGCTAGCTACTCCTTTCCAGGAGGCTCAGGGCGGAGTCCAGAAACTTACCTGGGCGGGCATTATCCTGGCTGGGTTTCATAGCAGGGATTTGGTCTGGGTCCTGGCATCGAACACACAGAGAGATTGCTCCCTTATTCAGGGACTCATTTAAATATTCTAATTACTTGCCCATCCAGAGAGTCCCGTCACAAAGTTGCATTAATTTTTTTTAATTATAGCATGCAATAATTTATTATGAAACCAGACCAAAATCCACAGAATTGAGACATTCCTCTTAATTAAAATTAGCTGTGGGTTGGGTTAAATGTCAATTTAGAAATGAATTTTAAACAAGAATCAGCAGCCATACAACTATAAAATGTTGTTATCCCTAAGCAGTGTGAAGATAGTAATTCTGTATTTATTGCATCTGCTTCCTAGGAAATATTCTAGATTATACCCTATTAAGACGACAATACCACCTTAAAATACTCCTACAAAAGGTCTGATTTTTGCACCTTTGGAGAGCCACATCTTAAAAAATGCACTCCTGTTGCAGGGTAGGGTAAGGCAACATCTTTAAAATCTAATTTTCATTTTAAATGTTTAGGCCCTTGCTGTTAAGAAAACTTTCTAACTATAGACCTATTTTAAGAATGCAGTGCCATCTTCCAAATTCTGCAGCCCGCTGAAGTGCTCTGCTGATGCTCAGAGCTTCCCAAACTGCTGCAGATTAAGAACACTAACCACTCTTGTCAGCACCACTCGTGCTATTTACCTGGTAAGTCAGTTGCTCCTTGGGAGACCTGAGCAACAGCAGGTGGCAAATGCAGCTACCTATGGGATAAGAGAATCCAAAAGTGAAGAGTCTGGGATATACATAAGGTTGTGAAAACATTCCCCATGCAGCAGCTACATGAAATAGTACACCCTTTCCTATCAAGCACCCCCATGACCAGGAGGTTGCCAGATATTCAAATATTCTGAACAACAGAGGTATATCTAGCAATGCATAACACCAAAGAAAAACCAGGTTCTATATTAAAAATGTACAGAGTACTTTATTTACCAACAGTAGTGTTGTACACTGGACACACTGTATTTGTATTTACTTTCACTGCCCTGTACTTATGGAAAACAACTAAAATTTACTTAGGGTTAAAATGCCGGTTATTTGAGAGTTCTGGATAATAGAATGCTGGATATGAAAGAATTTACTGTATTTTGGAAGTGCCTGGTAGTATTCAGTGGCTGAAGCCCAACTCGGTGGAGGCAGATGTGAAAAGATAAGCCCCTGAACAAGGTCCAAGGAAAACATTGTTAGGAATCACCACACCCCTCTCCTTTTACAAGCAGTAATGAGAACTAGCTTCTCACCTCCATATTTGTTTCTGGCTAACAGATATACCTCCAGCTCTCAAGTAAGATTTCCAAGCCCTGCATAGATGAGGATGGGCAGGTGAGATAAACAGCATAAATTAGAACAAGTTAGATGAGCTAGAGAACAGCAAATACCAAAACCAACCCAATGATGAATGTCATGAAACAACAGAGGAGAAAGCGGGCAAGTTAGTTTTCATCTTGAGTAATACGCTTACTGCTTCTACTGCCAACTGGAAAGTTAGCCTACTAAGACTAAAACAGGCAGCTGTAAACTGAAGGGTAATTCAAGTCTGTCATGGGCTATCAAAACACTGGCACTATTTGTTGTATGCTTTCTTATTCTTCCACTTATCAAAACAAATCCATATCCCAACCAATGAATGGATTGCCCCAATTTAATTAAGGAACAAACAGGAAACAATCAACATTTGAAAAATTAACTTTTGTTAAATTTGTGTAATAAAACAAAACAAATGTCACCACCCTACAAGTAAATCAAACCATTTAAAAGTTAGATTACATAATGCAAATTTAATTGACAAATATTCTGAATTAGTCTCTCCGTAATGGAACAGTCTCCTCCTTAATACCATCTTTTGTGACAATACAGATCTTAAGTGCATCTCCAGTGTACACATCTCTTTCAGCTGCAGAAATAAAGACATCTTTAACTAGCTGCATAGCCTTTTCCAGGGACAAAGGCACATGCTCCACATTTTGCATGTTCTTGAAGCCAACCTATGGAAGACAGTGATACTGGATTACTTTTTGTTTTGCAGGTTTTGAAAAATGCAAGTAAACAGAAATTGTAAGATATAGTTTAATCAGACAGTAACTCCCAGGCTTAAGCATGAACAGATATTTGCAAAGGGAATTGGTTCAATGATTTAAACTTTGGCTATGTCTACACTACAGCAATCTGTCAGTGGCAGTTACTGTCAGAAGGTACCTCTGACAAAACTTCTGTCAACAAATTGTGGTTATACACAAAACTGGATCACACTGTCAATGGAGCATGGACAAATTGCCCAGCTGCTCTCTCAACAGAGCAGCCAACTAGAAGCACAGAAGACGGCTGCCTGGTGAACCAGAAAGCCCACGGAGCATCCACATGGCTTTTTTTGTCGACAGATTCTGTTGAGAAAGGCATTCTGCCTCGGGGGGAGGGGCAGAAGGCTGTCAGAGGTGCCACGTTCTGGCGACAGAACAGATTTTTAGTGTGGAAGCTCCATAGGTTTTATTGGCAAAACTCTCTAGTGTAGACATAGCTTTTGAGACAAGGCTGCTCCAAAGCTTGTGCATAAACGGAGGTGTGCTCGTAATTTTATGTCTAACAGTAGAGAAAGCAGAAAATTGGGCCCAGGATAAAACATGTATGGCTTTTCTCCTCTTTAACTAATACAGATTTTTAAAAGTCACAATGAACATTCAAACTGACCCAGTCTGTACAGAAGCTTCCCATTCTAGCACTGTTGAAATGATAGCACACAGATCTATGCTAGATCCTCCAATAGAGCACAATCCTTTTTATGCATTGCTCTGCAGTACTCTAAAGGGCATTAAGAATTCGCACAAGTGTGAATGTTCAAGTTTAAATTTTTTTTCAAATTTCACTTTGTTTGCCCTTAACAGAACAGGGCCTGGAAAGAACCACCTTTCCACAGCTTACATAGGGACAAAAATGACACAGTTTACCAAAGCCACCCCCTCAAAAACTCAACCCCCTCCAAAAAGAACAAAACAAACACACCCCTACTTTACCTGGTTGTCCAGCAGGGGCTGCAGCATGGCACTTGCTGAACCACCAGCTTTGAAGGCATCTCTCTGATATGAACCAACTGGATCAAAGCTATACACTGCTCCCTTCCCTTGAAGAGAAAAGAAGTTTACATTCCATCTACATGCCAGAAAGAAAGATTTTGTGTATCATTAAGAGAATAGCTACTTCACATACTAGTTTCCAAGCCATCCCGAGTCAAGGACTATGTCTAGATTACAGGGATTTATCCACAAAAATTTGTCACAAGATCGAGGCAACACAGCCAGCCGGATGCACAGCAGACAGGGCTGCCCAGTGTCCTAGAAGCTCTGTCTGTCAACAGATGGTCCTCTGGAACATCCAGACTGGCTCTCTCTCGACAAAGGCGTTATGCCTCATGGGTAATAGAATACAGCTGTCAACAAAAGTGCTACGTTCTGTCAACTTACTGTCAACAGAATGCCCTTGGACGCTCCACAAGTATCGCTGGCAAAATGGCCATTTTGCCAACAAAACCCTCTAGTGTAGACATAGCCAAGATGAATAACTTGATCTCTGAGAAAAGGTGAATGGAGGTGTGAAGATACAAACCAGCTCAGATTCTTGGTCAAAGCCACAGAACAGAAGACCCTAATGGTATTTTAGCTCATGTTCAATCAAGTAACTGGAAGAGCACGAAAAAGCAATAACAGCATATTTCTAAAGTGCTAACGTACCAGTGTTGCCTCTAATTTTTTCCATCCATGGGCAGAATAAATTGTGTGCGCACTGAGGCATGTGCCGATGTGCACTGCCAGTAGAAGCACAGGTTGCCCACTGAGTGCTTTGCTAATCAACTGGGCAACACCTGAATCCTTCCTGTGTGGCCACAAAAGTGCTCAGCTTACAGGGAACACTGCTAATAGTTACAAGTTTAATAAAACTACAGCTACGATATGTCCATATCTCCAAAAGTTTTGATTTAAAACAGTATATGAATTTCAAAGGCTGTTCAGAAAAGGAATATGCTGCTCGAACAGCTCTGTCTATCCATAATAAAGAAAAAAGATCTGAAGATAAAAACTAGCATTAAGAGGTGAGTTGGTAAAATACTTCATCACTAAAAATAACTCATCTTTAAACAAGATATACATGCTTGGTCGCCAATACAGGCAAAGTCCTCTGAACAGAACACAAGCAATTCATGCCTTTAGCATCCCAGTGTTCTGCTTTACAGAACAGCTGGAAACACCAGCAGTATATTCCATTCCACCTTACAATTTTACAAGTGAAAATACAGAAAAGTAGATGTTCTTTAGCAAAGATGTTATTTCAATTCTGTGTAAGTTATTTGAAAAAGTAGGATTTAGCCATTTTTAGATCTTGTAGTTCATACACCAAGACTCTTACAAGACTAAAGGTAGTAATATAGCAAGACACTGGTGACAAGTATATGATTGGTTATAACACCTATACATTAGTTTACCTATTTAAAGGGACTGCAATACTTACAAAGCTAATTTTATGAAGTCCCTTGAGATCTTCAGTACTCTAAGTAAAGTGCAACATTATTTCACATGAGAGAAGCAAGCATAAAGCTTCTTCAACCGGCACACCTATCTGTTTCAGCTGAAATGATTCCCTTTCCCCTGCAGAAATCGGTCTCCTGTCCCTTTGCTTTCCACAACAAAGTCTAAGACTTTACCTTCCTCATCAAGCCCGCCAATGATGTTGTATACGTAATATGGAAAGAAGCGTCGAGAATACAGGATTGTAGACAGCATTGCTGCAATAGCTCCCGTAGTCATGGTCTTGTTGTTGGAATGCTTGTACATCTGTGAAATAAGCAAGTGGTGCAGCACATAAAAAGGTGGGGCAAAGAGTAATATTAGAATAGTAAGTGGACATAACCATTGTTTTTATAGCCACATCTCAACAAGGAGAAAAAAGTGCAGAGCAAGGCTATGTCTACACTAGAGAGTTTTGGAGACAAAACTGGGGTTCTGTACACAAAACTCACAGCATGTCTACATACAATATGTTTTGTCAACAGAAACTGACAATAAAAAAGCTGTGTAGGTGCTTCTGGGGGCTCTTCTGTCGACAGAGTGGATCAAAAGATCAATCCAGTTATGTGTAGATGTGATCTGTCGATAGAAGTTTTGTCGCAACATCTCTTCTGACAATAATTTCTGTAGACAGATGCTTCTAGAGTAGACGTAGCGCAAGAATATGTTGACAAATATTCTATTAGTAAGTAATCTAAAAAACAATCTATCATGATTAAATGCTAGTGTTTGGTGGATTTCTGAAAACATTTAGCCACAAGTTAGGTGTCAAAGAGAAGTCTTTCTAAGAAGGATGTTACATGGTCACCAACAATACTAATATATTAAAATCGGTGGTTCTTTTTAAATCTGCCTTTACTTATCACAGTTTATGTTCTAACACTCCACATTTTACTGAGTTTAGACAGTAAAGGATGTTTTCCCTTCCTAGTTGTTTCACTAGCTGTGCTACAGTGTTTGAGGGGATTGTTTGAAACAAAACAGCTGCCTTTAATTTGTTACATTTTTACTTCAGTTTCTTCACATGATCTAATTATTGTTCTTGTCTAATATTTTAATTTAAGCATAAAAAGATCACACATTTAGCTACCTTTAGTCTTGCTTCGATTATTTTTGTAAGTGTAAGGCAGTCTCCATGAAAACCACTGCATCCAATGACTGTTTGATCTGTTCTGTAAAATGCAAAATTTGATATTTCAATAAGCACTAAAAATAAGGATCATCAAATACTCCAATTTCTTACACTGATGACACTAGGAAAGCACTGAATGTAGTCTTAGTTGATCATTGTTATCAATGGATAAAATTCTAAGTCTCTATAGACTGTTAGCAAGAGATATGCAATATCAATACTGCTCTGTAGACCAGTTTGAGAGCCATTCATCTACTGGGTAAGTGCAAGGGTGTGAGAAAGGAGAACCAGATTCTATTCCCTCTCCCGTCAGCTAATTTTTGTAATACTGGGGGTATCTGATTGACACACTGTGCCTCAAACTGCCACTATAAAATTGGAAAAACAAAATTGACACACCTCACAGGGCTGTGGAGAGGGTTAATTAACATTTTATAAAGCGCTTCAAGATCAAAGGAGCTACACAAATGCAAATTATCAAAATATTAATATTTTCTTTAAAAATTAAGGGTCAATAAGCTTGAAATGACTATTTACAAATCATGATGAGATCTAAAAACTGACAATATATTCTATACATACCTGTTAAGTGTTTATTAACTTTAACAACCTAAAGTGAAAGCTTCTGTCTTAATATAAGACTACATCAATGATAGGGAGCCATAAGATTTCAGCAGACCGATGGTACCAATATAACATGCTTTTGGACGTTACCAAGAAGTTAGCCAGGAGAAACATGAATTCATGTGAACTGTCAAAGACGACACAGGGGTTTGCATCTGTAGCTGGCAGAAGTCTCGAATGTCACTGTGGCATTTGCCACATTTAAAAGCAGTCATGATGAACTTTAAGGGGACAAACTATCCAGGTGCATGGAGATAGTATAGAAGGAATAGGAAAGAAGATTGATTAAGGAATTGCTGGCAGGTTTAGTGCTGTTTTCTGCAAGGGAGCTCTGTGAAGAGCCACATGGTCTCCTGAAATAATAACAGACAATTGATGTATTTGCTAGACAGCCACCAAAGGAGACACTTTGGCATCCCAGCTAATGGGTGTCAGGAAAAGGCAAAGCTATTCACAACAACTCTGAGTGTTGTTACAGTTAGCTGAGCACTTCCCCTAATAAGCAGATCTACTTGTATTCAGGAAATCAAGAACATCAGCTGTCAGTGAAATTCAAGCAGCAAACCACAAACTAAGAAACCTGATCACAGTATTACAATGGAGATCAAACTGAACCCTTACAAACATGTTTCCTATCTTACTGGATTATTTTTCTGGGACAGCAAATTAAAATACTGGTCAATCTTCCTAAGATGCCACGCTACAAGATTAAAACTTACAATTTATAGCATTTTGGACTGTCCCGGCTGTGAATTGCATAACCTTCACTCAGTCGTGTGTCTGAGGCAACAATAGAAAAGTCTTCTCCAGCAATTGCCAACACCGTCCTTAAAGAAAGCAAAAAGACTAATTTACAATAATTTCTAACAAATACTCACTTAGGCGATAGGGAAATGTAACTAGTGTGTAGTTCTTAAACAGACATGCAAAGTTCTGTCACAATGATGGAGTTTTTCATTCATTAAGTAGTTATATTTTGTGCTAGATGACACTGGCTGCGTATCTCAAAATCACAGTAGTTATTTTGAAATATCTTTGGGATTGTCTGAATGATGCTCTTTCGACTTCATTTTAAAATGGCGTGTGCAAGTGGGTTATGTCGATTCTGGTATGCCTCATGCCACGAGGAACACCACCTATTTTGAACTTTTTATTTCAAAATAGGTATTAAAACGCGGAACAGCACTATGTTAAAATAAACTATAATGGACTCCAATGGCACTACTCTGAAATTGTGTTATGTACCTGGAAATGCTATTTTGAAATGCATTGTGTGTGGCGGTGTTATTTCAAAATACTTTATTATGGAACAGCCCTGCCATGTAAATGTGCCACACTGCAGGACACGAGATTTCCAGGAAGTTTAAAAGAAAAAAGTCTCTATACTTTGTGTGGCCAGGGGGTCTTCTTTGTAAATTAAACCAAGATCAAATTTATAGATAACACAAAGGAGAGCATGCAGGTGTGATGACAAAAGAGTGACCTGTGCCAAGGATGAATGGAGCATTGGTCATAATAAAAGTAAGGTCTTACATAAAAGAAGAGAAAACAGCAGATAGGATGCAAAGAAACAACTAAGCATAATACTTTCACATCTGAATCCTATTTTCATGTTGTCTTAATACTACCCTAGGTTTTTTCCAAATAACCAACCGCATTAGCTGCAATGAGTGATAGAATCAGAAGATAAGGATAGGAAGTGGGACATCAAAAGATCCATTTTTATAAACAGTCCAACATTATGAAAAATTCTGGGAACCAACAAACTAATGTGCCGAGATCCCACAGTTGTCTAAGAGAAATGTACTGATAAAATGCTTAACTCACTTCTAACTGTTTTTCCCCAGGTAGCTTTCAGTACACTGGTTACAACTTTAGAGGAAGCTGTTGGGTCTTCTCAACAATTAAAGGTGGTTTTCCTTAAGAATACTAAGCATAATCCTCTAAGGATGCCCTTGTTCTAGACAGTGATAATATTTGCCTGCCAGGTTAATTTGCCATTATAGTTTCAGAGAAGAGGGACAAATTGAGATCACAAAGGAGGTCACGACTGTACCTTACTTTAGATTTAAGACCCTTTACTGGAAGCTCCCTTCTAAGTACAATGGTGCACATAAAGACTGGATACAAGACAAGCATTTTTAGCAGACTAGATCCTGCCGATCAACGCCCTTTGCCAGGAAACCCGCTACAATGCTCAGCGCCAATATTAAAAAAGCAGCTGCCAAGTCTTGTTTTCTCAGCATCGCTCCTTCACGTGGGACGCCCTGGCCTTGGGCGCGAGCCCAGAGGTCGGGGCAGGTGCTCTCTTACCAGTGCAAACACTAAGCGACACACAGCCCGAGGGCCCTTCCCGGGGGGGCCCAGAGGGAAGGAGCAAGAGATGCAACAAGTCACACACCTCCCCTCCCCCCGGACAAGCGCAGGGAAGCACCAGGGTCGCTCTGAACTCGGCGGGTGCCGCGGGCCTCTGTGGCTTGGACCCGGCCAGGGCCCCCGCGCCTTCCGCACCGCCGCGCGGGGGATGGGGTCGGGGATCTCCCGGGAGCAGAAAGCGAAAGCGGCGGGCCCGGCTCTTTACCCGCCGTTGAAGGTGTAGGGGGAGAAGCGGTACTGCACGGGGCCGCCGAGCTGCTGCTCCATCCCGGGCCTGAGCTCCCCGTAGCCGGCTGTAGACAACATCCCGGTGTAGACCCCGGAGCCGGCGGGCGGCTGCTGTCTCACGGCAAAATGGCGGCGCCGGAAGCGGAACCCCTCCCCTCCCCAGCAGCGTCCGCTCTAGGCTCAGCCCGGCCTCATCTCAGCTGCTCCGCGCGCGGCTTGTCGCGGCGCCGCTTGCGCCGCCCGCCGGCGGGAGGAGTGAACGCCGCGCGCCAGCCATGCGAGGGTCGCTGCCTGCTCTGGCCCAGGGGCCGCCTCCCGCCCCGCGCCGGGAAGCCAGTGTGTCCAATCGGGCAGCCCCAGCTGGGACGTAGCCAGCCCCGGCGCTGCTCGTGGGGTTACAGGGAAGTGTGTTTGGTGGCAGCCCCCAGGCAGCTGGTGTTAAAGGGCCCAGGAAAAGTTTTCAGCATTAAACCCTAACAGGCGTGTGGCGGGGTGGTTTCCCCCAGTCCACCTCCTGGAGCGACACCATGGGCAGGGAGCAGGGGAATATATGCAAAGCTAATGTTAAAATACATTTAATTTAACCTTGGACTGCAAACACGAGGATAGCTTCATCACAGTTGTATAGCTACTGTGTGACAGCAGAGCTGGAGGCTATGTGCCCTAACTGCATTTCACTACCATAGTATGTGTCAATGACAAGCAGTCCTGTAGCACCTTAGAGAAGAACAAATGTATTAGGTCACGAGCTTTACTTGGTTTGTTTACTCCTGTTGGCTGCATTAACTTTCTGCCTCCCTCCGGCACATTTCCTAGTTTTTATATCTGTATCAGAAGGAAAAGGCTTATCTCCGCGAGGAGGAGGAAAGGTCAGCTGCCTAAAAGCTATCAGGCAGCATGATGGCTTTAGTGGGGTGCTTTAAGGGATAATCCAAGTTTTTAAGACAGTTATCCAGAATCATGGCCAGTCGTCAGATTAGAGGACAACCAGCCACTCAAAGCAGCCTCAGGTCATTTGGATCAATTTACGTTCATGATGAAATCTGTATTTACATGATCCTTAAATCTTGAATGTTGAGTTTCCACAGTAAGGCACTGGTCCAGAAAACTGCAGTAACTGGAGACTGCGTGCAGTACAGATACTTTAAAAAGGAGCATAGGCTACCACTCTGTTTGCTGCTGTGCTGGAGGCCCTGAGACTAACAGATTTCTTAAATCACAAGGTTTCATAGCACAAACGCACTTTCTCAGATGACAGGCTTGTGTTCAGCACCATTTAGAAACCAAATATGTAGAAGTCCAGATTGTTACATTATTTTGATTCCCCTCATAAGGTTGCCAACTGTCCAGATTTTTCCATGATTGTGGCTGCTCGAGGAAATTAGTAGGCTGTATGTGCAGCATACGCTGCCAGACAGCTGTCTGGCTTCATGGGCTAAAGCTCATCCTGCATTGCCCCAGTTTTTGTTCCTTGGGGTGGCAGCTCTGCCTAGACCTGGCTCTGAGGGACAGTGATGGTTGCTGATGAAATGCACTAGGCCAGGTGTCTCCAATCTGCAGCTCTGGAGCCACATGCTGCTATGTAAGGACTTCTTTGTGGCTCCCAATGCTATAATTGTAAAGTTAAAAATAAAAAACAAAACCCTCCTGATTACTTTTGCTAAACAGTAAAGCCCCAAAATGAACAACAATATCTAAATAGCAAAGAATGTATGACCTCAAAAGGTGGATAACCTCTGCTAGTGTCCTCCAGAGACAAAGGCCGCGTCCACATGTGTACGCTACTTTGAAGTAGCGGTGCCAACTTCGAAATAGCGCCCGTCACGGCTACATGTGTTGGGCGCTATTTCGAAGTTGAAATCGACGTTAGTCGGCGAGACGTCGAAGTCGCTAACCTCATGAGGGGATGGGAATAGCGCCCTACTTCGAAGTTGAACGTTGAAGTAGGACACGTGTAGATGATCCGCATCCCGCAACATCGAAATAGTGGGGTCTGCCATGGTGACCATCAGCTGAGGGGTTGAGAGACGCTCTCTCTCCAGCCCCTGCGGGGCTCTATGGTCACCGTGTGCAGCAGCCCTTAGCCCAGGGCTTCTGGCTGCTGCTGCTGCTGCAGCTGGGGATCCATGCTGCATGCACAGGGTCTGCAACCAGTTGTTGGCTCTGTGGATCTTGTGTTGTTTAGTGCAACTGTGTCTGGGAGGGGCCCTTTAAGGGAGCAGCTTGCTGTTGAGTCCGCCCTGTGACCCTGTCTGCAGCTGTTCCTGGCACCCTTATTTCGATGTGTGCTACTTTGGCATGTAGACGTTCCCTCGCAGCGCCTATTTCAATGTGGTGCTGCCCAACGTCGAAGTTGAACGTCGACGTTGCCAGCCCTGGAGGACGTGTAGACGTTATTCATCGAAATAGACTATAATAGACTAATAAGCTATTTCGATGTAGCGTGCACATGTAGACGTAGCCAGAGAGAGACAAGGTTCAGGAGTGAAAGTCAGGAAGACGGTGGTACAAACATGTAAGGTCTTAGGAACTAGAATACATAAAATGTTTGTGAACATCCTCGTAAACATGCATTGCAATAGAAATCATTGCGTGTATGCTGTTCTTAAAACAGGAGTGACAAAAAACACAGTGTGATGTTATCTTTTAAGGACTGTCTCGTATTCACATGCATTGCAGCTCTTGAATTACTGAGGTGTTTTTACCAAATGGGAAAAAATGGCTCTTGCTGTTTTGGTTGAGGACACCTGCACTAGGGCTGATACAGGCATGGGGGCGGGGGAGTTACAGTGGCTGGGGGCTGCGCCTCCCCGGGCTGGTGGACTCTGCAGCTGATGCTTTTTGCGTTGCTGTGTTGTCTTTGTGTGCACTGGGCTCCCTGGCACTACACAGCCCCCGGGGGGCGGCAACGGCAGCGGCTCAGAATCTCTCCCTCGGGTTGGCCTATGCATCCCCCACCGCCGGGCTTTGCCCTCACGCAACATGGCCACTGCGGGAAAGGCGGTGCGACTGGCGGAAGTGACGTGTTATGCGTGCGCCGGAGGAAGGGGTGGGGTCCCGGTGGAGGTCGCCGCCAACGCCGGGAGTGTGGCGCGCCTGGAGGGAGCTGCCGTGGCAGGTACGGAGCCCCTGAGCTGGGCACATCCGGCGGGGCTGCGGCTCTGTGGCGGGGTCCGGGCGACGCGACGCGACGCTCCGCTCCCTGGGCTGCGCGTGCGTCTCCCGGCCCGACCCGCGCTGGGTCCGGCCTCCGCCTCCCGGGTGTTCCCGCCTCCCCGCCCCGTCCCGCTCCTGCTTCTCGCCCACGCGGGGCGGCCCCTGCCCGCCGTTCCGGGAGCGCGGCGCGCCAGGGGTTGGCGGCCCAGCGCTGTCCTGCGTAAACCTCCGTAGGCAGGAGCGGGAAGCGGCGCCCCTTGCTCTACCCTTGGTGCTCCGGCCTTTCTGAGCCCCGGGCTCTTGACTAGGGGAGTCGGAGACAGGCTGGTGGGCCCCGGTGAGTTAATCATTATAGCAGTTTCCGCAGCCGCGACCCTGACTCCTTGGGTGTGGAGATGGACCGGTCACTACACTGGCTGGTCTCTTCCCCCATCTGCAAAATGGGAGCAGTGCAATACGGAGAATCAGACTTGCAGAGTAGCCTGAGGAGATTATTTATTTGTTAGTCAAATAATATACCCTGGGGTGTCCATGATCATGCACAGATTGAAAAGGAGGACAAATCAGGCTTCATTGCAGTCTTGCATGTATGGGTTAACGTAAGTGCCCCAGGACTCTTGTTTTTGAAGATATAGACTAGCTCGGCTACCATTCTGATAATTATGTATGTCATTAGGCGGGTGTTCTGAAAATTATTAAGTGCTTTGAAAATGAAAAGTGCTATGAAATTACCAAGTGGTGTTACATAGCCAAATCTCCCATTGAAATTAGTGAGATATTCTTCCAATACATGTGTTGGTTCAGGCTCTCAGTATATATGCAAATTTGTGTTTAAACTGGTCTTGATGTATTTTCTTATGCATTATTAGTATTAATGTGCAGTAATAAGGGGGAAATCTCAGTGGCGTTGAAGGCAGTTTGTCCTCAGAAGTCCCTTCTCTGGAATTTGTTCCTTGCACAAATGTAGCTAAACTCAAAACAGACCATATTTACACTGTTGCAAGACCTTTATCTAGTCTTCCTACTTACTGTGGACCCTGAAATCCTTGGTATTTAGACTACACTTTTGAAAATGTTCTCTGCCTTTTTAAAGTTCCAGTGCTGTGGGCAGGGGGTGTAGCGTTGTGTTTGGTATTTTTTCACTTGGGTAATTTACCCTACCATGACGCAATCTGGGTACTTTTTATGGATGGGAGCAGTGCAGATAAATGTAGTGGTAATATATTTTATCATCACACAAAAGACCACCTATTTGCAGCTTTTGCATTGTTACTGCAAGTTCATGCTTAGGTGCATTAGCAATAAAAATAAAAATAAGCAGCTGAAAAGGTTTTCTTCAAACTCAAATAAGTCTGAGATTTCAACCTAACATCCAATTATTGGAGGAAGCTGAAAGTTACTAGAAGAATTTCACAGTGGGACGTCCTATTTTAAGCTATGTTATTGCTCTATAATATGGGAAAATCAGAAGATGGCTGTGTGCATTAAAAAGATGTGCTTATGTCATTTTTGTCTAACTTTTTCTCTTCTGTAAGGTGCATGTGAGTCTTTGAAATTTTTGTTTCATTTTTGATCCCATTGGCAAAGATTTTTTTTATTCTTTCTGATCTTTTTAATAAAGTCTTTCTATTAAATCGTTTCCAACAGCCCATGCCTCAAAAATAACCTCACAACAGCAAATTATGTACAAGTGTAAGGACTTGCAATCTTAGTTTCAAGATAGCAAAGTCAGTAGATTAATAAAATAATTTTTAAAGCATGTAGAAATACTGTGGTGCCATTTTAAAAATAGATCAGATTCCACTTTCAGTTGTTCTAGGCACGTTAATGTTTAACCGGTGAACTGCCCACCACAGGAAAAGGGATACTACAGCCCTGTGGGGAGCAGCCATGGACGCTGGTGCACTCTGGGTTCCCCCCAGCACACCCTGAGCAGGGCATCTGGGGAGCCACTCCAACCTCTGCTGGAGTGGCCTCACCAGCCCCCTCCACCTTTTCAGTTGGTTTACCAGTTAAATATGATTTTACATCCCCATGTCTTTCCAGGGCATTCTTTCTTAAAATCAATGGATTTGAGCTGGTGCAGTTGTTAGAAACTTGGCCTGCTGTGTTTTGGAAGCACTACTCAAAATATGATAAGCTATAGATATAATATTGACATTATTTGTTATCTTGGTAAAATTTGTGCCACACTTGAGTGTCTTATGTTAATTTGAAAGCTGAGATGTAATCTTTTAATGTAATGAAGTCTCGGGTAACCTGTAAACGTAGATTTCTGCTAATGTTTAAGGTTTAAGTGAAATATATTGTGTGTTTTGGTTGCAATGTTTGTAATCATTACAACCAAAGGCTTAGTGCTGCAAAAAGGGTGTGTCTACATTAGAAAGGTAGCATAGAGAATAACTAAGGCAATGGAAAGAGTTTTTCCATCTGAGAGGCAGTAGGTAGGGTTGATGGTAGATTCCTCCCCAGAATCCATCTAGTGCTTTCTGCATTGGGGTTAAGTGTAGAAGGAGGGAACTGTGTGTCTCTGGTGTGAAATTTTCACATTCCTGAGCAATGTAGCTTTCTAGTGTACAAAAGCTCTTAGGTATGTGGCTGGTGCCTCTGAATTCAGTGAGCCTGCTCATTTGAGTAAGGCCAAACACATGCCAGAGTGAAGTTTCCAGGACAGCACTATATGCACAAAGGTTACATGGCAGCTGGATGTAATCAATAATTTTTTAAATGTATGGTTATCAAAAGGCTCCTTTTTCCCTTTCAGTGTTTGAATTGTATTTTAGACGTACTACGCAGACTTTTCTGGAGCTGATGTTTTCATAACACTTCAAGACTGGCTGAGAAACTAGTTGCTGGCATGCTGTAGGAGGGGGAAGAAAGCCCTGAGGGTGTGGAATTACTTTTACTGAACTGGAGGAATCATTTCTATCTTGACCAAGAAATCATTGGAATCATGGATCAGAACAACAGTTTGCCTCCCTACGCCCAGGGATTAGCATCCCCTCAGGTAAAAACAAGAGATTTAAAATTTACTTGTGAGATGAATTTTTCTGAAAGATTTCAGCTTCTGGTATGTAATCTGTCTTCGTGCTTATGGCTGTGAAAGATTGTTTAGAACCTAGCAGCATGAATGTGCTTATTTATGACTGCAGGGTCTAATAGTTGTTGCTTTTGGAACTACTCTGTATGACAACAGGTTCTAGGATAAGAAGCAGTAATATGTAATCTCTGGAGTATTGCCACTATTTCATCCTCATACGTGGAAAAAAAATTTTTAATTGAACTGTAATTTCATTACAGTTGGGTTTTTAATGGTATTCCCATCTTCCAGATGATTAAGTACAATTGCTTTGGAAATACCAAATTTTCTTGTGTCACTTGCATATCTAAAATGGAAGATCATTCATGAGACATTAAAAAAAATTAAGTTGATAAATAATTACAACAACTTTGTGTGTCTTAAAGCCCTCTCTCTTGTGCATGCATCAGAGAGAAAGTTAAGTTTTTTTGCTCCTCTGTTAATATTTATAAGGATCTTTTCAGTAAAGAAATATTCATCCTTGATATAATTGACTTTAATGTAAATATGGTGTGTATTGGAAAAGGTGAAATGGATGAATTTGCTTACATTGTGCATCTGAACATTTAAATAGTTTTTTTTTTTAATTTCAGTAAAACAAATGTCACATCCATGCTAGTGGTAACATTGGAAATCATTGTGTCTGGAATGCCCATCACTTGGAAATGTCATTGTAATTGGCTCTCCACTTAGTTTCTTTGCTCAGATAACAGAGCACTAAATTGGCATGAGCCTGCACTCCCTTTCGATTTCAGGAAGTACTCTCCAGGTCACATTCTGAAGCATAGTTGCAGGGTGACATGAGGAAGCTAGTGCTGCTAATGCTGAGCTTCGTCTTTTATAAAAGGACAACTTCAGTCTCCAGGGCTTTTAAGCAGGCATTTTCCACAAGCCCCAGATTCACTGGTGTGGGGGCGGGGGGTGAGATCAGTTCCACATTAGCGTATTGTTCAGGAAACAAAGTTCCGGAATATACTCTCAAGAAACTAGCCCTTCGCTGGTTTGTGAAGAGGAGTACTAGACTGGACAATCTAGCAGAGATAAAAATTGTTCTTGGTAGTGTGCAGTCAGATGAGCTTCTAAGACAAAATATGGACCATGGGCTGAATTTGGTCTGCCTAACACTTGGAGTCAGCTGATGGCCTGCATGCTACAGTAAACCCTCTAGATGTGTCTTGGGTTAATGCAGCTGTCACCCCTAATGGGAGCAGGGAAACTGCTCCTGTCAAAGGCAGTAGCCTGACCCTTGCCACCCCTGACAGGAGCAGTTTCCTAATCTCCAAAGTGGTGACGAGCTGGGAACCAGGCAGCACTGCACTTACAGAGATGAGAAACTGAGCAAGGCAGCAACCCTAGTTAGCTTCCTGACTCCACAGAGTGGAGGGGAGCAGGGAGCCAGGCTGCTCCCAGTTCCGGCTCCCCTCCACTGGCCAGAGCCAGGAAACTGACCAAGGCTGCTGCACTGGTCAGTTTCCTGGCTCTGCAAGGGGAGGGGAGCCGGGAACCAGGCTGCTGCCTGGTTCCAAGCTCCCCAAACAGCTCATGGCTGGTCAGCTTCCTCGGTCTGGCAAGTGGTGGGGAGAGGGGAGCCAGGCTGCTCCCTGGTTCTCTGCCACTCTGGGAGCTGGGAAACTGACAAGTGTGATGGGCTGGTCAGTTTCGCAGCTCCTGCAAGCCCTGGGGAGCCAGGAAGCAGGCTGCAGCTTGGTTCCTGTGTCCCCTGGGCTTGTGGGAAAATTCAAGTTGCGCAGAGGGTTGCAGGAACTAGAGGCTTTACTGTATTTATATTCCACAGCCGAGGTGGTGTCGGGGGACTGGGAGCTGTGGGCTTTTTCAGTAGCTGCAGGAACCCCAAGTGTTGGCCTGGTGGTAAGCTAGCAGTGGGGTCCTGGGAGGCCTCTAAATATTAGTAACATAACATAAGAACGGCCATACTGGGTCAGACCAAAGGTCCATCTAGCCCAGTATCCTGTCTGCTGACAGTAGCCAATGCCTGGTGCCCCAGAGGAGGTGAACTGAAGACAATGATCAAGCCATTTGTCTCCTGCCATCCATCTCCCGCCTTCAACAAAAGGCTAGGCACCATACCTTACCCCTTGCTAATAGCCATCTATGGACCTAACCTCCAAATATTTATCGAGCTCTTTTTTTAAACTCTGTTAGAGTCCTGGCCTTCACAGTGTCCTCTGGTAAGGAGTTCCACAGGTTGACTGTGCGCTGTGTGAAGAAAAACTTTCTTTTATTAGTTTTGAACCTGCTACCCATTAATTTCATTTGGTGTCCTCTAGTTCTTATATTATGGGAACAAGTAAATAACTTTTCTGTATTCACTTTCTCCACACCATTCATGATTTTATATACCTCTATCATATCGCCCCTCAGTCTCCTCTTTTCTAGACTGAAAAGTCCCAGTCTCTCTAGCCTCTCCTCATATGGGACCTGTTCCAAATCCTTAATCATTTTAGTTGCCCTTTTCTGAACCTTTTCTAACGCCGGTATATCTTTTCTGAGGTGAGGAGACCACATCTGCACGCGGTACTCAAGATGTGGACGTACCATAGTTTTATATAGGGGAAGTAAGATATTCTTTGTCTTATTTTCTATCCCTTTTTAATTATTCCTAACATCCTGTTTGCTTTACTGACTGCCGCTGCACGCTGCATGGATGTTTTCAGAGAACTATCCGCTATAATTCCAAGATCCCTTTCCTGATCTGTTGTAGCTAAATTTGCCCCCATCATATTATATGTATAATTAGGGTTATTTTTCCCAATGTGCATTACCTTACACTTACCCACATTAAATTTCATTTGCCATTTTGCTGCCCAATCACTCAGTTTGCTGAGATCTTTTTGAAGTTCTTCACAGTCTGCTTTGGTTTTGACTATCCTGAACAGTTTGGTGTCATCTGCAAACTTTGCCATCTCACTGCTTACCCCTTTCTCTAGATCATTGATGAATAAGTTGAACAAGATTGGTCCCAGGACTGACGCTTGGGGAACGCCACTAGTTACCCCCTTCCATTGTGAAAATTTACCATTTATTCCTACCCTTTGTTTCCTGTCTTTTAACCAGTTCCCAATCCATGAAAGGATCTTTCCTCCTATCCCATGACCACCTAATTTACATAAGAGCCTTTGGTGAGGGACCGTGTCAAAGGCTTTCTGGAAATCTAAGTATCCTATGTCTACTGGATCCCCCCTGTCCGCATGCTTGTTAACCCCTTCAAAGAACTCTAGTAAGACGTGACTTCCCTTTACAGAAACCATGTTGACTTTTGCTCAACAAATCATGTTCCTCTACGTATCTGACAATTTTATTATTTACTATTGTTTCTACTAATTTGCCTGCTACTGATGTTAGACTTACCGATCTATAATTGCTAGGGTCTCCGTTAGAGCCCTTTTTAAATATTGGTGTTATACTAGCTGTCTTCCAATCATTGGGTACCAAAGCTGATTTAAAGGATAGGTTACAAACCAGCGTTAATAGTTCCGCAATTTCACATTTGAGTTCTTTCAGAACCTTTGGGTGAATACCATCTGGTCCCAGAGACTTGCGACTGTTTAGCCTATCAATAAGTTCCAAAACCTCCTGTAATGATACTTCAATCTGGCACAGTTCCTCAGATTTGTCACCTATAAAGGACAGCTCAGATTTGGGAATCTCTCTAACGTCCTCAGCCATGAAGACTGAAGCAAAGAAATCATTTAGTTTTTCCACAGTGGCATTATCTTCCTTGATTGCTCCTTTTACGTCTCTCTCGTGCAGGGCCCCACTGCTTTTTTAGCAGGCTTCCTGCTTCTAATGTACTTAAAAAACATTTTACTATTGTCTTTTGAATTTATGGCTAACTGTTCCTCAAAATCTTTTTTGGCTTTTCTTATTACATTTTTACATTTAATTTGGCAGTGTTTATGTTCCTTTCTATTTTGATCACTAGGATTTGACTTCCAGTTTTTAAAAGATGCCTTTTTATCTCTCACTGCCTCTTTTACATGGTTGGTAAGCCATGGTGGCTTTTTTTTAGGTCTCTTACTGTGTTTCTTAATTTGGGGTATACATTTAAGTTGGGCCTCTAATATGGTATCTCTGAAAAGTTTCCACGCAGCTTGCAGGGATTTTACTCTAGTTACTCTACCTTTTAATTTCTGCTTAACTAACCTCCTCGTTTTTGTGTAATTCCCCTTTTTGAAATTAAATATCAGAGTGTTGGACTGTTGCTGTGTTCTTCCCAACACAGGAATATTGAATGTTGTTATGTTATGGTCACTATTTCCAAGCGGTCCTGTAATAGTTACTTCTTGGACCAGATCCTGTGTTCCACTCAGTACTAAATCAAGAATTGCCTCTCCCCTTGTGGGTTCCTGTACCAGCTGCTCCAAGAAGCAGTCATTTAAGGCATCAAGAAATTTTCTCTCTGAATCCCTTCCTGAGGTGACATGTACCCAGTCAGTATGGGGATAATTGAAATCCCCCATTATTAGTGAGTTTTTTATTTTGATAGCCTCTCTAATCTCCCTTAGCATTTCAGCATCACTATCACTGTCCTGGTCAGGTGGTCGATAATATATCCCCAGTGCTATATTCCCATCAGAGGAAGGAATTGCTATCCATAGTGATTCTGTGGAACATTTTGATTCATTTAGGATTTTTATTTCATTTGATTCTATATTGTCTTTCACATACAGTACCACTCCGCCACCCGCTCGACCCGTTCTGTCCTTCCGATATATTTTATATCCTGGTATGATAGTGTCCCACTGATTGTCCTCATTCCACCAGGTTTCCGTGATGCCTATTATGTCAATTTCCTCCCTTGATATGAGGTACTCTAGTTCACCCATCTTATTAGACAGACTTCTAGCATTTGTGTAAAAACACTTTAAAAAACTACCACTATTCGTATGCCTGCCCTTCCCTGACATATTGGATTCTTTTACATGTGATTTTTTTTCTCATCTGATCTGGCCCATACTCGATCATCTCCCTTCTTCTCTTTCTGACTGAATTTTAGAGAATCTCTATCAATGGAGTCTCGCCTAAGAGAAGTCTCCGTCTGATCCACATGCTTCTCCGAACCAATCGGCTTTCCCCCATTTCTTAGTTTAACCACTGCTCTACGACCTTTTTAATGTTTAATGCCAGCAGCCCGGATCCACCTTGGTTCAGATGGAGTCCATTCTTCCTGTATAGGCTCCCCCTACCCCAAAAGTGTCCCCAGTTCCTAATAAATCTAAACCCTTCTTCCCTACACCATCGTCTCATCCACGCATTGAGACTCTGAAGTTCTGCCTGCCTACCTGGCCCTGCGCGTGGAACTGGAAGCATTTCTGAGAATGCCACCATAGAGGTCCTGGATTTCAGTCTCCTTCCTAGTAACCTAAATTTGGCCTCCAGGACATCTCTCCTGCCCTTCCCTATGTCATTGGTACTTACATGTACCACGACCACTGGCTCCTCCCCACTACTGCATATAAGTCTGTCTAGATGCCTCGAAAGATCCACAACCTTTGTGCCAGGCAGGCAAGTCGCCATACAGTTCTCCCAATCATCACAAACCCAACTATCTATATTTCTAATGATCGAATCACCCACTACTAACACCTGCCTCTTCCTAACAACTGGCATTCGTGGCTGCTACCATGCTGCCTGGCTGCCACCTGCAGTTCCTGAAGCTCTTTAAAAAGCCCACAGTTCCTGGTCCCCTTTGCTACCCCAGCAGTGAATATAAATAGTATGTCAACCAGATGCAGCCAGTGGGTGGGATCTAGTCCATGGACCGTATCTTACACACCCCTGGAACAGATAGTGTTGAATTTTATTACTGAGAAAGGTGTGGCCTCGACACCTTTCTACAATTCATAGAGTGGTTCCCCAGCAAAAGTTATTGCCCTCCTCTGTTCTAAGGCCTGGCCTACATTACAGAATTAGGTTGATGCAAGGCAGTTTATCTCAATCTAATTATAGAATCACAGAAAAGTAGAACTAGGAGGGGCATCAAGAGGTCAAGTCCAGTCGCCTGCCCTTATGGCAGGGCCAGGCACCGTCTATGTAATCCCTGTTAGATATTTATCCAAATTGTTCTGAAGCATCTCCAAAGGTGGAGATTCTACAACCACACCAGGCAATTTATTCCCATACTTAACCACCCTGATAGTCGCAACATTTTTCCTATTGTCCAGCCTAAACTCTGTTGCTCCAATTTAAGCCCATTACGTAAGGGTCTCTGCTAATTCTTCACCCCTGCTGACGTAACTGCTCTGGCTGATTTAATAACTCTACCCCCACAAGAGGTGTAGAATCAATGTTGATTGCTGCAGTGTCAACGTAGACCTTGTTGCTTATATCAACTGTTACTGTCTGCAGAAGCTGTCTCATAGGCTACGTCTAATCTTTTGAAAGAGGCCCTTCTGGAAGATCTCTTCCGAAAGAACTTCTTTCACAAGAGTGCGACCACACACAAAAAAGCAGCTCAAAAGAGTGCTCTGCTCTTCTGGAAGAGAGCATCCACACAGCCCCTGGCTCTTTTGAAAGAATGGGCCAGGGATGGAAAAAAAAAATCAGGTGCCCTGAGGACAGCTCTTTCAAAAGAAGGGCCCCGAGAGGTGTCCACGCGCGTTTTCTTTGGAAAGAAGGTGCGTCTCCTGAAACAGGAGAGGAAGAGCGGTTTCAAAAGGAGCGCCATATTCATTCGATCTACTTTCAAAAGAACACTTTTTGTGTGTAGAGGCTCCATGGGATCTTCTGAAAGAACTTGCTAGTGTAGATGCAGCCACAGCATCCCAGTCAGTACAAGTGCTCTTGGTGAGGGCACTCCCTGCTGACACAAGGCGTTTAGTGTGAGCACGCAAATGTGATTTAATTACGACAACAGCGGTATGCCAACAGACATGAAGTCAACGCCATTTTGGAGTGTAGATGCACCTTGCGTATTAAGTTCTAACAAATCCCCCCTTTGAACTGTACAGATACCATTCTTGTTCTTGAACTCATACAACAGATGTTTGATTTTTCTCAAAAAAAAAAACTAAATTGGCTCAAGAGAATTCATGCTTTATTCTTTATATCTTCTTCTCTAGGGTGCCATGACTCCCGGAATTCCAATTTTTAGCCCCATGATGCCCTATGGAACTGGACTGACACCACAGCCTGTCCAAAGCAGCAACAGTCTGTCTATTCTTGAGGAACAGCAGAGGCAGCAGCAAGTAGCACAACAGTCCACGTCACAGCAGGCAACACAGGGAACATCCAGTCAAACGCCACAGCTCTTCCATTCACAGACTCTTACTACAGCTCCCTTACCAGGAACCACACCACTCTATCCCTCTCCAATGACGCCTATGACACCAATAACTCCTGCAACGCCTGCATCTGAGAGCTCTGGGATTGTGCCACAGCTGCAGTGAGTGTGCTTTGTATGTTTTAATGGTACATTCCCTCCCAGACGATGAGCCTTTTAAAGAGGTAGTGAATTTAAAACTTCTGTGAGCATGGGAGTGTGGTATTACAAGTGGGACTTCTTGCTGACCTTTGTTAGCCACATATCCAACATACGCCGGGTTGGGCTGCATAATGTCATGCTCTGTCTTTGTGGTTGTTTTGTAATACTGTAACTGTTTTTGGCTATATGCCATTCAAAAGCTCAACAAACCTGGTGTGAAATGTAATCTGAACTGACAATCTAATGTGGAGAGAACCCTGATAGTCAACTATAGATAGAATTGTCCCATATATCTTGCCTTATTTTCTAATTTACTACTGCGTATGAATTTATGTTCAGGGAAGAAAAATGTAGAAGTAGTTCAAGACATTGGATCTGAAAATCTTTCTCATTGTGCTTGGCAGTAAAGGGGAAAAGCTAATTAGATTCTCTGTATTTTGTTATGGCAACTCCTAGAAAAAAGTGTCAATAGGCATTTTTACTCAAAACAACATTATTTTTGAGCACACGTCATTCAAAAGCGATGCAAACACAACTTGGTTCTCTAAGGCTACGTCTACACTAGCCAAAAACTTTGAAATGGCCATGCAAATGGCCATTTTGAAGTTTACTAATGAAGTGCTGAAATACATATTCAGCGCCTCATTAGCATGTGGACGGCCACAGCACTTTGAAATTGACGCGGCTCGTCCAGACGGGGCTCCTTTTCGAAAGGACCCTGCCTACTTCGAAGTCCCCTTATTCCCATCTGCTCATAGGAATAAGGGGACTTTGAAGTAGCCAGGGTCCTTTCGAAAAGGAGCCCCGTCTGGGTGAGCTGCATCAATTTCGAAGTGCTGCGGCCGCCTGCATGCTAATGAGGTGCTGAATATGTATTTCAGTGCTTCATTAGTAAACTTCGAAATGGCCATTTTGAAGTTTTTGGCTAGTGTAGACATGGCCTAAATGTAAACAAAAATCCTTTATTTTTAATGGTTGAGAAGGAAGTGAAACTTGTGACACCTTGGGAGAACTGAGAGAACTTTAACATATTTCTGTGTGATCCTTGGCTACCATTTTGTGGTAGAATAATCTTTTGGTGTAACTTCATCTTGGTCAGCTGTGTTAAACTACAGCTGTATCTGACCAATCAAACCTGCTTGTACAGCAAAATCTACGTCTCGAGTCATGTCCAGTTTAAAAAGAGATCCCAGGAATTTTTTTTATTAAATCTAGCCTGGCCAACTGTCTCTTTAATTTGTCTTCAGGAATATCGTGTCCACTGTGAATCTGGGTTGCAAACTTGACCTAAAGACCATTGCGCTTCGAGCCCGAAATGCCGAATACAATCCCAAGGTAAGAGAGATGTGTTTGAGTTGAATGGGGAACAAACTTCCCACTAGCCATCAAAGAAACAAGTCTTCAGCATAGTCTACATCAGCCATTGAATCCATCCCACAGGTCACCTCAAGCACAGAGCAACCAGCCACTGCTTTAAGCAGCTTCCTGCTCCATGTAGCTCTCTACCCTGGATACTGGGATGCACAGGGAGGCTTTGTGTACTGCTCCTGTGCCCTTGCAAAAGATCTCAGCTCCCATTGGCTGGTTTATAGTTACTGGAAAATAGGAGGTGAGAGATTTTTTTTGGGGGGGACAGAGCCCTTAACCACTTTCCAAATTATTGGAGTAGTTTATTTCCCCCGCGCGCCCCCCCCCTTCCTCCCGGCAAAAATTATTGCCCCTCTGATCTAAAATTTTAATCTTAAAATTTTTGCTCATAGAATTCTACCTGCAAAACTCACTTATTGTAGGTCTTTATATGAGGGGAGAAAAGGACCTCATAAGAAGAGTTTTCTAGTAGAGGTTACATTGGTTCCAGACTGAAGTTGTACTGGAAAGAATGTTTTCATACTAGTATATCTGTGTCTGCTGCTGGTATGAAAACACCAGCAAAAATTATGCCCCTGATCAATGCTGCTAGATTGTCAAAAGTTTCTCACGTAGATCTGTCTGTAGTAGTTCAAACAGGGAGTCAGAGATTTCCTGATCTCAGGGGCTCCTGCCTGATCAGTTTGGAACTGACCAGTATAAGTACCGCTAGATTTATTCCATTTGAAAGCCATGTTTTGTTACTGCTTGGATGTAAGTAAATTGCTTAGTGTATTGAGTTTTAGGCATGTTTAGAACAATTGTAAACATGCTGTTTGCCTGTGGATTTAATAAAGGAATTTGTGGTTAAATTACTTTTGTGGTAATACCCTGCATAAATAATAATTAAACTGTGGTATTGGAAATAATTTTCCTAAAAATGTCATTAAGGTTTATCACAAGCCCGTTTCCACACAACCGTTCCTTTATTATCCAAAGGCCACGTGGTGCTGGTTACAACCAAAATACGAACATAAGCATATCTATACACCTACTTCAGTACATGTCCAAAAACTCACAGTTGGACCATTCCTGGGAGACCCCTTCCTTCCATGGCATAGTTTCAGAGGGCTAAAGAAAAGCCTGGGCATAACGCCGAGAACATTACTATTTTTATGCATAATTAACAAGTGACATCATTGCTGATTATTGGACCTTAGCTGAATTCAGTTGAAGCAATTTAGGGCTGCCTCCTGCTTTGTTCAGGGTTATTTCTCTCATCTGACTTTCCCATATTTTTTCCAACTAATTATTTACTGCACTGGTGCTCAGTTAATGGTTTCCTTTTTTCCAAAAGTTAAATAAGATAATGCTGGTACTGCAAAGAGTAACTACAAGTTTAACACAAACGATCCTTCCTTCTCATGAGTTCATTCTTTTTGGTCCCAAGCTTTGAGCCTATAGCCCATGTTAAAATCTAAACTCAATTTAAAACGATAGTTCAATCAAATGTGGTTCTATATTCTCACACATGGAGATGAGCGCCCAGAACTATGATTAAAGATGCTACTGATGTGTGTGTGGAGTAATTCACATGACTTCCATTGACAAGAATTTGGCTTCTGGGTTCCACCCATGACTAGCCGTCTGAGGTTGGATGATCCTAATTTGTGTGTGTGTTTCTCGTCAGTAAAATGCAGATTATAATAGTTAAAGCTTTGCGCACATACAATTTAGGTACGTACCTGTTGCCACAAAAATGATCAGTGGATATCTGCATGTGGATAACCGGCAATATAAACCAACATCCACACATTTGCAGGTTTCTAGGTACAAAATTTGTATCTGCATCTGAAAAATGAGCCATGGACATCTGCAGATGCAGAAACCTACAGTTATAAAGCAGATGTCTGTAGATTTGCAGGAGTCTAATAATAGTTGTACGTACTGAGCATGTTGTGGCTTAAAGAGACAAAATCAAACTTCTGTTTGAAAATTATTAGTTGTTACAAGTAACATTCATATAACTGAAAGATTGCGGTTTTCCTCCACGTAGTTTACTCAGTGCATGTAACAAAAAGCTGTGTAAAATAATTTGTTCCTGTTTTATAATACAATTTCGTCTTTTGTTTGTATTAGTCTTTCACACAATAAGGATATGTCTACACTGGCCCCCAACTTTGAAGGGGGCATGGTAATCAGGGTAATGAGCGATTACTAATGAGGTGCTGCGATGCATATGCAGCCCTTCATTAGGCTAATTCTCCCCCACAGCAACTTCAAAGTGTCAACCTTTGAAGTGCCGGCATGCGGCGTAGCTGTGGGCACGTCAGCGTGCCTTTACTCCTCAATTTTGGGGAGTAAAGGCACTTCGAAGTGCCTGTGGGTATCCACATGCTGGCACTTCGAAGTTTGACACAAGTTTCCGGGGGGGAGAATTAGCCTAATGAAATGCTGCATATTCCCTGTAGCACTTCATTAGTAACCTCCCATCGCCCTGATATTACCATGCCCCCTTCAACGTTGGTGGCAAGTGTAGAAAAGCCATAAGAGAAATATTTTTTTAAAAAAAAGGAAAGCGACTGAAAAAGTAGATGTGCAGGGAGTCGGTCATACAACTTAAAGTATTTCATTCATTTTTAAAATTGTTCATCAAGTTGACAGCTTTTAGAATAAGGAGGGCTGCCCGAGTGGAAAGTACTCTAAGTTCATACAGTTTAAAATCTGGTCATGCATTTATTTGTATAGAATTCTTCCAGTTATAATATCACTGACCGTTTCAAGTTATGTATTTCAGCGTTTTGCTGCTGTCATCATGAGAATAAGAGAACCACGTACTACTGCCCTTATATTCAGCTCTGGAAAAATGGTGTGCACAGGAGCTAAAAGGTTTGTGTAACTGTAACTGTTCATTAGTCATTCTGTAATTCAGAATCAGATGACCTTTCCAGTTTACAGTGTTTACTTGCATTGGACATACCTTGCTGTACAAGCAAGCTGGCAGCCCGCACCCAGCTTTCCAAATAACTGATTAAGTTAGAAGAGCATTTTAGGTGTGTGTGCCATAGTCCAAATGGAGTGCAGGCATTAGAAACGTCTATGATTTTACCTGTTTGAATGAAAACAAAGTGCTCGTTTTAAAAATGGAATGTCAGAGGCACAGAATTGTAGGTGTGCACGAATGCCTCTTGAGAAGTGCCTGACTGCATGCAGGAGAGTGATTTAACTTCACTAATTTCCCATCATGCATCCCGAATAATCATGATGTCTCTGACAGGTTGCTTTGTTCAGAGGCCCCTCCTCTTGGACCTTGACACTGCTTCCTAGCGGTGGCCAAACGGGTCCTATAGAGTGAAGCAAGATATACTCCATATTCAGTCTGGGCAGAGCATGATCGCTGAACTGCGTTCCCAGTGCTACCCTCTGATTTTCCATTGGTGTGAATGCATGGCTGTACAAAATGGTTTCCCAAACTGGGGGGGAATGAAGAAATTCCGTTGGGGGGGGCACGAGGTGACCCAGATCTCCCCATTATTCCCCCCCACCCCTAGAAAGAGCCGACCTTTGCTTCTGGCTCTCAGCCCCTGCCATTTTACGTGGATGACCCAGTGCAGCCACTATAAAAAGCGGTCAGACGGCGAAGACCCGCATGCAAAGATGAGTGAGTGTGGGCAGGGGAGGAGGACTAGGAAGATGGGGTTAGATGTGGGGCTAGGGGTGCCTGGCTCAGGTAAGGGGTAAGAGCTGGTAGTGCCTGGCTTTGTGGGAGGGGAGGGGCTCGGGTGGCCAGTCAGCTTGCAGGATTCACAGGGCTTGGGCGGCTGGCCCCAGCATCGCAGGGCTCAGGTGGCTCAGGCTGGCAGCAGGCAGCTGGCTACAGTAGCATGGGGCTCGGGTAGCTTGGGTGCGTGGCTGGTGGGTGAGTGGGTGGCTGGCCCCAGCAGCGTGGAGCTTGGGCAGGTGACTCTGGCAGTGCAGGTCTCAGACGGGTGGGGCAGCTGGCATACCACTCAGGCAGCTGACCAGCTGGGGGCTGCACCAGGCACCTGCAAGGAGCCAAGGAAAACTCTTTGTGCTTATTTTTAATTTTAAATAATATTTTTATAGTAAATTACAAATTGAATTTTTTGTTAAAAAGGGGTGTGGATGATGGTAAAGAAGAGGTGGGGGGGGTGAGGGTTTCTCAAAAATCAAAAGGGGGAGGGCGTGATGTTGAAAAGTTTGGGAATCACTGCTTTACAACATACATGATCATTAAATCCAAGCAATGAAGATATTATAATTCTCCACGGACAAATAGTTTAATACCTATAGCTAAGTGACTCCAAAGAGAGAGTATCAGTTAGGATTGTTTATGGAATAAGAAAGCATTGAAAGTATTTTGTAACTTTCAAATGACATGAATTTTGTTGAATATAAAAATCCATTAAAAGGAAAAGCCTAGTTTAAGGAAAAAGTTGAAGAAGATCCACATGTTCAAAAATATTCACAAACTCCTTGGATTTAAAGTTTAGCTATGACCACATGGCTTACCTATATTGTGTTTTGATAAAATATCTAGCTAGAAATAGGCAATATTGTGTCACTAGCAGAATACTGGAGAAATAAGGTGGGTGATGTAGTATGTTGTTGAACCTACTTCTGTTGATAGAGACAAACTTTTGAGCTTACAAATGTCTCCATGTCAGACAAAACTCCATTTAAAATATACTAACCTTTCCTACCTTGTTTCTCTACTTAAAATATGATACTTACCTATTTTTAATCTTTTCAAAACTAAAGAGTGAAGGAATTTAATTTACCAGATCAGGTCACTGCTTGAACAAGACGTGTGTTGTCCAACTTTTGTAACAGGCTACTTGTCATTTCAAGAGCCCAAATGGACTACCAAAATGTTAGACCTCTACTATCTGAGTGCATTTTTTTAATTTGCTAAACAAATATAGTTCAGTTTTAATGAAGTGTTTTTTACTGTTGAGTTTTTAAATCACATTTAATTTAATAATTTTAAATCTTGAAAGCAATCCATCCTGTCGAGATTCTCCATTTGACTGATTGCTGACTTACGTGATTTTGGACACTTTAACCTGTATGCCTCAGACTCCGCATTTGTAAAATTATCATATTAGCCTTACCGATGTGAGGGAGATTAATCTCTTGAGCGCTTGATAGCAAAGTTACATTAGGACGTGTTTGTTTACTTATATCAGAGATAGTCGAACTATGGATTGCGAGCCACAAGTGGCTCTTTAAAGGTGTGTCCTGTGGCTTTTTGTAGCACAAGACATTAAAATTCTGTGATTATTAACCAATCAGGATGCTAGCTGTGTGTTTAACCAATTGTTGTGGATAAAATATTTGGTCAGCCATTTTGCTGTGAAAATAATATTTATACAAAAACTAAATATTTGCTTTCATACTGTTTCAGTGTAACTATAAGTATCGTAAATGAAAGCATGAATTTACGCTATAGGGGCTCTTTTGGGTAAAGATAATGATTGATTGGGCTCCTCATCCCCTGAGATCTGAGTGTCACTGGCTTATATAGTGCTCATCACTGCATCCTAATGCTTTAGAGATTGACAAATAATTAAAATAGAGCTAGCCTCGGAGGCCGGGAGAAGCTTTATTTTGTGAAAGGAAAGACAAAGAGCAAGCAAAAAGGGAGGACAAAATAATCAGACTTGTGAATTTAAATACTATCGCTCCTTGTAGAGTTAAGGTGGGCAGGAGAGAACAGTAATCTGGTGGCATGCTGAGGGATGTGTAATACTTGTATTGTGAGTTTTTAATGAATGGTAAAGACCAAAGTGTAAAATAATTATTTTGAGGCTTCTGATAGGTTACTAACAGGATAGACAGCAACAATAGTTGCTAACAATGTGTAAAAGTATTTTGGTATACAGCTTCATACTCCTCATTCCCTTCAGTTTTTCCACATTTATATATTCATTGTATTTCCTCATGTGTTTTCTCCCTTCAGTGAGGAGCAGTCCAGATTGGCAGCGAGGAAATATGCCAGAGTTGTTCAAAAATTGGGCTTTCCAGCAAAATTCTTGGATTTTAAGATTCAGAACATGGTGGGAAGCTGTGATGTGAAATTTCCTATCAGGTTAGAGGGATTGGTACTTACACATCAGCAGTTCAGCAGGTAAATAAAAAATCTTCATGTGACCCACTATTGCTACACACTTGATCTACCGATCTAAATGGTTATACTGTATGGGTTTCACTGCTCCGTTGCCTCTGGTTTTGTCAGCCAGAAGCTAATCCACTAAAAGTTCCATCCTCACTAAATCTTTGTTGAGCCCTTTCCTGGTCAGTTTGTTTTGTAGTCTTGCACATGGAAGCAGAGGCACAGGCAGGTGGAGCTGCCTGCAACCATAGAACTCTGCAGGGAAACTGGCATCAAACGAACTGAACAGTAAAGACTGTGGTTTATCTTAACATTAAGATAATGGTAAGAATAGTAACGTAAAATTTGCCTAATTAAAACAACAAAGCACTGAAACTTTTCTTCGTTCTATAGGCCATGTGTACACTAGAGCAGTCTCTTTAGAGCATCTCTTCTGGAAGATCTTCTTTTGAAAAAGCATTTCCACGCACAAAAAAGCATATTGAAAGATCGATCCGCTCTTTCAATAGAGAAAATCTGCACAGCCCCGCTTTTTCGAAAGGACAGTCCGGGGGTTGAAAAGTCTGGCACTCTGAGGACTGCTCTTTCAAGAAAAGGGCCCTGCGGAGCGTCTCCGCCAGCTTCTCTCCTGCCCCCCCCCAAAAGAAGCTTTCAAAAGGAGGCACTCTCCTTGAGCCGGGAGCGGAAGAGGGCTTCCAGAAGAGCTGTATTCTTTCGATTTTTGGATCAAAAGAGTCCATTGTGTGTGGACGCTCCCTGTGTTATTTTGGAAAATCAGGACTTTTTTCAAAAGAACTTGCTTATGTAAATGCGGCCTATGTGTTTTTGTCCAAAATAGATTAAATAACATATTTAAATAGATGTTGGGTTGTGTTATCTGAACTAACAAGGGAAATGGTAACAGAGAGGTAGCCATGTTAGTCTGTATTCAGTCAAAACAAAACAGCAGAAATGTAGCACCTTAAAGACTTAACAAAATGATTTACTCAGTGATGGGCTTCTGTGGGACAGACCCACTTCATGCTCGCTCAGAAACTGAGCCATAAGTTAAGCAGTTACAACTAAGTCATTTAATTTTTAGCCTTGTAGTTTTAATAGCTAATTCCTTGTCAGTATATTTAATTCTTAGATACCACTGGTTTTGAGACATCAGTTACTAGTGCTAGAAGTTATGCCAGGAAAATCCAACTCTTTAAACGTCCCGATCCCAAAAAAAAAAGGTGAAGGTGGGAGAGCTGTTTTCTATCATTAAACATGAGTACATCTGATAAGCTAACATCAATTTCAGATTAGTTTGTTTTGCTTAACCTTCTCTCTCTTTCCTTTCAGTTATGAGCCAGAATTGTTTCCTGGCTTAATCTACCGAATGATCAAGCCAAGAATTGTCCTCCTCATTTTTGTTTCTGGAAAGGTAGTTTTAACTGGTAAGTAACCAAGCCAACAATATTGATGCTTTTAACAGTCTAAGGTTAGGCTACAACACCAAGAATATACATCTTTCTTACAAAGAGTGTATCTTGGGAATGCTGAACTACACTAAATGAAACTCTGGGATTTAAAACATTTCCAAATCAAAACAAAAAGCAGTCAAGTAGCACTTTAAAGACTAGCAAAATGGTTTATTAGGTGAGCTTTCGCGGGACAGACCCACTTCTTCAGACCATAGCCAGACCAGAACAGACTCAATATTTAAGGCACAGAGAACCAAAAACCATTTGCTCACCTTGATTGTCTTTTTCTGATTTGTCCTCCTTGCTTACTGTTTTTGGTTCTCTGTGTCTTAAATATTGAGTCTATTCTGGTCTGGCTATGGTCTGAAGAAGTGGGTCTGTCCCGCGAAAGCTCACCTAATAAATCATTTTGCTAGTCGTCAAAGTGCTACTTGACTGCTTTTTGTTTTGATAGTGTACAGAGTAGCATGGCTTCCTCTCTGTTACTATTTCCAAATCAGAGAGAGTATAAGTTAGTATTCAGTTTGCTGAGGTGGTGGACATGCTGTTAAAATGGGTTAAACACTATCCTTATTTTTACGTCTATTTTCTTCTGTATAAAATGGTGTGAACTTAGTTCATGTTTGCATACTGAAATTCCTACAAGTAATGTACAAATTCTACGCTATTGGAAGTGTGAAACTGTATTGATCATATGAAATCTACATGTTTTGGAGAGTTAGTCTGTAGAAAACTCCTTCTAAACAGTAAGAGCTAGAACCACCAAATTCGGTATACAGCTTCCTCTTATTATCCTAAAGCAATGTAAGTGTTTGGTTGTGCATGGAATGACATTGCTTTTCATAAAACTGAACAGAAAAGAGACAATCATCAGGCAGGTGAAAAGGTCTGGCGGGGGGTTCGCCCCCTCCCCTCCCCTCCCCCAGCTCTGAGTCTTCCATTCTCAGGTACCCTTTATGGAGGGGGCAGAATCTGTACCTGCCCCCCTCCAATCCCCCACTGTCCAAGATTCAATTGCAGGGACAGATGACCTGTGGCATTTTGCTCTTGCTCCCTGACTGGGACAGGAGAGGGAAGAGCGAGCAGCCCTGGTACAATTCTCTCCCCTCTCCCAATTCTCTATCCTGAGCTGCTCCTTACCACCCCCAACATTGACTCCACCACTCCCCACATCCACACCCCATACTTGGGGCCTCCACCCCACCCTTAAATTTGTTTCAGGTGCTGTTGTATCACAACATCTCTCCCCCAAGCTCCTGCCCTGTGGGCCCCTTCTGGGGGGGGGGGAGGGCAGAGGAGTGAGGGGTTGTGATATGACTGTACCTTTAAGAAATTTATTTTCCCCTCACAGACTGGACCAAAATGAGCCAGAAAAATTTGCTGAACTTGCAATAGGATTGCTTCATGAACCTTACAGGAAAGAGCTAAAATGGAGAAATTTAGAGGAGTGCTCTGGTTTGGCCTACAGGTTGAACTTCTCTAGTTTGGCATATGCTGGTCCAGCAACATTTGGGGTATGGCATTTTAGTTTAACTGGATGTCCACTTATCATGGGCGTGGCCAAGTTTCCAACAGTCCCATAAAGTTTTGGGTTTTGTACAGACACCTTCCTCTCATGTAGCTCTAATTTATCCCTCACTGTCTTCAAAGAGCCCAGTCTGCAATGGAAGTATTGGTAATACTACTAGGCAATATTGACCTCCCCTGGGTCAGCAAATTCACTGGTTTGGCTCCAGTCAGTTCCCAAAGGTGCTGGACTAGAGAGGTTCAACCCATAGTTAAATCAATGCTTAAGGTTTGAAAACTAAAAAATATTATTGCAAATCAGTATAGCCTATTTTTAGTAACGCATGCAACTTGAGTTTATAGGGATGAAAAAATAAAGTTGATAAAATTCCCATTTAAAAATAATAAAAATCACATGGAAAAATTAACCCCTTTAAGAAATCCAAAATAAAAATTAAAAAAAATTTTGAAAAATAGTAATTTAAATAAAGCATATACCTTTTCCTTCTATTTAAAAAAAAAAAAAAAAAAGCTTAATTGAGCTTATGGCTCTGAGCAATACCAGCTAAGTGTGCTACTATGTGATGACAGAAAATAAGTGAACACAAACTGAAAATCTGAAGAAATCCCAAGAGCGTATAGGAAAAAAGTGCAAACAGGAAGAGGCAGTCTGAGTGAGAGAGAGAGAGGTCTTAATTATACAATATCTGGGTCAAAACTAATAACTAATCATGAAAAGTGAATGTTACAGCTTTCACAAATGTACTTTCTAACTTTTGTTTCTAGGTGCTAAAGTCAGAGCAGAAATTTATGAAGCATTTGAAAATATATATCCTATTTTAAAAGGATTCAAAAAAACAACGTAACAGTTTTTAAATACTTTCAAAGAAATTCTCGGGGTACATTGTAAAAGGTATTGAGTATGGCACAGTAGCGAAAGGAGATGGACTTACAGTTACAAACTGCAACAACTGTCGAAGTATTTTCCAGTTAGTGCCTACTTCCCTGATGCTTACGGGAAATTGTATTATTTTTATCGATTGTCTACTGAATTGCGATGAGTTGCTTTACTGAGCTGTTCTTGGAGCAGCTTGTCCAAGTTTTATTTATATTTTATCTTTTGATTGGTTTTAATGTCAATTCTTTTAGGCATCTACAAATTGGTAAGTTGGTTTGAAACAAATGCAACCCTAATGACAAATGTATGAACCACTTCAATTGCTGGGTGTATATATATTTTAGGCTTGCTTTCATAAATGTTTTTAATAATCTTACTTCAAGTTATGCTTTTTAAAGGTTTTGTTCTTCATGTGTATATTTTTTTGTGCCAGACATTCCCTCTTTCCAGTGTTCGGCAGGACAGAATAAATCTATTAATGACAATGGCTGGCTGTATATATTCCTCTTTTTGGAAGATAAATGTTTTTTGGCACTATGTACATTAAATACTGTTTATAAAACTATGACAAGACCCTTAATGACTTTTTAAAAGTAATCCTGCTTGACCTTTGCTGCTGTAATGTGGTAAGTGCATGTTGTAGAAATATGTAATGTCTGAATACTTGTCTTTTTATAATACTTTCTTAATAACAAGCCAGTATTAAAGCATTGCATTTGTCATGATTTCACCCTATTTTCTCAAAATAGTGATTATTTTTACTAAAATCTGCTTTGATTATAAACAGTGGGATATTTTAGACACCAGTATTAACATTGATTTCACTCTTTTGGGGTATTTTTACTTTACAGTATCTTCTGCTTGGTTTTATAAAGACTTAAGTCATGAATCGGTTTAGCTTCATGTTCTATTGCATCTGAATGATATTTATGCACAAATATACAGCTAATGTTTGGCTGAAAATGAACTGGAAATCTTGTTTAATTGAAGTGGTGATGGTAAAGAAATTCTGCTAAATTCAGGCTCCAACTTTTACCTCTTCAGCAGTTTCCCCCATCTGTTAAAAGTTTGTGTAATGTCAGACTTTAAGATCTTTGAGACTGTAGTAGAATGCAAAGTACTAATCTCTCACACTTCACTATATAAATAAGGAACCTTCCTTTTTCACTTCAGCTGGAGACAAGTTGAGGGAGTGAAGTTAAGATCCCTGCCTCCTTAGAGCTGAGATGGTTCAGGGAAATTCTACTGATGGTAACCCTTTCATGAACTGTACAGTCAAGCTTTCTGGGTGCCTTCAAATGTTTTAAAGATAAAATACAAGTGAGAGCAGCCTGGCTGAATTCTCATGTTTGCTCAGCCTAATTATTTTAAACTAGATAACAAACTGCTGTTTCTAAAATACAGCCTGAGAAAAGGAAGAAACTGTCAAACTGCAGTTCTGTATTTCCCCGATATTGTACAGTAAACCCTTGAGAAGCACAAGTTTGATTTGTGCTTAACTCAAGTATCACAAGCCAAGGCACTGCAGCAGGGAGTTGCTTGAGGTATTAATGTACCAGAACAGTTACCTGGAATGTAAATTCTCTGCCAAAAGGTGAGGTGGAACTGGAATTCAGTTTCCTTTTAAATAATCCAATATGCATCTGTATAGAGGGAAATTATTTTTGCCTCACAAAAACAACAGTGCAAATGTAGTTTCTCTTAAGATGAAGAAACTACTGTCACACTAAAGGGAAAAAAGCTAGAAATGAAAATAGTTACTGCAAAATGTAAAACTTCAGTTTACTGTAACAGTGAACTGAATAATTACCACTGCTGCAGCAGCACCTTCACAGCTATGGAGTAAACTGTACAAACCAACACATCAACCACACCTGCTATAGAAGCATGCGTTATTTGTCAGTTTATATTGTAAGCGCTTCCTTCTTTTCCACAGTGCTATGCACTGATTGTAATCTTTGGCAGGGACTAAGTTTCTCTAATACAATATAGCTAGAGTTAGAATAAGAGATCCACACCAACTGGACTAGATCCCTGGTAGCAGTAACTGCAAAATATTTGTTTTGGTTTGCTGGCCTCATCTCTCACTCAATAGGTAATTACATAAAGTAAATCTGCACTATCAAGCCGTGAGTGACAAAGTACATTAACTCAACTGGCAGTTAGGTAAATCATGCAGTAAGTAGCTGGGTTTCAAATATAAGCAGATAGTGTTTAAGAAAATGCTGATGACACAGCAGTGAATTTAAAGTGTCTGAACAAGCCTGAAATTGACAGTTCTCTGAATCTAGGAGCACAAGAGGTGTGTTAGTTTTTTTTTATAAAGTAGTCGCTAGTTTCACTCAAACAACTGCACTGTAAAGTGAAACTTTCAACCATTTGGTTTCACTGTCCACCCTGAAATAAAAGCTGAATTATGGTAGAAAAACAAAGCCAAGTTTATGTATACTGATGAGACAGAACAAAAATAAATGTTTAAATTCAACAGTGCCTGTTTTAATATTTAATTACAAAAAGATAATACAATAGCTCCTTAATATTAAATACAAGTTCAATTACCTTTTTTCCTTCTTGCAATGAACACATATGTACTGCAAGTGTTACAAAATCAATTCATTTCTTTACAGAAACATTTCTAGTTATGTAGAGTCTGCAATAATATCCTGCTTCCAGATAAACTCTTCCATATATCCATTTGCTTGGTTACAGTTTTCAGCACATGTATAGACTACAAGGGTTCCCCAGTCAATACTATCTCCAAGGCTGTCAACCTTCAGGTGGGTCAGGAGCTGGGGCATAACCTGAAAAGACATAATTTATCATTAGGATGTGTAACGCAGCTGTATTTTCCACTTGTTTTAATTTAGGATGTTAGGCCCTTTCCCATAAGCAGTCTTGTCATGCTTCTTTTACTGTGCATGCTTATGCAGCAGATGATAGCTGCAATAAATAGAACCAAAATATTTCAGTAACTGAAAACACTAGCAAACATTCATTAAGACAGGTCAAGAACAGGGCTCTGGGTGTGGTGTTTTGGAGTAAGAGAAGAGGTATGATGGACAATGCAATGCACTGTTTGAAATGCTACATCCAGTAAAGTTACAAAATTTTAAATTGTTTAACACTAGAATTGGAAGGAACCTTGAGAGGTCATCAGTGCTAGTTCCCTGCCCTCATGGCAGAACCAAGCACCATCCAGAGTCCTCTAGACCATCTCTGATAGGTGTTTATCCACCCTGCTCTTAAATACCTTCCTAGACCATTTATTCCAGTGTTTAGTTTTTCCTCAGGTCCAGTGTAAATCTCACTTGCTGCAGTTTAAGCCCACTGCTTCTTGTCCTATTCTCAGAGGCCAAGGAGAGCAATTCCCTCCCTCCTTGTAACTTGCTGTCATATCCCCCGTCTTCTCTTTTCTAAACTAAATATACCCAATTCTTTCAGTCTTCCCTCATAGCTCATGTTCTCTAGACCTTTAATCACTCTTGTTGCTCTCTCTGGACTTTCTCCACATATTTCTAGCATCTGCATGTAGAGGCTACACTTGGTAGTGACTGACAGGAAGAGGTTTTCCTTGATAGGTAACTGGGCAGAGCAGCAATAATGAAACCCAGCACCAGATTTCCCTTTCCCTCTGTTTATTTTCTCTACTGTCAGCCATGTGGCAGAACACCCCCTTGCACAAACCAGACCCTCTTCCAAAAGGAAGAGGGGAGCCACAAACTTTGACCTTCATGGTGAAAGCATCCCATAACAAAGTCTGGGAGTCCTCCTGACAATATCCTAATGTGGTCTTCACTCATTACATTTTTCCACAGAATTAGATACTGCATTTAGAAGACATTCGTGTGACCCTCAGCTGGAGAGAAAAGGTATACCATTGTGTTGGCTACAAAAACAGATCAGGAGAAAAAAAAGTACAGGTTGAACCTCTCATCTATCACCCTGCGGACCAGATCAGTGCTGTAGGAGAGAATATGACAAGCCATGGGAAGTCAGTATTATCTAGTAGCAGTACCAACACTACCATTGCTTACTGGGCTCTCACAAGACAGTTTGGGGTAAATTCTAGCTAAATAATAACAGAACACTGAGAGCCAGGGCCCATGGCTGTGAACAATCCTTATGTGAGCACAGAAAACTTGGGCATGCCCATAACAAGTGGTCATTGAGTGAACTAAAATCATGCCAGATTATGAATGTTGCCAGACTAGAGAGGTTCAACCTGTATTATTTACTGCATGATGATAATCTCGTAAGAAAACCGTTATACTAGTACCAGAGGCTTCTACACTTTAGCACAGCTATCCTAAGAATTCAAATATTCCTTTTGCTTTAGCCATAGGCTAAAACTTCTGTTTCAGACTTAACAGGTTTTTAATACACCAAAAATTATGCCCTTCTACCAGTTCACATACTTGGAATTCAAATATCCTTTGCGCACCACATGAACAATTTGGGATGTCTTCCATCTGAGGAATGTTTTCACCAGAGATCCATAGGGGGCCTTCTCCTCCTCGACAGTATCTGAGAATCTGAAATTGAACAGAAGTAGTACGTAAGTGTTTTCAGCTATAAAAATAACAACCATAGATGTTTAATTTGACACTGCTTGATTGTTTACCCTACCAATACTTATTAGCAAAGTCCACTGTAATTGTATAGAAGTTTTCTTAAAAAAATTAAGTAGACCTTTACTTTATATGATTTGACTGCTTAAGGAAACAAATGCCAGAATTTCCCCAAGCCATCCTAGTCCAGTAATACTTTGCTTGTCCACAAAAGATTACTAAATAGAAATAAGTCTCCCAGATGAGATGGCATTCACCCAAGAATTCTGAAGGAACTCAAATGTGAAACTGCAGAACTACTAACTATAGCTGGTAACCTGTCATATAAAATCAGCTTCTGTTCCAAATGACTGGAGGATAGCTAATGTGATGCCAATCTTTAAAAAGGGCTCCAAAGGAGATCCTGGCAACTACAGTCTGACTTCAGTACAGGGTAAACTGGTTGAAACTCTAGTAAAGGACATACCTGTCAGACATTGTTGAACATAATTTGTTGGGGAACCATCACCACTGCTTTTGTAAAGAAAGTTGTGCCTCACCAATCTATTAGAATTTTTTAAAAGGTCAGCAAGCATGTGGACAAGGGGGATCCTGTGGATATGGTGTACTTAGATTTTTAGAAAAGTTGGAAAAGGTACCTCACCAAAGGTTCTTTAAAAAGTTAACTGTCATGGGATAAGAGGGAAGGGTCCTCTCTTGGACTGGTAACTAGTTAAGATTGGAAACAAAGGGTAGGAATAAATAGACAGTTTTCAGAATGGAGAGAGGTAAACAGTGGCATCCCCCAGAGGTCTGCATTAGGACCAGTCCTATTTATAGATCATCTGGAAAAGAGAAACAGCAAGGTGGCAAAATTTGCAGATGACACAAAACTACTGAAAATAGTGAAGTCCCAAGCAGACTGAAGAGCTACAAAACAATCTTAATAAACTGGGTGATTGCAATGGGTGGCAGATGAAATTCAATACTGCAAAATGCAAAGTAATGCACATTGGAAAATATAATCCCAACTATACATATAAAATGATGGGGTCTGACTTAGCTGTTACCACTCAAGAAAGAGTTGTTCTCTGAAAACATCTGCTCAATGTGCAGCAGCAGTCAAAAAAGCTAAGTGTTGGGAATCATTAAGAAAGGAACAGATAATAAAACAGAAAATGTCATATTACCTCTATATAAATCCATGGTACGTCCACATCTGAAATGCGATGTGCAAATGTGGTCACCCCATCTCAGAAAAGATATATTGGAATTGGAAAGGTTCAGAAAAAGGCAATGAAAATCATTAAGATTATGGACTGTCTGCCATATGAGGAGAGAGTAATAAGACTGGGAGACTTTTTAGCTTGGAAAAATGATGATTAAGGGGGGCTATGACAGAGGTGTATAAAATTATAACTGGTGTGGAGAAAGTAAATAGTGTTATTTACTCCTTCTCACAACATGAGAACTAGGGGTCACCAAATGAAGTTAACAGGCAGCAGGTTTAAAACAAACAATAGGAAATTTTTTCACCCAACACACAGATAACCTGTGGAACTCCTTGATGGAGGATGTTGTGAAGGCCGAGACTATAGTAGAGTTTAAAAAAGAACTACATTCATGGAGGATAGGTCCATCAATGGCTATAAGCCAGGATGGGCGTGGAGGGTGTTCCTAGCCTCTGTTTGCCAGATGCTGGGAATGGGCAACAGGAACTTGATCGCTTGATTACCTGTTCTGTTCTTTCCCTCTGGGGCACCTGGCATTGGCCACTGTCAGAAGACAGGGTACTGGGCTTGATGGACCTATGGTCTGACCCAGTATGGCTGTTGTTATGTCAAAACCCAAAAACAACAACTTGACTCAATATTCCTGTTTGGGAGTAGGATAAGGACACTGATTCATCCACAGTAACAAAGGGAATCTGTAGCAGGTACTGGGATAGAATCCAGATCTCTCCATTCACAGTTCTGTATCTTTAAGGACAATACCTCTCTGACTCTCACGCCTGAGTGAAAGTGATGCACTTCCATCTTGCAGCATGAATACTGGTTGGTTCTTTTCCTCCTCCCAACCAACCAAACAAACAAAAAAGAGGAAGCAGGACAACACGTGATGGTCCTACTGGAGAATGGGAAAAGAGGATGACACTCAGCTTGCTTTTTCTCTCTCCACAAAAGGGCAGCAGATCCCCCTCTCCCTGTGACTCCCAATGCTGCTCAACCCCCGCCACCTTTGCTGTATTTCTACTCACCTAGGATTCGTAAGATTTTCTAAATCATACGTGAGTATCTTAATTTATCAAGCCTTAAGAAAGCTTGTTTTAATACAACAAAAGCTGTCACCTTGCTACAAAAATCCAGATGGTTTTGTATCAGGAGCTTTTATTGCATGTTGGTGGACTGGATGATCTAGTGAAACTTCTTTCCATTTTGACCTCAATTATTTAAGATATTTGTACCAAAAGAGGCACAATCTATAAAGAAACAATTAGGATCAAGCATCAAGGTTGCAATACATATCCCAAAAATAAAGTAGGCCTCCATCTTTTGACCATTAGGTGGCTAGTCTTTTAAAAGATACTTTTCCTTTTACCTGTTCTGGTTCCGCAGCTATTTGATTTTTAAACTTTTGGAAAATCTTGTCCTCTTGAGTCTCATGTTTTGCCATTGCCTCCAATCCCTCATCATCTAGTGACTCAAACCCTTCACCTGAAGGGGAAAAAGGTAACACCAAGTTAACACAATATAGCCAGAGTTATAGCTTACAAACTAGTATTTGTGTCTCTATCTTCCAAAATGAGCTCAAGCATCCAATATTCAGGAAAGCAAACTGCGACAGCAGACACAAGTCTGTCTGGAGAGCCAACAGATTCAGTTTTGTGATCCACTAGTTCTGTACTATTTTAAGCATCCATTTCAATATCAGAGCATTAGACAGAAGCAAGCACGATGGACAGAATTCGTTTAGGAATTGCGTGTCAGACACGAAGAACAAAACTGATGTACTTTCTGAAGTTGGCACTAAAAAAAGAACAATGAAATGTGCACGTGGGAATCAGTAAATTTACAACTTTATCAGATGGGTAAGCTGTGTTAGTCTGTACCTGCAAAAACAATGAGAAGATGCATCTGAAAGTGGGTTGTTGCCCAGAACAGCTTACGCACCAAAATATGTTAGTCTATAAGGTGCCACAGGACTTCTTGCTGTTTTTACAACTTTAAAAATTTAACAATTGAACATACCTTTGTTTACATCCCTTCTAAAATGCTTATCATTCACCATCAGTTTAGTTGTACCACCCTCTAGCTTTAATAAACCACAGCCATAAAGTTTGACAATATTAAGTAATGGTTAAATTAAGAGTTCACTTAGAGCAGTATAATTTCACCTGTTTCACTTACCCTTCACAAAAAGAATATACCGTTTTAGTTCAGAGATAAAGGATATTTTTGGAGAATTCTGCACCAAAAAATTAAAAATTCTGCAGACTATATTTTACAATTCTACATATTTTGTCTAAGTAACCACACCAGTTTCAATTATATTCATAATTTATTTCAGAGCACCTGTCAGCAACTATAACAATACAAACAAAAAATGTTCCCCCAGGAATAGTGCGTTAAAATGCCTATGATAGCATAATTCCTCTGCCACCTACGCTCCTGAGCCCTGCCACAGGTGCTCCGAGCCCAGCCACTTGCATCTCTTAGCACCTAGAGAAATAAAGAAACTCCTAGTACAACACAGCTCCTCTTCTTCTGCCCCTTCCCTCCAGAGCCCAGCCACAGCCTAGCTGTGAGATTCCCTCCATCTCAGACACCAACACTAACCTCCTACCCTCACAGAGCCTAAGGATCTGACTGAAAAACAGCCCGATGCTAGATCCTGGGCTTATGTGAAGTCTCCTACAGGATGCCTCCTTCCTTCAGAGTTTGTGGAGAATTATAGCTGCTCGGAACCTTCCAGCTTTGCCCTCCTCTCTGGGCTCTGTCAGTCCAGCAACCACTACAGATGACAAGCAACTCTGTAGCCCATTTCTGTGGGGGGGGAAGGGGGAGGGAGGGAAAGGAAAGGAAATTCTGCATAGAACATTAATTTCTATACAAACACTGCAACATGCAATCATGCAAAATTCCCACACTTTAAAAAAAATTAAACAGGTTTAAGCTTTCTTCTAGCACAGGCCGGATTTTAAGTACAGGTGGCTAAGGGTCCATCTATACTTAAATGGAGATGGACCATCTGGTAAAGATGTGCAAAATCGTCAGGTTGACAGGGGAAACGCTCCCAACCTCCCTCAACGAGGGCAGAGCTTATAGTTGACTGCAGATACGTGGATTCTAGCTACATGATTGCCGCAGCTAGAATGGAGTATCTGCAGTCTTCTGTCAGGTCTAATGTAGACCAAGCCTAAGTATTTTAAAAGCTATGAATTACAAATGGTCTCCAAAAATAAACCTAGATGCTAAGTCTTCAGGAAATTCCCCTACCTAACCAGAACACTCGCACAATACTATTAATCTAGTCTCTAGTTACCTTATTAGCCTATCAAATAAAATTTAAAAAAGGTAATCTGAATGAATCATCTGTACTTTTACACACATCATAAATGACATGCGCAGCAATGAACTATATTTATCAGACACAGTTGCCATAATTATTTTTTTTCCATTTTCTTCACTGATGATTTGTAAACTAATCCTTTGTAATATGTAGTTTATAATTAGCATTTGATTAAAAATCACTAAATATTCCAATTTGTGAAGCAACACACAAAGCATAAAGAAATCTCTCTCTTGGAAGCCCATTTTATTTCTTACTTGTACTGCCTGAAGCCTCCAGTTCTTCATGTTGCTCCAAGTCCTTTTGTGTATCTGCATCTGTTTGACTGTCACCAGGCATTTCCATTTCCTCAGGTTCTATTACAATTTCATACTCTGGAAAAAGGAACTTGTGATCTGGAATTACAGTGTCCAACTGAGCTGAAACACACAAGAGAACTCCTGGTTTTTTATCATTTCACCGCTTTATGCTATATAAGGGATGTTAAAATTTAACCGGTAAGCCTCACTCTAAAGGGATGAGGCCTACTGGTTACAATTAAGTAGTACGGGCTGTAACAGCCTCCTGAATGCAGCAGGCAGAGGGTTGCATCAGCTCCACAAGGCTATTGCAGGCATGAGTGCTTCAGCTGGGCTGGTGTAGCCCTGTCCACAGTGGCCTGGAGAGAAGGTATGAGGGAAAGGGTACCTGGGGCCACCATGGACAGGGACTTCTCTGGCCCAGATGGAGCACCCCTGTCCATAATGCTCCCAGGATGGGTCACTGCAGATGGGTTGCTCCAGCCCAACTGGGTTGGAGTGGCCTCCTCAGCTGGCTCCCACCCCCACATCTGTTTCACTGGTTAACCGATTAAATGGGATTTTACACCCCTATGCTATATTGCACATTCTCACTAAAGAGCCGCTTAAAATGGTGGCTGTCCAAGTTAGCAAGGTAAATATGATTATTTATGAAGTGGTAGTGCTGTGAGGCACTGCAAAAATGAATAAAATAAGAACAGTCCCTGAACTTACTGTCCAGTACTAATAGAAGGATGCAACAGGCTGATGAACACAAAATTTGAGGGTATGATGGGCTGCAATAAAAAATATAGAATCGACAGAGACATGTTTGCCTTAATAAGTACAGTACAATCTCGACATTTGCAAGTGCCACATTTGCGAATTCAATTATTCACCAGTGGCCTCACTTCTGCAGGGATCACCAGCAGCTGCTGTGGCTTCCCCCAGGCCCCAAGAGCTGAGAGCCGCTGGTTCCCCAGGCAGGGAGTGCTGCATTCGCCACTTCCCTGCGCAGGGAGCACCCACAGCTGTTGCTTCCCCAGGCTCTGAGCCCCACCTGCTTACCCCCATTTGTGAAAATCAACATTCGCGAGGGTTCTGAATACACGAATGTTGAGACCCTACTGTAGTCTTGGTGGTGCAAGTATGAGAAAAATCTTTCCCTTTACAGGGACTTGTTCCAGTAGCTTAAAAAATATCAGTTCTGGGCTAAGAGTGGAGGCAGCATTTCAAAGGGGCCAGGAGCTCTGGCTGCCGCCACTGCTGGAAACACAGGCCCCTTTGTCACAATTGTCAGGGTGCCTGCCTGCCTGCTAGAATATTTTCCTTCTGCCAACCTTGACTGTATCCCTTTAAGAATGAACTTTACATGTTCCTTTACATTTTACAATTAAAATGCCTTAAAAATGCCCCAACAAGGGGAAAAAAATCAATTTATGCATATTTTATTATTTATGACATATGAAAGCCAGACAACTGTCATTGAGAAATATCAGATATATTAGGGAAAAAAAAAACTTTTAATCCTTGTTTTCACTAAAAAAAAAATGTTTGGATATGGATTGGGGCTTTGTAACTCTTTGTTGAAGGGTGATGATGCTGAATCTTGAACTGAAAAAATCTTTTTTCCCATGTATCTGAGTTAAATAGGATTTTTACATGTCTATTTATATACAGAGAGAGAAAAAGACACCCTTATTTCTCAGTTGCTCTTCTGATTAAATAGATTTGCTAATTTTCAGGAGAGGTACAGGAGACAAAATCTTAATCTCAGAAGTGTAAATCTAGCAATAGAGGAACATGCAAAAACATTTTGCAGCAAGGAAAATTTTGGTTAGTTGTTAGGAAAATCTTTCAAACTATAAGGGTAGTTAAGCCCTGGAACAGCCTTCCAAGAGAGGCAGTGGAACCTGCACCATTTTTAAGAACATGCTGAAGAAATATGTATCAGAGATGATCTCAGGTTACTTGTTACTTTTGCAACACTACTAAATTCTTGAACAGTGCCATATTATTTTGGTAGCAATACCAGTATCATTACTATTTTGCATATTTTCTTTAATGTTTGGCACAATTTATGCAAGAGCAAATAATGGGTAAATTTGTTTGCTGTATTTTTCATCTTGTCATGCCCCTGATAGTGTTATGACTTGGCTCAGTATATTCAGTCAGGACTGCGAAATGCAAAGAGTTAAGTCTGCAACTCATTTTTATGCAGAAGATGACATCCTATTTTCCATCACCAGTCCTCTTCTCTGGTTCATTACAAAGGAACAATTTACATGTCTCTGACCAAATATAAGATTCCACATTAAAAACTAGGTTATATGACACATTCATCTACTTATAAGCAACAATTAGTTACTTATAAACAATATTAACTAACAGGGACTGTGGGGACTTATTTGTTCATCCTAAATATATCTGGCAGGGGATATTGTGACTTCTGTTACTCTCATTGAGACTGCATACTGATAGAGCATTTGCTTATGTAATATATAGAGAGCTGTGTTAATCTGTATTCCAACAAAACCAACAGTCACACAGCACTTTAAAGACTAACAAAATAACAAAAGCTCATCACCTAATAAATTATTTTGTTAGTCTTTAAAGTGCTACATGCCTGCTGGTTTCTTAAGCAATATACAGGTATAGACATGACACATTAAAAACACTTAGATCCTTACTACTTGACATGAGGTAAGTTCTCCTAATGATTCTCTTTCCTCCTCATATTAATAATCACTTCCCAGCATGGTTAATGCAGTTCCATTTTGGACCGTAGAAGGAACGTAACTCATGTACTTTAACCATGAATCATATTGAAACAACAGACTAACCATCATCACTGAATATTGAATACATCTATAAATAGAATCAAAACTTCTTATTCTGTTTATAGGAGAACAGTCTGATTTTTCCTAATTGTTTACAGAGATTTATGACATAATAAAGATGTGAATATGTTCTAGTCAATTTAGAAGGAAATACAGATTAGTGCCATTGCTCCTGTGCACTGTATTGTCTCTAACAAAAGAATGTAAAAATAATAGTCTGGTTGATTAAAGAATGTAAGTAACTAATTGAACATGCATCATACTTTTGTTCCAGCCTGCACCACAGTTTAAGAAGTTTACTTTAAAAATATAAAAGCAAACAAAAACCAAAACCAAAAAAACCCAACCAACCAAGCCACCTGGCAGCATTGCACTATCTTCTAGACAGAATCCTCTCAGGTTTATTTTAAATTCTGCTTCACTCACCTGACTGTGCACAAGAAAGTTTGTGTCCCAGTTTCCAGTCTACAATCTGATGCTCTTTACTGCAGTAATGGGCTCTGTGACATTTAGAACATGCCTTGGGCCCTAAACAGCCACAGACTCTACACAGATGAGTTCCACATTGAAGCTGCAGGCTCACAGGAGAATGCTGTTCAGGAGGGGGTGTTTCAGATGGTGGGTCATGGGAATAAGTGTCATTCCTCCTGGGAAGCTGGTTCCTAAAAACTTGAAAGAAAGACAGGTGTTAAGGGACCAAACACTGTTTGTCCAATGAGCAGCAGCACAGGGAAGTTACCAAAAGCTCGAGGGATCTTATTATCATAGAGCCAGATGAGACCTCAGGAGGTCATCAAGTCCAAACTCCGGCTCAAAGCAGGACTAACTCCAACTAAACCATCCAAGCCAGGGCTTTGCCAAGTCGGGACTTAAAGACCTCTAGGGAAAGAGACTCTACAACCTTCCTAGACAATCCATTCTAGTGCTTCCCCCCCCCCCAATATCTAACCTAGACTGCACCTTGACACCATTGTGCCTTGTTCTGTCATCGGTCATCACAGAGCACTCTCACTTCATCCTCCCTGGAACCTCTATTCAGACAATTGCAGGCTGTTATCAAATCACCCCTCACTTTTCTCTTCTGCAGATTTAATAAGCCCAAATCCCTCAGCCTCGCCTCATCAGTCAGCCCCTAATCATTATTGTTGCCCTCCCGCTCCCTGACTCTCTCCAGTGTTTCCACACCCTTGCTGTAAGGGTCTGGGTTATTACTAGTTGCACAGCGGTGGCACTAGGCCACCTCCCCCTCCCCAGTGCCGTACAAAGGCAGGGCACTGTCCCGGCCCCAACATGTGTACATCCCGGGGGCTGAAGGCCACCTGTGGTGGGAGCCACGGAAGAAAGGGGGTGGGGGAAAGAGGTCCGCGTGGAGTTGGTGCTGCCTAAAGGAGGCGTTGCCCCCCACCCCTCGGCGTGTAAGAGCCTCAGGGAGGAGAGGGACCGCTGCCACGGGGCCGGGCGGGATGGGGGCGTCTCAGCCCGGGACTGCGGCGGGACGGGGGGCGGGTCCCTCACCTCGCAGTGGCCCCTGGGTCCCGGGCCGATAGCAGGCGGGCTCGCGGCAGCAGAAGACGAAGAGGCCGCGGTGGAAGGCGTCGGGGCGCCCGGGCAGCGGCGCGTAGAGCTGCAGCAGGAAGGCGCACGGCCGCCCGCACCGCCCGCAGCGCAGCTCGGCGGGCCCCGGCAGCCCGCATTCCCCCAGCCACGCCGGCCGCCCCCCCACCTTGCTGGGGAACTGGGCGCTGCGTAGGCGCCACGGGGCCGCCGCCTCCGCGAACCCCAGCTCCACGCGCGAGCCCATCCCCGCGGCCTGCGCCCGACGGCGCGCGTGCACCGGAAGCGCGCGGTGCTCAAACGCGTCCGGCCGGCTCCCTTACCGGAAGTGCACGGTGCTCAAACGCGTCCGGCCGAGTCTCCCAACTCCGCCGCCTCCGGCCGGCCGACGGCTCGGTGCGTCACTGGTCGCGCGTGGCGGCGCCTGCCCCGGGCGGGGGCCGGCTCTTCGTCCCTTGCTCCCGCGTCAGACTTGCGCGAGTAGCCGCCCATCCCCCACTTGGGCGCGAGCCCGGGGTTCTTCCCCTCATCCAGCCCCGGTCCTGGGAGGGAGGCGTGGGCGCGCGCTGCCGGTAGACCCAGCTTGGGCAGCAGGAGGTGATGCTTTATGGGAGTGAGAGGGGTTCGATTTCGCGTGCCCGGTGCGGACGCGTGAAATCGAATGCCCAGGGCTTAACCGTTGACCCCGTACGCCTGTCAGTGCGGAGTAAGGGAGGCCAACAGGAGAATTTCTCCCTTCGATCTCCCTCAGTGAGCGCGGGCAGGTCAGTTGATTCCAGCGACGCGAGTGCCAGAGCTGGAAGTGCGCTATCTAAGACAGACGCCAACGTCTAAGCTAGAGGCGCCCCGAGTCAGGCATAGTTTTGGTAAAAATCATGGACAGGTCATGAGCAGCCAACAAAAACTTCAGTCCCAGTGACCTATCCATGATGCGCCCGGGGAACATCCCCATGACAGCCCCATTCAGAGGCCTCAGAACATCAAGCCTCAATGACAGTTTTCTAAATTAAATCTTTATCCTCACTCAGTACTAGGGCAAGCCCCTCTAGGCCTACTCCGTCTCTCTTCTCTAAGTTGGGGAAAAACCCTATGCCTGGCCCTGGGAGCCAGTAGTACCAGAGCTGTAAAAGAAGTGGGTATGTTTAACTTTACAGCTCAATAGAGGAGGACACAAGGCAGAATCTAAACTAATATGCAGGGCTTTAATTTCAGAAATCAGTGAAACTAGACAACCCTGGTCTTAAAATGCATCTCTGGGGCATTCACTGATTACGAAAACTTGACTTGGAAGCACCATGGAGCCTGTATCCCCCTTAAACAGCAGCAAAAGTGTTTTAGCTTTATTCGGGAAAGGTCCGTTCTTGCCCTTGTCCATTTTCTATTGACAATCACAGTCATGTCCTGTAACAGCAGTTCTCAACTAGGGATCCACCAAGCAGAGCTTGAGCTAGACTCATGCTGGTGAGGCAAAAGCTCAGGAAACAAGTTTTCAGGAGTTCCCCTTATAGCATGGGGCCCTGTACCCTCCCCTAATGCCAGTCCTGGCTTTTATATGCTGGGGGGCCAGGGGGAACAGTGCTGGTGGGCCAGGATGTTTTTATAGAATTTTGAGGGTGTCTCAGAAAAAGACTGACATGAGAACCCCTCTCCTGTAGTAACTTCCATGTACCCATCCCACATCTTTTACACACTAGTGACCTGCTATATATGTGGGGCCTTATGCAATTAGTTTTACATGCATTGTGCTCATCAGCAGTTAAACTACATAGTCACGTGTCTTCCCCCTCCTCACCTCCTGGTGACATGCAATTAACCCAAAGGTAGCAATCGCCTGATGCACAACACCCCTAGCAGAAGAAATTTCAGATGCAGAGACACAGTAACACTATGTATAGAAACACACTATACACACACAAACTAAACACTAAAATCGCAAAGTTATAAAGCCTCATTCACAAGGAAACAATAAGGCATTGCACAATCCATATTGATAAATATTTTAACAATTGAGAACAGCAAACACCACTTTGAACTCAGTTTTAAATGCTAAGGCAGATTTTGTGCAGAAATTAAGTGCTTGCTGGTACCCACTACGCTTAAATACAAATCACATTATAAAACAAGTGATAGGCTACAAGAAGGATTTTGGGCAGTTACAAGGACATTTATTCTATGAAAGAAGAGAACAATGGCCACAATATGGATATGAAAACAGCAACATTTTTGTATTAAATGTTATGTTTAATGTTGTCTTTAGTTTTCAGTTACAGTCTCACTGATGAAATAACCTATTTGAAACAAAACTTTTCTTTGTAGCAAAAACTAAAAAAGCAGATGTTTCTGTGCATATTTTTCTTTAACTATGTATCCAAAAATGTTTAAATTTAGTTTAAAAAGAAACACAGTATGCATCAGTACTGACAAAGTTCATTACTGGTAATGAAAATATTCCCATTGAACAACCTTTGCCCACCATCTAATACAATACAAATGAAAATTCCAACATGGAAAAGGCAAAGTGTATATTTATGTAATTATCCATACTCTAGCTGAGTGCTTGTCAGTGTTCTTTGTGGATCATAGTGCACACAGTCAAGTAATGCAAAAACCACTGGATTAATATTAAAGTCTTGCAGTCACAAGTTTACTTATGGGTATCCGAGAATCTAAGGATGAAAGAAGCACACACATTGATTAGAAGGCTATGCACTGGAAGCATCATTCCATTTAACTTCCTGTTCCCAATATTTTTTAAAATTGTAATTTTTTTTTAAGTTGAAAAGTAACAGTTCCCAGAAGGAGTCCATCATGCAAGCAAGAGCCTTTTAAAGACAGCTTATTTTTTACTCAGATCTCAAATTAGTATTTGTACTGCATATAGTTTAATGTGATACCTGAAATAACGCAACTTTCAGTGGGCGTTAGATGTCTAATTTTTCTTTGAGACTTTATAAGTCTTCACCTAAAGACATGTTTAACTAGCATAACAATAAGAAATACACTTACCAAACATTTCTGCTGTTTTATTGAGTGCCTCCATGTTTACAGTGTAAGTAAATCCACTGGTCCTAGATAAAGGGCGATGGGGGGGAAGCGTAATAGGCTGTTATTCTTTCGGGATCAGAAATTAATATTTAAGAATAGAAAGCTACTTCAAATTATCAGAAGCACATAATATTTTTATTATTCTCTTCTTCCTCCTCCATCAATTGTACCCACATAAACAGCATTGACTGTTCTGTCAAAACAAAAAAGCTGTCCAGTAGCACTTTAAAAGCTCATAAAATAATTTATTAGGTGATGAGCTTTCGTGGGACAGACCCATTTCTTCTCCTGAACTACTTTGTTTTGATAGAATATAGACTAACACGGCTCTCTCTCTGTTACTATTCACTGTTCTGGTGACGCTTCATAGATGCTCTTTCAAAAAGCCAGACTACAGAGGGATGGGTATGCTCCTAGAACATTTTTTTCCCTACATTTCCCTTCCCCTGTTTGCTGTAAAAGAGTCTTAATTATCCATCTGAAGTGGAGTTAGATCTTGAAATGGTGCAAATCATTATACAGTGAACTCCTGTTTAACCAGTATTTGATTAACTGGCACACTAAATTAACCAGCATGACTCACAGCCGGGCAGATCTGATCAGCCAACACCAGGCGGGAGCACAGAGAAGCAGCATCAGGGCTGGGGTTTATGCACAGAGAGGGACAGTAATGCCCCACCAGCCCTCTCAGTGGTGCTCTGTGTCCCTCTGTGCAGCATCTGAGTGCAGGCAGCTGCATCCTTTGCTCTCCCACCCAGTGCGAGTACCCTCAATTTTCCAGAATATCTGATTATGCAAGAACCTTCTGGTCCTGTGGATGCCAGATATCAAACAGTTTACTGTAGCATGGTTGACATCCATGGAGCTACACCAATTTATCTTAGTTGATTATGTGTCTCATAAAAGTTTATTCTTGTAGCATCACAGCTAGTTCTGAGAAGAGGATGATACCACAGTAGTAACAGTATCTCACACAGATATTTGAAATACTCTACACCTTTTAACTAATTCATCCTCACAACACTCTGGTGATGCAGGAAAGCACCCCTACTTTACACGAGCTTTCCCATCAGAAATAGTTTGTTGACAGCCTTGATTGAAATCCGAATGTTTGATCTAGAAGGTCACCCAGTCAGATAACTAAGTTAACGCACAAATAAGATCACAGAGCACAGTATGAATATTCACCATAAACTAGATACATCATTTGGTCCACAGTGACTTGTATGTTTGTGAAAATGTGTCTACTAGCAAAACTAGTCACAAAAGGGAAAAGAGCTAAAATTTGCCATGGAATTTGTTCAAGAACATAAGATAACTGGAATTTATAAAATATGAACACATGTATTTGTTCACATGCAATATTTTTAAAAAATTAACTGGTTTCATATTTTATCAGCTAATCCTAGTAAAATTTGTTCACATGTAATATTTTTAAAAAATTAACTGGTTTCATATTTTATCAGCTAATCCTAGTAAAACTAGAAATATTAGCCACTCTCTATTCAATTAATGTGACTTGCAGAATTAAACTGAAAGTCAGAGCTATGATAACAGTCAAAGGTTGTGCCTACACTAGAAAATAACTTCAGAGTTTTACTTCGAAGTAAGCAACTTTGAAGTAGAGCATCTACACATAAAATGCACCCTCCTTTACTTGGAAGTACGCTTCCCCCTACTTCGAAGTTAAGCGTCTACACACAATTAGCTCCTACTTCAAAGTAAGGGGCCAGGAAGTGATGCAGGCTTGGGGTTGCATGGCCGACTAGCCCTTCTGGGTTTGCAGCCAGCCAACCCCTGAAAGGGCCCCTCCCACCACCCCACCCTGCATGTGCTCAAGGCTGCCAGGCTGTGGACAGCGGCATATCACGTGCTGGGGAGAACAGACATGCACCATGCCCGTTCCATCCTCCCCGAGGACCAGGTCCTCTCCACCCCAGCCAGGCTACTGGCCATGCTGATTGCCCTACTCTTCAAGCGGTGCGGCCAGGTTGCCCGCATGGGACCCAGCCTGCAGGCCCTGGCCACAACACTGCTGCCCCTCCCCTGGACACCCCCATCCGATGCTGATGGGTCTTCACCTCCAGCACCAAGTGGTGGGACTGGCTGGTGCTGGAGGACAGGGATGACGAGCAGTGACTGAGGAACTTTTGGATGACCCCCCAGACTCGGCTGGAGGAGGCTCAGCTTGGTGTCCCAGAGGAGAGGGCCATGAGGACGGTCCCGTCGCTGGAGCCCTCGTCGTCGCCCTCGGTCTTGGTTGGCCGCTCCCCACGCCGGGGGCTTGTGGTGCCGGAGGGGCCCGTCTTATCCTCGCTGTCCACAGCAGCAGCGTCCTCCAGATGCTCTGGGGTGGCCGCCTCCCTTGGCCCCAGGAGCCTGTGCAGCTCCTGGTAGTGGGGGCAGTGGATGGGCCATGCCCCCAGCCGGCTGGCAGCATCGCAGGTTTTGATCTAGATCTGGTGGAGCTCCTTAACTTTTATCTGCACATTGCTGTCAGTGCAGTCAGGGTGGCCTCCGTTGGCAAGGCTGCTGGCCAGCTGGTCAAAGGCCTCTGCTTTCCTCCTCTGGCTGCTGCTTTGCCAAAGGACCTCCTCCTCCCGCTCCCCAGAGCGAGGAGGTCCTTCAGCTCATCCTCTGTCCACGAGGGTCTCCTCCTCGCATGGCCCTTGCCTGGGCACTGTGAGCTCTTGAAGTCCTTGTCCTGGGCTCCCAGGGGAGTAGAGGGGTCCTGACGTGCCACCACAGTGGCCAGGGCAACAGAGGTAGGCTGAGTGGGAGCTCATGATGCCCCTGTTTGTGGCACAGTGTCAGCTTCCTGCCTGGGAGCTGCTTCCTTTAAGGTCACCAGCAGGGACCATAGAGCCCTGCCTGAGCTGGCCAGAGTGTGTCTGTCCTTCAGCGGGGCCACCTTCCAAGTAAGGAGTGCAGAGCGTCTACACATACTTAACTTTGAAGTAAGCCACTACTCCATTCCCAGGAATGGAACAGTGACTTCAAAGTTAGCCTCCCTTACTTCTGAGTTAACTTTGAAGTAAGCGAAAATGTGTGTATACACTGCATGCTACTTTGAAAGTAAGTTTGTAATGTAGACACAGCCAAAATAAGCCATTTATTAGATGGCCTGCAACAGTCATCTGTGTCTCCACTTTAATAAAAAGGAGATCAAAACCTAGATATTTTTAAGTGTGTAACTAAAAAACCCACAAAACTAAGCAAACAGAGCAGAATCCCATTTATCCAAAGATATTAGTTAAAAACCTCCCAAACCTCAAGGTAATAAAGAAATGGGGTCAAAAGATTTAAAAGCCAACGAACCCTATAAATCCTTTCCTTAAAAAACCCATAATCCTAACATATAATGAAGAGATGCCATATTTGGGGACCTGTCACATAAAAAGCAGGTGCCAACTTTGTGACTCAGTGGCTGTGTCTAGACTAGCCCCAAACTTGGCAGGGGGCATGGTAAGTAGGGTGGCGGGAGATTACTAATGAAGTGCTGCTGTGCATATGCAGCACTTTATTAGGCTAAATCTCCCCCGTGACAACTTTGAAGTGTGGAACTTGGAAGTGTCGGCTTGTGGGTCAGCCGCGGGTACTTTGAAGTGCCCGCACTCCTTCAAAATGCCCTTACTCAAGTCCCTTTCACACTTCGAAGTTGCTGCGGGGGTGATTTAGCCTAATAAAGTGCTGCATACGCACCGCAACACTTCATTAGTAATCTCCCAACAGCTTAATTACCATGCCCCCTTCGAAGTTGGGGGCTAGTCTAGACACAGCCAGTATGACACTGGGGGGGTAGATAATCAGTTTGTTCAAATTCAGAAAATCAGGGTTGTAATATATTGTTTAGTATGTTGTAGTTCAACCATTAAAGATATCAGATAAAAGATCCCCATGGTCCTTTATGTGAATGATGATATACTAATGGAAGTATCTTCAACGTACGACCATTCATTTCAATTTATAATTATGTGAGATCTATCCTTGGATCTAGTCAGTATCATAATGACAATACACTGTTTGTGTTTACCTTCCAACTGTTGTATCCAGAATCCAGCAAAATTCTTTTACTGACAATATGCTTGCAAATCACAGGCCTCTTATATTACTTACATTTTCATCTTCTTCACTACACGTAGTCGCACAAAAGCTGCCAATGCATTTTTCTGCAAGTCAGAAGACAAAACTTCATAACACTGCGTGTTTCCTACAGAGAAAACAGAGGGGACAATTAAATGTCAACTAATTACTCAGATTAAACACATGAAGTATTCCTGCAGTAGTACCACCACACAAACCATACATACCTGTCTCAAGAAGCTGAAAAGCAAAGTTACGGATTCCAAGCACATACTGCTTTTCGGAAAAGGCCTCTTTTGTTTCATTTGAAAGGTATCTGCAGACTATCTAAAAATAAAATTTAAAAGTATTTGGGCTTTTCCTTCTAGTTCTATAACTTGATCTTTAATTGCAGACAAATATTTTTAAAGAAATAACATAGCTTTCTAATGCTTAACTTGGAAGATATACTTAAGTTAGCCTAATAAAATATAACATTATGCCAAACATTTAAAAATTGTAATATTGTTTGTGTAATCATAAGTATCGTAGTATTTAAAACAAGACTGACTGAATACTAAATCATATTAGAAACTGGTTTATAATCTTGTTTTTTTAAAAAGTTACTTTACTGTCAAAAGTGGCACATTCTCTTGCTGCAACTGCCATTTCACAGATGCAGAAAGTGTCATATAGAAGGAAAGCAACCTGTCCAAGGTCAACGGTGAGTCAGTGGGAGACCCTGACCGCTATGAATCCAGTCAATAACTGACAGGTTCACAGTGGTAAGAATACGCTATCCTCTTCTAGCACACATATTTAAAAAGTGTAAGGAGTATTTAGTTTTGGTAGGCTTGGTGGTGAGGGGGCAGGGAGAGGGAGGGAGGAAGAATTAAAACAAAAATTTACAGGGTGAAGAATTCCCATGCAGTCTTTAGCCAGACATACAACCAACTTCTGAAGTTTGCATACTACCCACTTCTGTTAAAGAAGTCCTCCAGATACTGCCAAAGAGCAGATTTGAGCAAATGAACAGATTTCCAAGAAGTGGGTTTTCAAATCCAGAGGGAATGGATTGCAAGGGAAGTGGCTAGAGCTAAGGGAACCAAGTAGCTTGCTCTTCTTTTGGACAAATACTTCATTTATTTTTGACTTGGGCACTCTTCTGTGCTCGGATCTAAACAACTCAAAATATTTGTTGTTCTCTTTTTAAATTGCACTTCACAGGGCTAGAACATTGACCCTCACATGCAGATCCACTTATATAACCTCCACCACAGTTCCAGCTAGAAGAACCTTATCCCTACCTAAGAAGAAGCAGGGCTGTAATTTTTTTTAAAATCTCTGTCAGGAGTGGGAACTAATCTCTTTACATCAATAAATAAAACTTACTACTACTCTTCATCTTCTCTCTTCCATTCATGCTAATACTTAGTGTTTGTACCATAAAAGAACCAGGACCTACACCATTTTCCCATAGAATTTGTGAGTGGGGGATAGGAGACAGTAGATGAGAATTTTGTGGACATTTTTGTACCTGGTAACCTTCCATAAAAGGCCTGAACAGGGCTGCCAAAAAAGCTGCGACAGAATTTCCTTTCTCTGTAACTAAGATTTCCTGGGGAGTCACTTGAATTACGTCACATTTTGTAAGTAGAAAACATCCTTCTTCAAAGTCCTGGAGGCAAAGGAAAAGCAGTGTTATTGGTACTTTTCCCAACTAGAACAAGTTGCAGCTACGTCTTTCCCCTGAAAATAAAGCAGATAGCTGCTACCAGGCTGCCACTTCGGTTTCTGAAATAAGTTTTCTAACGACTCTCATATAGACAAGGAATAATTTTCTAGACATTCACCGAGTTCATATTTTTACCAAGTTTCTATTCTCAACGTCCCTCTATACTCATGAGAAGACTGACCCAGTTAGGGTTTTGATTTAGCGCACCTAGTGGGGAAACAGCAAATCGAACCATCAGGGCTTAACAGTTCAACCCTGGTACTCCTCATTCTCGTGAGGAGTAAGAGAAGTCAACAGGAAAAACTCTGCTGCTGACCTCCCTCTGTGTGGACAGCCTGATAAAATGATCTTAGGTATGTTGACTCCAGCTACACGATTGCTGTATCTGGAATTGCACATCTAAGATGAACTTTCAGGTCTAGTGTAGACCTGCCCGCAGACTGTGAGGCCTCACAGGGGCTTCTCTCTTCACAGGAAGGCTTCTGGGAACTTGACTTGTCTTGGAAAGAAGTTTCATTTCACTCAGGACTTTGCCCCAGTATAGACAGGTGTTAGCCCCAGAGAACAGGAAGGGGGGCATCAGTGACATGATCAGCAGGCCAGGGTGTCAACCCAAGGGGACTTCTGTGATTTCAATCCATCACAAACATAACGTATTTTCTGATTAAAATAAAACGGGGTCAGCTGCTCAGGCCACATCCTTGAACTATTAAATATAAAAACTGCCATTCATTTTAATTTTAGTGGGAGCAGCAAACACATAGCCGAATCCTTCTGGTATTTTTTCTTTTGAACTAGACCTCTCAGAAGACATTATGTTAAGTTGTATTTACATTACCACATGTTTTATGTACTGTATGCAACTACACAAAAGGTTCAGCCATGACCACATGGAAGGGGCAATAACTAGTTATAGAAACAATGATTTTTAAAAATGGAGTGATACGCACTGATTCAAGCAGTTTGCATAAATACAGTGTTGTGCACCATGATAGAGAACAGACCATACTTCTAATTCTACATCACAATCACTACTCTACCTCAGCAGCCTTTAGGAAAAGTAGGTGAAATATACTACATTTAGGTGAAATATACTACAATTCCAAGAACCATTTATGTAGACAAATGCAACCACTGGAATTTAACCAGCACATCAGGATTAACATAGCCCACCCTCATGAGAAACAAAACAAAAAACACACCTCCACCCCATCCACCAGTTTCTTTCACAACTCACAAGTAGTCAGGGCAATAGTTTTACAACTCACCTGAAAACTTTTCTTTCAGCAGCACAAGCTCTTTAAAGATATATGGAGAAACTGCTGCTAGTCTTATGGTAGAACTTGGCATTCACTAAATTATCTACATTTGGGTTATATCTACACTTAGGTAAAGACTGACTGTGGCACGGTCTGTCTTCCAGAATTTGATTTTACCATGAGTGTTAAGATGCGGCAAAAATGGACCTCTCTGGGCTCAGCCGTTTACCCTGGTATTCCATGCTATTGTGCAGAGTAAGGGACATTGGCGCGAGCCTGAAGAGCCCCAATCTATACAGGATAAGAAAGACTATTCTGACTTGTCAATTCTAGCTATGCTAATGGTGTAGTTAGAATTACGTATCAGAAATCAACTTAGAACCCTAGCGTAGATCTAGCCTCGGTTTCCCTTTCAGATGTTCTTCCCATATACTGATCAGACTCACTCCTGCTTAGTTGAGATCTGACAAACCTCTGTGTCAAAGAATTTGCCACAAAACTCCTATTCAGGGGGCTTCTAAAGCTAATCTATCATGTAAACAGATAAAAGTGTATAGACCCTTATTTATTTTCATAGGGAGGTTTTACCTTCAGTGCAATGCCGGGGAAAAAGATGAACTCATCAGAAAAAATGTTTCGCAAGAAGTTGAAGCAGTTATAGATTTCCTCTGGGTAGGGGAAAGAAGAAAGAAATAAGGGTAAGGATATAATCTTGTCCCTTTAAATCATTTGTATAGTAAGAAGTGGGGGAAGCCTTCAGTATAAGCGGTAATAGAGTGGGAGTTATAGTAGTCTGTATCTGTCAAAAACAATGAATTCTGTGGCACTTTAAAGACTAACAGATTTATTTGAGTATAAACCTTCATGGACAGATGCAAGACAAATCTGACAAAGTGGGGTTTTGCCCACAAAAGCTTATGCCCAAATAAATCTGTTAGTCTAAGGTGCACAGAAGACTCTTCGGTGTAGAGGAAACTTATAACAGGGCACCATTAGCACAAATATTGGGACAAAAAAAACTATGAGAATGTACACAGACTGATTCAACTTCAAATCTATAGATTTTATGCAACTTATTTAAAAAAGGGAAAACTTGATTTTAATTGTGCCATCCTTATCAGCATCTGGTAAATAATCTGGGATGTTTAAAATTCATCTTTGCCAAACCAAACATTTTCTGTTTTAAAAAGTTATCAAAAATACTAAACAATGGAAAGTTCTGACTGCTATACCATTTCACTAACACAAGCAAGAAGAAAAAGAGTTTTAGAATTAACTGCTCTCTATGGCTATGCCTACATGACAGTCTAAACTCAAAATAATTTACACAATTTGCACTACTCAAACAGGGTGGTTTATTTAAAGTCAATTTCGTCAGAGGCTATTTTGGCATGTCTAAATGTCACCACATGTCAAAATAAAGTGCTATTCTGAAGCATCCCTTACTCCTCCAGCTACAAGGAGTACAGGGATGCTGAAATAGAGCATCTGTTATTTTGAAAAATATTTAAAAATAATGGGCATGTTGCATAGGCGCAGGGCAGCTCATTTGAGATACCACAGTATCTCGAAATAGCTCCTGCCATGTAGACTTAGCCTATGGCAATAAATCTAGGATGCAGGTAGTACCAGAGTATGCATACACGCTCTTAGACATCTCAACAGCCAAAATAAAGCTATGCACATGCTAAACTGTTCTACAACCATATTAAATAGCATTCAGACCCTACTAAGGAGTAGACTATTTAAAATACTGTTCCACATAAGGAGGGTGGAAAGCTATTTACACGGTTTTTTTGCAGAATGCCCACAAGATATATGCCTTCAGAGTATCCGCTTTCAAGTCAGTAGTATGTTGCAGATCAGTATTACATAAATAGTCAGGAATCACGAGATTCACATAACCTCGTCCCATGATTTGATAGATTGCAAAAACTTCTGCCATTGTTCCCAGAGGAATGCTGTAACTTGGCTGCGAAAGGGGTTTAGCTTTGTGCTAGTGTGAACAGGACATTCAAAAGGCTGCAAGAATAAAATAAAAAAAAAAAAAAAAAATCACAAAATCTGATGCCAGTGGGCCTCATTCTGCATGGCACTTTAAATCAGTGGTATCCAAAAGCAAGACACCCGATTGCCAAATGCTCCCTCCCCGCCAGCAGGTGCCACCCCCCTGCAGCCAGGTGCCTCACCTCCCCCTGCCCCCAGGGACTGACACCAGCCCCAAGCCACACAGCTCTGAAAGCCACGCAGTGTGACGCCGGAGCTCCTCAGCTACTGCACAAGCCCCTGAGCCGCTGCCTGAGTCGCCACACCAGCCTGCCAAGCTGCATTCACCAAAATAAGCCTCCCCATTCGCTCCATGTGGTAAACAGGGAAAGCACTGGACACCGTGGCTGTAAATATTCAATTTGACCAGCACCCAGTGACATCAGCAGGCACTCCAGGTGTCAGAGATCTCCAAAAATCAAGCCAACAACCTTTGTAATATGTTAATATTTTGAAATTACCTTTTCTGAAACTTTGAGTCATCTGCAATGCTATCGCTACCAGAGACGGACGCACGAACACATTTAGCAGCTGGTTCCTGTATGCTCCACACATGAGGATAGAGAGGGCTTGTTTAAAAATAAGCTCTTCTGTCGCTCCAGCTTCCATTCCCATGTCATTTAAAACCACCTGGCCATTGACAAGGCTCACAATGTTGGAGTGCAAGGCAAGGCTGGACGTGACTACTTTGTTGGCACATAGATTATCTAGTGAAAAAGACATTCAGACATGCTAAAAGCAAGCACCAAATGAATACAATTACATTATTTTTGCTGCCTAGAACAATTATACCTCTGCAAACACTAAGAGAAGCGTTCCAGTATGATCCATGTTGGATAAAGAGGTGACAGCAGCATGGGGTGAGAGAGAGCGCAATATCAGGCATTCCTGGAACTACACCTTAAACCTGCAGTGGGCACATATCAGTCAGTGGGCCCCATTCATTTCTCCAGGGTTAGCTCATGGCAGGCTGCCACCACCTGTGCCTCTGCAGATATGGGACCTACAGCCCCCATTGACTACTGACTGCTGTTCCGGGCCAATGAGAGCTGTGGGCAGCAGTGTCCTGGCCTGCACCCGCTTCCTGCAACTCCCATTGCCCGTGAATAGCAATCTGCAGCCAATGCAAGCTACATGCACCCATACCTGCACAGGCACAGGTAAATGTAGTAGTGGTGGCCTGCCAGGGACTAATCCTGGTGAACTGCTGCCATGTAACTGCCCACCCCAACCTAGACATTATCACCTAAAGGCAAGTGGTCTTCTCTCTCTGTAACCACTGGTCTGGACCTCTTAATAAGGAGCACAGAATTACATTGTTAGACAAGTACATTTCATAGCCCTGTTCACCATATTTATATTAGATATGCAAATGCACATTTTCAGTTCTCATCTATTCCTGCTAAACTAAAAGCAAAAATTGCCTCTCAGATCTGTACGATTAATCTCAAATCAGATATTGTTCTCAAGCTGTGTGTATGAATACCACATTCTTGCTAAAGGGAGTTCTGCACATGTAAGGAGAGAAAGTCACATCAACATTAGATGGATACATATTTAAGAAGAGAATTTTGATTTAAGATTAGTTTTCATTGCAAGTGACATCTTCTGAAGCAGTTATCAGTTAGACCCTTACACCAGTTTGGTTGGGGGTGGAGTTTGGTTAAGTGGGGAGGAAGCAGCGAGACTTTTCAAGAACCTGCTTATCATCATCTAATCTGTAAGAACATTATATCAGAGAAACTTCCTTGAAGCAGTGATGTAAGGCTATGTTAAGCAAATAAGCCTGGTTGACTAAGTAGACCACAGCTGCAGAGGACATAGAAAATAGTTACTAAGAAGTAAGCATCCTAGCTATAGCAATCTTTCATAGTTAATCAGCTAAAATAATGGGATACATAGCATGCTAGTTAACCAGCTAAAATAACTGGATACATACCATTCTTATACTTTAAAGTCTTATAATATTGTAACCTTTGAATCAGATCAGGGAGACGTGACAAAGTTTCCCTTAATTCCCATACATCAAAAGATCCCTCATATTCAGTTTAAACTAAAAGAAGTAAAAATGGGACCTTCATTGCAGAAGATAGTCGCTTACCGAGTTGACAGTACCCACGCTCAAAAGCTCTACTTGCTTCATAAAACATAACTGGCACACTTTAAGAACAGGTTTATTGAGAATACTAGTTAAAGATATAAGGGAGTGTTTGCAAAGCTGACGGTATAGCAGAAGAAAAAAAAAATAAGCCTAGCCCAGAACTTGTGATAGGAGACCAAAAATATACAGCATATGCACAACCTCTCCCACTCACAAAGCTGAGTTTATTTTATTCTATTTTGACTCATTCAGATATTTTAATTTATTTAATTAAACTAATTGCTTCAAAACATTCACAATGTAGAATGAGACTGTATTCTTTGTTGGGCCAGAATATGCTAACGTGCAAGGGAACAACGAATAATCTTCAACCGAACATGAAGAGGTAAAATGTATGATCGTAAGACAGCATGCATGTTACAGATAGGACGTTGAAGAGGTCTCATTTGTGCCTTTTAAAATAATTTTAATGTAACTTTCACCCCCAAGCAGCCACTGGCTTATCTGCTGCTTCAGCGTGTCTTGTCCTAACTTTGCCAGCACACTGAAGTTGCTCACCATGGTGAGAAATGGTGAAATAGGCAAGTTGTGTTGCAAACCTTTAATATATTTGTCTGACAGGCAAGCACATCTCAACAATAGATAAGAAAGTCCAATGCATTACAAACAGCTAGTAAAACCAATGAAGAAACTACTGCGAGTTGGAGGTGGAGCTGGGTAGGGAAAGCCCCGCGTGCTTTATGTAGACTATGAACTATAAACGCTTATGAAGAGTCCAAACCAGTTTTTACATAAAGTGTCAACTACTTCAAATTAATCACTGAAAATAAAACTTAAAAAATGTGTAATTATGCCAAGGGCTTCTCTACAATATTGCTGGGGGAACTACACCAGTATAGCTACATCACCATGGCTATGCTAGCATAACCTTGTAGCAGAGATGGAGTCTACATTGATGGAAGGGGGTTTTCTGATGGAATCATTCTTCCATCCTTTACATTAGCATAACAACATCACTCAGGGAATTAGGATTTTTCATACCCATGAGCAATCTAAACCTCAACCTAACATTTAAGAATAAACCAGGCCCCATAAAGTGGCCAACCTAAAATCGTGGAATCTGCCTAATTTTAAGTCCTTTGTCTTTCACTTTGACAGTGTGGGTTCACTTTAACGGTATATGGATGTGATTCTGCCATTTAGTTTACCGAATTGGGTAGGGGGGACACCAAAGAGACCTCCTCTAGCAGAGCTGGTCTATGGGGAACAGTACCACCAGCCAAGCTAGGATTACAGTTTTTGACTGCTACTGCTGCTCATTTGTTTCTAAGAGTTTGCTCTCAGTGGCTCTCCGTATGAAGAGCCATAAGCCACATTAAAGAAATGCTTAAATTTTCTTTATATTTAACCTAAACCAGGCCCCAAACATACTGCTGATGTGCTGCACAAATGCTACTTAAACACCTAGATATCTTCAGAGCATTATGACTAATATGTGTGTTTATATATTAACCATATCTTACATTAAAAAATCTAGTTGCTCAGTGTTCTAGATCACAGAAATTCAGACCATATTTTGGCTTGTATAGCTCTCAGTGGTTCTCTATATGACGAATCAGAAGTCATGTTGAAGAGAGGTTAAATATACAAATGCTTTGTTTAAAGAACTGGTCAGGAGAGTGAACTCTGTGGCAGGCATAAATGCTCTCAAATTATGGAAAAGGAAAACAAATAAAAACCAAAGCTGTAATGTGACCATCTGTTCAAGTATTTGGGAGAGTTCTTGGTTACAGGTGGCAGTTATATTCCACTGTATATCAAACTATAGGCTTAGTACTGTATAGGTCCCGTTGCAGCTCCAATATGTTTTGCGACCTGTGCTTTCAAAAGGTAGGATTAGGATAAAGAAAAAAAATAGTAAGCAAATCTCAGCACCAGTTTAATATAATAATACTGTAGTTTCTCTGTTTACCCCTTCACACCTCAAAAGAACTCCGTATCTGTTCTGTCTCCACATTATTGGACTTTGCCAAAGGCTACGTCTATGCTACATGATAAAGGTGATTTTAAGGCAGTTAGCTCGATTTTACAATGTCACTTCTTCCCTGTAAATACCATTACGTTGATTTTAGGGAGCGCTAAGGTCAGTATTAGAACATCATCGAAAGCAACTCGGTGTAGCATCAAGTTCGAATTAAGGAAATGTCATGTCTTTAAATGGACTTTACTGGCCTCTAGAAATGTCCCACGTGCATCCCACAATGCCCCATGGTTGTCCACTCTGTCTGCTTCTATCTCCAGTGCTCTCCAGGTGCACAGGAATTAGGTAACAGGAAACCTAAGAATTTGAATTCAGCACCAGGAAGCCCATGGTGCCTAAGTTGTGGGGTCATGTTTGTATGAGAAGCTGAGAAACATCTTTCTTATCAGCGCAGTGAGCACACTTACCCATTACAAATAGCCCCAACATAGAGTTCATGGTTCTGTCTCTCCCTCTGTAAGCTGAACGCTTGGATTTTCTTTTCGGTGCTGGTGCCAGCACCTGCCCCACGTACCAGCTAGGCTGTGGGGGTCATGCTGGTATGAGAAGCCAAGAAACTTGTTTTCTGTGGTTTACATTTGTACAAGGCCAGCCCCTCCCTCTCCTGTATGTGCCATGCAATTGGGGTCTTTCCCATGCCCAACCACATCACATGGCTAGCCCCCGACCCAATAAAAGGACAAGCCTGCTGTGCCGTACAGACCATGTTGCCAGACAGTACCATGTCTTGGCTTGTGCATGGTAATGGCTTCAATGTCAGGAAAAATTTTGGGGGCTTGCTGTCGATGGAGGGAAGTCCCCGCCCATGACAAAGATTTTTGGGGTCTTGCTTTTGCCAGAGAGAAGTCCCATTCCCGCAGCAAAGATTTCGGGAGTTTGCTGTCACCAAGGAAATGGGACAGTTTCAAATGGCCCTTCAAACGACAACTCCCCCTTGCCCCATGACAACCACCTAAAGGCACGTGGGGGGCTGGCCCCCACAAAGTCAATTGGGACTGGCCCCCCACCCGAGCAACACTCTGATCGGTTCTTGTCAAGTGGCCCTTCAACAGACAACCCTACACCCCACAACACCCCTAACAGAATGCGGGGGTAGGGGCAAAGGTGGCAGTCCCATGTCTGGAGCACTAGTTGGCTTATAAGGTAGAAGCCATACCATTCTGCCCAGGTAGGGGTGCTTGCAGGGGAGGGGAAAGTGGCTGGAGGGTCAGTTGAAATGACACGAATACCAGGGTGATCCCAGGGCACAGAGTCATTCATGCAGGTGGAAATTTGGTGAACTTCATCCCCTGTGCTGGACACGTCTGTGTAGTGAAGTGGGAAGCCAAAAAATCCTGCATCACAAATTGTCTTTCTTTTCCTCAACTTAAGTATCCTTCTCTTTCTTCAAGCTGTGCTCTGTTCCCATAGTATTTTTCAGGGATGATGTTTCTGGATTCAAGGGCAGGGAGAAGGACTGGGGGAGTGGCTGGGGGACCAGTTGAGATGACACAGACACCTGGGTGATCCCAGAGCAGGACGACAGGCGCCCTGCCTGGTGCACAATACCTTCTGAAGCCAGCCTACTTGGTTTTCCATCACCTGGGATTCCCTACTTTTATTTCTCTCTCTCTGAAAAACATCCATTTGGTTTCCATGGGAAGGAATGAAGACAATGCAATGTGGGAAGATGACATCACATACCCACAACCACTTGCGGGGCACTTCTGTCCCCCATATTACACCAGCAAAAATAGCCAGAATGCTACGGCGTTGACGGCCCTCTGGGATAGGTTCCCACAATGTACCGCTGCAACAGTCAATGTTTGACAATTGAGTGTGGCAGCAGTGGATCGACTTTGTGGGGAGGTGAGGATAGTCAAATTCAAATTTATAAAACTCAGCATTATAAAATCAAATTTACATCATAGTGTAGACGTAGCCAAAAATCTCTTCTCACTACGCCCTGCTATTAGTGAATCCTAAAATCCACAGACAAAATACTTACTTTGCAGAACTCCTTTTTATGTACTGCTTCAACACAAATGAAACTCACTTCCCAGAGTAACTTTCCTTAGCAAAAGGAATATAACTTTCTCTGCGTACCAGGCCACTCGAAGAATCCTCCAAACATTTGTGCTAAGCCTTTCAGCCAAAGTGTCTTTTCAACGAGAACTTCAAAATCTATGGCTGGCAAATTCTGGAGCAGGACAGAAGCAATTAACACCCAGGGGCTCAGAACCATATTTTCTATCTGCAGAAGCTCCATCTTGTAGGCTACATCAGTGACAAATTCCTGGATATCCTCAGATAGCCTTTGGGGAAGATGTCTGAAAAGAAAACACCAAACAACAATACATTACAAGCAAGGACAAACTCTGCATCAGAGGATACAAGTAATATCCTAATCTCATTAGACTTGTACTGTACCAGTTTGTATGTTCTCTCACATAGATACTCTTCTGCCCATTTTACACACAATATAGCGCCTAACACACGTGGGCAATTATACCTGTACATGCAGGACCTGAGACTAAATAAGAAAGCAAGGTCTCCAGATTTATAAAGAATTATGTTGTGTTGTTAACTGACTCAAAACATCATTCAAAGCCTTCTACCTTACTGAAAAGATTCAAAAAATACCATACAGCATGAAAATATATTGCTAGAATGTATTATTAGTTGTCAAATACCACCAGCGTGGTGCTCTGCTCTCTCCAATGCTGGTATCACTCGGCTGCGTGCATGTGTTCCCTCTGTGCACTGCCCCAGCTCTGCAGATAGCTGACACAGCAGACCCGAAGAGAACCCCCAGTGACCACAGAGTCTAGTAAGGTGCGAAGGCACGTCGGCCAGGTTTACTGCTGTGTTGGACACAATAGTAGTTCCCTGTAGACTTCTCAGTCTAAGTCAGGGCATACTACAAATATGCACCCACGGTCAATGGACTCGGCTCAGTCAGTGGCAGGACTTTCCACTGTCCCCTCGGCCACACCCAGACCACATCCCAGAAGTACATTCTTATACACAGATACAAACAATTTACACATCACTCCTGACGTATTGAGGTACAACCCTTCTACGTAGTTAGGTGCCGCCTCTCCCCTTGTACATGTTGGTTTGAACAAAACAACTCTATCCATCATATTAGCCTTTTGCCCCTGTCATTGGGATGGATTGGCCTATTCTCTCTTATCTGTGGGATGTTCCAGAGTAGGGTGTTCTGGTACCATGTATCTGCCATATTACCCTTTTGCCCCTGTCATTGGGATAGATTGGCCTATTCTTTCTTATCTGTGCAATGTTCCAGGGTAGGGTGTTCTGATACCATGTACCTACTTCAATATGCTAGGTAGATATGTTTATGCACCATCAACCCTCTTCTTGCCAACTTCTGTGAGCAATGCATTCCTTTAGCTCACAGCTGCACTTTGCTTTCTGTTAGCAAAGTCTTGACCATTACTTTGGTTCAGGCCTAAGGCCTCATAATGGGCCTGTACTTACCACATTATTTATTTGCATTACAGCACAGAAATATCACACCTTACAAGACAAAGCTGCTCAAGAAAGAAGGGTGCCTTTCTGGACTCGATGTCCAGATTAGGGAAAACGGCCTTTTTTGTGGATTTATGCAATATAAACAGATACAGTATTTGCAAGTCTGTGAAAAAAAGGTAAATTTTGCAGCTATGTACATGGTAACAAACTTGCATTATATATGGGGCTCTAATTTGGGGTTTTAAACAATTAAACTCTTCACTCTCTCCAGAATGTTGTATTACATCAACACTCACACACTGAACCCCTAACTACCTCACACTTCCACCACATTACCTCTTTTAAACACTCAAAATGCTTGCAAGTTATAATTGGTTTCTAAAGAGAATGTACTGTAGTAGATTTACAGAGCTGGCTGAGGCTCCTTCTGCTCTGTGCAAAGCAGAAAATCTTTCCTTCCCGAAGCTATAGTGTCTCCCTGCTCAGTGTGACAAGGAGAGAACTGGATTAATATGAGCTGGATGAAGCAGAGTCCAAACAAGATGCAGTGGTTCGAAAATGCAAATGAGGCTCATATTTGCATATTCAATACCTCATTTACGTAATGACAACCACCTACATTCTGATAGTCCTGCTTTCGACACATAAAATAGCCATGTAGACAGGGTTCCTTTGAAAGGAAGCCCCCTTTTGAAAGTACCCTTCTTCATAATTTTTTTTTTCAGGAAGAAGGGTGCTTTTGAAAGTAGGGCTTCCTTTTGAAGGAACCCCATCAACATGGCTGTTTTACATTTCAACAGCAGCACTTTCAGAATGCAAGTGTCTATTATTATGCAAATGAAGTGCTGAATATGCAAATTACATCATTTGCATGCTCCTTTGGAAAGGGAGGGGCCAGTGTAGACATGGCCTCAATGATTTATCCTTGCTGGGGTTACTGAGTACATCCCCTGCTAGGATTTTGTCAGGTAAACCTCAACTGTGAACACGTCTGAACCAGATGAAGTGTCTTCTACTGCGGCAAATGGAGGAGCAGACGATGATGGTACTAGGGGTCAAAGTCAGCATCAGGACTTGGAGTAGAGTGACCACATTGCCCTATGGCAAATGCAGGACACCAGCCTCCAAGGAAGGGGGGCTGCTGTTCCTTGTCAGAGCTCCTCAGCGATGGGCACAGCTGCTCTACAGTGAGGTGCCAGGGATGGGGGCTCCTCAACCTCCTGATGAGGGGGAGTGGAAGATGGGGGCTCCACAAACTCCCAGCACAGGGGCGGCAGTGAATGAAGAGGCCACCCCATGGCAGAGCTCACCAGCAGTGAAGGCTGCCTCTGTGGTATGTCAGGGAATGGGGCAGCCACCCAGCAGAGGAACTCCCTGGCAGCGGGGGCTGCCACCTCCAGACACTGGTTGACAGGGAACAGGAGCCCCACAAAATACAGGACAATTAGCCCATTTTCTTAAAAAAGTTGGGACGCCTGTGAGATAGCTTAAATAAGGGACTATCCCAGGAAAAATGGGATGGATGGTCAGCCTAGCCTGGAAGGGATTCTGTAACGAACTGGAGTTTGATAGAAGTTTTGATAAGAGTTTGTATCATCCAGTAGCAAGAGAGAGCAAGAGAATGTGTGTACAGCCCCAAAGAAGTTTTGAAGGACTGGAGGCCCTGGCAGTACCAGAGCACGAGACACCATAGAAGATGGTAACAGTAAGCAAACTCCGAAATGAGACACTACTGGTGGGACGTGTCTCTTGATACCCCTCAGCAATAGTGATTCAGGCTCCTCCAAGATTTGAGAATTTTCCTGGTTAGAAGTCTGGACAGTACTGGGGACTCCAGTCAGGAAACACTGTGAGCCAAAATGTCCAGCAGTACTGGAGGTGGTTCCAAAACATGGCTGGGGCATTCTTCACCTCTGGTCGCTGGAGGCATTACTGATGACTGTTTCAGTTTTGGTTCTAGAGCCCTTGTGTCTTAGAGACAGAGTCTGGTGCCCACAGGTACAGTTTCTCAATATGCAGCATGGTATGCTTACATATTGCTGTCTCAGTACTGGCAGGGATGGGAGCCTCAGATGTACCCATAAAGGGATGGAAAAAGTTTTCTGGATCCACGCTGAGGGGGCAACTTTCCCCTTCTCTTCTCCCTTTCTGGAAAAAAAATCAGATCTTTTTCGCTTCAGTGGTTCCCAAGGACTGCCAGGGGCTTTGCTGATGGTGACAGTACAGACAGTCATCAGGGTGTTCTGTGGATTCAGGACACAGAGGCGTGACTCTAATCCTGCAGGTCTCAGTGAATACTCAACAAATGAGTCTGTCCCCCCTCAGTTTTTCATATCTGTTCTAACCTGAGTGGATCTTACATTTGGAGGGGATGAGAGACTGCCCAAGCCATCCTGAATGTTTGCCACATCACGGGAGAGAATTACAAGAGGTCTGGCAGGGTTTGAAGCCTACAGTGTTGGGCAAAAGCCACACTTTGCTGTGGAAGAAGGCCCAGGAAAAATAAAGGCCCAAATCAGGGAAAAACAGAAGGGAAGAATCCCCATTTTAAAAACATAACCTGCTAAAAATAATTTTAAAAAGCACTAAGAAAATAAAAACTCGGCTACCCCTCTGATATAAGAAAATAAAGACGTTTTTTAATGAGATGCCTTGCAAGCCAAAAGTTTAGCTAACAGACACAGTGGCTTTCCATTGAAAGCCACGGATGGTGGTGAAGGAGCTGGTATGATGGTGGATATGCTCCTCCTATATGCCCTTATTAAGGGACTCTATGCTTAGGTACAAGGATGTCTAGGGCACAAGCGTAGACCCATGGACACTACTGACAAGTCTCCCATCTCAGAGCATGGGCATGAATACACCCTAATGTGAAGCACCCTTTGGGATGCTACTTGAAGAATTACCATCTTTCAGGATTTTACCTAATGAGCATGATTTGTGAGGCTAGAAATTTGCTTTGTTGCATGTTGCGGATCTCTTGTATTTTTCAAAATACTATAACCTTACATTTTTTAGCTGACATACAAACAAAATAGAAAAGCACAACCATATCGAATATTCTGCTTGTTTGGTATATTAGTGCAGAGTGTACAACATTCATTAAAATACATTATTAAGAATATTTCGTTAAATCTTAGTGACATTAAAACAATAATTTCCTAAAGATGCTAAAGGCATGGGGCTAGAACATACCCCAGCCTCCAACAAAAGCCATTAAAATCTCAAACAGCCATCAAATTGAGAAATCATTCATCTTGGTGGAAAAATCACCGCTTCCTGGCGCAAAGACACACACTGTCTGCAGTGACGAAGAAGTGGAAGGGTTGCAGGGGAAGTATGAAATGGTGAAACAGCTGAGATAATTCAATTATTGACAGCTCTCAATGGGAGAGCTCTGTATTTAAGAGCCTAGCACCATGGCATGTACATCATAGGGATGTTAATGGTGAACCGGAAAGCCTCATGTTTACTGGTTATGGGTAACCAGTAGGGCTGGAACAGCCCCGCTCCTGGTGCAGGCAGGAGGTTGCTCCAGACCTGCAGCAGTGCCACAGGTGGGGTCACTGCTATGCAGCTGAAGTAGACCCCATCTGCGGGGGGGGGGGGGGGGGGGAGAGAGAGAGAGAGAGAGAGAGAGTGTGTGTGTGTGTGTGAGAGTGTGTGTGTGTGTGTGTGTGTGTGTTTGCGTTTGCTGGGGATGTTGGTTCAGTGCTGCGCCTGCCCCCGGCTCATGGCAGTGTCACAGGCAGGAATGCTCCAGCTAAGTCAGAGCAGCCCCTATCCTCTCCCTAGATCACCTGCCACCGTTTAATGGTTAACTGCTTAAGCCTAGCATTTAACCTGTTAACTCATCAAACGGAATTTTACACCCCTAGTACATTGCTGTAATTTTGAATAGGGTAATCAAGGACAGCCACAAAGCAAGCACCAAATAATGATCATCTTCAGCAATACCTGATTAAGTTAGTCACCACTCCTGGGCTTTCAGAGAAAACAAGGCTGAGATGCCTGAATGGTCTTAACAAGCAGAGGAGAGGAGAAAGAAAGAACCTGACGTGGAGACAGCATGGAGATAAAAAGAAAAATGCTACTCTCCAGCCTTAGCTCTTTATATGAGTTAAACCCAACAACAAAATGAAAGAAAAAGAAAAAACAAGCAGGTACTAGATTTGAATCCAAACTATTAGGATATGAGATGCTCTGGTACCTTGGGACCAAGTTATAAGGGCACTGATTAATTCTTCCAGATGCCAATGTTCTGAGCGACAGAGGCTGCCCAAAATATACATGTATGCTTCCAAAGTTGTCGCTGAGGATTTTTCTAGCTTTCAACAACCCCTGAAGTGTGGAGAGGAAACAACGTGAGCTGATATGACAGGGATATATAGACATCCATATACACTGTGTTATTACTGAATATATTTACATACAGACGTTGACTCTTTTGGCTTAGGGATTCCTAAAAGTTCATATGCATAGAGGGATTCTTCTAATATCCTCTCATAGCTGATGCTGATTGGAACAAGGTACGTGTCAAAAACCTCTCGTTTAAAAAATGGCTCCATCACAATACTGAGAAGACCTGTAAATATGGGGGTGAGAAAAACATATTCTTAGTCTTCTGCAAAGGAAAGGAAAAAGGAAAAGGAAATTAATATGAATTGCAGTTGGAAAGGGACATCTGGTGGTTTACCAATAGACAAAAACTATGTTATACGAGATATCCTGTGCTCACACTATGCAGAAGGCTCATATGCCAAAGCTGCTGCCTGTGCTTAAAGGAAACACCCATGAAAGAGTCAGAGAGATGGCTACATGCAATCAAATACATGCGCTATATTTATACAGCAACGTTACTGCTTTGAATTCACATAGTGATCTCTCAGCAGTTGTACGAACATGTTAAATTTCACACTTCTGTGATGATAGAGAACTGTGGATATACCCATTTTGCAGTTTGGAAGCAGGGAGAGGTAAAGTGATTTGCATCAAGCTACCTACTGAGGCAGTGGAAGAGCCAGGAAGGAGTGCAGACATTTTGCACATTTTTATTATTTGTTTTTCAGTACATCTAGCAGCCCCAGTTAGAGACCAGCACCCCACTGTGCTAGGCAGCATACAACACAAGCCAGTACAGAAGGCTGGTCTGCAGGCCTGCACCATGATTCCATACAGTTCCTGAATGTGTTCATCCCACAACAGACCTGCTCTACAAAACAGTGTCCTGTGCAGTGTGACCTCACCCCAGCAATGGGCAACCTGGCTAGTGAGTGGACTTCCATCACAATGGGCCACAAGGTGGTTGTAACCAAGGTGGACTCCTGGGACAGGGTAGCTTTGTTAGCTTTGCTTGCCTACCTAGAATTTGCAGGTTGGATGATTTGTAGCAGAACTTTGACTGGACGCAGAAAGAGCACAATGATCAAGGTTGCCTGCAATCGTCACGCACCTCACTTCACACGCCCTTGCTTTACACGTGTGTCGCTTTAGTAATACAGTAAGCCCTCAATTGTACAGACCCTGATTTAGCGGACTGTTGGAAAAAACGGATGTCTGGCAGTCATCCCCCCATTGTTCCCCAAATCTGCTTAAATCGGGGCCACAGAATCCTAAATCCCGCCCCAACCCGCAAAAAATTAAAAAGGAAAGTGACTTACCCGAGCCACCGCCGCGGAACCCTCGACAGCAGCCTGAACCACCACTGGAGGAGCCGCCACGCATTCCTCCCGCCGTGGTGGGGCGTGTATGGAGGCAGGTGGCACTCACATACGCGCCCCACCCCTGGTGGGAGGGCACGCTTGGCAGCTCCTCCACCTGCGGCAGGCTCCAGCAGCTCCAGCCATGCAGCAGTGGGACCATTCCAGCGGCAGCAGCCTCTCCCGCCCTGTGCGGCGAGCCCCGGTGGTTCCTCCAATGACGGCGGCTCAGGTGAGTCACTAGTATTTTTGGGAGGTGGGTGGGGAGTAAACCCTCATATTTATCAGACTTTCAGGTTTAACGGACAACCCTCCCCCTCATTAATCTGTTCAATCGAGGGTTTACTGTACTGGTAGATAAAAACTACAGGAATGGAAAGAGGCTGAATCTGGCAGCCCTGTGTGTGGGTAATGGTAAATGAAATGTCTTGTGGGCCACACATACAACCCCAGTGGGCTGCAGACTGCCCACCACTGCCTCACACAACATGTGTGTGATGTCATGCCATCCAGTGGACACCATATTACTTCTGTATTTAGCCAAGGAAATGCTACCCGTGATCACTGAAGATGTCCAACCACTTTGTATTTATCCCACATCTACTCTTGTGGTTCTCCCCTCCCTCTGCAGAAACAAAACAAAGTACTCTAGTGAAAATCCCCAAATTAAGTTAATATTTTAACTTTTTCAACCAACATACCAAACTTTGGAGTCAAAGTCTTTGCGGTGCGGCTTCTAGTCCCTTCGAGAAAAAATTCAATTGGGGCATAGCCATTCTTCAAAATAAAACAAAAAATAAGTTGATGGGAGACAGGGAGGGATTAATATAAATATATTTCAACTTCTCACGCCACATTGCTCTTTTTAAACTGGGAGCCATGTACCACTAAACCTGCTTTCCTCCAGTATAGCCTACAGTTAATCAAAGCAAGTTTTTGCACAAATGTATAGTTAATAAACGAATGTGCCAGCAAAATCAACTAGTTCTTTAAAATGTACTTTTAAAAAAATGCAGTAGTTTATTTACCCTTAACATTGTTTTTACATATTCAGCAAAAACTGCCCAATAGAGTCTGTTCCCGCCGAATGTACGTCGCATAAAAAAGGCACCTGACCTTCGTAGCAGCTCGCCAACTATTTTCATTCCAAGGAAATCTGGGGGAAGGAGAAAAACAAAAAACAAAACTCATTAATTGACTGCGCCACTTTAATATTAATCAGTTTCCCTAGAGTGCTTGCTTCAGCAGACTAATCCTTCAGGGATTTATTGTAAATATCCTCTATTAGCTTTCAAGCACAACTCACGCACAAAATCAATACATCAGCGGGTCAAGTTTATGATTTCTGCATTGTATGATGAAAGGGGCACTGGCAGTCACAACGATCTCTTCTGACAGACCAGATTTTCAAGTCATTTCTTATACCCACCCAAAGTCCATAAAACAAAACAGCAGTCCTGTAGCACTTTAAAAGACAATCAAAATGATTTATTAGGTAATGAGCTTTCATGGGACAGACCCACTTCTTCAGCTCTGACTGAACTCCCAGTACACACAGCACTATGCTGGTCAGAGGGCTCCTCCCAATGGCACAGTTACCATCTTTGGGGAGGCGGCATACCTATTCTGACAGAAAGTGTCTCTCCCTTTCGTGTAGGTAGTGTCTTCAATCAGCACTGCAGGTCCATCACTGAAATTCTGTAAATGTAGCAAAGCCCTCGATAATCCTGAGAGCAAGCAACATCCCCATTTAAATATATTCTAGAAGATCCATAGCTGATGTAAATTGGCCTAGCTCTATTCAAGTCAATGACATCATGCCCATTTACAATAGTTGATGTCTAGCTCATCAACTCTATGAGGAAGGTAAAACAGGAACTCAAAAAAATGCAACGGCTACTTTTTTCTGGAGGAGTCAGATGACCCTTTTCTGGATTTTGGCAAATAATATAAAACACTAGCATTATAGCAATGAATTATTTGGAGAGCCACATAATTCAGGACAGTGTGAAAAATCTTTGATCCTTGTACCTTCCTCTGATCCACTATATTTGGGAATCTTAAGGTTGCACAGTGAATGTCTAAGTCAGTAACTACACAAAAAACAGTTCCAAGAGCAATAACAACTTGGCTGCCATGAACATCTAGTATAACTTTATAGTACAGTCCAGAGTAAACTATGATAAAGCACATATTAAGCTACATACCTCACTGGAAAGAGGAACAGAACGTATACATGTGCAATACAGTCAGCTCAAAGTTTCAACCTTAGTTTCTGGTGACTAATCTTAAAAAATTAGAAATATATTTTACATTTAACATCTTAGGTTTAATAAAGTACAAACTCTGTAATGACCATTAGCACTGAATACGAATAAATCTTTAGTGTGTTGTAAGGCACAGTAAGTTCTGAAAACATTTGAGGATCTCATCTAAACTCTAAGAGTATGGCTAGACTGCTGTTGCTATTTCAGGATACAAATGTATCTAAAATAGCAACCCCATCACTAACCACCAATCTCAAAATAGCAGCACTGTTTCAAGCATGGTTCTGCTATCCATGGCATGAGGGAGGCAATGGAAACCTCAAAACAGCCACTTATTTTGAACTTTGATGCCATTTCGAAGTAAGGTAACATGAAATACACAATTTGCGCAACACAAATTGCATAAGGTTTCGAGTTATGGCTACAATATAACCATATTTTAAGAGATTTAGGGTGCATTTGTTTTGGTCTAGCTCTATTCCTTTTCACTTCAATAGGAAGCAAGTTCAGCCAATAATAAGTACTTCCGAAAGCTTTGCAGGACAGTACAACTACTATCATCCATTAAGTGCATACCTAATACACAAAGTAACTGCCCCATCTATAGCACCTTGCATGTGAAAAGCGCAAAGTTAAGTCCCTAAGACTGACTGGTACTCAGTCATGTACTGAAAAGTGCATAGTAAGGTCACAGCTAAAGCTGGTTGAAAGTTCTTTGATGGAATATTTTTGCTGCTGGAAAATGATAATTCATCAAAAACAAAATGTTCTGTAAAAATGTGTTGATTTTGACAACCCTTTACAGAAATCAGCACAAACTTTCCAACTAAATCATAAGGGGCTTCCTTCCAGCTCACATGCCTCCCCAGCTCCTAAGCAGCCTGCTTGGTAGGCGACCATCAAGCCAAAGCTCCCAGACCCTCCACAGTTTGCTTGTTGCAGAACCGTGGCTTTCACGCTCCTGCTTCCTTCTCCAGAGCTTGCCTGCTTCTCTGGGCTTCCCACACCCCCAGCAACCTATCTAGAGAGCTATTGCTGAGTTCCTAGCCCTAAATTCCCTGCCTCCTCGGCAGGTCACTTTGTGGACAGCTGTACAGCCAGGGCTCCCAGGCAGCTTGGAATTTCACGTACACAAAGATATTTCATATTTGGATTTTCAGCACAATTAGAGACTTTTGTCCCCCGCCCCCCCCAGCTCCAACTTTGTTTTTCTCAGGAGGAGTTAGCACTGTGCATAAGACACTTCACAGGATCAGTTACAAGGGCACGTAAGCCCCACATAGCACATCTAACTGCAAAGAGATGCAGGAAAATGTTCTATTGCACATATGCAGCTGCCAGTATTCAATCATACCCTGTCCTCTTCCTCCAGACCAATTTCCCATCCCACCCAAAAGCTGTCTGGGTAGGCACTCGTCAGTAAGAAATAGCCACGTACCAAGTTTCCAAATCCAGCCATGTCAATTATCTGCATATAGGGAAAAAACAGGGCAACTTATTTGAATGATATATGCATTTTTCCCTGCTTTCACTGAGAAGTGCAGTTCGCGGTGTATTGATCAAGTGTGCTCAGAAAAAATTACCATTTGAGCAGATGTGTCAGCCCAAAAAGAAGTTTTTCAGAACGCCTTAACCGTAAGAAAACAGGGGGTTATTACAGGAACTGTTTTGTTCTTAATGATGATAGCTAGTGCCAGGCACCTTTTATCATATTTTTGCGTCTTGAAAACAGATAGTTAAAGAAATACTTGCCCATTCCTGCAGCAATAACAGGGAGAGCCAAGTCATAAGTGTATAACAAATAAGATAGCATCAAGAAATCTATATAGCTTCGGTGACTGGGCAGCAGGACAACTGGGTGCTCTTGAATGGCTTGTTGTAACTAAAAACAAACACAAACAGTATTTATGGGAATTGGTTTAATGGAAGCAATCACTGAAAATTCCAACAAGATCTTAGAGAAAAATGGTCTTTGTTTTTAATGAAAATCACGATAACATCACCTAAAAGGGTGGCCCTTGTGTTTATCACAATTCTGTAATTCTTTCAGCTTTCGCTGACAGAATTTGGAGCTACACTTAAATCTGAAAACTTCAATACTGGACCTCAGACCAATCTAGAGTTTCCCATAGCAGAACTCCCCATTAATCTTAAATTTAGCACGACACCTAGATAATGGGAGATGGGTTACAAAGACCTACTGGCATCTTACATGTGTTTGGATTGCCTTAACAAGGTACAATAGTTCTATATTTTATTTTGGGGCATTCCCATAACATACGGAGAAACATGACTTTTACTTTATACTCCTTCAAGCATCCCTCTGAAGAGTTTTACTATATTTTGGCTGTGTCTACACTACGACCTTCCTTCAAAGGAAGGATGGGAATTAGGGTGTTGGGAGTTTTAAACTCCTTACTCCTTGAGGGGTAAGGGGACTTCGAAGTACCGGTGGGTGCACTGCAGCTAGAGGCGTGCTAGTACTTCAAAGTTTAAAACTTCGAAGTTGCCGTGGGGGGAATTTGCTTAATTAAGTTCTGCCTTCATTAGTAAACTTCCAACACTCAGGCCGTGTCTACACGTGCCCCAAACTTCGAAATGGCCACACAAATGGCCATTTCGAAGTTTACTAATGAAGCGCTGAAATGCACGTTCATATTCCCCATGAGCTGATGGGAATAAGGGGACTTCGAAGTAGGCGGCGTCCTTTCGAAAAGGAGCCCTGTCTGGACGAGACGTGCGGCAGCGAGGAGCGTCAATTTCGAAGTGCCACAGCCGCCCGCATGCTAATGAAGCGCTGAATATGCATTTCAGCGCTTCATTAGTAAACTTCGAAATGGCCATTTGCGTGGCCATTTCGAAGTTTGGGGCATGTGTAGACGTAGCCTCAGATTACCATCCTTCCTTTGAAGGAAGGTGGTAGTGTAGACAAGACCCCTGAGTCAGATGTAATTGAAATAGGCAATAATGAAAGTGCTCTAAATACATAAGATAAGTTTCTTTATGTACATAAGATAGCTTCTTATTCTCCCGGGCATACCATATAGCCATCACAAGGATGTCATTCCAAACAGTTTCCGTTGTTTCTGTTATTCGCAAATCCCTTTCTTTAGGGCTTATGACAATGTTCCACTTCATCATACGCACAACTTTACTTCTAGAACTTCTTTAATTTACCTTTGGGGGCAGGAACTAATAAAGGAAAAATGAGCTTATGCCTTTTAGAAACAAAACTATGAAAGAAAGATTCCCCATCCTCCCAGATACACTGGAGAAGTTACTCTTAAGCTATTTTAAAAATTTATTTAAGAATTCAGGCCTTGTTTCGAAAGGCTATACACTGACTGGAGAATTAATGAAATGCTAACATCATGAGAAAGTGAAAACTGAACAAATGAAATAAGAGAAAACAACAAGAAGTCTTGTGGCACCTGATAGACCAACAGATATTTTGGAGCATAAGCTTTCGTGGGCAAAGACCCGTTTCATCAGATGCATGAGTGATGACTCTCAGAGGCAGGTTTAAGGGTGACAGTTCTGAAACAAAGAAATTTCAAAAATCAAATGGAGAGAGATCTCTCTGAGCTGCAATTCATTTGCAAATTTGACTTCATTAATCAAGGATTAAACAGAGACTGGGAGTGGCTCGCAGCTTACAAAACCAGCTTCTCTGCCCTGAGCGTTAATATCTCCCCATTAGACTCTGACAAAGGCTCACATCCCCCTGTCTGATTTGACTTGTTTTTTCCTCTTTTGATAAGTACTGTTGATACTGGGCCATTTCCACCTTGCTGAATGGACCTTGTCAGCTCTGGCCCTCCATTTTACTGGGACCGCACTCTTTAAATACCCCTCTGAAACCAACCCCCAACTCATGCACCTGGTGAAACAGGTCTTTGACCACGAAAGCTTATGCTCCAAAATAACTGTTAGTCTATCAGGTGCCACAAGACTTCTTGTTCTCGAAGCTACGGACTAACATGGCTACCTCCTGATAAATGAAAGAAGGATAATATTTAGACAGATTGCGTCTTTGTTTGTTAACAACTAAACTTCAAAGGCTAATTAATGCTCTGGAGAAAGGAAACCTTTAATAAAGATTAATCCGACCATTTCAGTAAATGCATGCAAAAGCTCAGGCACAACTTCTGAGCCTGCCAACAAGTCCTGTGGACAGGGGAAAGCAGGAGGAAAGACCAGACTTAACAATCTTGATATTTTCAAAGTAAATAACAACCAAAATCCCTAGGCCTTTCTTTATACACAATCAATGCTACAAGCACAGTTAAAATTATTTGTAGTTCAACTTTAAGAACTTTGGGGTTCTCTTATTTCAAAATCTATTCCAGTCACAAACCTATTTCTGAACAATGAGAAAAAATGTATTCATTATTTAAATCTGCTATTTGTGTACTGAAATTTATAGTTTAAATTCTCCTTCAACTATTCATATATGGGTTTCTCCCTTTCTAATTGCTGAAAAGGGCAATCCTATGTAATAGAGACCTTGCCACTTCTATTCTTTAAATCTTTTGGCTCTATAAATTTGGGTGAAGATTGTGAATCTATGCCTAAATGAGTACTATAATCACCAGTTACATCAGTCTTTATACCAGTACTTACTTTCTGAATTCCTTCTTCATTCACACAAACCCTCTGGAAGAGGCGTTTAAATATTTTGCTCAAACTAAAAGCAAAAAATCTAATAGCTCCTATGTGTAAATTGTGACCCATCTCGTCCAGGATTTCAGTGGCTTCTTCTTGTATAATATCAGCAGACTCTCCCATTTCTTTTGATAACTAAATAAAGAGCAACAGGAAGATGAAAAGCCATAATTTTTTAAAAAGACTGTTCCACAAGCTATACCTATTATTCTGCTAAACTAAGAGAAAAATAGTAAAGCCAATGCTAAGCAAAGCATTCTAAATAGTTCAAATATTATTTTAGGAAAATGTGGATTCTGCTTTATATGACGGGCATGTTCTGTTCTATTTCAACAAAAAAAATAAAGTGCAAACTTCTCTGAAGCACGGTAACTTAAGTGATCGGCTTCTAAAATACAAGTATCAGACAGAGTGCATTTATATTTATAATAAAACATTTAGAATGCGTTGGCATACATATATTGTACTAGATTTGTATCTTTTATAGGTAGCTTACATTTTTAAAAAGTACTTTTTAAATTGCCTTCCTGACAAATGCATGCTTCGGTCCTCTTTTACTGATTAATAAAGTCAACTTTAAAAAGCCAGTGTTCTTCGTAGACATGCTTGTATAAAAGTTTTAAAATCCTTTTGGGGTAAGTTTTTAGACTTAGCCAAGGGATGGTAACTCTGTTACTCAGACCCTCCTTTGTAATGTAATGCTTTGGCAACAGCTAGCTGAAGTGCATACAAAGTACCATCTCTACATTTGCAGCGTACTGTGGTTCAGTTTTAACCATTGCAAACCGCTAACTTGGAAGAGTGTTAATAAGGAATTAGAGAGTGAACATCTTATTAAATATACTGATGCCAACACATGGAACCAAGAAGATAACTCTTTATGATTACATTTAAACTAAATAAGGAATATTTATATTATAAAACCATGGAGGATACAATAAACCATGTCTCAGCTTGGAGAGATGTACTCTATTTGCCTTATTAGTTATGTTTTCACTTCTATGACAGTCATGAAATTTCTCCCCTCCCACTCAAGTGGCCATTTCACTATCAAAATTGATCCATTCAAACTTCCTTCACTACAGCATTTATTTCATCCCAAATAGTTTCACATCTAGCAAAGCCTGCTTATTTTACAACACAGAAGAAACCAGCGACTGCCTTTTCTAACACCACCAAACAAAAACAAAAACAAAATCAATATTTAACAGGCATGAGAATTCTTATTTATTCAAGGTAGGCACTTTACTCTCTTTCACCCATAAAATGTTTATCAGCACACTTCTTATTCTTCATGAATATTTAATTATTAGTTTATAGAGTGCATCTCTCTTTTTGCAGATAGTTACTCATGCCACAAAAGCAGGAAAAAAAGAAACCCATATAAACCACAACACTCATACAAAAACTAAATTGAACAAACGCAGCTCAGCTCATGTCCTGAAGCTTGCTGGATCAGCTCCTGCAAATTTTCAAGGGAGAAAATTCCAAAGACAAGAGGTAAGTTTTCCCCACTCAGACAGGTGGCTGTTCAGTTCTACACCAGCTCTAGCTAATACGTATATTCCCAAGTGGCCCCAGGTAGAGTGCCTTGCATCAGCCACATAACAGGCAGCTGAGAGAAAGCCATTGAGCCAGAGAAGGGCATTTTCTTTGTCTTATGAAATTCCATGCAGGATTAATGTAAGAAGAGCCATATTGGGCCAGACCAATGGTCAAGCTAGCCCAGTATATTATCTCTAACACTGGCCAGTATCATATGCTTCAAAGTCAATGAATCAAACTTGGCAACTCCCAGTGATCTGCCCCGCATCATCCAATCCCAGCTTTTGGCAGCTGGAAGTTTATGTATACATGGAGCATGAGGGCATGTCATTGGCCATCTTGGCTAATACCCACTGATTGACCTATTCTCCATGAATACATCTAATTCTCTTTTGAGCTAGTCATTGTGCACTTTGAGCTATTGTCCTCTTTTGACTCCAGTTAATGTGCAGAAAAGGGCAACAAAAATTATTAGGGGTTTGGAACCATATGAGGAGACCTTATGAAGACTGGGGCTTTTCAGCTCAGAAGAGAGAAGACTAAGGAAGGATATGAAAGAGGTGTATAAAATCATGACAGGTGGAGGAAAATAAATAAGGAAAAGTTATATACACATTCCCCTAACACAAGAAATAAGGGTCACCAAATGAAATTAATAGGTAGCAGTTTCAAACAAACAGAAGGCAGTATTTATTCAAGCAATACCCAGTCCACCTGTGGAACTCCTTGCCAGAGGATGTTGTGAACATCAGGACTTTCACAAAGTTCAAAAAAGAGCTAGATCACTTCATGGAGCATACGTCCATCAATGGTTATTAGCTGTGATGGGTAGGAGCGGTGCCCCTAGCTTCTGGTTGTCAGAAGCTGGGAATAAGTGACAAGGGAGGGATCATTTGGAGGGACCTGTTCTGTTCATTCCTCTGGAATAGGTGATGTTGGCTACTATCAAAAGACAGGGCAACTGCGCTAAGATGGACCTTTAGTCTGATCCAATATAGTCATTCTCATGTTCACTGTGTGGTGTCATACCGGCCAAGTCTTTTTAACCTATCCTTACATAGAAATTATTTTGTATCCCTATCCATTTTAATTCCATTTCTAATATATTAATTTTCTGAGATAAGATAACCAGAACTTCATGCAGTATTCAAGGTGTGCGCATACAATGGATTTATGAAACAGTATTAGAGATTCTCCTGTTTTATTATTTATCCCTTTCCTAATGGTTTAACATTCTGTTAACTTTTTTGACTGCCACTGCACATTAAGGAAACATTTTCAGGGAACTATCCAAGATGATTCCCTGATCTCTTTCTTGAGTGATAACAGTTAATTTAGACTCCATCATTTTGTGTACATACTTGGGATTATTTTCCCAATGTGCATTACTTTGCATTTATCAGCACTGAATTTCATCAGCCATTTTTTGCCCTGTTTAGTAAGATCCCTTTATAACTCTTCACAATTAACTTTGAATTTATCTACCTGGTTTAATTTTGTATCATCTGCAAATTTTGCCATCTCTGATCACTCCCTTGTCCAGATTATTTTATAAAGCAGTTGAACAGTACAGATCCCATTATAGATCCTTGGGAAACCTTCCTATTTATCTCTCTCCATTGTGAAAAGTGACCATTTATTCCTACCCTTTGTTTGGATAGCAATCACAAAGTTTGTTTGGTTAGCAGTCACAAAAAACTGCCATTTTTCCCCACACTGTCACTATCACCTCTGTGGCTCTAATAATACATCAGCTAAGTGTCCCACCTCACCCAGGGGCAAGAGACAGGTCAGGAGTTCCTTCAACCTCTTGAGAGGGGTTGGAAGGCAGCCAAGCCAGGTTCCCACTGACAACCTCCTGGATTCTAGCCACTTACCTTAAGGTTGGGATAAACGCCTTCTCTTGCTGTCAGCTGATGCAATACAGTAAACCCTTGAAATGTGCAATTTCGAGTTGCACTTAACACAACTCAAAATCTCGCTCCCCCCGGCCCCAGTTCAACCCCCCGGTCCCATGTGTCCCCAGTTCAACACCCACCCTCAGCCCTGCTCACCACCCACGCATGGCTCTGGCTCACCCCCGCCCCCCCATCTCTGGCTCCAACTCAGCACCCACATGCACAGCTCCAGCTCAACCTCCCCACCCTGGTTCAAACTCTCCATGTGTGGCTCCAGCTCAACCCCCTGTCCCCAGGTCAAACCCCCTGCCTCTCTCACACAGCCCCCTCCCAGCCCCAAGACTTACCTTTCAAAAGGAGCTCCAGGTGCTCCTGCTGCTTTCCCGGTTGCAGAACGTGCATTCTGCCAGGGAAAAAAGCTGCCCTCGACTTACGAGAAATTCGAGTTCCGTGAAGGTGCATGGGAATGCAATCCTCACGTAAATCGAGGCACCACTGTATTTGAGTGATGTTATTCAACCAGTTCCAGGCTGTGCTGAAATGCTGAACATTCAGGCTTCAGAACTGGATGATCATGATGGTGCTTACTGGGAAGGGGTTGTTACATTTGTTTTTACTAATTACTTCTGTGTTTACAAATTTCCTTTAAAGAAAGGAAATTACATTAAAATGTATGCCAACGTATTTCATAATGTTCCTTCCCCCTGAATGCCCCCAAGACTCATGAAACAGTCAAATACGGTGAATAAACTGTGCGACATGCTGGCATGCCTGCAAAATCAAACACTTCTCGGAGATCATCTACCACACCTCTTTGAGGTCAATCAGTGTATTTATTTTGCCTGCTAGCAAACCGTGATGTTCAAGTTCTTGACTTACTGGTCCTTCCAACACCAATAAATAACCTGTTTGACAGAGAGCAAAAAAAAAAAAAAAAAAGTTTTCTCCTCCTCCCACACAATGTCTACCTGGATTTCATTTATTACCTATTAGAGACTCCACGTTCAGTCTCACCTGTTTGATAACATACTGAACTTGATCAGACTGTAGCACACTATTTTTGATGGCACTTGGCTTGCAAGCTGAAAGTCCTTTGTAAATGACAGGAGTGTAACATTTCATTGCGTAGCGCAAATCACTGGACTGCCGTCTCTCCTCCAATATATCTTCAAACTCCTCCTTCTTCTTTGATGTGAGTTCTTTCTGCTGGGAATATGCAAACAAAGAGTGAGACCATAGCCTAAACCAGACAATGGTATTCACAGATACATCAGCTAACTTTTATCCTGGTGTCATGCAATACTTTTGCAGTGTTTATTTGAATTCTTCAACAAATTCCCATGCTATGAGTGCATTTACAAATATTACATAGATTTAACCTTCCCCACCACGTTAAACTTGGTAGAACAAATGAGCTCTAAATGTCAACAAGTACCACAGAGAAAGTGCCTTGCCTCACCTCCAGCATCTTCTTAATTAAACTAATGGGTTGTGACTTTAGCACTTCTGATTTCAACTGCTGCAATTACTTGTAAGGAATGAGGTGCTGAAATCCACGAAGCAACTCAAAGGCTAAGGATAAAATCAACATCTTAAATTATACCCTTGGCCAGGGCTCTGTCCCCAGTCTGGCACTCTGTGTGCAGAAAGTGGAGTCCGGCAAAAACTTAAACACTTTGCCAATACACAGGCTTTATTTGAAATCTTCCCAAGATCAGAGATCACCTGGAATGCTGCCACCACCTAGGTAATACAAAACCCCCCTTAACTGAGACAGACACACCTGGGATTATCTTCTTAGGGGCACCCCAAGTTCTTAACCCTCCCTCCAGAGACAGTTCAGACACAAAAACCGTAATTTAGTAGCTGACCTTTTAGTCTAAGGCATGAACATACACAGTCTCTTCTTATGAGACAGATCAATTGGCTGAAAGCAGTGATTTATTCTCAAAACAAGAGAAAATAAAGCATGGTTTGCATGCAGAGAAAAATATATTTTCCTGGGATTCAGCTTAAAAGTTGGGGGGGTGGGGCATGGGAATCTCAAGTCAAACAACAATAAGAAACAGAGCAGCAAACATCAAAAACAAAGCAGGAGCAAACAGCAGTAGCCAGTTCAACCAAACTCAAAATAACCATAACTTGATCATGTTTAACTATACATTTCCCTTCTACTTACATCTCTATGGCTGATCTGGAGACAGTCAGGCTATTTATGAGATTCGTTCCAACTGCCTGGGACACATCCTCTCCCTCCATCTTTTCTCTGTGCCCTCCCAGCAGGAAAAAGCCCCATTAACTGCAATTGTTCTCAGTTCAAAGAAGTCACTCCACTCTGAGTGGCTCACCTGGACTCAAGTTAAGAGATTAACCCCTTCCCTATTCATTCATGGCAACTCCAAATCAAACTGGAATTCAATGAAAATCAGGAAACACAGACATAAAAGGAGTCCTTGAAGGAAACACCCATTATAGTAGTAGTAGTAGTAGTAGTAGTAGCATCCTTCAGTCTATGTAGACTATGGATTGCACCCTTCGTAGTTCCGTTTGGCGTCCTCATTTGCAGCGTTGCCTGTGACTGTGAGGACCCACGAGAGTGACAGTCCTTGCTGCATCTGTTGCATATGTAATGGGTGTCTGACAGGTCCTTACTGAGCTTTCTGTGGGCTCGCTTCTCCTCTGCTAGCTGTCTGATTCTCAACTCACCCTTCTGAAGGCCCTTGTATAGTTCCTGCCTCCATCTGCTGCGATCGTCTGCCAGCTCCTCCCAGCTGTCTGGCTTGATGTCTGCTTCCCTGAGGTCTCTCTTGCAAACATCTTTGTAGCGCAGCTGGGGGCATCCGGGAGGTCTTTTGCCAGAGGCTAGCTTGCCATACAGGATGTCTTTTGGGATCCTTCCATCATTCATCCTGTGGACGTGGCCAAGCCAGCAGAGCTGCCGCTGCCTGAGGAGGGTGTGCATAGCTGGGATTCCAGCTTGCTTGAGGATGGCGGTGTTGGACACTCTGTCCTTCCATGATATTCCAAGGATGCGCCTGAGGCAGCGCAAGTGGAAGACGTTCAGCCTCTTTTCCTGGCGGCATACAGGGTCCAAGTCTCGCTGCCGTAAAGGAGGATGCTGAGGATGCAGGCTCTGTAGACTTGCATTTTGGTGTGAGTGTACAGCTTGTTGTTATTCCACACTCTCTCGCTGAGTCTGGACAGAGTTGCAGCTGCTTTACCGATCCTCTTATTTAGCTCATTCTCCAAGGACAGGGTGTCAGTGATGGTGGACCTGAGGTAAATGAACTCGTGGACGACCTTTAACGTATAGTTGTCAATGCTGATTGATGGAGAAACAGCAACGTCCTGAGCAAGTACATTTGTCTTCTTTAGGCTGATGGAGAGCCCAAAGTCCTTGCATGCTTTGGAGAACCGATCCAGCAGCTTCTGAAGCTGGTCTTCTGTGTGTGACACGACAGCAGCATCATCTGCGAACGGCATCTCTCTGATGAGGACTTCCCGCACCTTAGACTTAGCTTTCAGCCTTGCAAGATTAAACAGTTTCCCGTCAGATCTTGTGTGCAAAAAGATGCCCTATGTTGAAGATCCAAAGGAAACACCCATTGGCTGGTGCAAAATAGGACATCCAGTTTGTTAAATCACTTAAACAAAACAAAGCAGCAGAAATGCAGCATTTAAAGACTAACAAAATGATTTATTCAGTGATGAGCTTTTGTGGGACAAACATCAGATTCATCATCAGATCTGATGAAGTGGGTCTGTCCCACAAAAGCTCATCACCGCATAAATCATTTTGTTAGTCTTTAAAGTTCTAATTTTCTCTGTTATTGGGTCACTTAAAGCATAGGCTCACACAACATATCTTTGGGAGATCAGAAAGGCATGGATCACCAGGGTAATCTCCTCACAGAAGAGGACCTGACCTCTCTATGGCCAAACACAAACAATAAATAGCTTTTTTGAACTCTGATATTAACTTACCCTCCCGAAGCAGTGAGGATTCAACAACTCCTCAGGGAGGAAACCTGAATGACAAAAGGCAAAATCTTCTTCCATTTGACTGGGCTATTTGCTATGGGAATCACTCTGGCTAGCAACCTTAGTCTTGCTGGAACTGTGTTTCAGCCTGTTTTCACCTACTCAGACTCAGGTGGCAGCAGCAAAACACTAGGCAAGTCAATTAACTGCACCAGAAGGACTCAAATGAAATGGAAACATAAAACTGACAGACTAACAGAGAAGTTTAGAGCATGAGCTTTCGTGAGTTAACTCACTTCTTCAGATGCTGGCATCTGAAGAAGTGAGTTAACTCACGAAAGCTCATGCTCTAAACTTTTCTGTTAGTCTATAAGGTGCCACAGGACCCTTCATTGCTCTACAGATCCAGACTAACACGGCTACCCCTCTGATACTTGATATAAAACTGACAGTCACTGGCACTTTGTAGATACAAGACTTCATGTTGCCTTAGTGTATCCCACAGTGACCTCATAAAGATAAGAGTCAAGAGACAGAAACCTACACCACAGAAGGATATTCAAGACAGACAGGCACCAGTCTCCGTGCTCTCTTTCACAGAAAAAAAGTCATACGTCCCTGATAGTGACTGCAACAACACTTTGTGGTCAACAAAAATCAAAAGGTAGCTGATAGACCTGGAAAGGCATGGGCCCAACTCACAGCAGCAGCTGGCAGGAGAGAGAGATACAAACATTCCCATGCAGCATTCATGAATTATAATAGTATACCTATTCACACCACAAAACTCATCATAATGCCTACTTCCAACTTTTCTGCCTCTAACTCATTTGACAGGTGTGTATACCGTAAACTCTTTGTTCAAGAGGGTGGAAAAAAGCTATGTTTTCTACCAACACAACTGAGCACGAGACAGCAAAGAGCACAGAAAGTCTGCTATATGCATCCCAAACTCAAATCTATGTCAGTACTGCAGTAAAAGTAAAATGCCCCTCTTGCTACTGAAAAAGGGCCTGAGTCAAGTCCACTGAAATCAACGGGAATCTTTCCAAGACTTCAGTAGGCCCTGGATGAGGCCCACAGTCCCCACAATTTTGTTCAAAAGTGAAACCATGTGTGAGGGGTGTGCAAATCTCAGACAAGTCCCAGTTACATTGGGATTGTTGGCAGCTACTGTCTGAAGAGAAAAGAAGAATACTGTGTGTGATGGGGCTATTAAATTTGCTATTAGAACAATTACTCTTACATGTTCCTTATTCATATTCAAAGTCCCAACTGATTTAGCACTATTATAGCTTTTTGCATTTTGTTTCTTTTTTAAAAAATATATAAAAGAGGAATAAAACAAAAAGACTCAGGCTATGACACTACGAAAATGAACAAGTGTATTGCTACAACTTCACAGGTCTTGACCTGCACCAAACGATAGTTACATAAAAATCTGCAAGTGCCGCATTATAACTCAAATTTGCGCAACATTGCAGTGTTGCAGATAACTATGAAATTACAAGCTTAATACAGGTATCGGAGGGGTAGCCGTGTTAGTCTGGATCTGTAACAGCAACGAAGGGTCCTGTGGCACCTTACAGACTAACAGAAAAGTTTTGAGCATGAGCTTTCGTGAGCACAGACTCACTTCATCAGATGCTGGTCTTGGAAATCTGCAGGGCCAGGTATAAATAAGCCAGAGCAAGGGTGGGGATAACAAGGTTAGCTCAGTCAGCAAGGGTGAGGCTTACTACCAGCAGTTGATCCGGAGATGTGAACACCAAGGGAGGGGAAGCTGCTTCTGTATTTAGCCAGCCATTCACAGTCTTTGTTTAAGCCTGAGCTGAGGGCATCAAATTTGCAGATGAATTGTAGCTCAGAAATTTCTCTTTGGAGTCTGGTCCTGAAATTTCTTTGCTGTAGGATAGCTACTTTTAAGTCTGCTACTGTGTGGCCTGGGAGATTGAAGCTTAATACAATTATGTTACTGATAATAAAAACATGAAAAATAGCTTATGGGTGTTTACTACAACATTAATTTAAAATCCACTTACCAAACAACTCTTAAGCATAAAGGCAAAGTTCTGGGAGATATTAAAATTTCAGACATTCAAGTTACTTGTAAATAAAAAAAAAAAACTTATTTTTTTTTACTTAAATGGAATAGAATTATACTTCTTTCAACAGTTTATCTATTTTTTAAAAGGAACTAATTTTACACAAACTTTCCAAAGCAACTGGTATTTGTATAAAGACCAAACACAAAAAGAAAAAAACTGAGGTGCAAATTTACAAGAGAAAACAGTAGATTAAGGCTATACGTACACTGCACACGTTATACCTCGGCAACATCATTGTAATGCGTGCTGCATAGCCACTCCTTATCGCTACGCGAGTGCTCTCCCAGTGACCTAAGTTTCCGCTAAGCTGCACGGCTACTTACTAAGCCTTGCAGGGGGGCTCAGAGCTGCCTCTAGCAATCAGGGAGAGATGCCTCTGCCCCAGCATGAAATTGCCACAGCCAGGGGCCACCCTCCTGTACCCTAACCCTCTGCCCCAGCCCTGAGACCGTCTCTTGCACCCCTAGCTCCTTGCACCACCCAAGCCACATACAGTTAATGTGCACAATGGCTTTGTATCATCTCCACACACAGGAGCACACAACAAAAGCCATTGCACCTTTGGACATAAAAAATGAGAGGGAACACTGCTGGACACAAAATAAAACCACCTCTAACCAGGGGCAGAAGCTTCACTGCTGGGAGTGCAGCTCTCTCCAATGAAGAGCTGTCCACACTGGTGTTTTTCATCATTTTGTTGTTCAGGAGGTGTTTTTTCCACAGCTTGAGCAACAAATGTTTTAATGAATAAAGTGCCAGAGTAGACATATCCTGAGTCTCTACCAACGGTTAAATACTGATGTGGCCACTCAAAGTTCCTTACACTTGATTTTTTTTCCAGTGGCTTTAAAAAGGACTATAAAAACTTTTAATTTTTGCCTCTCCCTCCAGTCTCCAATTGACCAGTGTGCTGCGAAATCTAAGTAACCTAAGAATGTACACGCTGTGGCTGTTATTAGTGTCAGCTGTTGCCACTGATCTCTCTGACTCAGTCCTGCTCCAAAATAAAGCAGGCAAAGAAGAATCTCTAAAAGGGGATCCAAGATCTAAAATGGGGAGGAGGGAAAAGGCACAGAATAGGCCTGTCACATAACACATGCAAAATTACAAAATATATTGGCACTCAAATATAAATGAAAACCTTTATTTCTAGTACAAGACTTTTAAAAAGAGATGTAAATTTGGCAAGCTGTAGTTACGTAGAAGTGAAATAAAGCGATACTCCGCTCTGCCATTATCACATCCATCAACCATTGCATTGCTGATGCCACCACAAAATGCTTATCTGGTGGCAGCCGATTCAAAAAAGGACATTGTCAAGCTAAGAATCATATTTCCACAGGTTGAACTTCCCTAATCCGGACTCTCTCATCCAGCAATATCCATAATCCAGCATGACATTAGTGAGCCGGACAGCCACTTGTCATGGGTGTGGCCAAGTTTCCTGTGGTCCCATACAGCTTGCTTCTAGCCACCAGTCCTGGCTCTGTTTTCTGTGCTGTTATTTAGCTGTAATTTCCCCCAAATGTCTTCTAAGAGCCCAGTAAGCAGTGAAGTGTTGGTCATGTGCTAGACCAGGTGTGTCCAACCTGCGGCCTGAGGGCCACATGCGGCCCTGGACAGCTAGTAATGTGGCCCCACAAGATCGTAAACTTTTAACATTATTATGTGATTTATATACATTAACTATATTATATATTTTATATGTGGCCCAAGACAATTCCTCTTCACTCAATGCGGCCCAGGCAAGCCAAAAGGTTGGACACCCATGTGCTAGACAATATTGACCTCCTGTGGTCCGGCAAATTCTCTCATTTGGTAACAGTCAGGTCCTAAGGGTGCTGGAGAAAAGCGGTTCAACCTGTATCTGACTGAACGGCCAGATCACAGAAACAACAAGAAGTCCTGTGGCACCTTATAGACTAACAGATATTTTGGAGCATAAGCTTTTGCGGACAAAGACCCACATCATCAGATGCATGGGGGGGTAGTTTCAAAGGGGTATTTAAAGAGTGGGGTCAAATACCCCTCTGAAACCACTCCCCCCACTCATGCATCCGATGAAGCGGGTCTTTGCCCGAGAAAGCTTATGCTCCAAAATAGCTGTTAGTTTATAAGGTGCCCCAGGACTTCCTGTTGTTCTCGAAGCTACACACTAAGGCTACGTCTACACGTGCAGCCAACATCAAAATAGTTTATTTCGATGTTGCGACATCGAAATAGTCTATTTCGATGAATAACGTCTACACGTCCTCCAGGGCCGGCAACGTCGATGTTCAACTTCGACGTTGCTCAGCCTAACATCGAAATAGGCGCAGCGAGGGAACGTCTACACGTCAAAGTAGCACACATCGAAATAGGGATGCCAGGCACAGCTGCAGACAGGGTCACAGGGCGGACTCAACAGCAAGCCGCTCCCTTAAAGGGCCCCTCCCAGACACAGTTGCACTAAACAACACAAGATCCACAGAGCTGACAACTGGTTGCAGACCCTGTGCCTGCAGCATAGATCCCCAGCTGCCGCAGAAGCAGCCAGAAGCCCTGGGCTAAGGGCTGCTGCCCACGGTGACCATAGAGCCCCGCAGGGGCTGGAGAGAGAGCATCTCTCAACCCCCCAGCTGATGGCCGCCATGGAGGACCCAGCAATTTCGACGTTGCGGGACGCGGATCGTCTACACGGTCCTTACTTCGACGTTGAACGTCGAAGTAGGGCGCTATTCCTATCTCCTCATGAGGTTAGCAACTTCGACGTCTCGCCGCCTAACGTCGAAGTTAACTTCGAAATAGCGCCCGACGTGTGTAGACGCGACGGGCCCTATTTCGAAGTTGGTGCCGCTACTTCGAAGTAGCGTGCACGTGTAGACGCAGCTTAACACTGCTACCTCTCTGATACAGATCACAGAAAAGTATTGGAGGGGTAGCCGTGTTAGTCTGAATCTGTAACAGCAACAAAGGGTCCTGTGGCACCTTATAGACTAACAGAAAAGTTTTGAGCATGAGCTTTCGTGAGCACAGACTCACTTCATCAGATGCATCTGATGAAGTGAGTCTGTGCTCACGAAAGCTCATGCTCAAAACTTTTCTGTTAGTCTATAAGGTGCCACAGGACCCTTTGTTGCTGTTACAGATCACAGAAAACACACCCTTACTCAGTTTGATTACTCTGTGGAATCTGACAGTACTTTTCCTGCAGCCAATTTCTCTTATCAGTTGATGGTTAGTTTCACCTTAGGGCCCCAGGCACTGTTTGGGGAGCCCATGTTCAGACTCTCTTCCCCAAGCACTAAAAACAGGGTGGTGGCCCTGTTTCTCACAATTGCAGAGCTACTGTTTCAGGCTGGTTGGATTCTGCCATAGAATTCTCCCATATCAGAAATTATATTACATGTTTTAAAGTGCACAGATTAACAGCTGTCACGAGAAATGTATGGGAGTTGCAGACGCCCAGAACAGACGAGCCTGGAATTCCCCAAACTCCACAGAGAGACTGAATGATTCTGTTCCCTGGCTCTTAAGATACCAGCATGGAGCCAGGGAGACGAGCAGCATTCCTTGTAAGAGCAGCATTGGGGGCTACCCAGGAGAAATTTCAAGGCCCCCCAACTGATTAGCAGAATGTCCACAGCCAGCAGTGTGTGTTTCTACTGGTGATACACATCCTTTATGCTGTAGTGCACAGAATAAAGTTTATTCTGCACAGGACTGGGAAAAATTAGGGGGAACGTGGGAGAGGAATACAGAAAAATTCAGGAGGTTGTTCCCAGACCTCTACCCTGGAACCAGGATTTTCATCCTTCTCTTCCCCAAACCTCTTCAGAATCCAGGTCTGGGAATGGCTGAACATTCCCCTCTCAAACCCTCAGCCTGAAGCAAGGAGAAGTCCATGAAAAGCAGGCCTATGCCCTCCCCACCTGCTTCCACAGAGGCAGAAGAGAGACAAAGTGGAAATAGCCAGCGTACAATGGGATTCCCTGGACTCATCCCTGAATGCTGCCAGAGGAAAGCAAGCATAGTGAGGTGTGATAGCAACCCCCAGGAATCCTCCACACTGCTTTGGAGCAGGTCCTGCCCAGAACTGGAACCACAGTGATGAGAAAATCTTCACTCATTTTGTACTCAGAGCCAGGAAGCAACTGCAGATGCCTGGGAATAGTGGAAGAGGGATTTTCCATGAGCACAAAGAGCAGCGAAACGGCTTTTGTTGCTGTCATAGAAGGACAGGTGGGGGGAGAGAAGGGACTGATCTTCCATTCCCAGGACCCTTGCAGGAGGACTTTTATGCTGGGGAAGGGCAATCTTTGCTTCACACACCAGACTCTCATGATATCAGGGAGTGCTAGGAACAGGTGATACGGAGAAATCTCTTGCACTCACAGGGACCATCCTTGAGGCCAGGAGAAAACCCCCATGTCTTCCATGAAGCCAGAGAGCAATGGGTACAAAGGAAGAGCAGCACAAGTTCTACTCTGAATCCTTCCATGGGCCTTGATGGCTGAGAATTCATTGCAGTGAGTGTTGAGTGAAAAGCAGGGGAAGGCTGGGGAGCTGTACTCCCAGTAAACTGTGAGCCTCTGTGGTCACTCAGGAGAGATTTCCACGCCTCCAGCTGATCAGCAGAGCACCCATTTAGGTTTTGCACATGCTTTGGTGCACTTAAAAAATTATTCTGCACATAGATAGAAAAATTCTGCACAAAGATGGAAAAAGATTAAAGGGAACACTGCTAGGGACATTCCCCTTGACGCTTCTTCAGGACAAGAAGAGGGGAGGAGCTCTCTTTATGTCCCTCCCCTCAGGCCCCACAGCATTTGGTTTTAGTCAGAAGGTGCTCCATGCTCATTCACATGCTCTACAGCACAGTCCACATCAGCTGTGAACAAGTCTACACACACTTTTATGATTCAGACCCCCAAAAATCTTCAACAACAGCTATTCTAAGTCATAGACCTTCAGTACTGTCCTGTGCTCCGTCTATGCTGAACAGACCCAAGTCTTTTTAACCTGTCCCCATACAGGAGCTGTTGTTTCATCCCCCTAATCAGGGGAGTAGAATGATCCCACAGCCACAACTGAGGAAATATCCCTGTGAGGTATGAGGAAAGCAGATGAGCAACCTCCATTCCTGTGACAGGAAAACAGGACAAAAGGATAACCGGGAGGGTATGCACAGTGTTAGAAGTAGGAAGAAGTGGCAATTGTGGTGGGTCAGAAGGGTAAAAGAGCCAAGAGGTCAACATCTGAGCTGAAAAAGAAAAAGGATGACAGAGATGTTAACTCCTGAACGGCCGGGGGCGGGAGGGGGACAGAAGAAGCAAGTGGCAGTGTAGGGCAAAGGAAGTGGGTGGGTGATGCTGCCGTGGTAAGAAGAGAGGCTGAAGTCAAGCATGTGGCTGTTTGGGAAAATGCAGTTCCAGACCCGAAGGTCGAACAGTAAAGTGTGGAGAGGCAGGAGGCTAGGGGGCAGAAAAGATGTCAACTTGGAAGCTAAAGTCACTGAAGGGTGAAGGATTACAAGAATCAATCACTACAGCATGAAGAGGAGATCCCTCTCTCTCTGTTCCCAGGTCAAGGTGGAGTTCTACTGGTAATAGCAGGACTCCACATGTTCATAGGAGTACAAGGATCAAGTTACAGTCATCAGAGATTCAAGAAGCCATTCATCTTTAAGGCTCAGTTTCAATATCTTTTCTAGACTTCACACATGCACACATCTTTCAGCTGTCCCTACATTTCTCAAACAAATTCCTGCTAGTCTGAAGTTCATGATTCTGTATGTAGGAGGGAAGAGAAGAGATGGAGCAAATTTTTTAATTGTTTAACCAATGTTGTTCATTTATTTGAATGGAGAACAGTTTTCCACATATTTTGAAAAAGTAAAAAAAACATTAATTTAAGAACCTCAAAAACTGTCTGTCAAACTGCATTTGTTTTGTAGAGTCCTCACTAGGAAAGGGGGAGCAAAAGCCAAGTTTTATGATAAACAGTTTTACAGTTTCCAAATGCTGAAACTGGGAGTTTTCACAGAATCACAGGGCTGGAAGGGACCTCAAGAGGTCATCGAGTCCAGCCACCTGCTTCAAGCAGGATCAACCCCCACTAAGTCATCCCAGCCAGGACTATGTCAAGCTGGGACTTAAAAACCTCCAGGGATGGAATTCCACCATCTCTCTACGTAACGCATTCCAGTGCTTCACCACCCCTCTGGTAAAGTAGTTTTTCCTAATATCCAACCTACTTCTCTTTCTGTAACTTCAGACCATTTCTCCTTGTTCTGCCGTCTGTCATTACTGAGAACAGTTTCTATCTGAGCCTCCCTTTAGGAAGTTGAAGGCTGCTATTAAATCACCTCTCAGTTTTCTCTTCTGCAAACTAAATAAGCCCAAATCCCTCAGCCTATCCTCATAGGTCATGTGCTCCAGCCCCTTAATCATTTTCGTTGCCCTCTGCTGAACTTGCTCCAGCACATCCACATCCTTTCTATACTGGGGGGCCCCAAAACTGGATGCAATACTCCAGATGTGGCCTCACCAGTGCTGAATAGAGGGGAACAACAATCTCTCCATCTGCTCGAAATGCTCCTCCTAATGCACCCCAATATGCCACTGGCCTTCTTGGCTACAAGGGCACACTGTTTACTCATATCCAGGAAAGCTTGACTCAGTCTGACTTGGAGAGCGTATCTCAAAGACTGTTTTCAACACCTCCACACACACCTTCCAAGAAGCTGCGGGGCAGGGAATTGCATGTTTTATCCATGTATCTGTGTAAATGCACTGGAGAAGTAGGGCAAATTCTGAAGTTAAAGATAATACTGCTGAACAGATTCATTTAGAACTGCCCCCATACAAGTGGCTTACTGTATAGGGGGCACAAGGTGTCTAAAGCAGTCTGGGCCTTATCCAAAGCCCAGTCAAATCAATGAGTCTTTCAGTAGGCGTGGATCAGATCTTTGACAATAAAGATATCTTTAATATAACCTTGGTGCTTTTACTCTGCCCCCCCTTTGCCTTCAAACAGAGGATTAAATGCAAAGATTAGCAGTATTGTAATATGAGATTTGAGAAGTCAAACACTCAGGTTAGGACATTACAAAAGCTAAAGTTCCAATCATAACATTTTGTACATGTTACAAAACTGATTAAGCAAATGGTAACATTTCAGATTTCCATTTAACAAGGAGACATTTGTATCATATCTGCAATAGAAACTTTTTGGTGATAGGAATGTCATTAAAATTTCTTTCCAACGACATAATTTGTTAAAGAATTCAGCAGATGGGGGAAAAGTCTCTTGTAAAAGTGAGGGAATTCAAATAACAAACCACCTTCAGATTTAGGAGCATATAAGTAATGAAGTTGATGTCTCCTGGCCAGAACTCAAACAGCCAAACTCGGAATTTGGTGAACCTTAGTTAACAGAAACGTAGATGACAGTAGATCAGTATTGTTTATTGTCAAATTAAACAGCAACCGTACTTGCAGATCTTTTTTGTTTAGACTCACTTTCTTCCGTTTCTAAATAAAACAGTCCCGCTAGTGGGAGAGACTGCCCTATAATCAACACACAGCCATCATCACACCCGCACTGTTTCCTCTTTTAAACGGGTGCCCTTACTCCCCCCCTTCCTTCTTCCCTCTCTACCCGGGTTATTAATCATCAGACAATACGGGTACATTTTATGGCTATTATCTGCACTAGACACTTCATATGCTGTCCAGGAAGCCGAGGCAGAGAGCAAACCCTACAGTAACAAGAATAGGGGACCACATTTCATTCAATCCTGAACGAGACAATCAAACTAGAAGAAAACAGTAAGACTCCGGCGGAAAAACCCAGCAAAGCCATCCGAAGCTGGAAGGTTGCAACACACCCGTGAGATCTCTGGGTCTTCGCGGAACGAGGGGGGAACTAATTTCCTGCCTTATCTCCCTCCCCCGCCTTCCCGCTGCAGGGCTCATAACATGTCACACACCCCACCGCTGGCCGCCGCACGGCAGAGGGCGGCCCCAGCTTCTCGCGCGGTGGCCCCTGACGGTGGGGGACACGAACAGCTGCCCGCGGGGAGCTGGCTGCGTACTGCGGGCCAATAGCGGGTCGGCCGGCCCGGGATGGGCACCCGGCGCCCCGCGTGTCAGCAGCCAAGCGGGAGCGCGGGCGTTTCAGGCGGAATCGTTAGGGTTCAGAGTGAACAGCGGCAGCCGGGCGGCCTGCGGAGCAGCTCGACTGGCCCCCGGCCGCCGCTCACCGCCCCGTAACCCGATACACACCCAGGCAAGGGCCGAGCGGCCGCCCGCAAAGCCCCGTGTCCCCGGCGCCTACCGAGTACATGGGGGGCCCGAGTCGGGAACGCCCCGCTGCCGCCATCCTCGCCGGGCCGAGCCCGCCCCACTTATCGGGCTCCGCGGCCTCCGTCTCCGCCTGGAGCGCCCATTCCCCCGCCCGCCTCGCTCTGCCTAGCGGGCGGCTCTGGGAGGGGGAGGGGAGAAGCGACTCGTGGACGCCGCCATGTTGGATGCGACGGCGGCCGCCTGTGGCCAAAGCTGGGCGGGGGAGAAGGGGGCCCCAGGGATGGAGCGGAGCCCGGGCGGGCGCGAGCGGGAGGAGGCCGCACGCTGCCGCCTCCTGGATGCCGTGCTCAGCTCCCTGTACGATCTCGGTGGGTGAGGGCGTGAGCCGCGTGTGCAGGGCGGGGGCGGCTCGCTTGGTGCAGGAGCCCATTGAAGCCTGGGGCGGCGGGGGTGGTTGGAGGTGGGGCGGGCAGCGCAGCTCCCCAGAGCCCATACAGTTGGTCCGCAAGCCCCTCAGCCCCTTCCCTAGGGACCGCTCAATGCCGTGTGTGCTTCCCCCGAGAAGTGCGCGGGGAGCAGTCCCAGGTCAGGAGCGCAGTCGCTCCTTTGGCTGTAAAAGCCATGGGCTTCACTAAGGGTCACTTATCTGCTGAATATGTGGCTGGCCGCCTTTTACAGTCTGCCTGTGTGTAGCCATCCTCCCGGTGGTCCACAGACAAGTACCACAGAGGTAGCCGTGGTAGTCTGTCGCTTCGAGAACAACAAGAAGTCTTGTGGCACCTTATAGACTAACAGATATTTTGGAGCATAAGCTTTCGTGAGCAAAGAGCCGCTTCAGCAGAGGCATGAGTGGGGGGTGATTAGGGTTAGAACCACCCCCCCCATACACACACTCATGCATCTGATGAAGTGGGTCTTTGCCCACGAAAGCTTATGCTCCAAAATATCTGTTAGTCTAGAAGGTGCCACAGGACTTCTTGTTCTCGAGACATCCTGTGGTCCTTGAATAGTAAGAGAGAGAACTGTGCTAGTCTATGTACTATCAAAACGAAAAAGCAGTCCAGTACTTTAAAGACTTAACAAAATAATTTATTGAGTGATGAGCTTTTGTGGGACAGACCCACGTCTTCAGATCATAGCCCTCCCAGAACAGACTCAATGTTTAAGGCACAGAGAACCAAAAATAGTAATCAAGGTTGACAAATCGGAAGAATTGTTATCAAGGTGAGCAAATCAGAGAGCGGAGGGGCAAAAGGGGGGAGGTGAGGGAGATGGAGTTATAAAGACTCTTTCACATACTTTTGCTTTATTTAATTCTTGACTTCACTCCCCCCCCCCGGTCTGGATTGCTCACCTTGATAATAATTTTCCTGATTTGTCAACCTTGATTACTAGTTTTGGTTCTCTGTGCCTTAAATATTGAGTCTGTTCTGGTATGATGGCTATGATCTGAAGAAGTGGGTCTGTCCCACAAAAGCTCATCACCTAATAAATTATTTTGTTAGTCTTTAAAGTGCTTGTGTTCCTTGTGCAAGTAAACGTGTTGATTGGCTGTGCCAGTGGCTCTCAATGTTTCCAGACTACTGTACCCCTTTCAGGGATCTGGTTTGCTACTCCACAGTTTTACCTCAGTTGAAAAGTAATCGTTCATAAAATGAGACACAAACAATATAAAAGGTCACAGCACCGTTACTGAAAAATTTTACAAGGGGGGAGGGATAGCTCAGTGGTTTCAGCAAGGGCCTGCTAAACCCAGGGTTGCAAGCTTAGTCCTTGAGGAGGTCATTTGGGGGGTCTGGAGCAAATAGATTTGAAAAACGTCTGGTGGGATGGTGCTTGGTCCTGCCCAGACAGCAGGGGACTGGACTCAGCCTCCCAAGGTCCTTTCCAGCTCTATGAGGTGTGTATCTCCATATATATATATAGTTCCCTTTCTTTTTTTTAATAGGATAATTATATAATAAATCACCTGAAATATAAATATGGTACTTATGTTTCAGTGAATAGCATATAGAGAACTAAAAACAAGTCAAATTTTAGATAGTACTGACTCACTGCATTTTTGTAGCATGTTGTATAACTAGGCAAATATCTAGATGAATTGCTATACTGCCCTGGGAGATCTATGCATACGCCTAATTGAGAACCCCTGGGCTATATAGAAGAGTGTGTAAGGTTCTGCAAAGAAAACACTAACTAAATATTTTAAAATCTGATTGCTGGATATATGAGGCAAGAAAGCTGCAATGTGTTTTTCTTTCTCCTTCTTTTCAATTTTTTTCCTTTCTTTTAAGCACAGGAGAAGAACCTATAGTTAAAAATGGTAAGAAAAAGATCCAAAAGAAAGCTGTGGAGAACAAGATTACGTTGGAGCCCATCAGAACGGTAATGAAAGACAGAGCTGCGCATCCTGATTCAGCAGCCCGACGCAAAAGAAAAAGTCGCAGAGCTTCCACTTTCTTTGAAGCACTGAAAAATGAAGTGAATCATGACTCTGAGAATTCAGAAGGGTCCGCCTCAGAATCCAGACATCCTAATTCTTTGTTACCCAAGCCGATGCAACAGGGAAAGACAACAGAGGTAGAAGTTGTGATATTTCATAGTCGGAATAGAAAGAAGAAACCTAAACTGGAAGTCACTCAGGACAATGTTTCGAAGGTAATGAATAGGTCAGTCATTTGTATCAAGTGGACCAGGAAGTCCACCAAGGAGGTGGACCCGTTCTCTGAGGTGGTACTATAGATCAATCTCTCTTTTATTTGCTTGGCTGGCTGCTTGATACTTGGTCCCGTACTCAGGGTGGAACTGATTGTCATATGTAAAGTCATGAAGGAATTTTCTACCTGGTCAGATTGGTGGTGACAGTGGGGAGTTTTCTCCTTCCTCTGTCTAAAGCATGAAGTCTAGGTCAGTTGGGTCATCTGGGTACATCTCAGTTAATTTCCTGCCCTGGAAGGAGGGTTGGGGAGTGGTCCACTTTGGTCCCTCTTGGTCTCTGTCTGTCAGATAATAGTTTAGTCTTCAGAGGAGCATAATACCTTTTTCTCATTTCAGTGGTTGAACTTCACGTGCAGGGGCTAGGTGATGTTGGTGAGGGTCAGGCTAGCTGACCTGGTATTCACGCTTCTGGCATTACATTGTATGACTTTCTGAAGGTTTGAAACAACAGAGAATATACTTGTAGACGGTGTTTTGTCCATTATTTATATTAGTATAACACAGTAAGCTAGCCATTTTTTTTCTTGCACATTCCCGATAGAATGGCTATTTCTAGAAAGGCCACAAATTTGCTGTTTGTTGCTATAACACTTTGTAAACACATTTCCTTACAAATGTAAGATTTTTGTCCATAGTTGCTTTGACATTCAAATATATAATGCCATTTCAGTTAACTCAGTTAAATCCCTTACCTAAGAGTTGCTTGGATGGAAGGTGCCTTTTAGGCTAAGATTTTCACAGCCACCTAAAATATCTAATTTTAAAAGAAATTGGGCCTCCAGATCCCTTAGATGGCTCTGAAAATATCACCATAGAAATACAAGGTATTATTGTTAATTTGTTGTCTGTCTGGGCAGTGAGCTTATTTTGCAGTTTGACACCGTGAATCATCAGACAAACACACACACTCTCTGTGCCTTCACAAAGTGTGTTCCTAGTTATATGTGAAAAAATATGGTAATATCCAAGGCCCCACTTGTGCTTTGTGAGTAGTTCAACTGATTTCAGTGGGACAGCTCCTAGTATTAAAGTTAAGCATGTATGTGTTTTGTAGGGTTGACAGCTGATATCCCAGTTTAAGGGACACGTTTATATGGATTTATTCAACTTTATATTGCTGTTGGAACACTTCGGGCACTGTGCACAGACTAACAATATTTACAACAAAAATTAAAACAATCCATATATAGGACTGCCAATACCACAATAAAAAAACACCTGTCAAGTGATAGATAAAACAATGAGTCCCTAGTCCTTGTGTTCGCTACCCACTTATAAATTCTTCACTCATTCTGTTTATATGTCCCTTGTTCAGTAGAATTGTGTTAGCTGCTTCATGTCAAAAGTAAAGCTTTGCATATTCTTCTTTAAGCCATGGCAAAGATGTGTCAAGTGTTCTAGAGACAAAGCTAAAAAAGTCTGGCTCTGCACACACTTTGTGTGTTATCACTGAGCCACCAGCTGGTTCTGGTCTGATCTTGTCCGCTGGCATAGAAATGAAATCCATAACAATTCTTCCTCTTCTCTGGACTCACAATGAGATACAGTTAGTATCATATCTGCTCATCTACACATTCGGAGAATCAGCTCAGGGAATTGGGGATGAGATAATGGAGGCTTTTAGGATTTTGGCTTAAATCCAGATCCACATCTATAGATGTTTAGTGGCACACTTTTTAGCAGAGTGAGCACAGACAAAGATTGACAGAGCCTGGCAACCAAACTACCTACCACACCTAGGAGAGGTTCCCATCAGTTATCATTTACAGCAAACTTTTTCATATCTGGCAGCCACAGTATCGGAATATCAGAATATTCAAATATTCTGGTTAATAGAGAGGTGTACCTAGCAATGCATAACACTAAAGAAAAACAAGATTAAATACTAAGAAAAAAACAAAAATGTATGCAGAGTACTTGACTTAGCAACAACAGTAGTATTGTATGCTGTAAACTTATACTGTATGTGCTGTATTTATTTGTATTTACGCTCACTAGAATGTACTTATGGAAAACATAACTAAAATTTACTTATGGTTAAAATGCCGGTTATTTGAGAGTTCTGGATAATAAAATGCCGGACATGAAAGAGTTTACTGTAGTTACAGAGTTCTTATATCTGGGGTAGCTTATGTGTCTGTTTCAAAAACATTGTTTATTGTCATCTCTAAGGTCTTGATGCTAAAATTAGTTTTGCCTGAGTGGACCCCTGTGTGGGCGGACCCCTGGGTGTGCCAGCAATTCATTGTCTTTAGCCCAGCTGTGCGCAGATCCAGGTTTCTGCTAAGATGGAGCTCACTGAAGGATTGGGGCCTTAACCACAAACAACTAGTTAGAGCTACGAAGCATTGTCCATTTGATGACGGGTTCTGCTGTTCATTCCTCTATTTTTAGGAAGCTATTTAAGCTGTTTTTTCTCCCCCCAACACACTCTCTTCCCTCTTCTTAGTGTTGTGATTTGTCCCTTATGGAAGGTTTGGCAAATCACATGTTGGAGAGTGTTCTGGAAATGATAAGCAATCAGCTGGTTGAGTTGTGAAGTTTCATAACTGAATTTTTCCAGCGTTTAGGGGGTGTTTGGCTTTGATGTGTTGAGTTAACTTGATAAACAGGAGCTGTGGCTTGAAATTCGGGTTTGATACAAAAGGGGGTAGAATTCAGTGTTCAGTGTTCTAGTTCAGATTCAGCTCTAATATGAATACTTATGTGGTATTCCTATTTTCCATGGGGAGAAGGTGGGCAGGAGAAGAATGCTTTTGCATAGAGAAGTAGAAGTTGAGTAGATACAACAGTGAAATTGTCTGAATTTTCCAATCCAGAATGCTGCCACGGTGCATCAGCCTTCTTAGAAGCTGGTGGGTATCGGCCTAGAGAGGTTCTGCAGCTTGGTGTGAGTGCTCCCTGATTACCAAACTCATGCATTTTAAATAAAAAGACACACTGAAATAACTCCCATGAGATTTATTACCATTCCAAAATGCACAGGGTCCCACACGAAGGCAGTACACACTTTTGCAAGTGGCACTGGATCCTGAAAAAAGCAGAAATCTGATATGAAAACAGCCTGCGTAAATACAGTTGGTGCCCTCTTCTTGGTTTGTCAATTCATGCTGCCTCATACCCTGCCATATCTTCTCCTTCATCCAGCAATGGGACCATCTCAGAGTTGTGGGATTTTGGGTTCTGTTCCCTGCCAAACTGAAGTTTCCTCTTCCTGAATCTGACAAAGTGGGCTCCAGCCCATGAAAGGTTATGCCCACATTAATTTGTTAGTCTTTAAGATGCCACAGAACTCCTCATTTTTGCTGAAATAGATTAACGTGGCCTCCACTCTGAAACTTTGATAAATCTGTAACTGTAGACCCTCAGGCAAGATAGCATTCTGGTCACAACTGAGGCATGTAGGCAAATAATATGGAGAAGCTTACATTGCTTCTGCCTCTGCCTCTTGATTAAATCAAGTCGTTCGCTTTCCAGAAATGTCTACCACAACTCCTTTCATGAGCCTGAACTTTACCTTTTGAGAAAAAAAAAATCATACAAAGCTGAGCAGATATAGGGCTCTGAAGTGATCCAAGCTCTGCGTATAAGAGTTATTAAGCAGAAAAGATGTAGTTTGTACTATTCTCACTACAGGCAACTGACAGTAGATTTTTCTTATTTTATTGTATGTTTTTTTAAATAGTGCTGTTACATTAGGCTACATTTTGGGCCTGCCATTGTTGGCTGTGCTCTTCCATTAAGATTTTTTTCTTGTTTCCATCATTTTTAGATGGCTATATACATTAAGATATTTGTTTGGGCATACAGCTATAAACTGGGCATTGTCCTGTGTATTTGCAACAAATTGTCAGGCAGATACTGGTACCACTGTTCTCTCAGTGGATACTCAGTTTTTCCATGGCTGATGCATGGAATATTTAAGACACAGAATAATGGAATGGGGCATTCTATCAATGACCTCACGGTATGTGTGTTACTGAAGAGAAATTATCACACCGTTTTAGAAAGGGAGGTGGACGAGCTGACTTTTATATTCAAATTCGGCACATTAACACATGGTTTAAATCGTGATGGGAACTTTCTGAGTCACTATAGGGGCTCGTCTGCATACTTGGCTGAATCTAATTCTTGATCTTCCCCCCCACCCCTCCATTCTCTGATTTGCTCACCTTGATTGTCTTGCTTACTGTTTTTGGTTCTCTGTGTCTTAAATATTGAGTCTGTTCTGGTCTGGCTATGGTCTGAAGAAGTGGGTCTGTCCCACAAAAGCTCACCTAATAAACTATTTTGCTAGTCTTTAAAGTGCTACTTGACTGTTTTTTGTTTTGAAATAATTTATTAGGTGAGCTTTCGTGGGACCTAGTCTGAAGAAGTGGGTCTGTCCCACGAAAGCTCACCTAATAAATTATTTCATTAGTCTTTGAAGTGCTACTTGACTGCTTTTTTGTTTTTATACTTTTTCTAGTATTTTATTGTGATTCAGAAACTCTCATACATTTTACATCACTTCTAGTTGTCCATTTTAAATGAAAACTTTTTTTTTTAAAGGCAAAGATGGCAATTCCAGAGAAAAATGTAAATGTAGAAGAATTTAACTTGGAAAAAGTAAGTCTGGCTTATCTAATCATGATGAATGCTTAGTGGTGTGTGTATGTGCCTGCCTGCCTGCCTGGGAAAGTTAAAGTGGAAACCAATTTGAAATGGTCTTAGATAAACTTATCTTTTGCCGACAGAGCATTCCAGAATGTATTGTTTGGTGCAGGTGTGTCAGAGGATCATTACAGCTGTTGTATTTGTTACCCTTTGAAAACGTGTATTACAGCTGGTCCATGTCTTCTTCTTTCTAATGGACTTGAACCTCTTTAATCCCACAACGTGGGAAACAGGGTATGCTGTATAAAAGATGTTGCCAGGCCAGGGAGTTGCTGCAGGGTCTGGGCATGAGGGGATGGGGGTTGGGTACTTACCTGCTGCCCTGCTCCCTGGTGTCATACCTGCCCTTCCCCCCCACCATGCTCCCTGCATATTCCAGGCATCACCTTCCACTGCTACGGGAGCAGCAAGGAAAAGCCCCAGGGAAAGTGGCTGTGCATGCTGCCATTCCACCAGCTGGAGAGGAAGCGGGAGCAGCAGCATACAGAACCACTATCACCTCCGTACCATGGCTGTTCCTGCATTAGGGACACCCAGAGTATGGAGGTTTAAATGTAGATCGGTAGCCGCTAACAAATGGTCACTGAGTCACTCAGTGTGAGGTTCTTATACATCCTCTTCCTTTAGTTGTTCTTTAGCTACATTTTCTTTTTTACTTTAGGTTAATAAATATGCCCTTACTAATCCCCCTCATGTATGTATACCCAGAGACTGGATGATAGGTGAAAAAAATGACAGCTGTTCCACAATAGTACCAAATTTGTAGTACCAAATAGTACCTTATTTTATGACTGTTGATTTGCCAAATATTTATTCAGTGTTCTTTGGAAAGGATTTCCTTTGTGATGTGTGCTAGCCACATACCTTTTCTGAAATGGTTGCAAATTTCGGTCATGTTTTAGGCCCGTCTGGAAGTACACAGGTTTGGAATTACTGCATATGAAAAGAAAGAACAACGAATATTAGAACAAGAACGTGCCATCATGCTGGGAGCCAAGGTACAAAATTGCTTCTTTATATCCGGAGACTAGCTGCAAAGGAAAAATTGGTTTTCCTTGTTTTCCTTTGTGGCATATGAAGATGGTACAAAATGTTGGGTGTTTTTGTCTCTTTCTAAAGTGTTCTTTTTTAATCACACCTGTGCTCTTGTCTACAATAGAAGAGTGTATGGATAACTAGAGAATTTGCATGTGCATGACATGAGAAAAATGCAGGAAATGAAAATATGAAGTGATTTTTATTGAAGAGATTTGAAATTAGTTTGTGAATTTTGTGTGTGTATTTAACCTTTACTTAACTTAGTTTTTCTCCCAATGTTTCAATTAAGGCCCAAGAGAGTTTTCCATCTACATTTGTGAATTGTGCAAGAAACTATCTCCAAAAAAGGGAAGGGAATAACAAGCAGAAAACCTTTTTCTTTTTAGGATTCGTTTGATGAAGGGGAGGGAGTTCTTTTACTGAGAAGGGCCGCGTCTACACGTGCACACTACTTCGAAGTAGTGGCACCAACTTCAAAATAGCGCCCGTCACAGCTACACATGTTGGGCGCTATTTCGAAGTTGAAATCAATGTTAGGCGGCAAGACGTTGAAGTCGCTAACCCCATGAGGGGATGGGAATTGCGCCCTACTTCGAAGTTGAACGTCGAAGTAGGGCACGTGTAGACGATCCGCGTCCTGCAACATCGAAATAGCGGGGTCCGCCATGGCAGCCATCAGCTGAGGGGTTGAGAGACGCTCTCTCTCCAGCCCCTGCGGGGCTCTGTGGTCACCGTGTGCAGCAGCCCTTAGCCCAGGGCTTCTGGCTGCTGCTGCGGCAGCTGGGGATCCATGTTGAATGCACAGGGTCTGCAACCGGTTGTCGGCTCTGTGGATCTTGTGTTGTTTAGTGCAACTGTGTCTGGGAGGGGCCCTTTAAGGGAACGGCTTGCTGTTGAGTCTGCCCTGTGACCCTGTCTGCAGCTGTTCCTGGCACCCTTATGTCGATGTGTGCTACTTTGGCGTGTAGACGTTCCCTCGCAGCGCCTATTTCGATGCGGTGCTGCCCAACATCGTAGTTGAACGTCGACGTTGCCAGCCCTGGAGGCCGTGTAGACGTTATTCATCGAAATAGACTATTTCGATGTCGCTACATCGAAATAAGCTATTTCGATGTAGTGTGCACGGGTGGACGTAGCCAAGGAGTATATGGAAATTTTTCCGATCTCTTAATAGGACTCCCGGGTCGCTCCCTCAAAAGCAGCACAAAACCTATTTATTCTCTTTCGCTTTGCAGGCCCTCGTGAAAGCTGTGTAGAAAGGTGTACGTTTTTAGATGTGCTTGAATCTTTCTTGCAATGTGAGCTTTACTCATCTTTCCCTGCAGCCTCCCAAAAAAGAATATTTGAACTACAAGATTTTTCAAGAGAAAATTAAAGAAAAGAAAACAATGAAGAAAGAAGATAGTAGTATGGTTAGTATGCTGTGTTTACTATAAAATAGCAAAGGGAATGTTGCAACTAGCCCTGTAGCTTAATGGGATAATGACCCAGACTTTACCACCAGTTCTGGTCTCTTACTACTTGGGCTGTTGCTCTGCCTTGAAGATGGGAGGATATTGTTTCAGTCAGTACCATTAGACTGTACTGTGATGTGGATGATTTTCTACAGTGTCCCATCCTCTCAGAACAGTAGCAGTTACATCTAGCCTCACAGGTGGGGTTGGTTGAGGATTCTAACAGGAACAGAGAGGCCATCCTGTGGGACAGGGAGCATGCATCGTATCTCTCTTTCCTCACTTCTTTCCCCCAAGGGCTGGGAGATCCACTAAAGTTTACAGTAAACTTGACAGAGATTCAGAGAAGTAGTGGAGTTTAGTCCATATCTTCAAAAACAAGAAGAAGTCCTGTGGCACCTCATAGACTAACAGGTATTTTGGAGCATAAGCGTTCATCTGACAAAGCTGGTCTTTGCCCACGAGAGCTCATGCTCCAAAATATCTGTTAGCCTATAAGGTGCCACAGGACTTACTCTTGTGAGGTATTTGTCTTGACTCTAGCAGGGCTGCTCTCATCAGCGATGGTGATTGAGTCTGTTCTGGTAAGGCTATGATCTGAAGAAGTGGGTCTGTCCCATGACAGCTCATCGCCTAATAAATTATTTTGTTAGTCTTTAAAGAGCTACATCAGTGCTATTTTGTTTTGGTAGAATACTGACTAACACGGCTGCATCTCTGTCACTATTCATCAGTGATGATTGTTCACATGACTGTGGATGACGCTGACTTAGGATGACATTTGGTGTTATTTCCCATTTGCGGCCCCAGCCTTGAAGTTGACAAACTGTGGAAACCAAGCCAGCAGTATCAGAATTACCTTTAGTGAATTTGTAGAACATGCCACCTAATTACATTTGGCTACATCCTCAGCAGGTGTAAATATGTGTAGCATTGTCAAGGATCTAGCCCATTATCACAAAGCACTCTGCTCTCTACACATACAATATGCAGGACCCTTTGTGTTGTGCACTACTGTTTAGCTAAGAGTGCCTGTTAATTTTCCACTGAAATATTTGCCTTTAAATTCAATGGTAGGAATACAAGTCTGATTCTATCAAGAAAAAGAAGAAAAAAGGCCAAGAACAGAGGTGAGTAATTTTTAACTAAGTAGTGATACTTAGTACTGCTTTTGCTGAAGGTTTCCTGAGAAATTGTCTGCAGATAAAAATACAGCCTACTGCCAAGAGCTATGCATATCAAAAGAGAGCTTATTTTTCATATACGTTGCAGAAAGTCTTCATTGTGATTGTGCTTTTGTTTTGTGTCTAATCTTTTAAACGTCATGATTTAAGCATTTTCAGTTAAACTGCCTTAGTTCTGCCCTGATTTGTAAAAATGTTTTCAAAATAGTGGCTGAGAGTAAGGCGAGGCACTGAGTATGAAATCTAGTACCTTCCAACCCACGTTATTAAAGAGCATTGTTCTTCTCCCTGAGAAAATGTTTTGCAAAATGAATTTTTAAAAGTGCATGACATACTCAGAAGGAGTGATTGCATTTTTAATTACCATGCAGTTAGTTCACTGAACTATTCTTTCTGTGGTTCTCTAAGAGCCTCTATGCTTTTTCATTTTATTCATCCAAACATCTGTATTTATATTTTCCTAAGCTAAATACAGGACATCTGGCAAAATTACTTGTATTCAAGCGGGTTCAATGGCAATCAAATATTCAAATGTCCAAATTAACCTCAAGCAGGACCTAGGGTGGTGTGTGTGGTGATCCTATGTATTGTCAGTTAATAAGTCAAACGTTAAGCATAGATATAAGTGTTTGCACGATTGGGCTGTATATTTGTAAAACTTAATGTATATTCATGAAATAACTAGGGAGAGTATATGAAAATGGTTGCTTGTGATCTAAATGAAATTGTGTATCCCTAATATTTTCTATTTTTTTTTTTGTACATACTGTTTTAGGGGTGTGGTGATTTAAAGCCCTAACTGACTTTAGGGAAGGGGTGAGCCTTCTAATTTTAATTTTAGTATTAAAATTTGTACAGTATCCCCCCGAGTTATGTGACAGTTGCATTCCTGTGCACCCTGGCATAACTCAAATTTCGTATAAGCCGGGCAGGCAGCCGAGAACCAGGCGGCAATCTGACTCCAGGCTCCCCTGGGCTTGCAGGACACAGGCATGGCTTCTCTCTGGCTGCCCCAGCTGGAGGAAGCAGGTGAGAAGCCCCACCACAGCTGGGGGGAGCCTGGCAGGCAGAACGCTGCTGCAGTGCACCTTCTCCCCAGCTGGGGTAGCCCAGTGGGCAGACAGCGGCTGCAGCAGGGCTTCTCCCCTGCTTTCCCCCAGCTGGTGAGCCAGGGGCTACAGTGCTTTTGATTTGGACTTAGCTCGCATTAATGCGAGTGAAGCACAAATCGAAATCACACATACCAGGGGATTACTATATTCTTTTTTTGGAATATGTGTCAATTTACAGTTGTTTACTTAATGCATTCGATGCAATGGCCTATAGCTAAGACTCCATATCAATAAACTTAAAACTACTATTAATGTGTAATTATAGGTAATGAAATGGGTGTATTTTCCCCTTAAGTGTACTATTTGTTTTGCAGATATTTTGCATGTATTAGATGACTTTTCTTTGTCCTAATTCTTTTTTCTTTTTTTAAATCTAGGAAAGCCAAAAAGAAAAAATCAGGAGCCAGTATTTTGCCAACAGGACAGGTTGGAAAATTTACAAATGGGACCTTAATTCTTAGAGGTTCTGACCTAAGGAAAATTAAATCCTCAAAAGTAGTTAATTGATGTTATTGTGCCATATCAAGACAGAAAATGAAAATGAGGTAGAACTAATTTCCTAACTGAAAATGTCTACCACCCAGTTTTTTTATATCTTTTACTGTATGTTAATACCTGTCATTTGGTGGTGTTTTTTTGTTATCACAACATCCACTCTGAAGAGTACAGAAAGTAAATCAGAACAAGAAAAAATAAGTTATTTTTCCCTTAATGCTAAGTAGCCTAATTAAAATATTATTTTCATTGGCTAACAAAGGTGTTGTACTTTAGTTGTCTCAGAACTGTTCGATTGATTATATTTGTAAAATCCAGTTGAAACAGGATTTTAATAAAATATGTATTATTTAACACAGTGGAATATCCTATTTTCTGACGTAAATAGGATGATTTGAAAGGCTAAACTGCATAGTCAAACCTCACTTAGCTGAACCTGGATTATCATTATGGATACAATTTTGTCACAGTAAAATTAAGCAAAAATCACACAACAGTCATGGGAAAAACTGTCATAGAAAATCAGGGTATGGTCACAATGTGGCTGACGTCAGGTTGTTCTATAAAAATCATGGAACCTGTGACTTCGGACACAGAGATCATATCCTTAAGAATCATTAAGAGTCACTTATCAGGCATGTTCTGAATTCCCTGTCATTGTAATTGAAGTGTTAGCAGCAGAGTTTGAATGTGTGAGTGTTTCTATCAAAATCAGCTGCTGACAGCAGGTAGCACCTTTCAGAAACTTTCAACTGTACAAGTGACTTCTGTTTGTTTTGGGTTTTTTAACTGAAGCGAAAAAAAAAAAGCTCAGTTGCGAGTATGAAGCCACCAAGGAAACAGCCTAAGCCAGGGGTCGGCAACCAAAATAGTGAGAAGAGCCATTTTTTTCAAATTTGGTTACAAAATCAAGAGCCACAATGCTTGTGAATACGAGACAGTCCTCAATAAATAATGTCAAATGGTACTTTTCATCACCCCTATTTTAAGAACAGTGCGCGCACACAATGACTTGTACCAGTTGAAAATTTTAAGTTTCTTTCACCCCCTGGGTTGGAGAGCAAAAGAGGACAAGGAAATAGGCTCATACGCAAGAAGGAGCAATGTTCACATCAACCTTCCACACCAGTGTTTCTCCACCTTTTTTTTTGAAGTACCCCTTTTAAAAAAAAACTACAAGTACTCCCAGCTTCCCTGCTTTAATCCAATCTCCCCTCCCCTCTTCCAGAGACAGGCACCCCCAGCTCCGCCCCTCCCCTGGTTTAACCCAATTCCCTCCTTCCTCCAGAGACAGGCACCCTCTCCTGCTCCGCCCCGCCCAGCTCCCTGCTGCAATCCAATGCCAGTGACTCACAGGCCTTACTTGACTCAGAGCATTTGACTGCTCAAGGAGCCATGTGCAGCTCAGGTGCACGTACTCCCCCCACTCCCTCCCCTCCCCAGACTTCTCTTGTGTCCTCGGGTCGGCAACCTGCCAGCGGAGCGGGGAGCCCATCTGAGGCAGCTCTGTGGCTAGACCTTGCCTGTGGGGGGCTCTTGTCCAGGGAGCTTGTAGAGAACTGCAGAGCAGTCAGCAGCGGCAGCACCCGGAGTCACAAATTACTCGTTAAAGAGCCACAGGTTGTGGACCCCTGGCCTAAGCTTTCCTGTTTAAAAATAAAGTTCTTTGGATCTTTGCACTTGTTTTTTAAACAGCTCTGGCACTGAAACATTTTAGCAGGGAGGTAACCTTCATTATGGAGCCCAGGCATCTGAACATCCTGGCAACTGGGCCAAGGCCCTGCCAATTGTTGTGACAGGTCGGAAAAGATGCTTGATGTGAGAACAGTCCTTGAGATGGATTAAGGCATTTTTGCCCTTCCTGCCAAACCCTCCAGCTCACTTCTCCTCTGCTCCACCTTGGGTGCACCTACACTAGGAACTAACTTGGAAGTTAACTCTGAAGTTAGGCACTACATCGAATTAGTCAGCAGAGAGTCTACACATTCCCTTACTTTGAAGTTAACTTTGAAGTCCTTACTCCATTCCTGAGAATGGAGTAGCATCGTACTAACTTCGAAGTAGTGTGTGTGTACTCTTGACTGTGAAGTTGCTTACTTCGAAGTAAGCAACTTCAAAGTTACTTCTGTCATGTAGACACAGCCCTTTTGAGTTGTTAGCTCAAGCTTGTGTCCTTGATTTCAGTTGCGTAGGTCCCCTGAACTTTCTGATATTTAGACCTTAGGAAGCTTATTAGGGTGGAGCTATCATACAAGTGATGCAAGAGCAAAAACCTCAGTCAAACAGAACCCCTAATCTTTGCAGAACTGGAGTGTAAACTTGTGGGATTTGTTACAGAACTGAACAGCAGAGATGCAACTTTTCTCCCTTATGTAATTCCCCCTCCTCCCTACCCAAAAACTGTAGAAAATGAAGCATGAAATCCCCCAGTGTTCTAGTTGCTAATAACAGCACTACACTCAGGAAATGCATGAGGCTGAACATAAAAGCCTAATTCTTCTTCTTCTTCTCATATGACTGAAAACTCTCCTGTCCTCATACTAAAACAAAACAAAAACAAGTAGTCCTGCAGCACCTTAAAGGCTAACAATTGTATTTATTAGGTCATGAGCTTTTGAGAAGCTACAGACCTACACAGCTGCCCTTCCAAGACTTTGTGCTCATACTGTTTGTCAATATAACATTTCAGTAGCAATTCCTGTGTTAGCTATATTGCACACATGTAGTACTCTGCCTGCCTGGTTAAATGTGTAGTTTTAATTGCAGTTAAGTAAAAATGGCCACACTTATGAGCAATGCCACTGAATAAACATTGCTGTGAAACCTTAACTTTTTTCTGCATTTAATGCTGTATTGAGAAAACATGTAACTAATGCATGGACATAAGGATGCATTGGATGGTTGCAAAGTTATCCTGTACTTTGTATGCAGTGTTGGAACTGGGTCCATCCCAGACAAGGTGGGTTAGGTAATATCTTTTATTGGACCAGTGTCTGATTATGGGAGAGAGAGAGAGAAGCTTCTGAACTACACTTATCACTTCTTGGCTAAGAGCTTTGTGTGGGTCCAAAGCTTGTCTCTCTCACCAATAGCTGCCGGTCCAATAAAAGTTATCTCACCTGTCCTGTACTTTGTCATAGGCTGACTTGAATGCTCCACTGTGCAACTTGAACCGTGCATTTATTGTTTTGTCCTCCATTCCTACATGGTGGCAATTTTCAGGTGTCTTCGGATGTTAAACTGTGGGTGTGTAGGTTCCTGCAATGGAATAGCAATACAGACAGGGTTGAAAATAGAAAACACAATGGTATGTGTGTGGTGTATAACCAGTACTGATGGGACTAGCAGCAAAAGGAGGTGATGATTTATTTTATTCTGCTTTCTTCCCTCGGTGAGGGAGGACGAATCGCTGCACCCTGCTGGAGTTGAGAGATTCCCTTACTTTTACTACTCCACCATCCACCCCTCGCATCCTAACTATAAACTTTCTGGCAGTCCCCACATAGGCTGCAGCAGTCACGGTTAAGTCTTCTCTCATCTGTTTTTTCCATTCCCCTCACCGTTAGAGCCAAGGAGACTTGTCTCCTGCACAACACTGCCCCCATGCTGGATTCTGTGGAGGCATCACAGGAATGTGAGGCACTTCCCTTTCCCCAGGGAATGAGAGTTTGCTGCCCTCAAAACATTTCTCATCCAGTGCAAGCCTGAATATGCATTTTCATGCATTTGACATGTGACCATAGGCTTAGTACACTCTACGTTATAAGCCACCTGTCCTCTTAAGAAACTGTGTGTTTTCTGCACCCCCCTTGCAAGCAGTATGACTTCTGTGGCACCCAAAGGTCTTAAGAATATAAGAACAGTAAGAATGGGTCAGATCATCTAAGCCCACTATCCTATCTTCCGACACTGGCCAGTGCCAGGTGCCCCAAAGGGAATGAACAGAACAGGTTCTGTCATGGATCTGGATCAAGTGATCCATCCCCTCTCAGCTTCCGGCAATCAGGTCACCTGCTTTCATACCGTCATAATTACTATTATATCCTGTCTATTTTAGTAATTTATTTGAGTAAATTTGGGCGAGTGAGAAAATATCCAGAAGTCTATCAGCCACAGATTGAGCTAAATAACGTTTGACTATACTTCACAAACACTCAATGCATACCCATACAAAATACGCAGGTGACTGGAGGAAGAGTCATTCCCTGCCCTTGGAAGTACGTAAGCGTTCTAAACCGGGAAATGAAAAATTTTGTGAAAAAAGGGGAATTTCCGCTGCTTTCCCCTGCTGTTAAATCAGCAGGTTAGTCTGCTAACTTTACCAGACAGTTGGCTGCATTGTACAAATGCAGCTTGAACTCTATCTCAGCCATTTATCTGGAATAGTAAACCAGGCACCATCAATGAATTTGTTGGCAGTGTATTAAGAATTTATTTAAAATCTGTAAAACAGCATAAACTCATATTTCAGGTTTTCTCAAAAAGGATATTGATACACAAAGTCAGACGTAGACCAAAAGACAACAAAAATTTGGTTTTCAATTCAAAATATACAATTTTTTGCTATAGGTACAAAATTATAAAAAGTTTATTTTTTCCTCTTGAGCAGGTGATGTACATATACAGAAGTGATGTATATTCCACCAGCTCCAATTGTTGTAAACTATGAGAAATTATAAAAGTAAAAATGTCATGGTTAGGAAGAAAGCATAGAAAACAAGTTTTGTCTTTTATTTAAAAAGATGTGAACACTATGTTATTTTGTTCCTTTGTACTTTTTTATTGCCAACATTTTAAATTAACGTCTTTCATGCTTCATATCACAACTGGAATAAAAACAGCAGTTCTACTTCATGCATTTATTCTAACATTTCATCACATTGTGTCTCTTGTCTGTGCATCGTTCATTAGTTAGAAATCCATTTTTACTGACAGCATTTATGGAATGGGATACTGGGTATTGTGGCAATGCAAAAATACAGTCTGGGCCCAGGAAGTTCACCTATTGATCCGCTATATAAACCTGGAGATTCTCCAAGTGGTATGGAATTTAGTTTTGCATCTTGTTCTATTTGGATTTGCTTGCAGTAGTATTGCTGGCGGATGAGCTCATTTGACCCAGAAATGCTACTGAACATCCGTTTTGGTGAAACGCACATCCACGTTCTACGTTGTGCAAGGATGCAAAAGCCCTAGCATATCTATTCTCTCTGGTTTGGGCTTTTGCTCCCAGAAGCCTTTATGTATTTTCAATGGATTTGTGGTCAAATGTGGTCTGTTTCATGCACATTACTGATCAGAGGAATCCCAAACAAATGCTGTCAGTAAAAATAAAAAAAAAAGCTCATTTTCTTTAAACAAAACAAAAAGACAGAGAATGTTATCTTCAGTGACCAATGAGGTCTTTTACATTTGAACAAACCATTTTGTAACGTTTGCTACATTTCTTTAGCCTGCTGAGGGACTCACTGAGCTTGCACTCTCTCTTCTACAGATGAGTTGGCCAAGATGTTTTTCTGTTACTCTACAGCAAAGTTAATGCTTTGCTCTTAAAAAGGGTGCTGTGAAGGTGTGGTAAAGCCTGCGATTAGGCCTAAAGTTTTGGTTTATTAGCAACCTGTTTGGAATGAAGGATTCCAGTACTTTACAGTGTCTTACTTTTTCATGGGGACAGACAGGGAAAGCAGAGCTGTGGTCCGATGAACGCCCCTAGCCTGTAATCACAGACAGATGTAGTGCCTTGCATTTGTTGGTGATGGACTAGCCTTGATTTTATCCCTTAACCATTTTTATTCCATATTACCCATATTAAAGTAAGCAGCCAAAAATACCGTACATCCCATTTTTTCTTGCACTAGAACATTTCACGTACTAGGGTAGCAGGTGCTCTTTGCCATCTTTTTAAACTACACGTTAAAAACCCAAAACCAAACAAACCCCACAACACCTACAGTACTATAACAGATTACCAGCCAAAAACCAACCACAGTAACACATTACAATGTTCTTATTTACAATATGGTGGAATTTTATGTATACAATAAATTACATGAATAATTTTCCTCTTAAATTCTGCTATATGTAATCTCAAGAATTTTTTTTCCTTCGGTCCAATATAAGTACGTTTGTCCTCTCTTTTAATTATATAGGCTATAATGGGAGATGACACTGGTTTCACTTGGCTTTTCTAAATTTGACACCAAATTGCACTAAAAATTCTGAATAAATCCCAGTTATCTTCACTCACATTTACATTTTAAATGTATATATTATGTATTTTCTATGTACCTTTTAAAATCAGAGATAACAAGGGATTGTCAGACAGGTCCACATGCAAACTGACCAGGTTGTAGCAACACTTTTGTGTGAGCTTCTTTTGGAACTGGTCTGATTGAAAGGAGCCTGTAGACTGAGGCTGTATAAGCCTACAGTAGTGTGTGACTCTGAGAGAGGTGTGTGACCCTGCAGAGCTGGAACCCTCAGAGGAGCCTGCGGCAGTGAAAGGGAAAAGAGCATACTTAGGAAGTGAAACTCTCCTTCTTCCTTCCCCTCTGCTCTCCACAGCCGTACAAGTTTTCCAATCCGTTTTACTGAACGTACTGGGGAAATCTATAGGGAAAAAACTAACAGGAGGGCTTACCAGGGGTCAGGTTTGGGATCACACAGTGGTGTTATGGAATTAAGAGAATCCTGTTACTCTGCAAACTGTAGCCTCCTCCTTTCACAGTGGCAGAGACAATCCAAGTCTCAGGAGTCAATGCCTCAATTTTTTTAAGTTAAAAATATTTAAGCTTTCAGGTGTCAAGATTTTTTTTAACACTCTGTAAATCAATTTACCTCTGTCTTGTGGAGCCTGTCAACCAGGCAGGCAAACTAGTAAGTAAGGCCAATACGTAAGGCCTGGCTCTTCCCTGCCTTGGATAGTCTGTCCCATCAGAATAGAAGAAACTCCATGGCTACATCTACACTTGCATTCCTCTTTTGAAAGTGGAATGCAAATGAGGGCAATTGAAAATGCAAATGAGGCACTGATTTAAATATCTCATACTTCATTTGCATAATCCCTCTTTGGAAGTGATTCTTTCAAAATTAAAAAACCGGTGTAGACGGGGCTCTTTCAAAAATAAACCCCATCTTGGAACGAACCTTTTTTCTATCTTGTTTCAGGAAGAAGGGTTCTTTGGAAGATGGGGTTTATTTCCGAAACAGCCTCATCTACACAACTTTTTTTTCTTTCGAAAGAATCTCTTCTGAAGAGAGATTATGCAAATGAGGCACTAATATGTAAATTGGTGCCTCATATGTATTTTCAAACTCCCTCATTTGCATCCCTCTTTCGAAAGAGGAATTCAGGTGCAGACACAGCCCATAAGAGACATTTTATGCTTATCCACTTGGCCAGGAGGCGGTGTTTCACACACACAAGAAGCTGGAAGCTGTATGTCCCATGAACTCAAGGACCCCCAGAGATCTACACATAGCTAAAGAAAGCAAGGGGCATATCTAGAGGATTCCCTACTCTACCATCCAGCCCCCACTGCTCCTTCCTGGCCCACCAACCGCCTACCTCTTGTGAGAACCATAATCCCCTGGGTGTCCTGCTAAAGAAGGGGTTGTTTGTAGTGGCAGTAAACATTAATTCAGAAAAAGACAGTTTTGCTTTTCAATTGTATGCTGAGCCTCAGTAGGTCCATGAGTCCCTGAAGGCCTGCAGAGCTGCACCTGCAGGTGCAGGTGCTTTTGGGAAGTGGAAAGGAGAGGAATGAAGTGCAACAGCTCTTCCTCCCACTTTCTACAGCTAACAGGCTCCCCTCCCTGCACAGATATTGAGAAGAGGAACATGGAGCCTGCAGAGGTTCGTGGCTAGAAGGTTCTTATGTTAGTAATCTGCAGTGGAGTAAATCATTTCCAGGCTAAACAGAGGAATGAATTGCAGAACTGGTCTTAAAAGGACAAATTTTGCCCTCACGTACACACGAGGGGTTTCCATTGAAATCCATGGGAGTGCTGCAGATTTATTCCAATGCAGAACTAGTCTTGTGATCTATTTATTTCTAATTATTTTTTTCATTACCACTGTTAGACAACGATATCAACATGCATGCACCTTAAGTCATAACATTCTTCAGTCTTCATAAGGGCAGCTCACTCTAGTTTCAAATGTAAGTCCTTAAAACAAATACACAACCAAAAGTAGACTCATCCTTTATAGACTTAGTTCAGTGCAGATAGATGGAGTTACTACAGGCTCTATATTTCTAATTGCTCCATTTTGCAGTTTCTCTACGTTGGAAGGGGACTGCAGGTTAAGCTAGTGTGCATCACACTTTTTCCAGTGCTAGAATGTGTAGAGAAGAGCAATGGAGAGATCTGAGTGTTTCTGCACAAATTTGGAGCATGCCCCTAACAGATTTCATTGAGTCTTTGAAACTTGAATCACTCTGTATTCTTCATCGACAAAAAAGAAAAATCTTCGACTACAACCTGAGGAGTGACACACAAGGAATGATACAGAAGCACCAACCAAAAAAACCCAAAACCAACGCTTATATCAAATGCAATTCCAAAACCCTTTCAAAATCCACTTTAAATGTCTGGCAGTGGTTGTGGAGTGGAAGGATTTACATTCATGTGAATTTTATTTCATGGATATTCTACATAAACATAAAAGTTCAGTCCTTATGACCTATACAAACAGTGTTCTTGGTTTTTTAATAAGAAAACTAGAAGAGGAATGTGTTCTTATATCAAAATTGTCACAGGATGTTACGTAGTATAAAGATCCATTTGCAACTTAAAACACGGCATTCCCATAGGCTGCTCTGTAAAGCTGTACTCAAAGCCAAGGCTACTGTTAAAATTTCTGTGTTTCCAGAAGACAAGTTTACAGTAAGCATGCTCAAGAGGAAATTCAGGGTCCTGTAGCATATTAGCTGAGGTAGGTTTAAAACAGAACCACTGAATTAAAAAAATTCTGCACACGCTCAGATGGTATTTAAAAACAATAAACAGAGAAAACAGAGTTGCTCTCTGCTAAACTTTTAACAAACTGAAATTAGTACACCACAGTTATTTCCTTGCCTTAAAATGCAGTAGTACCATATCACAGTCTGGGAGGAATGCATATCTGCTCTCCCACTCAACAGTTTGAGGGTTTTTTGTTAGGCTTGCTAGTACAGTTGTAATACAAAAGAAGCTACATTTCTGTTCTGTAAGGGGAGGCTGGATAAAACAAACGTGCAGCAAAAAGTATCCTGCTGCACAGATGGTTACTAGATCACTTTACTTTTGACTTACTGCTTCATTCTGGGTTGCTCTAATACCCATTTTTCATCCCTCCCCAATTGCTGTTCATTATGATGGCACCTTTAATCGGCCATCATTTGGCATTGCCTGCAGTGGGGGAGGCACTTAAGCTGGAGATCATTATGTGCATGTGCAACAACCTGCCTGACTTCCAGCAGCCCATCCATAGACCTGTGCCCCAAGTTTTACACAAGGCAGTGAGCTGGATTTTTGGGTTGAAAACTGATTTTCAGATTTACTGACCACACACTTATTGCAGTCTGTGTGCCATACTTATAAAGGGCATTTGTACATATACTTACGTGTGTAGGAAGCATGATTGAAAAGGAAAGAGAGTAACAACAGATTGCAGCAGGCCATGGTGTTTCTGGCTAGTAGCACCACACTGAGGCTAGCTCATGAGGGCAGTGTTCTAAACACAGTGTCATGATGATGCAGTCTCTCAGGGCTAGCTGCTATAAATTAGCTCTGTTAACCCATTTTCACTCATGTAAATACACACACATGCACAAGTTACTTTGTTAAGACAAAGCAAGAAATTGAACATCAAAATATTTTCTGCTGACTTCACGCTAGTAAAGGTGCTGCCTAGTATTGCTATGGGTTGAAACCTTCAGTGGCCAATCAGAGACTTGCTTTTGTGGATGCTATTTCATAAGGCTTCTCATTTTCATTTGTTTCAGCTGGCCACAAAAGTCCTGAGGTGCAGCACAAAGTCAAAACCTACAAGATTATTAGGCCCCAGTTCTGCAAAGCATTTGAGTGTATGCTTACATGGTTTGCAGGAGCAAGGCCTTATTTAGTTCAGCCCAGCTGAGGAGAAAATTAAAACCTTTGGTTGCAAAAGATGTTGCACATCCACAACTCCCAGTGAATCTATTGGCGCTTTAGGTGCTCGGCACCTCTCAGATTAAAGGCTTTAAAGTATCACTCTTCTTCCCAATGCACCCCATTTTATATATGCCATTTTCAAAGAAACATCTGTGATCGCTTCACTGGACTCTCCTCTCCCCACTGTTCAGCAGACGATTGTTGTTGGTAACTGAAATGAGTTCTCCCATTTGAGAAACCAAAAGCCACTGCTGTCACACCAAAATGAGAAGCACTAAGGTTTATTGAGCATTTTTACCTCCCCAAAGATACATGTATCATAGTACTAGCTACAATGAGCACAAATGTTGCATAAAAGCACTTGGGGCCTAATCTTGTTGCCATTGAAATCAGTGACAGCATAATTCATAGATTAACTTAATGCCAGAAGGGCACATTATGATCGTATAGTCTGACCTCTTACGTAACATAGGACAATGAACCTCACCCAGTAATTTCTGCTTCAAGACCATAACTTCTGTTTGAACTGCAGCACAGCTTTTAAAAGAAAAGCAGTCTTGATTTAAAGAACTCAAATGATGGAGAAGCCATCACATCCCGAGATAAATTGTTTGGATGGTTAATTGCCCTCACTGTTAATCATCCATTCACAATAATCATGTGAAGCACAGAACCAATTATGATTAATGTGCTCATTTTAGCTGTCACTATGTGTCTCTAGTGTGCTATATTCATGTGCTTTTTACTCAAATGCAGGAATGCATACCCATTGTAATAAACTCCATTCTATAAGAATTTTTGTTACCACAGTACAATTAAAAATGGATGTGGATAAATATTAATGATCAGATCACACAGTGCTAGTTAGCAATGTTCTACAAAGTGTTAGTCTAATTTAGAGATGTTGGTTTTTTTACCCACAGTGAATAATGACCAATTGCATTTAGAAAGATTACAAAATCCAGCATAGGGTTAGGCAGCAGGAGCTCAGTTAGTTACTGGGCAGCTTTGGCTGTCTTACACCCTGAGGTACCTCCATTCCTGTGTGCAGAGTCACCTGTGCAGACAAGAGATAACCGTTTAGTTAATATACAGACAGGCATTTAGAGTGCAAAGAGTTTGTGGTTAATGGTGAAAGGTTGGGTGTCCATGGACCAGGATTTATAATCTGGCATAGTGACAATGGGTGTTATCAGGGGAGGTCTAACATACAAATGATTCTTCCCCTAAGGCAGAGTCTACACTACTAATTTACATCCGTGAGACTATGTCACTCAAGGGTGTGAACAATCCACATCCCTGCATGATGCAGTTACACCAAGCTAAGCCCGGACACGGAGTGTGCCTTGTCGACTGAGGGCTTCTCTCGTCACCAAAGCTACGGCCTGTTGTGGCAGTGGATTAACTAAGCCGACACGAGAAGCTCTCCTGTCAGCATAGCGGTGTGATATCTTTACTAAACTGATACAGCAGCACTAGTGTGCTGCTCTCAGGGGTGCTGGATTAATATGGATAGAGGGGATGCCGAGAGCCATTAAACCAAATTGTAAACTGTGCATACCCCTAGTTTCAGCACCTATGGTCGCTGCAACTTTTTAAGTGTAGACCTGCCCAGAGTCTAGCTGCCTGGTGTTTGTGCCTCTTCCCCAGGCTAGTAACCATTCATCAGGCATAAGGGGCTGGCATCAGAGGGGGTTTTTGCTGGCCGAGGCATGTCCACACGGCCTGTTTACTGCCAGCAGCCCCTCTGCCGAGAGCAAGATCTCACGTGACTATCATAAGGAACCCCAGGAATATGCTAATGAGCAGCCATTTGCAATTGCTAAACTGCTGTTCAGCATGGACCTACTGGGAGAGCGGCTCTGTGTAGACCCAGCCTCAGTGAACAGTACCTAGTATAAAGGTTGCTGTAACTGGGCGTGGACAGTTTAGTGGAAGTTTATTACTGTCCTTTGACATTCCTGCAGTGAAGGACTCTTTACTCTCAGGAGAAAGAGGAACTAGCTGGGGTTAAGAAACATGCAGGCATCCCAACTCAGAGGAAAGAGTCTGATGAAGTATAGCAGCCTCTAGCCATATAGATACCTCACTTCCCTGGACATTGTTGATTCAGCCTGACACAGCCTTTCAGGTGCTGCGGCACTTACAGGAATTGATTGTCAGTTGCATTAAAGCCCCATTCTAGCAGTGCAAAGGGGCTTTACATGAGTAAGCACAAATTACTTTTACACCATCAGCTCCAGAGAATATATCCATGTTTCCTAATATAATTAATTAAAGAATGCTAATGAAATGCTTCCTGGGTCGTCTTTTTGGAACTAAATATTGTTTGACTTACATTTTCTTAGCTTTATTTTCTATCATAGTGCTAAAACACTTATCTACAAACATAAGAGGTCCTAGAGTATTCAGATACCTTTACTTTTACTCCAGGCAGTGAAGTTGGCCTTAGATATTGCTGCTTCCTGGATGGAGGAGAAGTAACAAAGCAGCTCTGGGGTTTATTCTGTGCATGTGTGCATGTACATACCTATTTATTATTTCCAAAACATCATTTCCCTGTACCTGGGATGTGATATGAAAAAGTTAAATCCAATTATTTTCTTTTAAAAAGTGGCATTAGTTCAGATGCAATCAGCGAACAAAACTAAGCAAAGTTGAAAGAAATCCAAATTTTATACCTAACAGCTGCATCTCAATCTCTTCTCTATGGCAGTCGTGCAATAACTTTGCTCCTTTGGTGGACATGCAGGATTAGATAGATGCAAATGAAAAGGATTTACCTGTACATTTCGGTTGAGGCTCAATGCAGGCATAAAGACACCCTCCACATTTTCAAAGGCTGGAGGTCCTTGCTGCTGCCCATTTATGAAAAAGGTCAGGCTGTGCTTGTTTAGATCCAGGAGAATGCCCACAGTGGCACCTTTAGAAACACCCCCTTCTGTCCTAAGGAACAAAGTAACCATATTATCCATCTTAGGGGAGGCAGATGGTTACATTCCAGACTCTATTCCCAGACAGTCTTACTAAAGCAAAAGGAAAGTGGAGCAGCATGGGAAAAACATTATTTAGAGGGCATCTCTTAAAGGCCTTTTCCCCATGTGTAATTTCCATTTTCCACTAAGTGCAGGCAGCCCTGATAAATGAGCTGCCATAAGGTCATATCTACTCAGTGGGTACATGTTGGCTGAGTTGAAAAAAGCCCAAAGGGCCTTGACAGAAAAAGAGGGAGTTAAACTTACAGGATAGAGCAGAAATGTTGAGGATGGAAAAGTTTGGATGTTTGAAACCTGTACTTTTCATGCCCCACATTCTGGAAGGAATATGTTAAAAATAATAAAGATCTAATCCTAAAGGCTTAACATGAGCTTCACTGAAATCCACAGGATTGCTCACACAAGTAAAGGTGGCAGGAAATGCTAATGTGCATTGGAGGTCCCAGGCAGGGCTGCACAATAATTTCTTTACAAGATATACTGTACAGTGCTTTTTTCCTAGAAAAAAAGGTGGCAGAATGTGAGCTCCAATTTGCACCCTGCCCCACCCCGAGGCCCAGCCCGCCCGAGGAGGCTTACCCGCCCCCATGCGGGACCCAAGTAGGATTGCCAGATTTTCAGAATGCTTATGAGGGACAATGCCCTTCCCCTCCCCCAGAGCCAAGCCCCCCAACTCCATCCCACCCCAGAGCCAGGTATCCCCAGCCCCTCACTGTAACCCAATTATCCATCCCTCCCCTATAGCCAAGTACCACCAAGACCCCTGCTGTAACCCAATCACCCTCCCCCAGAGCTAGGTACCCCCAGGCCCCGACTCTAACCCCACCCCCGCCCATCCCTTAGAGCCAGGCACCCCTGGACACCCCCCTCCACTCTAAATAAATGCCCTCCCATTTCCCCAGAGCTAGGCACCCTCAGTAAAAACCGAATGCATCAACTTACTAAAGCCGCTGCTACCTCAGGAGCAGCAGGAGCTGTGGGAGCTGGGGCCCAGGCCGGGGCCCGCAAGAGGCGCGCCGGCCAGAGCCGCACCCCGTGCAGGCCACACCAGCAGCAGCCACACTGGCCAGAACCGTGAGCCGCACAAGGTGGAGCCACGCCAGCCAAAGCAGCGCCCCAGGTGAGCCGCACTGTCAGGAGCCACACTGGCCGGAGGTGGGACCCCTGTAAGCCACGCTGGAAAAACAGCAGTGCTGCTGACGGTGCAGGCCAGATAAAAAGGTTGGACAGCCCTGGCCTAGCCCCACACCATGCACGCTCCGGCTCCAGCCCCGTGGCAGGGACACCAGGGAGGAGGCTCTGGCCCCGCAGGAGATTCAGAGGGCCCCAGCCCCACATTTACAGGGCTCTGGCCCTGGCCCCATGACACGGTGGGGACCTGGGAGCGGAGGACTGCCTCCATGCTGCAGAAGGCTCTGCCCCCAGCACCACAAGGCTCTGGCCCCAGCAACTCTGCAGGGGGCCTCCAGCCCCACAGCAGGTCCAGGGGGAACTCAGCACCACACCATACAGGATTCTTGGCCTGCTCCAGCTGCCCCTTTCCCACCTCCAGCTCCGGCCCCAGACTAATCACGCATCTGAGCAAAGCCAGGGTTTACTGCAGCATCCCAGTGGGGCAGCAGACAGAGGCGGGCGGCTCAAAGCTGCATGTTCAAAACAGCGGCAGCAGGAAAAAAAGATGGCAGACTGCTGTTCCACCAGAAAAAAAGCCCTGATACTGTAAGAATAGACTGTAGCTTATCCCTATTTACCTGAACCAAACACACAACAGTCATTCTATTTTAATTTGGTTATCACAACCAGCAGTTGTGATCTACTCTGCTCTATTTATGGGCCATGACTTAAAAACTATGCCCAAAAATAGCAGACACATTACGCTGTCCCCAAATGGGGGTGGCGATGAAGGGTGTGAGGAATGGGATCAGTCTGTGTGTGTCTTCACTACGTGGAAGATCGACCCAGTCAGGGTCGATCTTCCAGGATTCAATTTCACGCGCCTAGTAGGGACGCGTGAACTCAAACTATCTGGGTTTGGCAGTCGACCCCTGTACTCCTCAATATCACAAAGAGTAAGGGAGGTCAACCGGAGACTTTCTCCTGTCAATCTCTCTCTGAGAGGCCAGCCAGGTAAGGTAGATTCTACTATGCAATTGCCGCAGCTATAACTGTGCACCTACAGTTGACGTTAACGTCTAGTACAGACCTGGCCTAGGAAGTGCATAGGTCGGGGAAGCTGAGAGTATGGTTCCCAGAAATGATGTTGTGAAAAAGCAGCTGGTTCTTATTTGTTAACAGCTCTAGGTGGGGACGTTCCAAAATGACCATTGGTTTTGGAACACCCATGTTTTTGGAGATACCTTAAAGAGCTGATTTGCCAGAGGGCCAGGTGCCAATGCAGAGTAGCAGAAGCTGGTAGAAGGTAGACACAGATTAGGGATATGCCTGCCCAATGCCCTAAGATGGTGGCTAGAAGAGGGAACCACTTCAGAGACTGAGAATGTTGAGTTATTGGACGAGGAGCTGTCAGGGTGTTATTGGTAATAGTCAGTTGTACGAGGAGCAGCTATTGAGAGCTACTGTAGCATCGGAGTCCCACTGTGATGACGACTGCAGCCAGCTCTTCTATGCAAGAATTCTGACAGTCATGCACTTTTCCTTTAAGGACTTGGCTAGTCCAATACCAACGCACTTTAAAGAGCACTGAGCTAGAACACCACCAGATATGTGAATTGGCCCGAGGCACTGATGCTTTTAATGTCACTGGAATTCAGCAAGGGAATTCAGCAATCCTGACATGCACTGATTCAGTGTCTATAACATTTCCAAAAAGAAGCACCCCTGCAATTCACAGGGCAAACACAATAGTAATATTCATCAGAATGTTTAGTGATCAACAATAACATGCATTTCACTTGGAAAAATTCAGTTAGGGCCAAAAACATGGAGCAGGGAATTTAATATTATTGGTAATGCGTATGTTAATTTTGTCCACAAGGAGGCACAAGATGGTTTTCTTTAGATTAGACCAGGGGCTTTAAACCCTTTTTTCACTGGTGGACTGCTAAAAACATTTCAATAGGATGGACCCCTTTAGAAATCTACGAGAGTCTGTGGCTCTCCCCCACCGCCCCCCACCGACACATCACCTGTTGAAAACCACTGCTCTGTGGCTATAACAACCTTTTGTGGACCCCCTTAGACACTGTATGGGGATCTCCAGGAGTTCACAGACCACAGGTAATCAAGTGATTACACCACTCAATGGCTCAGCCAACTCCCCATTTCCTAATGACTTCACTGGAAATACAGCTGTATACCTTATTGGGCTGCTAATCAGGACTTGGCAGATTCATTCCCTAATCAAATCTCTTCCCACAATACCAGTATTCCACCCAAAACTCATGAGCTGCCTCCCCACCCCACCAGTCGGATCAGTTTAAAAAAAACACAAGATAATAACTATGGGATTTTTTTTATTTGCCTTCCAGTCTAATAGTCATTCTGGATCTTGTTTTCAATATTTGCTTTATCACCAGGAGGGCTAGAAACTTATATTTATTTTTAAAAAAATAAAAGCTGAGAGTCTCACCACTTAATCACATGAATAGAGGGTCTGGGGCTTTTATAAAATAACACACCCAATATTGTAAGACTCATGATAAAAACTGCAAGAACTGGCAACACTGAGATAACAGAGAGATTTTTCTGATGGATCATATGCCCCCCCTCAACCCGCTTAGTATCTGGTTTGATTACAAATTTTGACCTGCTGTACATCCTGCAGCATGCGGATGAATTTCTAAATATACTTTATAACTTCTAAAACGTCACTTAGAAGAAACACTGATCCTCTTTCAAGAGCAGAAGTTTAAGCTTCAGCCTTTTGATGGTATTGTGCTCCTGCCTATATAAGGGGTTAGTTAATTCTCTGAGGCTAAAGAACTGTGTGCTAAACTGGTGGGTCTCAAGCCATGAGGAAGCCATGAGCAGGTTTCAGGGTGTCTGCCAAGCAAGGCTAGTGTTAGGCTCGCTGGGGCCCAGGATTGAAAGTCAACGCCATACCACATGGTGTTGAAGTCCAGAGCACCAAGCCCCGCCATCCTGGGCAGAAGCTGAAGCTGTGGGACCCAGGCAGTTGCCCTGCTCGCTACCCACTGTTTGCCCTGGGGGTTTTAGATGCACTAAAACAGCTGCTGCAGTACAGTTGGGCTGTGGAGTTTTTATGGCATGTTGAGGGCTGAACAGCGTCACAGAATCACAGGTCCCTGCACCTCTGCAGTGAGGGTGGGAAAGCTCAGCAAACCCCTGCCTGCAGGCTGGAAATGAGCAGTGATGCCATTACAGTATTGTTCCCCCATCCTTCAACGGAACTGAAATCCCTTCATGGGATAATGAGCTATCCAGTTGGAAGGGTCAAAGCTGGGGGGGGATACCCACCCTCCAGCATCATCTGCCATGCAAACCAACAGGTCTCGAGCAGCAGGTAAGTTACTAATACCATGTCAGCATTACCCACTTCCCCGCTGCAATCTGGAACCATTTCTCTGGTATTCTCTAACAGCGAACAACCCAAGAAGGCACTGCTACTTGTGAGTAAAACTGGAAGAATCTGGAGGAAGCCTCCTGAAATAATATGCTGTTGCCCCTCTGTAGAGCCTACCACTTTAGAGTATTTAGAGTATTGACCAAACTGATGATGTGAAATAGGTCAGAAAAAATTGGTTCTCTCATTAGAAATTGGCAAAAAGTTTCAAAGTTCCTACAACACAGGTCCTAACATTTTAGAAATACCTTCTAATTAATGTAACTACTTATTTAACAATTAAGTTGATATTTGTCTTATAAACCTACCCAACAATAACTTGAATACTTTCTGATTTCTAATGCAAGACTGATTCTTTGCAGACTTATTTTGCTTCTTCAACCACCTGATAAAAGCCCATTGATGCCAATGCAGGATTCCTGCTGACTTCAGTGGACTTCGTCCCAAGCTCTCAAGATGAGGCTTTTTCCCATCTGATGATTAATTATTTACGTCAGGGTGCATCAGACACAAACTCATTCTAGTTTGTCTTCTTGTTTGTGGTGGTTGGAATTTTATATGCACTGCAATGCAGGGCTTTTTTTGTGCCGGTACTGAGCACTGGCACCTTGGCAGCCCTAGCCATGTGATTGGCTAGGGGGAGGGAGCGGGGAGCTGGCTGAGCACCCACACTTTTTTGTTAAAGGCACTGTTGCAATGTACGCATTCCTTTACTTGGGAATCTTGCCAGGGAACAGTTCCATTGCAATGAACTCCATTGGCGTTAGAAAATGGACACCTGGCACTTCTGGCATGTCTGTTTACCTAGTACCAATAAGTAACAAATATGAGTTGATATCTGGTACCTTAAGTTTTTTATGCCTCTTTTTCAATGCTTCTTTTGGTTTACAAAAGGCTAATTCCCTGCTCTGCTACAGCTACTAAAACAGATCAGCCATCTTCCCTTGTTCCTTTCTCTCTGTTCTAGAGCCTTTTTATCTGGCCCGCAAGGCTGGCTGCCTCCACAGCACCGACTTCCGAGGGGGCCAGCTCCTGCAGCGGAACCAGTTGCCGCAGCGCTGGCAGCCACAGAGCCTCAGTGGCTGGGACGCGGCGCCATTGCTGGCCCCAGGGCAGAGCCCCAGCTGGTGCACAGGGTTGGTGGCAGAGCCCTGGCACCCAGCAGGCTGTCATGCCAGCCCCAGGGGCAGAGCCCTGGCTGGGACGCAGGGCCAGTAGCAGAGCAGTTTGGGGCTGTGGGGGGATGAATTAAGCCTGGGGGTGGGCAAGGGACAGTATGGGGCTGTGGGGGGGTTTAAGGCTGGGGGCAGGGCAGCAGTCTGGGGCTGCAGGGAGGGAGTTAACCCTGAGGGAGGGGCAGTTTAGCGCTGCAAGGAGTTTAAGCCTGGAGGTGGGTGGTTTGGGGCCATTTTGTGTTCGGCCCCCTGAACATGTAAAATATCGCCATGAGGCCCCAGATGAAAATAAGTTGGACACCCCTGTTCTAGAGCTGAGGGTGCTATCAACTTGGAAGAGGAATTTAACAATTTCCATGAAAAAGACTTTTGACTATGCTTATTTTCAGATTCACTCTTGCATCTGCCAGCCTAGTACAGTCCTATAAAATTTCTGAAAGCTGAAACACATGATATCTAGATATTTATAATAACAATGGCTTACATTACCATATTATCAGAAGCCTTCATAGTCTTTAATATATTTATTAAATATACAATAGACCTCGACTTGTGTGTTTCTTGCAATAGCACAAGTAGAAATCGTGAGTGGTGGGGAATCGGGAACCAGGTGGCAGCCTGACGCCCAGCTCTCCTTGGCTTGCAACGGGGCAACAGCGCTGGTCAGTTTCCCGGCTCCAGGGAGCTGGGGGCAGCTGGGAGCCAGGCACAGCAGCACCAGTCAGTTTCCCGGCTCCCTGCCACTTGTGGGAGCCAGGAAACTGACCAGCACTGCTGCGCCTGGCTCTGGGCTCCCCATCGCTCATTCAAGCAGGGAACCAGGTGCAGCCAGGACCGGGGAACCTGAAGGCAGCAGGGCCCCTTCCCCCACCTGGTCCCGACTCGTGCAAAATTTGACTTACGCGTTGTTGCCCAGGAATGCAACCTACATGTAAGTCAGAGGTCTACTGTATATGTGATAGCTCAGTGGTATATTTCTATTTTCATTGGGGAGTGATAGTTAAGAAGATTCTACTGTTTTTGTTTTTTAAAAAACTATTGAAACTAGTGGGTTAACAAACTGACCTACTTAGCTGCCATGATTAAAAATATAATGCCTAGCACTAATACCATCAAAGTGCATGTAAGTTCATGAAAAAATGTGCACTCCACATTTGCACTTCACTCTAGTGAATAGTCTGTTTTTAAGATATTACTGTAATAGCTGGCAAGTCAACATTCATGGAAGCTGTTTTGTTCTCTCATTCCGGCACAATGATCAGAAAACCAGAATGTGTCCATTATTTGCTTTCTGAGGAAAAAAAGCTTTTGCTAAGCTCTTGAGCTGCCAAGCAACACAGACTGCTCACCTATAACACTTCAAGGACTGAATCTATGAAACAGGTTTCTAGGACACCCTCACACAGGCACTTTGCATTTTTTCAGAACGCATCAGCTATGTCATGGAGCACTAATTTTTGTACTGCTTAAAATTACTTCTACCTTAAATCCAATCAAGGCATTAAAGTGACAGAAACAAATATCTTTTAATATATTTATCTCCTATTTGCTATTTTATTCTATATTGGTTTAGGGCCTGATCTACAACCACTGAAGCTAATGGAAAAATTTCAAATGACTTCATAGAATCCCAGGGCTGGAAGAGATCATTAAGTCCAGTCCCCTGCCCAAAGCAGGATCAACCCTAACTAAGTCATCCCAGCCAGCACTTTGTCAAGCAGGGACTTAAAAACCTCTAGGGAAGGAGATTCCACCACCTCTCTAAGTAACCATTCCAGTGCTTCACCCCGCTCCTAGTGAAATAGTTTTTACTAATATCCAACATAGAGAGGCCCACTGTAACTTGAGTGTATTGAGTAACATTGCTCCTTGTTCTGCCATCCGTCACTACTGAGAACAGCCTCTCTCCATCCTCTCTAGAGCCCCCCATTCAGGAAATTGCAGGCTGCTATCAAATCGCCCCTCACTCTTCTGTTTTGCAAAGTAAATAAGCCCAAATCCCTCAGCCTCGCCTCGTCGGACTTCAGTAGACTTTGGCTTCAGTAGTCTTAAATTCTTCTGCCAATCTCTAATGGCACAGAAGCCAGCATCAGTTTTTTAAAAAATTCTTCTTGTTGTCACGTGTATAATTTGGGATTCTGCCTAGATGACATGGGGATGACTGCATGATAAATTAGAACAAAGACAAATACAAAGATGATATCCAAAATATAAATGGTTAAGAATTTTTTGACATATCACTTTGTTGGAAAATAATGCTTCATCTTCATCGCAAGTGGAATGTTTTGCAAGAACATGTCTATTTCAACAGAACTCTCTCAGATCCAAGAGGGAATTAATAACCTACAGGGAGAATGAATTACTAGTGGATAGAACACATGGGATGCAGGAGACCAGGTTTAAATCCCTGCTTCATCTGATTTGCCTCAGGACTTGAATTTAGATCTTTCACATCCAGGGTGAGCATCCAATGGATGGTGAGTATTCTTGGAAGGGGAGGGGTTATTCTCCCATTCACCACACCATAAGTTTAGTGAAAAGTCTAGTACTCATTCCAATGTGGAATGAAACCAAGTATCAAACATTCAAAAATTTTCATAAACCTCTCTTCTAGCCAACCCTAACCCACAGTTCAGGGAATAGGGTTTGTCGGATACCCTTGCAGCAGATGTTATTACTAGGTCATGTACTCATAGTGGCCTTTACTTTAAATTTTTTTTTCAGCAACAGGGATATATTTTAAAACACAAATACATACAGGTTGAACCTCTCTCGTTCGGCAACCTCAGGACCTGACCAGTGCCGGCGGAGAGAATTTGCCAGATGATGGGAGGTCAATATTTTCTAGCACTTTACCAACACTTCCGCTTCTTACTGGACTCTTAGATGACATTTTGGGGTAAATTACAGCTAAATAACAGCACAGAACATTGAGGCTGTTTCTGCACATGCCACTTTCTTTTAGCTGGACAACCACTTATCATGGCTGTGGCCAAGTTTCCTGTAGTCCTGTTAATTTTGTTTCCAGACACCAGCCCTAGCTCTCAGGTTGTCCCTACACATGCCACTTTCGAATGGCATACTAATAAACAGCCCAAAATATGCTAATGAATCACAGATGCAAATTCCCCACACCTCATTAGCATAAGGTCACGTGATTTGGAGTCCAGAAGATGTTCTTCCAGATTCCAAAACACCGTTTAGAAGCACAGCCCCTGGGGGATCTTCTGAGGAAGTCCTTTTTCTGGAGGCCCCTTCTTCCTGAAAATTTTTGGGAAGAAGTGGCCTCCGGAAGAAGGACTTCCTTATGGAAGACCTCCCAGGGGCCATGCTTCTAAACGGCGTTTTGGAGTCCTGAAGAACATCTTCTGGACTCCAAATCACGTGACCTTGTGCTAATGAGGCACAGGGAATTTGCATCTGTGCCTCATTAGCATATTTCAGGCCGTTCAAAAGTGGCATGCGTAGGAACGGCCTGAGAGCCAGGACCAGCGTCTGGAAACAAACAATGGGACTACAGAAAATTTGGCCACAGCCATGATAAGTGGTTGTCTAGCGAAGTAAAATCATTCCAGATTATGGACTTTGCCGGATGAGAGCGTTCTGAATTAGAGAGGCTCACCCTGTATTGAAATATGCAGTATGTGCTAGAGGATACCAACTGTAAGACTATAAGGTAAATATCCCTTTAATATCTTAAAAAGATAACATCAAGAAAACAAGCTTTCTAAGAGTCTCTTAATTATTTTTTGAAGGAACAAAAATTCAAATAAGTGGGGTTAGATGGGGCAGTGTGGTTCACTGAATAGAACACTGAACCAGTGTCTATCCCTGGGGCTGCCATAGACTTGCTATATGACTTTAGCCGTGTCTACACGTGCACGCTACTTCAAAGTAGTGGCACTAACTTTGAAATAGCACCCGTCATGGCTACACACGTCGGGTGCTATTTCGAAGTTAACTTCGACGTTAGGCGGCAAGACGTCGAAGTCGCTATCCTCATCAGCGCTACGTCTACACGTGAAGCCTACATCGAAATAGGCTATTTCGATGAATAATGTCTACACGTCCTCCAGGGCTGGCAACATCGATGTTCAACTTCGACGTTGCGCAGCACAACATCGAAATAGGCGCTGCGAGGGAACGTCTACACGCCAAAGTAGCACACATCGAAATAGGGATGCCAGGCACAGCTGCAGACAGGGTCACAGGGCGGACTAGCGCTTCCAGGGCAACAGCTAGCCGCTCCCTTAAAGGGCCCCTCCCAGACACACTCAGCCTGCACAGCACGCGGTCTGAGGAGCCATAGGCACACAGACCCCGGGCGATGCAGGCATGGACCCCCAGCAGCAGCAGCAGCAGCAGCAGCAGCAGCAGCAGCAGCAGCCAGAGGTCCACCCAGCCCTCCTGGCAGGAGCAGGGCTTGCCCTGATCCATGCCATGCGGGCGGCAGCTGAGCACCTCCTTGCTACACCGGAGGAGGAGCTGCCCCCAGGGCAGCAGGGCTCAACCCCCAACCCTGCAGCACCCTGCCCCCACCCCCGCACGCCGGCGGCTATGGAGCTACCCCACCAGCACCGACTGGTGGGAGCGACTGGTGCTTGAGGAGTGGGCCGACGACCGCTGGCTCAGGAACTTCAGGATGAGCCAGCAGACATTTATGGAGCTGTGCCAGTGGCTCACCCCCGCACTCAGGCACCAGGACACCGCCATGCGGCGTGCCCTCCCTGTGGAGAAACGGTTCGGCATCGCTGTCTGGAAGCTGACCACTCCAGACAGCTACCGATCCGTGGGACAGCAGTTTGGTGTCGGCAAGGCCACCGTCGGGGCTGTCCTCATGGAGGTAAGAGAACCCATGGGGGGAGGGCAGGGCAGGGGAGGGGGGCCCGGGCAGAGGAGGGCAGGGCAGGGGAGGGGAGGGCAGGGCAGGGCAGAGGAGGGCAGGGCAGGGGAGGGGAGGGGAGGGCAGGACAGGGCCACACACACCCTGCTCACCCCTCATTGGTGCTGTCCCATGTGCTTTCCCTGCAGGTTGTGCGTGCCATCAATGCCATGCTCCTGCACAGCCTCGTGAGGCTGGGGGACCCGGATGCCACCATCGCGGGCTTTGCCACCCTGGGCTTCCCCAATTGCTTCGGGGCTCTGGATGGGACTCACATCCCCATCCGCGCCCCGCATCACAGTGGAGGACGCTACATCAATCGCAAGGGCTACCATTCTGTGGTCCTCCAGGCCTTGGTGGACAGCCGGGGACGTTTCCAGGACATTTATGTGGGCTGGCCTGGCAGCACCCACGACGCCCGGGTTTTCCGGAACTCGGGCCTGTGCCGCCGGCTGGAGGCGGGGACCTACATCCCCCAGCAGGAGATGCCTGTGGGGGACACCACCATGCCCCTCTGCGTCATTGCAGATGCGGCATACCCCCTCCGGCCGTGGCTCATGCACCCATACACAGGCCATCTCTCCGCTAGCCAGGAGCGCTTCAACCAGCGCCTGAGCCACGCGCGCCAGGTGGTGGAGCGCTCATTTGGCCGCCTGAAAGGACGCTGGAGATGGCTCCTGACCCGCCTGGATGCGGGCCCCAACAACATCCCCCTGATTGTGGGTGCCTGCTGCGCCCTGCACAATTTGGTGGAGAGCAAGGGGGAGGCCTTTTTCCAGGGCTGGGCTGTGGAGGCCGGCACGGCCGACATGCAGCCACCCACTGCCCCCAGTCGGCAGGTGGACCCCGAAGGGACCTGGGTCCGGGAGGCCCTGCGGGCCCACTTCGATGATGAGGCCGCGGGGTGAACTCTGCCAGGCCCCCCACTGCCCACCCCTTCCTCCACAACACTCCCTGCCCCAACGCTCACACCATGGAGCACCCAACCACACCCAACTCCCACTTTTCCTGGACAAATGACAGCACGCACTTGTGGCTGAACTTAAACTGCTTTTTCTTTTAGAACTTTTTTTTTTAACTATAAATAAAACAAGAACAAACTATATACAACATGTGTGGAACAAAAGTAATGTGTACAAATAAAACAATAGTAATAAAAAAGTTTGTTCACTAATAAAAAGAAAACCAGGGATGATAAAGGGGAGAACTATTTACGTGGGGGGGACGGGGCAAACGGGGGGCACAAATTAATAAGTCCCAACTATATACAAGGGGGGGGGGCACGTCCCAGGCCCCTCGCCCCTAAAGTCCGGCACTGGGTGTGGGCGGCCGGGAGCCCCGCCGCAGCCGCAGCCCTGTCCGGGGCTGGCTGGGGGCGGGGCGGACCGGAAGATATGCACGGCGAGTCTCAGCTGGCTCCAGGGGTCCCTCGGCACTCTGGCCCTCGGTGGTGGGTGGCGGGGCAACGGCGGACGGGACGGCGACGTGCGGAGCAGCTGGTGGTGCGGCGGGTGGAGCAGGCAGGGCGGGCGCTGGGGCAGCTGGCGCGGCATGGGGGGCCAGGTAGTCCACCAGGCGGTTGAAAGTCTCCATGTAGGCCCCCCATGCCTCTTGGCGCCAGGCCAGCGCCCGCTCCTGCAGGTGCAGGTGGCGTTGCTCCACCCGCAGGTGCTGCTCCGCGACGTCCAGCTGCCGATGGTGGATGGCCAGCAGCTGGGGGTCCGTCGCCGTCGGCTGGTGGTGGCGCGGGGTCCGCCGTCTAGCCCGCCATGGGGCCGGTTGGTCCTCGGCCGAGGGGCTTGCCTGGAGCGATGGCCCCGGAGGGGTCTCCGGGACCACTGATGCCTTGCCGGCGCTCTCTTCCGGTCCTTCCGATGGTGCAGCTGCGGGACACAGGAGAGGAGGGGGGGAAGAAGAATGGAGACAGGCATTAGTGTGGGCCCCGAGCCGTGGCCTTTGTCCCCCCAGCCCTGTGCTGCAGGTTCCCCATCCCCGTCCCCGGGAGATGCTGCTGTGATGGATGGGGTTCAGGGGTCCCCCTGCACTGCACCCCGTCCCTTTGTGGGAGCGACTCTCACTTCATTCCACAGTGTCTGACAGGAGAGGTTTCTTAGGCCACAGATGCCCAGTTTCTCCCAGGAGTGACAGCACCAGCTGTCAGAAGAGACAGTCCTTCCAACCCGTCCTGGGGAGAAGACCCCAAGGGGTGCCCCTCTGGGATGCAGCTTTCCCCCTCCTCAGGCTGGCTGCCTTCCAGCTCTCCCTTCCCCTAGCCTCTACCTGTGGCCCCCACCCTCGCACCCCCAATTCAAAGCCAGCTCGGCTCCTCCCTCCTCTTTGTTCAGGGCAGAGGTGTCACCTGCCAGCTGTAGCCCCATGATCATCCTTTGCCTCTGGGAGCTATTTGGCTCTTGTTGCTCATATCTAGCCTGAGTCTCCCTTTTGCACTCCCCACACTCCATCACATGCTGCTGCTGCTGCTGTTGCTGCTGCTGCTTCTGCGGGGTGTCCCACCCCCTCCTCCCGGGGGCCCCTCGAGGTTCCGCTCTCCCCTGGCCCGGGGATGGGGCATGGCACTGTCGTGCGGGGGCGGGGGCTGATGCACTGCTGTGAGGGACATGGTCCTGCTGTCCTTGGGGCCATGGCCATGTGAGCATGTGGGGGGCCCTGGACACATATCTATTACCCCCCGCCCCTCACGCCCAGGGGTGTACACCAGAGGTGGGTACATACCTGTCGGTCCACTCCCACGGTCCGGAGATCCCTGGGGGGCGGAGGCCTGGCTGCTGCTCCGGGATGGCAGGAGGAGGATCTGCAGCCCGGATTCTGCGGAGGAGGAGCCCCCCTCCTCCTCCTCCTGCTGCGATGGCCCGGGGCTGGGCTCCGGGGGGGGCCCCCGGGGTGTGGGGCTTACCTCCGGGGCAGACTCCAGCTGAAGGGCCTGCTGGGGCTCGTTGGCCGAAGTATCAAGGGTGGCCGGAGGGGAGGAGGTGTGCCAGGGGCCCAGGATGTCCCTGAGCTCCCTGTAAAAGGGGCAAGTGACGGGGGCGGCCCCAGATCGGCCGGCCACATTCCGGGCCCGGGCGTAACCCTGCCGCAGCTCCTTCACCTTACTCCTGACGTGATCAGGAGTGCGGGCAGGGTGACCCCGGGCAGCCAGGCCGTCGGCCAGCCGAGCGAACGCATCCGCGTTCCGCCTCTTGCTCCCCATTACCTGGAGCACCTCCTCCTCGCTCCAGAGCCCCAGCAGGTCCCGCAGCTCGGCCTCCGTCCAGGAGGGGCCCCGCTGCTGCTTGCCAGCCTGGCTGCCCGCCTGGCTGGGCTGGCTGCCCTGGGTCCCCTTGGGGGGGGGTCCCCTGGGGGCGCTGGGGGGGCTGCCGGGCGGCCATTGATGGTCCTGTGGCTGCTGAGGGACGTGCAGGCTGGCCGCGTGTCTGGGCTGCTGCCTGCACATTCCCTCAGCTTCCTGCACAGGAAGGAAGGGGGAGGGGACCTTTAAGGGGCTGCTCCACACAGCCACCATTGAGCTGAGGGGCTGCAGAGAGCGTCTCTCAACCCCTCAGCTGATGGCCGCCATGGAGGACCCCGCAATTTCGAAGTTGTGGGACGCGCAATGACTACACGGCCCCTACTTCGACGTTGAACGTCGAAGTAGGGCGCTATCCCCATCTCCTGATGAGGATAGCGACTTCGACGTCTCGCTGCCTAATGTCGAAGTTAACTTCGAAATAGCGCCCGACGCGTGTAGCCGTGACGGGCGCTATTTCGAAGTTAGTGCCGCTACTTCGAAGTAGCGTGCACGTGTAGACACGGCTCAGGAGATGGGGATAGCGCCCTACTTCGACGTTCAACGTCAAAGTAGGGACCATGTAGTCATTGCGCGTCCCGCAACTTCGAAATAGCGGGGTCCGCCATGGCAGCCATCAGCTGAGGGGTTGAGAGACGCTCTCTCTCCAGCCCCTGCGGAGCTCTATGGTCACCGTGGGCAGCAGCCCTTAGCCCCGGGCTTTGGGCTGCTGCTGCGGCAGCTGGGGATCCATGCTGCAGGCACAGGGTCTGCAACCAGTTGTCGGCTCTGTGGATCTTGTGTTGTTTAGTGCAACTGTGTCTGGGAGGGGCCCTTTAAGGGAGCGGCTTGCTGTTGAGTCCGCCCTGTGACCCTGTCTGCAGCTGTGCCTGGCACCCTTATTTTGATGTGTGCTACTTTGGCGTGTAGACGTTCCCTCGCAGCGCCTATTTCGATGTGGTGCTGCGCAACGTCGAAGTTGAACATCGACGTTGCCAGCCCTGGAGGACGTGTAGACGTTATTCATCGAAATAGCCTATTTCGATGTCGCTACATTGAAATAAGCTATTTCGATGTAGGCTTCACGTGTAGACGTAGCCTTTGAGACGCAGAAAGCTGATGTGATGTGTCCAAATTTCTATAGCTGTAAAATAGGGTTACTAATATATAGCTAAGCTTTTCAAAAGCATGAAAGTGATTTAGCCACTGGCCCCATCTTATTGACACTCCCAGATGCCTTTCATGACCCTCATATATGTCACGACCCATTAACTGAGAAACACTGGTATAGATAGAATATGCCAAATTCAATCCACTACATGCTGTTGTAATTTCTCGGAGAAATAGGCCAATTCAGAGAAGAAGGTCTTGGCTGTGTAGTTAGACTATAAAGGTAGAAATCGAAGATGTGGGAGACCAAGTAAAAACAACCAGAAGACTCAAAATAATGAGTGACAATGTAAGTTACTTTTCTTGGTTTACAGATGTTGTATCTTCACAAAATTCTACACAACACTTAGTCCTGCCTTGAGTGCTGTACTAGTCCCTTCCAGTCCTTTGATTCCATTGTTCTGTGACAAACAGCAGCACCCAGTAATTCAATCAAATCAAACATCGTGACCTGAATGGGGAGCCCTGATCCCGCCACTTGAGAATACTTGTGAGCCAAGTCTGAGCAAGTGTGTCTTCAATTTATTCTAACAAAACAAGCATGAAATATCATCGCACTCTTGAGAACTACCTGATTCTCCTGGACCTAAATTTAACCCTGATATAAAGCTGCTGACTTAAATTGTAAGACTCTTAATTTTTCTTATTCGGTTGCCCACACATCTGATGATTAACTCTATTCCAACTGATCAGCATTCCTCCCACCTATGTCCCCATTTCTGAAGGCATATATTATTTCCAAGAACTACAGTATTGTCATATTCACTATTACACACTAGCTGATGCTTGGACAATCCTTGTAACAAAACCAGGGTGCAGAATACATAAATGCAGATCTCCTCCATGATAGGAAAATGAGTTAGGCTGAGACTGAATTACCTACCTCCACCCCCAGCTGCCTAACTTCCAGATGAGGATCTTCCAATTTTTCTAGTTTGTGCCTCCATTCCTACCAACTTCCCATTGCAATCACTAATCTTTCAGCTAAAGAAGACAGAATGGGATTCTTTGCAAAGCCTGCCAATATCTCTTTAATAAGGCAGACTAGTCACTGTTCATCAGCGCGAGGCGTTCCATTCTCTGTCCTTGCCCTCAAGTCACCCCTGGGTCTGGCCAATTATTAGGTTTAAGCAGCTTTGGTACTGCTGGTAAACATTTTCATGTTGAACAAACAGCAGTTGGTGCTAGCGTTTGCATAATTACTATACTTTCCTGTGATCACAAAGCATCCTGGCTGAAAGAATGAAATTGCCACCCCCACTGCTTCCATGAAAATGAATATAGAATCTTTAAAATGCATTGTACTTAAGGAGAAAAAAGTCAAGCCACAAGAAGCGTCTATAATCAGAGCTTACCGACTTGTATGAGAATTGCAATGCATGAACCAGCTGCGGTTGTTGTCAACATACATGGCCCAAGCCTTGTCATCCTTCCCTAGCATCATGTCCTTGACCACGTTAATTCTAGCAATTCCAAAAGCCGGATCTGGATGGTTATCATAACGATCTACGTGCAATTCCCAGTAATGGACTCCCTTGGAAAAAGCTGCTGTGCCCAGAACAACGCGGTCATCATAACTACTACAGGTGGCGGTTTGGTTGTCATTCGATAGGACTATGTCCCGATGGGCTGAAGAAGGGTCGAAGGTGAACCAGGCCACTGTGCAGAAATAACAAAGACAGCTTAGCACAGGGCAGGAGGCAATACAACACAATTTTGCTTTATTTCCAATAAGTTTCTGCCCTCCTAAATTCTCACTATACTTTCAAGTGGAGACTACAGCACTATGATCTCCGTGGTGTCTGCATTTCAGTCATGGGAGAAAATTAAGAACCATTTATGTATTTTTTTTCAATGCATTGGGATTAAAGGTGCCACATAACTGTCAACCAGCCAATGTGTTTTGTCCTATCTGTGTTTGTGTTTGAGGTGTAAGTTCCCTGAGGAATTGAAGGCCTCTGTCTGTGCCTGTATGTTATTGAGCAAATTATTGGTGCTGCAGAAATAAGAAAGAATACTTTAGTTCTGGACTTTTCCAAAGTCTAGGGCTGTTCAGATATGGGATTTGGCTTGTCTCTACTAGAAAAATATTGTTTCACTTTGTGGGCAAATTCATTATAACCAGGTCTCACTGGCTTATTTTAAAAAAATTCTTTATAGCTAAATATTTTAACAACACTCTATAAGTACTGGGCATGATTATGGTATTTGCTTCTGTATTAATTTAGAATATTATTAATCCAGATGAACTTCTTCTGGTGCCCATATGGCTATCAAGTGTAATTACATGGGAACACAGCATGAATTACCACCCACGTCCTATCAAGCGCTCTTATGAAATTAGTGTCAGTAGTGAAGAAAACACTGAAACGCCAATGACACACAGAGAGTAGTGGCACATAGTCATTCACAGTGGGTGGTGTAATGACTATGAAGACTAGAGCAAACACAAAAGTTTGAATTAAACCCACAGCCTTGACAGGCAAATGCAGGTGTATAGTTTGGAACCTGGAGAGCTCCTAATAAATAACACATGCAAAAAATTATAAGAAAAATAAAATCCAGCTCTTTAATCATTTTGGAATATTTGGGACAGGAAAAGAGCTGGACTGACAACCAGGGAGACTGCAGGCTTGATTTTCAATGAGGGCACAGCATAGCTTCAAAAGTACTTTTCCAGCACTAAACCCTGGGCACATACCCAAGATTCTAACACTGTGTAAGATTGCACAACTATGCACATACAGACTACTGCTGGAAAGCGTGAACAGAGAAACCACAGGTATGCTCACTGAGGCCAAGGTCTGCTAAAGAGGTTCTGATACTGTCTGTTCTTCCATGTGTAACTCCAGAGGCACTGGGACCACTGACAAGGGAGAGGGAAGCCTGCTCTATGGCCTTAACTGAGGGCCAGCTGGCTTTTAGCTCCTGCGGTAGAAACATGGGCTTTAGCCCCTAAGGATGCAGGTTCATTTCCTCCTGCTGAGGAACCAAGTCCATCAGCCTTAAAAATGGGAGTTTGTCCTTAGCAGGGGGAAATGAACCTCAGATGTTAGGGGCTAAAGCCACAGTGCTCTACTGCATGAGATAAAAGCCATCTGGCCCTCTGCTAAGGCTGTAGAGCAGAGACTTCACTCTCCCCCGTCAGTGGTCTCAATGCCCCGGGGTTATACACAGAAGGAGCAACAAGAAGTGGGGGGCATTCCTATACAGCTCCACTGGCACAAATCAAGTTTGACCTCAAGTCACAGCATACAAGACTGACAGGGATGGCCAGTGTCTGGGCTCATTCTATCCTTGATGCCCTTGTAAAGGAGATTAGAACTCATAATGCTAAGTATATTGGTAGATGTCATGGAATGGTAACAGCTGGCCATTGGGAACCAGCGCTCTTTATTTTTTAATGATATAAAACACACTCACCATCCGATGTCTGTAAAACAACTGTCTTGCTGTAAGGGCCAACTCCTGATGAATTAAAAGCTTTGACTCTTGCATTGTAAGTACTGTTGAAATGAAGGCCATCAATTGTGCATAGGGTCTCTTTGCCAACGTACACTTCCTGAGCATTCAAAAAGACAGGAACACAGCTCACCACTGTCTTCCCAAGTGAAGATCTCACAGACAGACTTTTAAACATAAGCTGTAAGTAACTATTGCAGGATGTTTAGGGGAATTTGGAATTTATGTTGTAATCATAGGGATACTCACGTCCAACTAGGCTCAACGTGGAGAAAAGAGTTCAAGGCAGGTTATATACTAACTAGGTGGAAAGAGCAAGAGTGAAACAAAGATTAAAAAGGGAAATCTAAAATGTATCATGTTGTTACTTCCATAAGGCTGTTTCAGTCCGTCTATGGGTAACGTTAATATACAGCACTGTAGTTTTGAAAACTATATCCAAACCCTGAATACAGGGCCTGAAGAAGCTGATTTCTGAAGATAACAAGAGCTTTGTACGTATGATTTGGTTGTACAACTCAGGGTGTGGAAGGAGTGTGATAAATGGCTGCAAGGATCTGACTGGTGCAAACAGCAAGCAGGATGAGTCACCATTTGGGGCACAAAGGGGATGGCCAGGAGTAATGGGATGAATTATGAAACAGAAAATCTAAGCAAAATATGAGATCTGTCAGGCAATGGAAGAGTCTATAGGGATGAGAAAGAAACCATATTTTAAATAGGAGACTGGATAAAGCATTAGACAATCTCTGAAAAAGAAATAATTAGAACACCCGTGAAATTCTTTAATTTTGGGGGATTCTTTGTGTCATTTCATGTCATCCTGCCTCAGGGAAAGTGAAAGCTCAGGGATTCGGGGCAGTAATGGAGAAAGTGAGCCTGCCCCACACTCACCCACCAGTGACAGTTCTTGTCCCCTGGGACTGGGCCCAGCTCCCCACTCCAGGTATTGTGGACTTGGCTCACAGGGTTGCAACACAACTGAAGCTTGACCTGGCAGCTGCCTTGTCATAATAACGGAGGGATGGGTGAGCCAAACCTGAGTGGCGCTGTGACCCAGCAGGCCAGGTCCCATGCCCGAAATGGGGAGCCAGACCTGTGGGACAGGAGGTATCAACAGCCAGGGTGAGTTTTTCCAATTAAAAGCATTGTATACATTCTCTTTTGTTTTATTTCATGTTATTTCACACTTGTAAAAACATGGGGCTCTAGAAATAGACCTGCATTGGCAGGATGACAGTCACAAGATGCGTCTACATGTGCCAGCTACTTCAAAGTAGCCGCGCCAACTTCGAAATAGTGCCCACCACGTCTACACGTGGCGAGCGCTATTTCAAAGTTGAAATCGACATAAGGCGGTGAGACGTCGAAGTCGCTATCCTCATGAGGAGATGGGAATAGCGCCCTACTTCGACATTGAACGTCCAAGTAGGGCACGTGTAGCCAATCCGCGTCCCACAACATCAAAATAGCAGGGTCCGCCATGGCGGCCATCAGCTGAGGGGTTGAGAGACGCTCTCTCCAGCCCCCGCGGGGCTCTATGGTCACCGTGTGCAGCAGCCCTTAGCCCAGGGCTTCTGGCTGCTGCTGCTGCAGCTGGGGATCCATGTTGCACGCACAGGGTCTGCAACCAGTTGTCGGCTCTGTGGATCTTGTGCTGTTTAGTGCAAGTGTGTCTGGGAGGGGCCCTTTAAGGGAGCGGCTTGCTGTTGAGTCCGCCCTGTGACCGTCTGCAGCTGTTCCTGGCACCCTTATTTCGATGTGGGCCGCTTTGGTGTGTAGACACTCCCCTGCAGCGCCTACTTTGATGTAGTGCTGCCCAACGTCGACGTTGAACGTCGACGGCACCAGCCCTGGAGGACGTGTAGATGTTATTCATCGAAATAGCTTATTTTGATGTCGCTACATCGAAATAAGCTATTTCGATGTAGCATTCACGTGTAGACGTAGCTACAGAGAAGTAGCCATGTTAGTCTGTATCTTCACAAAACAAAAAATAGTCCTGCAGCGCCTTAAAGGCTAACAAGATAATTTATTAGGTGAGCAGCTTCCTAAGGCAGACTCACTTCTTCAGATAGACACCTTGATTTACAGTAGCCAATGTCCTAACACAGAGCGTAAGGCCCAGATTCAGCACAGCACTTGTATCCCAATTCTGCAAAGTGCTTAAGAACCTGAGTAGTCCCACTGAAGTCAGTGAGCCTTAAGTATACATTTAAGCCCACTGCTGAACAGGGAAGGGATTACTTTGTGCTTTCGGTAACACAATAAAGAATCTGAGGCCTCGACTTCTCCTCCAGCCTTTTGATCAGAGACATAAAGGTTATTGTGATAGGTTTTCATTTAGCTCCATATTATACATTTTGTGTAAACTAAATTGTGATTTTTGGACAATTTGTACTTTGTTGTATGTTTTGACCATAGTTTACTGACTGTGCTCATTCACAATAAGGCACTTTGCAATGATACACACCAAAGCTTTTTTTAACATCCACAGGCCAGATGCTGATAAAGTCTTTTGGGTGGGTGGGGAATGGGGGGGAGGGAATCCAGTTGTTACTATTGATTTAGATACCAAATATAACATACAACGTATAGGCCTATTTTGATTGGAATTGCATTTCCTGAGAAGCAGGCATTTTACATCAAAACCACTAAAGCAGATGGCATTTATATCACAGTAGTGGAGGCAAAGTTATCCTTCAGAGGCATCTTAGAACTTGGCATCTCTCTTTGTATTTTCTGAATTCACAACCTTGAAATTTTGGGATTCATAACATCTATCAGAAAGATAGACCTATACATGGGTATAGGTAAGGGCTGTACTGACCTGAGATCTTATAATTATTTATATCAGGGAAGAAAACAGTTTTTATTTAGAGTTAAATGCTAACTTTAAACAATGCCCATTGAAGATTCTAAGAGCCCTAAGACATCATGGTTAATCTACACTGCGGGAAAACTTCGAAATGGCCATGCTAATGGCCAAATCGGAGAATAGTAATGAGGTGCTGAAATGAATATTCAGTGCCACATTAGCATGCTGCCAGCCACAGCACTTCGAAAGTGCCGCGTTTCACTCAAGCACGGTTCGTCAGCTGATAGGAATAAGGGGATTTCGACGTCTGCAGGGTCCTTTCAAAAAGGACCCCCGTGCAAATGAGCTGTGCGCAAGTGAAACATGGCACTTGGCCAGCGGCATGCTAATGAGGCACCGAGTATTCATTTCAGCGCCTCATTAGTACTCTCTGATTTGGCTATTAGCATGGCCCTTTCGAAATTTTGGACAAGTGTAGACAGCCCATTAGCAGTACAAGAAACTCCCTGTATCATTGAAGTAAACATTTCAACAGGCACTCAGTCAGCCAGCTCCAAAAACTACCTTCCATCCTTTCTTTGGTGTGTGACAGACACCCACAGGCTCTCCAAACCCTACCAAACAGACAGATTTTTACAGCATGCCCAACAGGCCACTGAAATTGAGATATTGCAGGTCAAGAAGATGAGGGAGCAAATTCCCAGAGTCCTGCAGCTGAAAAAGAAAAACATCCAGCCAGTCTCTCTCTCTAATATGAGAAGAGAGATTCTGCTCAGCCACCTTTGCTGACCAGTTGTGGGGAAAGAGAAGATCTCACAGAAATCCCATTCTCAGGTCCGAACCATCAGCTCAACTCCATCCAGAGACTTACAGGCAGACAGTGTAGATCCCAGAGCACTGGTGTCATGTGCTCCCAGCACGATGACCCGCTCAGTAAGCGATCTATTATGTTCTGCACCAGCTTCAGTCTCTGAATGGTTTTAAGGTTCAACCCCCTGTAGAGTGCATTGCAACTGTAATCCTGAGAGAGCAAAAGCCTAGAATGATAATGGCGGTAAGATCCACATTGGAGAGGAAATTCTGCAGCCTCCGTTCTGGCCTCCTTGCCAGATGCAGATGTTAAAAAGCCACCTACAGTGTGGGGCAGGATCTCTTCTACCATCCACTGCTGCTTTCCCCAGCCCACCATCACCATTTCAGTCTTGTCTGAGTTTAACTTTAGCCACTTGGCTTGTTTCCGTAACCACAGAAAGGCTGTTGAGAACATAAAAGCCAAATTTACCCCAAAACTCAGGAATAGTAGAATTGTTTCACGATGGCATTTCTTGACCTAACTCATTGTTTGCTGGGTGCACCCAACAGTGAAGTCTCCAAAGGAACTATCCCTATTCCTGGGCCATTTTTACAATGGCTTCAACCCCAGCATAAATTAGAGGAAGCTTGGGGCTTCCCTATTCCACTCCCATTGAATATATCCTGCCAGGGACTACCATTCGGCTGGGTATTGTAGTAGTGCCCTGAAATTCCATCTTCCACACTCTCAAGCCCTCTGTGCCCTTACTGCAAGTTTAACAATAACACAGAGAAAACACAAATAAATGATGAATGAAGTCCTCACTCGGAATTGGCCACCATCTCCATCATCAAGTTCCAAGATATAACCTTCCACTGGATTGTGGGTAAAAGGTGGCATCCTCCAGGCCAGCGTCACACTGTTGTTTCGGGTACAGCACTTCTCCAGCTGCAGCAACGGGACTGGTGGCACTGTAATTGGAACTGAGTATAGATTAGAGTAATTCTGCCATTACCCATCAGACTCTGTTGTCAGCAGTATGATGATCCATCATTTCTTTCACCTGCCTTTTAATCCCATCATCCCACAAGGTAGCCAAAGTTACTTGGAGATAAAGTTGGCCATAAAATGTGTTTTCTGCATGGACAATGTTAATTTTTCACCAAAAAATCTATACCAAAAATTTTTATTGGAAACCGAAAAAAATTCAGCTGATACCAAAATATTCAGGCCAAAAATAAAATTTTGATTTAGAAAATCCTGCCACAAGCACCTCATGGAAGCTATAGTTCAGGTACAACAGACTTCTATTCTCAGTAAGCCAGACTCCTTGCCAGACTACATCTCCCATGATGCACAACAGTCTCCCCTTTTACAGAGAAGAAGTGGTACATTGCAGGGGAGGGCAACTCAGACAATCGCGCAACATGGGAGTTGTAGTGTGGCCAGGAAGCCCCAGCCACAGGAAAGATTGGAGACATGAAACCAACCAAACTTCAGCACCCATGATGCACTGTGACAGCCTATCCAAACTGAAATATTTCTGTATGGGGTTACTTTGTTTTTCAATGAAAAACTGAAATTTCTTACAGAAAGTAAGTTTCACAAAAAACTGTTAAGGCAAAACTCCATTTTTGTTTAAAAAAGTTTCAGGAGAAACAAAAATATTATTAAAGAAAAATTATGCCATATGAGTCTTTTATCTGAATTACTGTGTTCAGGCAGAAAAAGATGATTTTTAGGTTACAGGAGCTGGATATTAGAAACTATAAAAGTGAGGCTGACACTGTGGACAAGGATATTTTCTGTACTGATTGGTAAAGGAAAATGGTACTGTACAATCGACCAAGCTGATATTTCAGAAATAAAAATAAGTATAGTGGAACATTTAGCTATGCCTCTGTGAGAAAGGATCATGTATGTTAACGTTCTATGCCACTAAACCCAACTTACTTCACCTGTCTAGCATCACAGCATCTTTTCGCTCTCTCTTCACTGGAATTAGTCTGTCAGAATCCTAATTAAGGTGAATTGCACCCTGGTACAGAAAACTAGTGCATGGCTTATACACCACTTAAATCCCTGGGTTTTAGTGGAGTGTAGAACTACAGAGACTGACCTGCATGGGACTGAATCTTACCACTAGGCTTAGTTCTGCAAAATTCTAGGCGCTTACTGCTAAGCACTTTTGGGAAGGAGTGATGTACCCTCCCAATTCAACAGGCATACTATATTACAGCAAACTCTTTCATGTCTGGAAGCCACAGGATGGGGAGGTTGCCAGGTATTCAAATATTCTGGCTAATAGAGAGGTGTACCTAGCAATGCATAACACTAAAGAAAAACAATATTAGATATTAAGAAACAAACAAAAATGTCTGCAGAGGACTTTATTTACCAACAACAGTAGTTCTGTACACTGTCGACTTATACTATATTTGCTGGGTGTATTTGTATTTACTTTCGCTATATTGTACTTGTGGAAAACACAATTAAAATTTCCTTATGGTTCAAATGCTGGTTATTTGAGAGTTCCAGATGATAGAATGCCAGATACGAAAGAGTTTATTGTAAACTGCTAGCGGGACATCAATTTTCTGCCCTAGTCCCACATCTCTGCCGGAGCACCAATTCTCAGCATTCTCTGCCCTAGCATCACAACTCTAATCCTGGCCTGGAGAGGAGAAGCAGCCCAGGAGGGGTGGAGGCTAAAGAGCAATCCCACCCCACACTCAGATCACAGAATCAGGTTCAATCCTGTGGGTCTTGGTGCAGCTACACACTATGGTTACCACATTTGAACTTTCAAAGAAGAGGACACCCCTGAGAGGGAGTGTATCTGTATCAGTATCTACCAGCTCACCTTGCATTGATGTGTTATAGAGTACATTAATACAAGGTGAGTTGGTTGATACTGATACAGATACACTCCCTTTCAGGTCATCGCATCGGGGGGGGGAAATTTCCTGGAATAGCTTCCATCAGAGTTGACAACCTTGTTCACAACTGGCTTCTCTGCAGATGACATCGAGAGATGCTCTTGGTTATGTTTTAAATCTCAGACCTTGGGCTCTCGCCTTTTTTTTTTCTTGCTGTTAAATTTTTAAAGGCTCAAGTTACTGATGTTTTTAGAGAAGCTTTGTTAATATAGCCCATCGATGCCAAGACACAATCCCCTCTCAATGAGTTTATTTTGGCCTTTAACTATTTATATGAATTCTACAATTTCTGTTGTTTCTCCAAGGATTTATCTGTCAAATCAGTCAGTCAGCCTGCACTAGCTTGGCCTCTTTCAGTACATAACTAAGCCTATGGAGAACAGATAAACTAGAGGAACATGAATCCTCATCTTCCTGAACTGCTCTTGTGGAGTCAGAGCAAAACGAAATTATCATCAACCCATCCAGTATCTTCTGATTCTTGTCTTCCATACGTATCCTTATGTCTGTATTAAAAGCCCATTGAAGTCAACGAAAAAAACTACCATTTACCACAGTGGACTTCAGCGCAGGCGCCTATGGAATGTCTATCTGTCCATACATCCAGTTTGAATGTGCCCATCATGTTGGTAACTAAGTTCCAAGCAGAGCATGTAGAATTGCATTACGTGTTTGTTGCAAATGGTACCTCCTCTCTACCCCCTCCTACTTTTGACCATTTTTGCTTAACTTTTTTCCACCCTTTCTTTTGTTCTTCCTCCCCCAACCACCATGCCCATAGCAAACATCACCAGGTTGTTCTTGTGCCATTGCTATTGAGGGAGGTCGTGTAAAAAAAATAGGTTTTGCAATTTGTCCTATAGACAGTCAGGCTTGAGCTTACCCTGATATTTGGTGTTAGGGAATTCCATAGACACAGACCATCCAAGGCGAACTCTTGCCCATACCTCCTAAAGTTTTATTTTGTTCTCTGGCAACTGCAGTATCCCCACTGAGCATAAACTATCATGATGGTTCTGCCTGACTGAGGCTTTACCTTCACTATTATCCTAACTTGGTGCTGGTCGCACATCTGGTGAAGACACACTACATTGATGGGAGAGCACTCTCCCATCAATGTAGTTACTACATTTCAACAAGAGGCAGAAGCTATGTTGGCAGGAAAGCATCTCCCACATAGACAAGCACTGAGAATAAGAAGGGACTCCTTGGCCACCAATGTTACTCTTGATGACGCATTGGTAACTAGAGCTGGTTGAAAATTTTTCGGTGAAACTCTTTTCTGCCCAAAAGTGCTGCTTTGTCAAACCCTAAATGTTTTTGTGGCAATGGGCCAGTTTTGACAAAAGTTTGGAAGGTAGAAAAAAAGAGTGAACATGAGTACATTCACGCCAGAGTATACAACACCCTTGCAGTTAGACCATTCCAGTAGGCTTTGGCAGACTGAGGTTCAAGTCCCTGGTCTCTTGCTCAATGCCCTAACTGCTGGGCTAAATAGTCAAGTCTTGTGAGTTCTCTCCTGTTGAAACTCTTCCACCTTGTGTAAATCATTCAATATTAATTGCCCCAGAGTGACACTAACAATATAGCCAAGGGCATACAGCCCTGTCCCCATGGTCACTCAGACAGAGCAGGACCCTAAGTCTATGTCTCCCATATCTCACCTGACTGACCTAACTGCCAGGTTATTGGCTCGTCAGGGACAGCCCCTTGCTCATGTTTTCACAATAAAAGTTAGAAACCTCAAAATTCTCCAAAAAGAGGCCATTGTACTTTTTCACCCAGCCTTACTGAGTGACAACCCATTTTTAATGAACTGCAATCAAATTGTTAACGCTACCGAATGAAGCTGTTTTCAAGTTCACATTGACACCAATGTCTTCATCACCTTCAGAACTGACAGATGGTCTCTGTCTGAAACTTTTATCTTTTCAAATCTTTAACTTCACTCAGCTTTACTGTCTGAGCTCGTCCAGGTCACCTGAGCTTAAGTGAAAGCACTCCTTGGTAAATTTATGTTTGATTAAGCCAAAAATAGTTATCCATAAATTACAAGTGATTTCTCTTTCTACCTCTCCCCACCTTCCTTCACCTCCCCTGCTACAGCACTGGTTCAAATCAGGCACGAAAAAAAATAAAAATCAAATCACAAAAGCTCACCCCTACATTTCATCTGAATAAAATCCAGCTGATGAATTGACTGTAGTAAAGGTTCACTATCCAGAGTCAGGTCAAATTCAGGTGATACTTTTGGTTCCAAGGCTCCTTTAACCCACTGTTCTTGAGAGACCTGAACACGTTTGATTAAAGCATCTGAAATCTTAAAAAGAACATTATGCTTTTTATAAAACTGCAAATGCACAATATATCATAGTAAGTTAGAAAAAACAGATCTGAATGACTATGCTACATTGTCATAAGTGCTGGAATTAGAGGTGTGGCCCCGAGCTTGAAGTGGATGCCATTATCTATAGGTTTCCAGTTTGGTCCAAAGACTCTCAGTACCATCACTATTAAAACTGTTCCAGCAACTCCATATATCATGCAAGATAACTGAGAGTAACATATTCTAATTGAAGCAGGACACATGGCAACTTTGTTCCGTGTGTGCTTCATCTTCTCATATCATTTTTTCAAAACAAACCTCTTGTGAGAGCTGCAAAAGAACTTTTCTTTGAGAAGAAGCTTTGCAGAATACGGGACAGGGAATGCCCTTAACTCCATGAGAGTCATACATTAAATCAAGTTCTCCTTTCTGATCTGAACAGCAGCTCTCGAGGTGTCATTTCATCTCCATGAATAGAAGGAAGAACATATCTGACACTAGAGAGCTTTCTAATTTAGCAAAGTCCAGCAGGCAGAAAGTGAAGCTAGAACCACTCAAGCTGCACGTTTTTAACAGTGAGGATAATTAACCACTGGATCAGCTCTCCAACAGCTGAAGTGGATTCTCCGTTAAATCAAGACCGGGTGCCATTCTTAAAGCTCTGCTCTAGTTCAAACACAAGCTGTGGGGGTTTGATGAATACTGCCAACATCTGTATTGAACCCCTTCTATCAGGTTTATAATGGCAACCATGAAAAGAGCTTATACTTTCCATAAACAACTTAATAAATCCATACGGAATGGCAAACTAAACTAAGTCAGAAGAAAGCAGGTCAGTATGGAGATTTAATTATGACAGCTGAGCCTAAATAATCTGACAGTAACTCTTTACACTAGGCAAAGGGAGGAAGATGGCATATGCCGATCATCATGTTTTCTTCTGTAATCAACCTTGAATCATCCCAGAAATTCTTATACAACTATTTAGTCCTTGCTAAGGCAAAACTCCAATAGGCCAAATATGGAACTAAGGAAACTGAAGAGGTTCAGAAATTCTCAGGATATGTCTACACGAGAAGCATCTGTCGACAGTAATATCTGTTGGCAGAGTTGCGTCTACAGAAACTCTGTCAACAGATAATTAAATATTGAGTCTGTTCTGGTATGGCTATGGTCTGAAGAAGTGGGTCTGTCCCACGAAAGCTCAGCTAACAAATTATTTTGTTAGTCTTTAAAGTGCTACTTGACTGCTTTTTTGTTTTGATACTATATAGACTAACACGGCTCCTTCTCTGTTACTACTCTGCCAACAGAGTGCATCTGCACACAAAAGCAGATCAACAAAGCAATCCACTCTGTTGTCAGAGAGAAGTCAGAGCGCCCTGTTCTCTGCTGACAGAAGTGTCTATGCTGCACTTTTTTCAACAGAAGCATTATTCCTAAAATTTTCAAGGGATGACACTGTTGAGACAAATGCCGAGTTCTGTCAAGATTCTGTTGACAGAACGTTTTATGTGTGTAGACACTCCCAGAGTTATATTGACAGAAGGCCCCATCTGTCGACAAATCTCTCTCGTGTAGACACAGCCTCAACGTTTAGCACACAGCTCGGTGAAGACTGAGTAAGAATTTCAGATTTAACTCTATTAAAATACCATGGTGAAAGGTAGTTTAGATCAAAGAAACAATTTAGACCTTGCCATATGTTAATTTGGAGTTAGACTGTGCTTTGGACCAATTCCTCAAGTGGGGCTACCTGTAAGTCCACTCCTTTATATCCCAGCATGGGCTTCCCAAGAGCAGAAGTAATTAAACAGGTCTCTGACACGGAAGACTAAAATGTTAGTCACTCAACCATATTGCTTTTTAAGCAGCATGCTCCAAATGCATGCTCTGTTTTTCCTGTTTCCAAACATTACATCTTGTTTCTCTCCCAGATCCTCTGATAGAACCAAGCCCCCTCATTTCCAGTATTAACTGTTAGCTAGAAAAGAGCTGTGTAACCTACTGCCAAGGCCACCTCTAGAGGCTGGTCAACAGAGAGAATGGAAATGACACCAATAGGCCCAGAGGTAGAGGTCTGTGCCAAAGATCTAGAATGCAAGTGTTCTATCCTGCTGATACCAATCCCCTGCCCTAGGTCACAGCCTCCTACTTTCACCCAAACTCCATCCCAGACTACACAGCCCCACCGGCACTCAATCCCCTATCCCAGGCTCCCTTCTATACCCAACCTCCATCCTAGATGCCCAGGCAAGCTGACAGACCCACCAGTCCCCTGGGTAAGGTGGGCAGGGGGGCTCCATGCTCCTGGAAGGGGCAGGCCTGGGGCAGAAGGTGTGGGGCTGAGGCAGCCAGCCCTCAGTACCATCTGGGCCACACCACCCTGCCACACCAGCACCATCTGGAGCATATCATCAGGGGCTCTACATCACATCGCATGGGACTCCAGCACTGATTTAAAAGACCTGTGGCTCTAGCCACTGCCACAGTAATGACAGAGAGCCCTGAGGCCTTTGAATTGCTGGGACCCAAGCAATTGCCTCTTTTGTACCCTACTCTCAACAAGCCTGCACACCCTCGCACCTCCTCCACTAACATCATAGAACAGTGTGGCCCTTGACCACTTACCAAATTCTTGGGAGGGGCCCCCCCATCAGAAATTGTTTGGTTTAATACAGGGGTGGACAGCACTCAACAATAACAGATTTTACATTGTGGTATAACCTTTTTGTTTTTTTACAAGACTAGAAAGGAAAACACCTGTAAAAAACCAGAGGGATCATTTTCTTTGATTACTTCCAGACAGTACTCCATAAGCCCCGTTGACTGACGTAGCTTCAAAGTACAGTGATTTATCTGGTCCCAAACAACCTGCAAAAGAAAACACCAGTACATTTCTGATAATCTGCTCATCTTCCCCAGAGTCAAGTAAATTATTGCAGAAGCTGCACCAGTGAATAGAAAAGAGTCTTTAAGTTATGTTTGTTTTAGCTGCCAATATGGGCATCACCTTATCGGCAACGGCTACACTTCTTTGCTCTGTATTGTAAATACTGATAATTAGTTTGGCAAAATGTGATATAATGGGGAATTCTCAATTATCAGAGCAGATTAAGTGTTGAACACTCATCTCTTCTTGGGGCTGAAGGAATGAGGATTTAATGGGCGTAGAATTTAATTGCACATGCAATCTCACTTCCATTAAAGTTTGAGCTTTTAATTAAAAAAACACTTAAACCTAGTATGTTAAACAAGGTAACTACAAGGACTGCTGTACAGTCTGTCATTCTCTTCGTGATTTACACTGTTTGTCCAGAGAGTTCATTGTTTGGGAAAAGAATAAGAAAGGGGCATCTCTCCCTTTCCCAACTTTTGACTTATTTCTGCTCTCATACTGCTGTAAATCAGGAGTAAATCCACTGCGGTCTATGGAGTTATTCAAAGTAACAATGGTGTAAGTGATAGGAAAATCAGGCCTTTTAATGGAGCAGCACAAATTTAGGAAGTTGTCAAAGTGGGGGTTCCCAGAACACTGAGCTGGAGCAGTCATTCCATTCCTTTTACATTTTGTTAATCAGACAACAGAAAAATCTAAAGCATTTGTAATGCACCCAGAACCTGTAATGTCTAGTTATCAAAAACAGAGCTAAAAGTTGCATTGTATTTGGCCACAAAGAACCCTAGTGATCACCATTCCATTCAGCTAATTACATCTTCTCTTGAGAAGACAGTGAAAGAGGATTTCAGGATGCATCTCATTGACTCTTGAGATTATGAAGGTTTAAAAAACGGACTAAATCCTGCAGCTCTTAATTCAATTCTTTCCCAAACAAGATTGCTTCCCTTTGATCAAAACCAGAGAGGTAATGAGTGGTTGAATGGCTAACTGATTTCAGAGGGAGTTGTGATTACTTAGCACCTGTCAGGATTTGACCCATAAGCTTCAATAAGAATATTGCCTAAGATTGAAGCATTGATTCAGCAAGTTACTTAAGCACATGCCTAACTTCAAACACATGAATAATCCCATTGAAGTCATGGTTATGTGCAGAGATTAAACTGGAGAAGAACAAGGACTTCAAAATTGGTCAATGGGAATTTTAACTGAGTAAGGACTTCAAGACTTGAGCCTAACGTGCACTGCACTAGGCTAAAGAGTCACTTCAATAGAAATAGGCTCTGGAATGCCTGTGACTCATAATAGTTGCGCTCACCTTTAATTTGTGCTCACGCTCTTTGGTAACTTTTGTGAGTAGTTTTGCCTTTTGGCGAGTTAACGCATCAACCAGCGCATCACACTGAGCAACCAGACAAGCTTCATAATCCAACCCATTCTCCTAGAAGAAAGCGACACTCATGTTACTCTATGAAAATAAAGTTTTTACAGTAAAAGCTGTTATTTACCCAAATCAATACGAATGTTTTACATTTTAAAAATATTTCATTTCAAGAGTTTGGCATGTCATGTTGCCTTTGTGATTCCATTACACATTATACTGTTAACAGCTGCTGGCTATAAAAATGCCTAAAGGGACACTGTCAACATGATTATGCTACAAAATTGACAAGCTGAAATGCCTTAATATGCTAGCATTTTCCATGCAAATGAATGCTTCGGAGTCTCTATGTATTATTAAAACACCATTCCAAATTCTCTCTCTGTTGCTGCACTGAAACTCCTGTGAAATCAAGAGGTTGTACCACAGTAATTAGAGCAGAATATAGTACATAGACTGACCCTGAGGGGAATGAACCAAGAATAAATGAAAATCTTGAAATTGTGATATGTTGCCTCAAGCTGGAGGCAAGCACTTTTTTGAGCTTTTTGTAGTTGGCACATACCTACATCTTCCTTGGAAACATGAATTTGGTTAGCCTTTTAAAAATAATACACTGGAGGTTTTAGTTACATCGTGGCGCTATTCACCTTTTTTACAGAGGACAAGCAGAAGGCCTAGGCTACACTTTAGTCGGATCTTAAGTGGTATTTAAATTGTGCAGAAGCTCTGGGCTGGCCCTCTGGACACAGGGGAATTTCACTCTGATGGCATTCAGAATATAAGGCTGGTTTAAAGTCATCATACAGGCAAAGCCGCTGCTAGGGAGGAAGAGAAGGACTGTCCAATCAACTTCTCCCCAAACCCCACCTGATCACTTAAGTTTTAGGCTACGTCTACACTAGCACACTACGTCCAACTAGCCTATTTCGAAGTAAGAACATCGAAATAGGCTACTTCGACGCGTATCATCTACACATCCTCCAGGGCTGGTGCCGTTGACATTCAACGTCGAAGTAGCGATGGGGTATGTCGAAAGGAGCCGCCCCGGAAGGAAATGTGGAGCGTCCACACACACAAGCACTCTCCGTTGAAATAAGGAGCCAGCAAAGCCTGCGGATGGGGTCACAGGCTGGACTAGCCCTTCTGGGGCAACAGCAAGCCGCTCCCTTAAAGGGTCCCTCCCAGACACACTCGGCCTGCACAGCATGAGGTCCACAGAGCCCACGACCAGTTGCAGACCCTGTGCACACAACATAGACCCCCAGCAGCAGCAGCAGCAGCCAGAAGCCTTGGGCTAAGGGCTGCTGCATGCAATGACCATAGAGCCCCGCATGGGCTGGACAGAGCGTCTCTCAATCCCTCAGCTGATGGCCGCCACGGAGGACCCCGTTATTTCGACGTAGCAGGACGTGGATCGTCTACACACGCCCTACTTCAATGTTGAACGTCAAAGTAGGGTGCTATTCCCATCTTCAGATAGGAATAGCGATTTCGACGTCTCACCACCTAACGTCAATTTCAATGTCGAAATAGTGCATGATGCGTGTAGACACGACACGTGCTATTTTGACGTTGTGCCAGCTACTTCAAAGTAGCTGGCTAGTGTAGACGTACCCTTAGTGCTCTTAACTTAGAGCATATGCTTAAATGCCAGTTAGGCTGCATCTATACTACCAGATAAATTTGAATTTAAAGCAGTTTGATCAATTGTGCCAACCCACTGTCTTCATAAACTCCGCCATGAAGCCAAGCCACTCTGTACTGGGCTGGGAAAGATGGAAGGAAATAGTGAGAGAGGCATCAGACACCAACGGGCACTGAGCCCACGGTTATTGATGGTGATGATGACTGTCTTCACAGTAAATACCATTACTTTGATTTAGGGAGTCCTAATATCGATATGGTAACATCGCTGAAGCTGGCTGGGTGTAGCATTAAGTTCAAATTTAAAAGCTCGAATGAAGGCTGGTGTGGAACTGCCATGTGTTTGAATCGAACTTGTTAGCCCCCAGAGGCTGACTGGCACTGCTGCACCTGACTTCCAGCTCCCCGCCACTTGCAGGAGCCAGAAACTGACTGGTGCGGCTGCACCTGGCTCCCTGATGTGCCTGCCTCCCAGCTCCAACGAGCCAGGCACAGCAGTGTCGGTCAGTTTCCCAGCTCCCCCAGGCTGTGTGGACCCGGGAACCAGACAGCAGGGTGAGTACTGATGGCAATGGGGGTGCAGCAGGGCCCAAGGGGAGGGTGCAGAATGTGGGGCTGAGGGAACTGTGGGATAGGTTCCCACAATGCACTGCTGCAACAGTCAGTGTTTGGCCACTCTAATGTGGTAGCATTAACTCAACTTTGGGTGGACTTTGTAGGCAGGTGAGGATACTCAAAAGTGAATTTATAAAACCCAGCATTATAAAATTAAATTTATCTGGTAGCGTAGATGAAGCCTAAGTCAACGTCCCTCACCGTTTCTCAATGGGAATCTTTTTTTTTTTTTTTGACTACTTTGATTCGTTCACTCAGCCGAAATTAGATTTGTCCACTTGCCTTCTTAAAGGCTGGAAAACAATTCTCCACATTTTATAAGGTTGGGGGTGACATGTTTGCAAACGTTTTGGTAGCGCCCAGAATACCCAAAGCCTGCAACCCTCTCCCGCTCACACTCTCCCCCATCAAATGTCTAAGGCTCTGAGACAGAGTTTGGGTGCTGGGTGCAGACTCTGGACTGGAGCAGGGGATTGGGAGCCAGGAGAGGGAGCAGGCTCTAGGAGGGAGTTTGGGTGCAGGAGGGATGAGGGGTGAAGCTCAGGGAGGCTTGCGTGCAGGATGGGGTTTGGGGTACAGGGTCTGGAAGGAAGTTTGGGAATTGGAGTACAGGTGGGGACCTGGAGCGCAGGCCATGGGATACAGTCTGGGAGCTGGTTCCAGCCTGAGGCAGGGGTGGGGGGTCCTGGGTGCTGGCTTTGGAGGGAGTGGGGTGCACACTGCAGTGCAGAGGGCGGAGATGAGGGTGGCACACTTACCTGGGGGCACCGTCCTCTGGCAATAGCTCCTGGGGAGGCAGGGATCTCCAGGTGCTGCCCCACTGAGAATTCCCCCAGCCTCCCCGCAGCCCCATCTACTCCCTCTGTGCATCCCCTGGCCCCAACTGCTGTCCCCCAGATTATTTAAAGCATCCCAGCAGGGAAGGAGGTCCCGCTAGCAGTGCGGCAGGGTTAGAATGGCGTCTGGCTGCTCACTCACCCCCCCTGCTGGCATATGCATCCCTACAGCTGGGGGAGGGAGAGGCAGGGTCTCCATGCACTGCTCCGGCAGCTGCAGCAGTGCATGGCACAGTCCTGTCCTTCCCCCGGCCAGTCAGAGCCAGGATGCCCACTCTGGTGAAGCATTCCTAGAGACAAGGAGACATGAGGTATGATGGTAAAGAGATGATTTCACAGTCCATGATGCATTTTGCACAGCCATGAAATTGGTAGGGCCCTAGTTACATCTGCACTGCGGTCACAGGCTCTGAGCGTAGCTCGAGCTTACCTACTGCAGACACCTCTGTCCCAGAACTGTGAGGCTACAGAAGTGGGTGCTTCAGCACAGCCTAGCCCTGTGAGTAATCACCATGGTTCTCTGCCACCACGGAGAGTGACGGACCAAGCTTAGCCAGAGCTCAGATAAGCTACAACTAGACCCCGAGTGAGCCCCATCCCTTTCTGCCCGTATCTGTCCCTTCCCTACTTGGGTTCAATGGACCGAGCCTTCACTTTGTCTCTTGGAAGATGATAAGGAAATGTTGATTTCTGCACAGAGCCTAAGTCAGAATGAGTGCTCCTGTGGGTGTTCCTGTGGCGGGGACTATTTACCTCCCCATGCTTCTATTCAAACCTCAAATGGAAAGTTTTGGATTATGACTCTTTAAAAGGAGAATATAGGAGAGGCTGAAGATTTTTGCAGAAGATGAGAGAAGAGCGAGACTCATACAGTGACAATAAGGCCCCTTAGGGAGTCAGGGAAGAAGTAGTGAGGGCATTATCAAGTGTGTAAGAAGAACAGTGTTAATGACTTGAAAGTGACCTAAGAAAAGAAAAGGAGAGAAGAAAAGCAGAAATCTATTGGGAGCAGGGGAAGAGTAGAGAATGAAAAAGAAGCTTGTGAACCTATGAGTAAAACCTACAGCTCTCTCTCACTCAGCAAGAGAGTAAAGGGTTTGACTTCTGCCTGGACTGTATGGTGTTAAAGTATAATGATAAAAACTACATGTTTGTGCATAAGACAGTTCCGCTGGGAGATGAAAGTGGGAAGCTGCCAGCACTGACCTTTGTATGGGAGACAACCAGAATCATACTTCTCAGCTCAGGTCATGAATCTGAATCCAAACACTTACAGTATTATGACCTATTCATATTTGGTGTTCCAGTTTAGATTATTTACAGAGATGGACCCACAGTACGTAATTCAGTCCAACTCTAGAATTTAATGTCCTCAAAACTATGGGTAAATGGTTGGCTCCAGGAGTCACCTCTGATATTTTAGCAATAAGGGGTGGAGATTCAGGGGGGTCATGTTTACAAATAACCAGAACTCCTGGTTATTCAACCTAAACTACAACAGTAACATTACGCATAACAAGTTGTCAGTGTTTGCATTCACATGCATTAAAAATGTTACATCATTTTTTAATAATTGTAAATATCCATCTTTAGGCTTCAGAAGTGTAAAAGCAGATATTGAGCGGGGACTGGATAACTCGAGATGATCAGTGATGGACTATGGAGTCCTTCATGGGCAACTCACCGCCTTCAAAGCTTTCCAATGTGTGCAGTGAGTTACTGAAATGTGTTACCAACTGACAGCTGTTTGGTGGCTTACATGAAAGGAACTGGTGGCTTATGCCAGTTCCTATCAATCAGTTATCCATATCAATTAGAAAAAATCAATTAGTCCCCCTTATTGGCTCTTCTAGTAGAGCAACAAAGGAACACAAAGGGTGGGAGATAAAACATTCTATGGTATTTTGCATCTGTTGGCAGCTCTGTGATATAAACTCATGTTTAAAACAATTTAATTTTAGATTAATTTTGTTATTTCTCAAGACTCCTGCCCTTCTTGTCTGTGCAAACCAGCAACTGGGGATTGCTCACTAATGACAAAAATAAAGCAGACAGCACAAGGTGCAAAGAACATAGAAAACATGCGGAACAGAGCACTAGTTAGGACAATAATAACCCTGCCCTAGAGCCCTGATGAGTCAGTACAGGGAAGCAGCACTCCTGATGCATGTCCCAGACCTGTTCTGTGGATAGACAAAAAGGTGGAAATTCCCTATAACCAGCAACATTTATAAGCCTACATTCACTTGAAAAAAATTTAATTAAGTTCCACATTGCTTTTGTGTACTTGCAAATACAAATGTGTGTTTTAAAATACATCAATGATTCTTTTGTTCCCTTAAATGAGTCAAAATCCAATGCTGCACTACACAGGTTGAACCTCTCTCGTCCGGCACCCTCAAGACCTGACTCGTGCTGGACTAGAGAATTTGCCCCAGGACAGGAAGTCACTATTTTCTAGCACACTGCTCACACATCCACTGCTTACTGAGCTCTTAGACGACTAGACCCCGAGTGAGCCCCATCCCTTTCTGCCCGTATCTGTCCCTTCCCTACTTGGGTTCAATAGACCCAGGGAAGAAGTAGTAAGGGCATTATGAAGTGTGTAAGAAGAACAGTGTTAATGACTTGAAAGTGACCTAAGAAAAGAAAAGGAGAGAAGAAAAGCAGAAATCTATTGGGAGCAGGGGAAGAGTAGAGAATGAAAAAGAAGCTTGTGAACCTATGAGTAAAACCTACAGCTCTCTCTCACTCAGCAAGAGAGTAAAGGGTTTGACTTCTGCCTGGACTGTATGGTGTTAAAGTATAATGATAGAAACTACATGTTTGTGCATAAGACAGTTCCGCTGGGAGGTGAAAGTGGGAAGCTGCCAGCACTGACCTTTGTATGGGAGACAACCAGAATCATACTTCTCAGCTCAGGTCATGAATCTGAATCCAAACACTCACAGTATTATGACCTATTCATATTTGGTGTTCCAGTTTAGATTATTTACAGAGATGGACCCACAGTATGTAATTCAGTCCAACTCTAGAATTTAATGTCCTCAAAACTATGGGTAGACGCTAAATCACAGCGCAGAACGCTGAAAGCCAGGCCTGGTGGCTATAAGCAAACTTGATGGGACCATGGGAAACTTGGCCACACCCATGATAAGTGGTTGTCCGGCTAACTAAAATCATGCTGGATTACGGAGTGTGCTGGATGAGAGTGTTCTGCATTACAGAGGTTCCACATGTAATACACAACAGCAATTTCCACTCAAATAAAAAACTGAATTCATTTTGGCAGAGTGCCCTTTTTGCATTTGGCTTTTCACAAAAATCCTAACAATTAAAATACATGTATGATCTTAGAAACAGCATAGTTTCAGCAACTGTTATACTATTCACAGGCAGCAAATTTTGAATTTGCAAAAATGAGTATTTGTACCAAAAGGCTGACTCTAAGAATTACACTCACCCAGTCAGTGAACAAAAGCACATCATACAACCAGAGAGTCCAATTAGAAGCCAAACAACACAGTTCAAATTTCCAAGCTCTTGCAGCAAATGGCACGCAAACAATCTTTATCTATTTGTAGACATTAACTGATGAATAATTTTGTCTAACAAATGCATTCAAGAAAAGAGTATATTTTTCCAAGCAATTTGTGGACAGCCAGAGACTAATCAAATAAGTTATACACTCAGCTCTAATGACTGTTGTATTATAAAAACAGCTACTATTATACAATTACCTGTATCTGCTGTAATATATTTTTCAGCTGAACCAGAAATTCTTTAGCTTCCTTTGCTTTATCTGAAACACCATTTAAAGCCTGAGACAACTGTGTCTGTAAGAAAAAGAATTTAAAGTGAAAAATTAAGATAAAATGCAAATAACTTCTTACTAATCCTTCCTTCTTATAATTGTTAAATGCCTTCTTTGGCATTGCATGCATTCTTACTTGCACAGAGAATTTGTGCTAGAAAAGAATAAGTTAGGATTTCAATTGTAATAGGTTTAGTAAGGGTGAATCTGTGTGTGGGTAGTCACTTATTGTTTCCATTTTCCATTTAAATGTAATGACGAGTTATATCACAACACTTACAAAAGCCTGCAATTGCTCACATATGCATGGAAATGATAAATCCCCAAATGATATCTCATCTAGCAATTTTTATCCTCCAACCTGACTTGTTTAAAAAAACTTCGTAGTGTCAGCGACAGATAAGAGATATTAGAACTTCCATTACAAAATTCTTGTTTGCATAGTCTTGAAACACTGGGCAAAAAAACTGTAGGGGGGCAGGACTGAAAGCATGCATTCTTCAACCTAATCTAGAGGTGCATGTTTCTGGAAAGACTGAGAACGATTTCTTTATCCATTTTGAGTTATGAGAGGATGAAAAAATATATGCTTTCATCACTGTATGACAACTATAATATTATCGTTATTTATAATTTAAGTGACTGCATTTTAAAACATGATATTTGAGCTCCAATTCTAACCATAAGACTAAGAAACTTTAAATCCACCCCTTAGTGCATATATACTACAATTATCTTGACATGGCCACACATTTACCCCTCAATAAATAAAAACTAGCATTTGATAACTTTGTATTTAGCTGTGATACTCTGAACACCTTTCTCAGAGCTGAAGAGCAACTCCGTGTAGGGTCACAAGCTTTTCTCTTTCATCAACAGAGTAAGTAGGAATAAACGGTCAGCTTTCAGAATGGAGAGCCGTGTCCCCCAAGGGTTTGATCTGGGACCAATCCTATTCAACATATTTATAAATGATTTGGAAAAGAGGTGGCAAAATCTGCTGATGATACTAAATTGCTCAAGACAGTCACAGAAAGGTAGCCATGTTAGTCTGTATCTTCACAAAACAAAAAAGCAGTCCTGTAGCACTTTAAAAACCAACAAAATAATTAATTAGGCGATGAGTTTTTGTGGGACAGACCTTCAGATCTGGAAAATTCTTCTGATTCAGACCTGAAAAACCCACCCCTCCTATACCTGTCCTCCACCCCTCTCTCTCTCCCTATGCACCTGCTCAAGTGCAAGAGGGAAGACACTGGGTGTGCTGCTTTTGTTCTATTTCCTATGTTTGGACTGAACATAAGAACAAAAGGATGGACATTACTGGGTCAGACCAAAGGTCCATCTAGGCCAGTATCCCATCTGTCGACAGTGGACAGTGCCAAGTGCCCCAGAGTGAGTGGACTGAAGACAATGATCAAGTGACTTGTCTCCTGCCATCCATCTCTAGCCTTTGACAAACAGAGGCCAAGTACACCATTCCCACCCCCGGCTAATAGCCTTTTATGGACCTAACCTCCATGAATTTATCTAGCTCTTTTTTGAACTCTGTTATAGTCCTAGCCTTCACCACCTTCTCTGGCAAGAATATCTGTGCGCTGTATGAAAAAGAATTTATTGTATTAGTTTAAAATCTACTACTCATTAATTTCATCTGGTGTCCTCTAGTTCTTATATTATGATAACAAATAAGTAACTTTTATTTATTCACCCTCTCCACTCCGCTCATGATTTTATATACCTCTGTCATATTCACCCTCAGTCTCCCGTTTTCTAAACTGAAAAGTCCCAGTTCCATGAGCTTCTCCTCATATGGGACCCATTCCAAACCCCTAATCATTTTAGTTGCCCTTTTCTGAACCTTTTCTAATGCCCAAATATCTTTTTTGAGGTGAGAAGACCACATCTGTACGCAGTATTCAAGATGTGGGCGTATCATAGTTTTATATAGGGGCAGTAAGATTTTCTTTGTCTTATTTTCTATCTCTTTTTAATAATTTCTAACATCCTATTTACTTTTTTGACTGCCACTGCACACTGCATGGATTTTTTCAGAGAACTATCCACGATAACCCCAAGATCCCTTTCCTGATTAGCTGTAGCTAAATTGGCCCCCATCATACTGTATGTATAGACTGGTGAAGTAGGAAACTCTAACACAGCCACAGGAGGGTCTTACCTTATGTAGCCACTTTAGGGTTGGGCACAAACTGGCCCTCAATGGGACTTAGTGCATGTTTACACTACCCACTGGATTGAAGGCAGCAATTGATCTAGGGGAGGGTGATTTATCAAGTCTGTATAAATGTGGTAAATCGACGGCTTAATGTTTTTCCATCAACTCTGGTACTCCAGCAGAATAAGACGCATTGACATAGTCAACAGGAGAGCACCCAACATTGATGCACCGCAGTGAGAACACCACAGTAGGCAGATCTCAGTACATCAACTTTGGCTATGTTTGTCACGTAGCTGAAGCTGCATAACTTAGATCGTGGCCTGCAGGAGTATAGACTAGACTTTAGAGTTGAAGACTTAGGGGAGAATCAACTCTAATGTTTATCCTTCTGTTCACAGGAATGTTCCATTTTAAGCTCAGTTACGTGTATGTACTGGTACCACATGTGAAAACAAAATATCTTCTACTACAATTAACTTTTAACTAATCTAACAGGAAGAGCTATAATAATTATATTACTGCTGTCAGTACTTACATATTTGTTTTTACCACCTCCTACTCAAATTCTTAGCACTTCACCAAATGTGAAGTAACAATGTCTGGTTCAAAAGTTTCCCATGCTCACTGGGCCAAACCCTTATTCCTAGATGAGGTCCCTATGTGCCACCAAAGCATCTTAAAGGAGCTGGTGAAGATCCTCTCCATGGTTTTACACCATCCCCTTTTGATCACATGCCCATTCCCCATGTAAAAGGTGTGAATGTGATGCAATGGTGTGACAGTATGACAAAGGATGGAGAGATCATGGCTAGAGTGTGATGTGCTCTGCCAATCAATTGTTAATGGAATGGTCTCAACAAGACAGATGTGCCTCAGCCACAAAACAAAGAAGACTATGATTAGTCTGTCAGAGGAGTATAATCAGCACCACTCCAACATCTAATCCCAGCCCCAATATCAGAGTACACTGCATCCCACAATGTGGATCATGGGGTCACAAACAAGGTTTTGTCCCATAGTTATCATGGCAGCCACTAAATTCTGAGGCAGTCCAGATTGATCCTCAGCTACATGGATATGAATGTAACTGAGCACACTCACTCTCAGCTCTTCACATAAACAACCATAAAAATCTTGTCTATAAACTTGACAAAGGCATCAATCAAATAGCTTTTCCAAACCTTTCCATTCATTAAATATTTGCAGTTCTACTGCAAGTACAATATGAAAGACGGCTCTCTGATCACTAAACCCATTAGAGGTAATAGCCTTGTTTATTAAAACATTTATAGGGTAGTTTCTAAAGCAAATGGATTTAGTCAGGTATTTTCCACTAAAACAAAATGGATCCAGATGCCTAAAACCTCCATAAACCACTATACTCTGAGCTCTCTTTCATATTGTGGAAAGATTTGTTTGAAGCTGCACTGCAAGTTACAAGCTCCATTAACCATGACAATTAGCAATTCTTGACAATCATTCTTGTATTCACATTGATCTTAATTTTAATATCTGGCTCCAACAACAAAACACAGATTCGGTAGATTGGGGAAAAGGTTATAGTTATGAAAGACAAAATTAACAAGGAGGACAAGTCATCAAGTCTAGCTAGGCATAGAAGACTGACGTCTTCCCTGATTTTAGAAAATGAGACAGATAATTCTATCATTTTTTCTCAAGAGTTCATTCCTCATTTAGTTTTCTTTCTTCTTCATTTATCATCAATGCAGATTAACTACTTATTACATCATATAACCCAGGAACTGAATTTCTAAAAAGCGTCTAAATTTCCTGGAATGGGAGATAAGGGTTCTGAGCAATTCTGATCTACTTTCTAAAAGGGCCACCATATTCCAGTATTTGCCCTCGGTCCATTGTTCATCTCCCTATGCATCCGCATCCTAATAGATCCCTGTCCAATTGAAGTTCCTGATGCTGTCTCCACTACAGGATTAAGCATCTGCAACAGTTATACTTTTGATGTACATGGTGGGACTCAACAGAAGTGGCAGGGCTGAAACTTGTCACTATGCTTCTCTATGTCCATGAGTCAAAGGGCACACTAGTTTTAATCTATCACCAGTAATATACCTGAATCTCCTTAATCCAAGAGTCTCTGATCTGGGAAGACTGTGGTTCTGACCCTCACAGGGGGAGGAGGAAGCAACTCTGTGAGCTGCCACTCTCCCTCCTCCCCGGCTGTGAGAATGGCAGCACAGCAAACACTTGTCTGGAGGCTTTTAGCCCGCTGCTCCCACAGTGGCGGGGAGGAGGTAGAGCCTGGGAGCAGTGGGGGGAACAGAGTCATGTGTGCCCCCAAGAGTGTGGTGCCGAGTAAGCACCACACCCCTCTCCCCTCACACCCAGAGCCCACACTCTCATCCCCTAATGCACTCTCCCTTCCAGACTCTGCACCCCCATCTCCCCAGTGCATTCCTACATCCTCCCTCCCTCCCAGACCCCACCTCCCACCCCCATCATGAATGCCCATGGTCCCAAAAATCCTATAATAGCCTCTTTCCCAACGTTGCCAGTTTAAAGAGGTTCAAGTGTATTCATATTTTTGTATTATGATAGAGCCTAGAGATCCTAAGTGTGATCACGGCTCCATTACACTGGATGCTCTACATACACAAAAATACAATATACTTCTCCCCAGCATTAGGAGCACACAGTTTTGATCAATCCCTTAAAAGCCTTCACATCAGAACCTCAACAGATGTAAACCAATGAGCCTCCATTAACTCATGCCAGCTGAAAATCTGGCTCTGTGTCTGTATATTACGTATTTTATAACTTCTCCAAAAATAATTTACTTATGGCAGCTTTCTATATACATCTGTAGAAGCGTTATCTTCATTAAACTAACGTAAGTACAACAGGCTCATGGTTGTTGAGGTAGACCAGTGTTTCTTAAATTTTTTGAGACAAGGGAACACCAAACAACAATATTTTTATGTGGAACACATAAGAAAATTTTCTTCAAAAAATTGTTGTCAGACCAAAAAAAAAAAAATACCAAACAGCAACACATACAGAAAAAACAAAATGAAATAATTTAATCAGGTATCATAGCAATGAAGAAGTAACACTGTATCTGGTTTTAATAACAGAATATATATACCACCAGTACACGGTAACAAAAATGTTAGATGCTCACAGCACACTTGTGAGTTGTTCACGGAACCCCAGTGTTCCACAGAACATAGTTTAAGAAACACTGAGCTAGTCTAGCTAGCAATAATATGTACAAAGAATTAAATTTGCCATATAATTCAAAATATGACTTTAATTTATGGGTGGCCAAAGTTATGGGATCCAGGTGACAGTAAGTGTAAATTACTGCATGTGAAAAATTGTCTTAGGTCCAAGTATAAGATTTCCAATTCTAAAATCCAGTTTATCACAGAATAAACATGAAATGAAGAGTTAGACTGGCTCTTATCCACAATTTCAATATATTTATTTTGGGCCAAATATATATATTTTAGGACAACTGTTATCCCCACCCTAGCTCTGGCTTATTTATACCTGACCCTGCAGATTTCCAAGACCAGCATCTGATGAAGCGAGTCTGTGCTCACAAAAGCTCATGCTCAAAACTTTTCTGTTAGTCTATAAGGTGCCACGGGACCCTTCATTGCTGTTGCAGATCCAGACTAACATGGTTACCCCTCCGATACTTGACATTCTGTGAAAACACACTCTCTGAGGGAAAAATGCAGTGCAAACACAAAACAACAGAATTTATTTCATTCCTCTGACAAAAGTTTGTAAGAAGAATTGAGAAGTGGTTGAAAATGTATCTTGATCAAAACCACAGTCACATCAGATCATTTCAAAAGGCATTAATCAGTTGTAGCACAAGCAGACTCTACTGGAACACAAACGGGCTTCGCCATGTACAAAACACGAAATACTTCTAAATATTGAAATCACTCATAGTTCCTCCGGGGTTCACCGGCTCCTTGATGAAGACCTTTCACCCAAAAATTAGATTTAGCCTAAATGGCAAAAGCTGTGAATGCATGATCTGGTGCTTATCAGTCAAGTGAATTTAACTCCGAAGTGCAAAATAAAATAAAATAAAAAAATCAAGTTATTTAGGAGATGGCTTAGTAATTTAAGAAAGTCCTTGGCTGGAAATACCTGGACTGTTTAAATGCAGCTTGAACTACTGCCAGGACTGATTCAGCCACTCACTCATCTCATCAATAAGTTTGGTGCAGTGGATGCCATGCGAGCTCATGTTATGAGTCTTTACCAACTGAAGCCCTGTTTGTTCTGCATTCACTACTGTACAAGCAAGTCAAGGATCAGGACACAAGAAGTGATCTATTTTCTATCGCTGCGCAATAGCCAGAAATGATCAGAGATCCTCCGACTGCCCCACAGGAGTTAATCACACCAAAGGCAATAAAAAGGAGGAGAGCCTGTCCTCAGGAGTAGCCAACAGAAAGAAGCATACCGCCTACCTAAAGGATTATGGCAGTTAGATGCTCTCCTTTCATGTATGGAAGCTCTGGGAGGGCCCCTCCTTGGGGCTGTTGTATGGATCTTTGTAAAGTGCTGAGGATGACAAGCACTCTAAACATGTAAAATATTAATAATTAATTCTTAATCGAATCACTGTCTAGGCTTCCTGGTAAGGCTGTTGCTTCAAATCAATTTTATGACAATCATCTCTTGGTCTCTATCCAAAAAGTATTCGTAATTACCTCAGCTTTTTATAAACAAAGACTGTATGGTCCCACATGCTCCATCTTACCCACAATTACCAACCAACTCCTTCTGATGTGAACACTACCCTCCCTCGTTTTTGTATCAGTGTAGCTAAGACCCTCATTTTCTCCATCCTTATCTGCCTTCATGACTTTGGATCACAGCCATCAGCCAACCCTCTAAAACGGTGTTTCTTAAACTGTGTTCTGCAGAACACTGGTGTTCCATGAACAACTCACAGGTGTACTATGAGGGTTTGGAAAAATACACTGATGGATATTTTCTGTAATTAAAACCATTTTTCATTTCATTTCCTTTTTGCTGTATATGTTGCTGGGTTCTGGTTTTGAAATTTTCATAGGTGTTCCACATAAAAATATTGTTTGGTGTTCTGTGGTCTCAAAAAGTTTAAGAAATAATGCTCTAAAAGGCCAAAGCACCACTTGCTAATAAATCTCTACACACTTTCCCTCTCTGCAGCCCTGCAACCTTCCATCACTGACACATTTATATCAAAGTGAGGAATACAGATGCTGCTGTAGACTCAACAATTGCCTGTCTCTGTTTTCACTTAGACTGGGAAGAAACCATGTTTGGCTTGAGATTTGGATGTTGATAAGTTACTGCCTAATGCAATATCACAAGGAGGGAGTGTTTGGATTATTAGAAGGTCACGACAAGAGAATATGATGCCCATGGCCTAATGGGGGTAGGATCAACAAGAATGGAGAGGAAGGACTAGGCTCCTACTGGAGAGTTGTTTAAAGGGAAAGGAGAGCTGAATGCTTTAGAATTGTGGACACGAAAATGCTTCAATGTCCAGATAAATATCACGACACAATGATGAATCCCCCTCTTATCCCAACCCCATCCCTCGCAAGAAGAACTGCCACTGACACACAATGCTATCTTACTCCGTTCTGGTTGTGGGGCTAGATCACCGGTGGGCAACCTAGGCCAGTAAGTGGGCCACACGAGTGGTCTTCCTTCATTTGAGAGGGCTGCAAGACTGTCATAATCAAGATAGTCTCCTGGACAAGGGTCATTTTGCTAACTGTGTTTGTGTACTTAGAATTTGCAGAGTGTGCCAAATGCACCATAGCAATGCTTTGACTGGATACAGAGGGAGCACACAGCTCACAGAATCATGCTGTCAGCAAGCACCTCACGTCATATGCTCTTTTTTTATGTGTGTGTGACTTTAGTAGTACTGGTAGCGGAAAAAAAAAACCCTATATGGACAGAAGTCAATGGAATCTGACAAGCTGCATGTGGGCAAAACAGCTTGTGGGCTACATATAGTCCCAGATGGGCCACATGTGGCCTGTGGGCCACAGGTTGCCCCCCCAGGCTAGATCCTTGGTCCCAGTTAAGATACATTGTGCTACTCAGATGACTTGAAATGACTGTCTACAGCAGCTCTAAAGCGTAACAGAAGATTCACCTAATACAGGGGAATCTTAAATGGAGCTTTGTCTGGTGTAGCCAGCTTTACAGCAGCCCCTTAGTACAGAAGGTGTGCTCTGACTGGCTGGAGCTGGGAGGGGACATTCTGCGAATGTCACACAGATGTGCTGGGGGGTCATTCCAGGACCAACCCCTGACTAACATACTGTTGTCTCTAGGAGACTCATCTAGGCAGTGGTTGCTAACCTTTTCAGCAACGCAGCACACTTCAATAAGACAAACAATTCCACGGCACACCCACTTTTTTCAGATGAATCAGTTGCTCACCAATGTCAGATTCACTTACATTTACTACATTTACAGTCTTACTAGAAAGGTTTGCAACACACCAGTGCACACAGGAAGTTAAACAAGGATCAAATGCATTAATGTTCCAAGCCCACCACAGAATACACCTTCTTCAACAGCAAGCACAGACACATTTGCAAAATGGGCTGAATGCCATGCTGAGTAAAGGAGTGACCACCAAAAGCAGGCTCCCCTCCCCATCAGCCCACTGGAGCCAGGACATGGCATTTAAACCATGTTCCAAGTCTCACAGGCTCCTGCCCCTCTGTCCCGCTCTCCACCACAAGGAGTGGGGGTGGGCTCCTCACCAGCTCCTTCAGACCACAAAGCAGCATTTCAGTTGCTCCTGGTCCAACCGTTGTCCTGCGGGGCCAGAATATCCACTCACCAAGGCTGTGCAAAGAGCCAGTGAGGGGAAACTGACGAAATTTCAGGGCAGACTTGGACAGTTCTCAGGGCGCACCAGTGTGCCACGGACGGCACACTGGCTGAAAACCACTGGCACAGATGACAGTAGCCACGGGCTGTTCTATTTGCAGCAAAGGGCCAGTTCAGGCCCCTGCCTGGCCCAAGAGTAGGGGAGGAATGAAGATAGCTGCCAGCCACCGCCTTTGCCCCCTGCTGGCTCCAGGCGATCTTAGCAGGTCGTCCATGGGAAGTGCTTGGAGGGGAGACAAGGGGAGCTGATGACGGGAGACAGGCCGGGGAGAGGGCAATGGGCCCCGAGCTTACCTTGTGCTGTTTCCACATGGCCCCCAGGGCTTTCACCTCGTGCTGGCCGTGCCTGCCCTCCTCCAGGCACTGGTAGCAGACGGGGGTGCCGCAGCTCACGCAGTACATGCTGTAGTTCTCCAGCTCGTGGTCGGCGCAGGTGGGCAGCTTGCGGGCGCCCCCTGGCGGCGGCGCCTTGCCGGGGCCGCCCGGGAGGCTGGGCGGGGGCAGCAGGCGGTGCTTGGCGAAGGGCCCGCGGGCCGGGTGGCACTTGAGCTGGCAGGCGGCGCAGTACAGCACCTCGCACTGCTCGCAGGCCACGGCGGCCGCCTCGGGCGGGCTGCGGTCGCAGAGCTGGCACCTGGCGGCGGCCCGGCCCTGCTGGTAGCGCTGCACGATGGCCTCCAGCAGCCGGTTGCGCGGGAAGCCGCGGAGGCCGCGCGGGTCCAGCGAGGCGCTGCGGTGGCATTGCGGGCAGGTGAGGGACGAGCTGGGGCCGGCGGTCGAGGAGGAGGCGGCGGCGGCGGCCGGGGCCGGCCCCAGCGGCAGCACCCGCACCCCGTTGGGGGACTTCAGGCTGGGGGCGTAGGAGCCGTAGCCGCTGTCGCTCTCGCTGTGCAGGCTCAGCTTGTCCGCGTGCTCCCCGCCGCCCCCAGACTCCGGGCAGGCCGGCCCGGGCCCCGCCGCCGCTGCCGCTGCCGCCGCCGGCCGGGGCTGCAGCAGGGCGGGCAGGTGCTGCTCGCGCTCGGGCGTCTGCACGGCGATGGTGCGGGCGCAGGGCAGGCAGACGTTGTGCGAGCAGGGCAGGATGATGGGCTCGCGGAAGAGCGAGCCGCACACCGGGCACTTCAGCTCCTCTTCCATGGCCGCGCCGCTCAGCGGCGGGGCGCGGGGCGAGGAGGGGGCCGGCGGCCGCCTGCCCTGCCCATGCCCCGGGCTGCACGCCCCCCCCCCGCCCCCGCCGCGCCGCCTCAGCACCCGGGCGGACGGACAGCGCCGCGAGCCCGTGGCCGCGCAGCCGCGCTGCGGCCTGGCGCGCGCGAGCTCGGCAGGCGGCGCTGGGGGCGGGAGGCGATTGTTCATTGGCGGGGACCCTCCTCGCCCTTGGCGCGGCAGCCGCGCGGAGCCGGCCTGGCTCCCTTCCCGCCGCAGAGAGCTGGGGGGCGGGGCTGCTTGTGCAGCAGTCGAGGGGGCTCTGGGCTGGGAGGGCTTTGTAGGCTCGAACGTTCGTCAGCTACGGAGGGGGAGGGGGCATCCCGACGTGCTCCCCCAGGGGAGAGAGACTTTTTAAAGGCGGAGGCTGGCGGGCGAATCCCAGCAACCGCCCGGAGAAGAGGTGTCCCGCCGTCCATGGCTGCTCTGCTCTGCTCATGCCCCGCGCTAATGCAAACCTACAGGCACAGAGGGAGAATCGTGCAAACATTGGGGCGTGGGCGGGGGCGGCTGTTGTAGGCACGAATCTCCCTGAGGTGCTCCATGGGATGATTTAGTTGGGGTTGATCCTAGTTTGGGCAGGGGCTGGACTGGATGAGCTCCTGAGGTGTCTTCCAGCCCTAGGAGCCTATGCACAAGCCAGGGGAGTGGGAATCATGAGCAAAGCAGTGCACCCGAGCCAGCAGCAATGTAACCCCAAGCAGAAGTTTGGGGAGAAAACAAATCAGAGATGACAAGTATCAGAGAGGTAAGCCGTGTTAGTCTGCATCTTCAAAACCAACAAGAAGTCCTGTGGCACCTTATAGACTAATAGATATTTTGGAGCGTAAGATTTTGTGGGCATTATGCTTCAAAATATCTGTTAGTCTATAAGGTGCCACGGGACTTCTTGTTGTTAAATCAGAGATGATGGCTGAGAGTTTTGTGAATTGAAAATAACCAGCAGTACAAGACAAACCAACAGTGGGAAATCCCTCATCTGTTTTGTTTGCTCTCCATATGTTCAGAGTGGATTTAAAGGGAGGTTTATTAACGGAATGAAGAGATTAAAAATAGGAACAGTTTTACTCGGGGTAGATTACACGGTTGTGTGAGTGCATCATGATTTAATAGATGGCTTGCCTAAAAGCCACATGCATATTAAATTCCATCCAGCCAACAGACTACTTGTTTTCCTATTTAGATGTTTGAGGGTTGTTTTCAAACATTTGTTTACCAACAAAACTGTAGCAAAAGTTGACAGCTGAAAACATAGTGAGTAGAAAAGCTTAATCCTCTATCATGATTCATTACAAGGACTGTAGCGTTTTATTTTTGTCATTGGGAAGGAGGGCATACATTAGTTTGGCCTTTGCCATTGTACCACTGGTAACATTGTAGCTGTACATTCAGTGGAACATTTTAGCACCCGTTGTGCAGAAACAGGCTCACTTGATCATGAGACAGCATTTGACAGAGCTAGACCTAAACAGGCTGCCATCTGTGTGGCACTTGGAAGATATTGAAAACTCCCCGCTCACTTGCCCCGATTCCCAGGTGTGGCCAATGCAGGCCCATAGAGGGAGGAAAAAAACGGCTTTATATCTTTATAGCTTCCCATTATTGGGCTGAACAGGGCTGGTTTTGGCCTATTACAATTTAAGGATGTCACATGTTGCTGCCTTAGTTCAAAAGGGACATTCCAGCAGGCAGGACTGGCAGAAAGTAGCAGCTATATTTTGACAAGTCATCTTTTTTCTTCAATATGTTTTCTGTCAAAATGGGGACCAAAATGGATGGTATAGACTGTTGTTCCCAGTCATAGACATCATTAGTACAAGACGATTTCTCAGATAGCAGGTTTGACCAGTCTCTTTGCTTTTGCTCCCACTGTACCGATAATCTCTCAGAGATATCCTATTACACCCAATACAATCACAACAAGAAGTCCTCTGGCACCTTATAGACTAACAGATATTTTGGAGAATAAGCTTTCGTGGGCAAAGACCCCTTCATCAGATGCATGAGTGGGGGGGTGGTTTCAGAGGGGTATTTAAAGAGTGGGGTTCCAGTAGAAGGGAGGTCTATTCAAGGTCTATTCAGCAAGGTGGAAACGGCCCATTACCAGTAGTATGTATCAAAAGAGGAAAAACCAAGTCAAATCAGACAGGCCCATTGTCAGAGTCTAATGGGGAGATATTAACACCCAGGGCTGAGAAGCTGCTTTTGTAAGGGGCAAGCCACTCCCAGTCTCTGTTTGATCCGTGGTTGATGGAGTCAAATTTGCAAATAAATTGCAGTTCAGAGATTTCTCTCTCCATTTGATTTTTTAAATTTCTTTGTTTTAGGACTTCTACTTCTAAATCTGCTACTGAGCGTCCAGGGAGATTGAAGTGCTCTCTCACAGGCTTTTGTACGTTACCATTCCTGATGTGTGATTTATGTCCATTTATTCTTTTACGTAGAGACTGTCCAGTTTGGCCAATGTAAATTGTAGTGGAGCATTGCTGGCACATGATGACATATATATAGGTGTGTAGGTAAAGGAGCCCCTGATGGTATGGTTGATGTTAGGTCCTGTGATGATATCACTGGTGCAGATATGTGAGCAGAGTTGGCAGCAAGGTTTGTTGCAGGGATTGGTTCCAGGTCCCACTCATGCATCTGATGAAGCATGTCGTTGCCAACGAAAGCTTATGCTCCAAAATATCTGTTAGTCTATAAGGTGCCGCAGAATTGTTCTCGAAGATACAGGCTAACCCGGCTATCTCTCTAATACGATCACAGTTAGAGAGATCAGGTAAAAGGCTAAAAAGAACCCAAAAGATCTCCATAACAAATGTCATTTCTGGGAAATAAAAAATATGAATACTATGACGTGTGACATATACTGCCAGAAATACTCATTGTCTATTGAGGTTGTAGCTGGGGAGATTTACTTTAGACTATGTAGATTATAAAAATATTTTAATTTTCATATAACAGATATTGGGCACAGTTTTTCCCTATGATTTGATGGCACAAAACAGCAAAAAAAATCAGCATGGTGCACAAAGTTTGGCTAATATTGTGTCATGCTGGTTGCCATATTTGGGAGGAGCTGATAGTACTTCAAAGCACACCCCAGGCTTTGCAATATTTCCTTGAAGCAGGAGCACTGGTCAAATACGTGTGGTCAAGAGATACCTCATTCTGTTTTAGACTGAGTTTTATGTGTATCCTGTACAAATCTGGTTTTGCCTCACTAGTTATGCAATAACCTTAAAACTGAGATTATCGAACAAATAATAGATTTTTTTAAAATCAATCCACATCATTTCAAGATTCTTTTTCTCCCATCTTTTGCCACGTTTTTTATTCAAGGTCTTTGCCCTCTAGTTTAAAAGGTCATTGTTATTTAGATCTTGGGAGGGTGATAGCTAAGCCTCAGAGGAGGAATAATTTAACATTGTGCACTTGTTCACGTATGCTAGTACCCTCAGAAAGGGTCTCGTTCCAAACTAATTTTATTGGCTGATTGCATGCTCAGTCACAAAGTGCACACCATGGGTCAATGACGGAAGAGTCCAAGCAGGAGCAGAGTGAGTAGTTTTTCCCTTATGCCAAATGTACACATAACTGTAATTATATTAGAGATATGGGTGAGAAGGATTACAACTACTCTGCCATTGTTGCTGATCTGTGGACAGAAGACAAACTAATACAGATATTGAAAAATGGCACTTGGGGATTACAAGCTGTATTTTCTTACAGCTATAAACCAGACTCTGACATCCTTATTCATATGAAATAACACCTTACTCTGAAGAATCCCATTGATTTCAGTGGAACTGCTCATAGAGTACGATGCTGTTCAGTATAAGCAAGCATGTGAGAATCTCTCTAACCTGTTTTGTATGCACATTATTCTTATAAAAACTGAAGCCTCTTACGTTTCCTCCTCTTTTCTGCCTCTTTCTGGCAGTTATGGCTTTCATTCTGAATCTTTTTGTCTTGTGATGTAAATACTTCAGTGCTATTACTATTATCCTCTTAAATCATTTCCCTCCTATCAGTACTGACTAATTCATATTTTATAATTGGGTATTTGTGCACTGGAGCAAAATGAATAGGCTTAATGTTTATATTTAAAAGATAAGCCAGATAGCAATTCAAACAATGCAGAGAAAAAGAACAACCAGGAGCTCATTTATTTTGTTAAGTGGTGGGTTTTTTTGGTTTTGTTTTGTATATTCTTTCTGTGCTTCTCCTTTGTCCATATGTCTGGTGGTTTCTTCTTTTATTCTCTTCCTTTCCTTAAATCTTCTATGGCTGACGTTATTTTCCTAGCACAGTTTACCCTCTTTCCTGTCCATTTCTCCTCACTTTTTCTTCAAAAGGCTGCTGCTGAGGTTGCTGCACTTAGTTTTCCTCTTTTTTTCCATTTCTATGATCCAGTTGCCTTCTCCTAGCCCTTACAGAAAGCTCTGGTTCCAATTTCCTGTTAAAGGGACATCACTAAAACCAGGCTGCTTGCTGTTCAAACAGCAGCAGAGGAGAAAAGGATATCACGCCACAGGCGTCCACTCAATTGAAGAAACAGCTACAAAGAAAGGGTACATAAGATAAAAAAGACAAAATGCACCTGGACCAATTCTAGAGGCTTACATTGCAATATGATTTTTTTTCCACCATTGAAAATACATGTAGCATGATTATCAGAGCAGCTGCGCACTCACAGCTACCTGCTACTGACGTTAAGAGGAGCTGCAAATGCTCAGCACTTCAGTCTCAGGGTACAGGTTATACAAAAGGCATACATATCACTTTGTGATTGCCATAGGTACTACGTACAGCAGACTGCATTCGCACCACAAATTTAACGCTGCCCTGTCATCACTTCCTGCATTCAGCCTTTAAACCAAACTTCTAGCCCAATGTTACTGTGGGTGTTTGGAGTGCCAAGCAGGGTGCCAAAAATCTAGTATCCAGTGTGGAGCAGAGTTGAAGTTGTGTGTGATCTGTAATATATAGTAGCTGTGGTAATGATAAAGTGTGTTTCTGTGGCTGAAAGCATGGTACTGTTAAGTAGCTTATATTGGGGTAGTCATGTTAGTCTGTATCCGCAAAAACAACAAGAAGTCCTGTGGCACCTTATAGACTAACACATATTTTGCAGCATAAGCTTTCGTTGGCAGATGACCCTTTGCCCACGCAAGTTTATGCTCCAAAAAAATCTGTTAGTCTATAAGATGCCACAGGACTTCTCGTTGTTTTTAAATAACTTAACTCTTCATTTCCTTCTTGTGTGTATTAAGTTATGAGTTCAGTGAGGCAATGGGGAAGACTGTAGAGCTGTGACACAGAAAAAAAATTGTTGTTGATAGAGATTTTACCAGCATGCTGACAGAGAAGATCGTATCTGCCAGAGAAATGCAGCTGCACGTAAAATCTCCATCAAAAGCTAAAATTTGTCAGAAAAGTGTAAGTGCTGACACAGAGTATTTCTACCCAGTAGGGAAGATTTAATTCAGTGACCACTTGTTGAACACGAGGTCTCATTATAATTAATAATAACAACAAATAACACTTATCCAAACATTTATTGTCAAGAACTAGCCAATCTACTCGTGACTCAACTGTTTGCTGATTTTGGTGTAGATACTTACAACATTGTTTTGAAACTGCTTGGCAACTAGAGAGCCTGGCAAACAAATTCCAACAAGCAGCCAAGTTCATATACTTCCTACCAAAAAAAAGTATGCAAAGCCAAATTATTTTGAAAACACAACACACACAAGAATGACCATTATGTTTGATTTCACTCTGATAGACCACCTACATAAAGAAAAGAACACAAATTTAGACCCCATTTTAAGATTGTTTTGGATGCAACTGATATCATAATCAGTACCTCTGCAAGGTCCTAGGCTCTATTAATATCTGCCACCTCTTCAGGGGCTGCAGTGTGTATTTTCCTTAAAGCTGGCCCAGTTTAGCTAATTTCAGTAGTTCTTCACTCACTCCACCCCACTGCCAGCAATGACACTATGAGGCTAAACCAGTTTTTGTACTTAGCGAGCACAAAGACAAGGATTGTGACTGGTCTCTGAACAGAAGAGAGGAATTCTCCTTGCACCTCTTTCTCCTTGTCTGCAATTCATCCTTTCTTCCCCACAGCTGCACAGTGCTAGACATAATCTGGCTTTTATTATACCAAGTCAATATAATTTTCCTTTAAGGCAAAACCATTGAGTAGAGGCATACAAAGTAGAAAGAAACATATAAGCAGTGGAGGAAAAAGATCTCTAAACAGAGGGAAAGTCGCAGGAGATAATGTTTCTGTTGCACTGAATAACTGGTGCCATATAAGCAAGAGTGCCTGACAAAACAACTAGAAACACTAGAACAGAAGCTTGATTCACCATTGCTTTAGGCTTTGTATAGTTCTTTACACTGGTGCAAAGTGAGCGTAAATTGCTACTGTGTTAATCTAGCTGCATTTTATCCTCCTTTGGCATTCACTCTGTCTGGTTATAAATGACTGACCCCTGGTCTACATTTAAAATTTAGGTCTACTTAGCCATGTTGCTTAGAAGAAAAACACACATCCCACAGTGCTGAAGTTAAGAAGACCTTACACCTGCTGTTGGTATGGCCAGGTTGACAGAGAAATTCTTCCATCGACTTAGCAACTATCACTTTGGGAGGTTGCTGAACTATATTGACAGAAAAACCCCTTCCATTGGTGTGGGAAGCATCTACCCTGTGTACTACAAAGTGAAGACAATGATGAATTTTGCCCCAGAAGTCACCATCATTTTTTCAGCAAAAGTAAAAGAGTCGAGCTGAACCAAGAAGGATTTATAAATACCCTAGATGTGTACTTTGCATGTCCATTCCTAAAGAAGCTAGAGATTAATTCCTGTCACTAGGGCTCAGAAAGCCATTATCAGATAGAGATTGGATCATCTGAAATCAGAATCTTGTCCCCTAATTTTTCCTCCTTAGGTTTTTTTGCTAGGTTCCCGCTAATAAATTTGTACCCTTTTAATTTTATATTCATCTTGAATAGCAGAGAACTAAAACAGCTGAAGAGGACAGATAAGAGGCTTAACTCTGAGAAACCACTGTCCTAGTTCAAATTGGATGGACTGGTTTGGTCCCAGAAATCCCCTCAGCTATATATATATAGCGTATATATATATATATATATATATATATATATACACACACACACACACACACACACACACACGGCAATACTAACATATGCATGTATGTATACTGTAACACAAATATATACTATATATCATACATATGCCCTTGCATTACCCTAACCTGAAAACAGCTAATGATCTTTGACAATTCACATCCTTTTAAAGCACATAAATATCAAGTGTGAGAGAACAGAAAGGAAGGATAATGTAGTTTTGGGCTACAAAAACAGAAGCATTGCTTCTTGGAGTAAGGAGTAACTAGTCTAGAAAACATCATCATGAAATATTGTTTCAGTGCTGGACATGTTATTAGACATTAAAGCTGCAGAGAGGTCAAGGAAGAGGAAGAAAAATTATCAGGGAGGTGAAGGACTGATTGTAAGGAAAGATTAAAACAGTTAAAAGTATATGTGAGTTCTTATTCACATTGATGAATTCATGTAAAATTCATGTAAGTAGTCCCACTGTGAAGATAAGGGTCATTCTTGCCTGTGTCGGTACTCACCACTGCACACGAGGATTGCACAGTTTGGTTCTCTGGGTCTGATATAAACAGTAATTGTAATGGCAGAGCAGTTGACACTTTTTAAATCTTAAAATATTTCCCAACATATTATCAGTTTTGAAAGCGACTTGAATGCTGGAGTCCCCAAAATATTTGTCCTTTTATTCTTAACATCTCAATAGATCTAGAATGTTAAGATAAAAATTCTCCTAAATTCCTATTCCACAATTCAGGTAGATCCCTGCCGTGGGTGTATGTTGCATTACTGTAATCTTGCTTTCTCTCTTTCCTTCTTGTTCCTTTTCTGTTTAATCTATTCCACTTTACTTCACCAGATGTCTTCATTTGATCTCATAAAAGAATAGTGACCTGGTGATTTAATTCTCATTTGACCCCTTGGTCTCTTTTATTTCTGCCTGCAACATAACCTTTTCAGTCTGTCAGACTTTCATTTTCTACTCATTTTCCTCCTTCTCTGCCATCACTTTCATCTTTCTCTACATCTTGATCTCCTGGTTTCATTATTCTTTTCTGCTTGGAAAATGCAGTTTAACCTGCTCGATGCTGATCTGCCAAGGAATTGTATCTCTGCATCCCATCCTGAGGTGATGTGTACCCAGTCAATATGGGAATAGTTGAAATTCCCCATTAAATTTCATGTTTTTAATTTTATAGCCTTTCTGATCTCCCTGAGCATTTGTCAATCATTATCACCATCTTGGTCAAGTGGTGGTAATATATCTCTACCAGCACATTTACCCAGCATTGCTCAGGTCTTTGCCTGAACTTTGGGGTGTGGCACGGGGGTGGGGGGGGGAGAGGGTGGAGCCATTGCACTTTTCTCCCGCTCTGGCAATAGATGCAGGAGCTGGGGCCAGGGCATTCTTCCTGGCCCTAGTGAGAGGTGCAGGGGGTGGGGCAGGGTTTGGCCACGTGTCCCCATCCCTGAAGAGAAGTGTGGATGGGAGAGGGGAGTGCTGGGTATTTGCCACTTGTCCCAGGCCCTGGTGAGAGCTGAAGGAGGCAGCAGGGTCATAGAGCTTTTCCCCAGCCCCAGTGAGAGCTGCAGGGGAGAGTCTGGATCTAGGTTTCACCTCTTGTTCCTGGCCCCAGCATCCCTGGCAGGAGCTAATTGCAGGGGGGTGGGTGGGGGGTGTCATTGTGGGGAGGGCAGCAGGGGTCCCCCTGTGTGGCACTGTGCCCAAACCCAGCAGGGAGCGGGGTTGGGATGGGGAGTCTGTCTGGAAGCCGGAAGGGTGGCGACTCCAGTCTCCATGTGGCCAGTGTTTTCCCGCTGCAGCTGGCCCCAGCGATCACTCTGCCACATTGCTGTCCCTTCACTCCCTGCCCCAGTTGTGAGTCTGAAATATGTCATCCCTCTTCTCAGTGTCCCTCCCTTTTCATCTTCTGGAAAACCATGGGATTTCAGGTACTTCCCACTTCCTAGGCACAACCAGACCCTGACCTTGGTTTAAGTTAGGGTAAGAGAAAACTGTATATCAAATTTTGTGGGTACACCTCTTACAGTTTAAGAGGAATTCATGAACAAATGGACAGAAAGACAGGCAGGTAGATGCACTCTAAAATATGGAGAGAGTGATGAGAGCAGGGAGTTACTATTCATAGAGATTCTATGGTGCAGTTTGGATCATTCAAGATTTTTACTTCATTTGAATCTACACTCTCATGTCATGCCATTCCCCCACCAGCATGACCTGTTCTGTCCTTCCAAAATATTTTGTACCCTGGTATTACTGTGTCCTATTGTTTGCCTCATTCCAAGTTTCTGTTATGCCGGTTATATCAATAACCTCATTTAATATTAGCCATCTAATTCACCCATCTTATTATTAAATTTGTAGCATTTGTCCCTTCTGAGATTCAGGTTGTGTTTCTTTTTCTTGTACACAGGAGGACTGGGAATCCTGAGCTGACTGAATGTTGGAGTAGGGCTTAACACAGTGCCTAGTAATCCACTAGCTGGTTCACACAATACTTACTACTTCACAGGAGCACTATGAGAATTACTCAATATTTGTTTGATGCTCTGAGATCCTCACTTGAAAGGGTACTATCATGATATTTTCTAATTCTCTCTATTTTTGAAGATTGTCCATTCTATACCTATATTCAAAAAGTAAAGATGCATATGTCTGGAATCTGAAATGTGCCAGACAAATAAAAAGACGCTGGTCACACTCAAGGAATACAATTAGTGTGACATACAGAAGGTTAATGTGCAGTTGTCAATGAACATGTCTTTTGTATTAAGCCGGTAAAACAATTAGGAAGTTTAGAGTGTCTAGGGATGAGTTAAGTCACTGCGATTGAGAGGCAATGCATTTCTCATACCAAAAGGTACTCCTTTGATCACAAAAGAGAGAGTGGTGATGAAAGCAAGCAAATGCCCCATGGAGGTGTTTGAAGCAAACTGCAGCCCCTTGATCAAAGTATATGTGATTTAATTATTTGTCTTCCTGACTGAAGTCCTTTCATATGACACTGACTAACAGTGTGTGGGGATGTTTTATGTTTCTGATTAGTCTAATCTGAAAACCCAATGCCCAGAAGAGTTTGTCCTATTACCAAATTAGAGCTCCTTTTAGGCGTATAAGAAGCACATGGGATCTTTTTCAGGGGAAAAAGCAGTACACTGCATTTATTGAAAAGACAACATGAAAAGCAGCATACCTATTCCCACGCACACGTGCTGCCGATGGCCTGATAATTACCAGTCTATCACTCTGGCCACTCAGGATCAGGTCCAACTGCATGTCTCCACAATGTCATTGGCATATGTTTGAGGTCTGGCAGCTCTGGTCTTAGAGGTGTGTCCTGGATTTGATTCCCAAAGAAATCTCCAGTTTGTATAATGACACCTGAGTCCTCCTTAGCTGTACCTTAGCCAATTATTTTATTAACTAATACTAACATACTGTAACAGAATTATCTAACTAATCAGTTGCTTCCCATTCTATATGCATGAAGCTGATTGTTTCTTCCTAAGTGGAGTACTTTGTATTTATCCTTATTAAACTTCATCCTGTTTACCTCAGACCATTTCTCCAGTTTGTCCAGATCTTCTTGAATTTTGAGCCTGTCCTTCAAACCAGTTGCAACCCCTCCCAGCTTGGTGTCATCTGCAAACTTAATAAGCGTACTCTCTGTGTCAGTATCTAAATCGTGGATGAAGATATTGATTAGAACCGGTCCCAAAACAGATCCCTGCGGAACCCCACTTGTTATGCCCTTCCAGTGTGACTGCAAACCATTAATAACCACTCTCTGAGACCAGTTATTCAACCAGTTATGCACCCACCTTACAGTGGCCCCATCTAAGTTGGCTTTGCTTACTTTATTAATAAGAAGATCATGTGAGACCGTGTCAAATGCCTTAATAAAGTCTAGGTATACCACATCCACCGCCTCTCTCTTATCCACAAGAATTGTTATCCTGTTAAAAAAGCTGTCAGATTGGTCTGGCGTGATTTGTTCTTTACAAATCCATGCTGGCTGTTACCGATCACCTTATTTTATTCCAGATGTTTGCAGATGAATTCCTTAATTATTTGCTCCATTATCTTTCCCGGCACAGAAGTTAAACTGACTGGTTTGCAGTTTCCTGTGTTGTTCTTTTTCCCCTTTTTATAGATGGGCACTATGTTTGTGCTTTTCCAGTGTTCTGGAATCTCTCCCAACTTCCATGACTTGAGCAGACAGGAATAAGGGGACTTGGAAGTAGCCGGGGTCCTTTCGAAAAGGAGCCCCGTCTGGACGAGCCGCGCGGCGGCGAGCCACATCAATTTTGAAGTGCCGCGGCCGTCTGCATGCTAATGAGGTGCTGAATATGTATTTCAGTGCTTCATTAGTAAACTTCGAAATGGCCATTTGCATGGCCATTTGAAGTTTTTGGCTAGTGTAGACACAGCCCAAGAGTGTTAAAAGTGTATGACATTTGGAAATACTGTTGTTTCATATTTTTGGTAGAGAACAGTGAGGTTTCATGGTCAAAGTTGCATTATTTCTTGCATATTTTTTCTTCCATTGTTTCTTGCAAAGTGTGGCATCTTTTCTGAGGCTGCCGCTTGTCTCTGCAAAGTTTCCATGAACTTGTGCAGCCATAATTCTGAGTATGTGTGCTTCTAACTGCTGTTACCTGAGAACAGTATGCAGTAAAGGTTTCTGCTTTTACAGGCCCGGACCCCCTAACGTTTCTATCACCGTGCACATTGAACACCTCTTAAATAAAAGGTAAACAATAACGATTTATTTAACAATGAGTGTAAACTTAATAAAATAGTTGTTAGAACTATTTACAAGTGAGCGGAGTAACCCCTTGAGCTCCAGCAGAGTTTTCCCCTGAACTCCCCTTCCCAAAGTCATTTCTACCGCAGTCCAAGGTGATATATGGATGGCAGATAGGGAGAGCTGTTCCTCAGGAAGAAAGGGGAAAGCTGGGGAGTCTGCCTCCTAGATGCTCTCTTCCAGGCACATGAACAACTGGAATTCTTCTCTTCTGTCTTCTGCCTTTTGCTCTTGACTCGTGGTCCTGCGTGTAGCAATGCCTAGGAGAAATGATGGTATGCGTGTGGGTAAGACACTACGCTCCCTTGTCTTAGTCTTAAACTTAAATCGGAATAAGGCTCCTGGCCTACAAGATCTCCACACTCCCTATTCTACAGTAGGAGCATTTCACCCTAGCCACCAGGGGTTCTCCTCTTCCTCCAGTGCTTCAGCTCAAAGCTGGGGAGGCAGCAGAGGGAGAGAGAGACAGCTCAGAGCAGGCTGGGTCACCTCCTCTTATAGCTTCTTGCCTCCAGGCAGATTTGTGCCCTGTGACGCCCTTTTTGCCCGCCTTTAGTTCACATCCTTTTCTGAGAGGGATGATGACTCAGCAATTTTTCCATACTCCATTTTAAAGATGGATCCCAACAGGGACTCCATATTGAATAATAACTTTTAGTGAAACACCCTTAATACTGCCTAATGGAGGTGTAAATCAAGTAGTGAAGGCCCTGATGCAGCAATGCACTTTAGGATGTGCTTAATTTTAACCATGTGGGTAGTCCCATTTAAACCAATGGGATTTAAGTGCATGCTTAAAGTTAAGCAAGTGCTCTGCTAAATAGATAGGCAAGTGCTCACATGCTTGAAATTAGACATGTACTTAATTGCCTTTGCTAAATCAGGACCTTTAAGCATGAGTACTCAATTTGGGTCTGCAATCATTTTGTAAACGCATATTTTGCAGGTTAGAATTGTGCCTGTAACTAAGTAGATCTTAGACATATTAGAGCATACCCAGATTTGTTTTATGTCCTTCATGACAGTCAGTCTTGATTTTTCCTTAATACTCACTTATGTGTGGGGAATGGACAACATAATCTATTGAGAAAATTTACCCCGATGCAATGATTTAGGTGGCATTAAACCAGTGATGTATTTGGACCATTAATACTTTCTTACTGATTTCTAGGCTTCCATTTTTGCTAAAGCTTTATTAATCAGTTACAATAATATTGCGTTTTCTAACAGATTAACAGCTCAAGAGAAAAAAATAAGGCCTGATTCTTTCTTGTAGCCAGTCTTATCTCCCTGTCCGACAAGAACAAAAGAAAAAAAAGGTAGAATACCACTCTTTCAGTGCTCTTTTGTTCTATACATAGATTGTATTTGTTTATTTTTGCTTTGTCAGATTAATTTGGCATTCTATTATTTATTTATCCATCTATTTTTAATGTATAAATTTTTGTACCAAAAATCAGTAGAACTGAAACACTGCATTGCCTCTGGGGAAAAAAAAATCTCATAGCACACTGCTGCAAACTACATGAGCCACTGCCTGAGTAGAATAATGCTTTAGTAGACCATGCTGCTTCTGCCATGTGAGACTGGACCAAGTAAAGTGAATGGGGCTTTGCCAGTCTGCACTTCCAGTGCCATCTGAAAAAAGCTGCCTGAGGGAATCAAGGGTTTGTTGGCTCAAGCTGTCTCCTCTCATAACAAAGTGTCTGCCTGAGGGAAACGGATGGGAAAATTAGCTTCTCCAAAGTTTGGCAAATCTTATCCCTTTCAACCTTTTCCTTCAGTTAGAACAGAGTACAACCTAGCTGACCTACATTTCTGCTAAGCTAGGGTCACAGTGGATCTGTAAATTCACTTCTGCTTGCTTACAAGGATACGTATCAAGGTAAGGGAGAAACCAGACCAAAAAAAGATGTTTGGTTTGCAAGGGTAAAGACGTTGTTTTGATTCAAGGAAAAAAAAAGCTATTTACAAAAAATTGAGGGAGGTTTAATGAGTGCAGTTGTATAGGCAAGAGTTAGTGTTCTGAAAACTATGCAGGTCTACAGTAAAGAAATCTGAACGCTGGAGAGTCTTGAGTTCTGTGCTATGTCAATAGGAGGTTGCCCTCCCATCAACATGTTAAAACCTTCTCAATAACAAGCAGAAGCAGGAGAGTGTCATAGTGTGGTGTTGACACCATGTTAAGTCAATGTAAGTTGGGGGTGATTTTTTCATATCTCTGAGTGACATAGATTGCATCAACTTAAGCAGTAGTGTAGACCTGACCTTGGAATACCACATGTAAGTGTAAGGCCTGGGTTGCCAGCAGGAGGGAATGAACCTGAGACCTTATAAGTTAAATGTGTGTTCTACAGCATGAGCAAAAAAACAGCTGGTTTTCAGCTAAGTCAGTGGAGCAGAAACTTCACACTCCTTTGTCAGGGGTGTTTACACGCATATTTCATAGAGCTGGAAGGGACCTTGAGAAGTCATCAAGTCTAGTCCCCTGCCTTCATAGCAGGACCTATCACCATCCCTGTCATTTTTTGCCCCAGACCCCTAAATGGCCCCCCTCAAGGGCTGAGCTCAGAATGCTGGGCTTAGTAAACCAATGCTCTAACCGCAAAGCTCTCCCTCCTTCCATGTCTTAGGGCCTCTGGGGTATGATAAGTATCAGAGAGGTAGCCGTGTTAGTCTGTATCTTTGAGAACAAGAAGAAGTCCTTTGGTACCTTATAGACTAACAGATGTTTTGGGGCATAAGCTTTCGTGGGCAAAGACCCTCTTCATCAGATGCATAGATACCTGTCAAGTGTCCTGGCCACCTGTCTACTCTCTCAGCATCCCTACAAGTATGATGATATGACCAGTTCCCAAAACGTTTCTGTGAGAGAGACAGAGTGGCCTCCCTTCAGACTGGAGGGAAAGCGGGGCAGTATACTCCTCTGGCGGGCAGAACAAAAAGTGCCCTAGCCATTTCACCAGAATTACCAGGGTGAGGCAGCAAGTATAAAAGGAAGGCTCTGTGCTCAGCTGGGCAGAGCCAGCAGAGAAAACAGAGGCCTGTAGTGGCAACAGGAAGCTGAAACTGCTAGGATGTATTGACGGTGTCTGTTTGCTGGCTTACTGACTCCCCCTACCCCTTGGCGTCCCACAAGTCCAGGCTAAAGCCTATTTTCTACTCTGCCTCACCCAGGGGCTGAAGCATATTGGTGAACTGACTGTGTGTTTGTTGGCTGTGTGAGCCACCAAGTCCAGGCTAAAGCTGCCCTGCCTCACACAAAGGGCTAGAGCTTATGAAACTTGGCATAGCTGTTACCTGCCTGGCCTGGAAGGCCTAGTCTACATACTGCTGCTAGCCCCAGCCCTGCGTGAGGACTAGGGCTCTAGACTGTGAGATGTTGCCAGCCCTATAGAGGAGCTGCAAGCTAGAGACTACACAGGGCACTTCCCCACCCAGAGGTGGAGACAAGGGCTCCAGACAACTGCTGCGTATTTGCTTCTGTCAGACTGGCCCAGAGCTCTAGGCTGCTTAGGGCTCGGCCCCACCAGTGCAACCTGAGGCTGAAAACTAAAACCCAGTACGGCAAGACAGAGTGGCTTCCCTCCCCACTGGAAAGGGAGAGAGCATGACACCTTTTATTAAACAATTATATAATTTAATACAAACATTTATATTTTTATTTGGTTTCATTACCCCCCCACCCACAAACCCTAAATGTTCTGCCTTAAAACTACCTTAAATTTGTTCCTTTAATGGGGCAGTGTCACAAATGACAACAATCTTTCTTGACCCTTACTTACACAAATACCAAAGCTGTTAACCTCACCTGAACTTGGTTTGGTAATACAGTAACTGCTGTTAGGGAGTGCTTATATTAGGTGAAAGTGTGTTGCACGCAAGCCATTGGTTGAGGATTCTTTATAGCCGCTTACCTCTTCACACAATAGCCATACCAGCTGCTTTACAAGTACTGGTAACCCTGTTTGGTTTGGGAAGAGGTCTTGAGCTCAGGCTCACCTAAAAACGTTCAGTTTACTGGGGCCTCTCCACAAGCACCGTAACTGTATTAGTTGGGCAGTTCTTCTTATCTTCATCCCACGGTGCAATGCTACACATATATAAATCTCCCATACTTACATACAACCAGTAGCATGTCTCAAGATTTTTAATGAGATGGAGGAGCCTGAGACCCAGCAGCTGATCATGCTGCACCCCACCTTAGGAAATTACATGCCTCCACCCCACCCGAGGGGGCCTGCCCTCACTCTGTGCACCCATGTCTTAGAACATTGTTTCTCAACCTTTCCCAGATAGCAATCTCTTAACTGAAGTTAGAAAAAATGTGTGTCTCCCTTATATTTACTCTGCAAGTAAGAATAGAATATATACCAGGGGTAACTGATAAGCCTATATAAATTATCTGTGTGACTGTGTATATGTTCAGAGAGTGATAGAGAATACTTGACCTTCAATGGTAACGCCATACACAGAAAGTGGAGGGGCAAGAATCTCTGTTTTAGATTGTGTCAACATTTTCAATGCCTCACAGCATCATGACTCCTTGGAGATGATGACCAGCCAGCAGAAAAACACTGCAGTAGTCAGCAGACCATTGCAAAGGTGACTGAAAAAACAAGCTATTTCATGTAGTAGGCATCCTTCAGTCTGCACAGACTACGGATCGCGCCCTTTAAAGTTTCAATTGAGGACTTCATTTACAGCGTCTATTGTGACTATACACACGAGAGTGACAGTCCTTGCTGCATCTCTTGCAGATGTGGTGGGTGTCTGGCAAGTCCTTATTGTGCTTTCTGTGTGCTCGCTTCTCCTCTGCTAGCTGTCTGATCTTCAACTCGCCCTTCTGAAGGCCCTTGTGTAACCCCTGCCTCCATCTGCTGCAGTCGTCTGCTAGTTCTTCCCAGATGTCCAGCTCGATGTCTACCTCTCTGAGGTCTCTCTTGCAGACATCTTTGTAGCGCAACTGGGGGCGTCCGGGAGGTCTTTTGCCAGAGGCTAGCTCACCATACAGGATGTCTTTTGGAATCCTTCCATCATTCATCCTGTGGATGTGGCCAAGCCAGCAGAGTCGACGCTGCCTGAGGAGGGTGTGCATGGTTGGGATTCCAGCTTGCTCGAGGATGGCAGTGTTGGTCACTCTGTCCTTCCATGATATTCCAAGGATGCACCTGAGGCAGCGCAAGTGGAAGACGTTCAGCCTCTTTTCCTGGCAGGCATACAGGGTCCAAGTCTCGCTGCCATAAAGGAGGGTGCTGAGGATGCAGGCTCTGTAGACTTGCATTTTGGTGTGAGCGTACAGCTTGTTGTTATTCCACACTCTCTTGCTGAGTCTGGACAGAGTTGTGGCCGCTTTTCCGATCCTCCTATTTAGCTCAGTGTCCAACGACAGGGTGTCAGTGATGGTGGACCCGAGGTAAACGAACTCGTGGACAACCTCTAACGTATAGTTGTCAATGCTGATTGATGGGGATTCAGCAACATCCTGACCGAGTACGTTCGTGTTCTTTAGGCTGATGGTAAGCCCAAAGTCCTTGCACGCTTTGGAGAACTGATCCAGCAGTTTTTGAAGCTGGTCTTCTGCGTGAGACACTACAGCAGCATCGTCTGCGAACAGCATGTCTCTGATGAGGACTTCTCGCACCTTAGACTTAGCTTTCAGCCTTGCAAGATTAAACAGTTTCCCGTCAGATCTTGTGTGCAGCAAGATGCCCTCTGTTGAAGATCCAAAGGCATGCTTCAGGAGGAGTGTGAAGAAGATCCCAAACAATGTCGGAGCAAGCACGCATCCTTGTGTGACGCCGCTCCTGATTCTGAAAGCATCTGATAATGCGCCGTCATATTGGATGGTTCCTCCCATGTCTCCGTGGAACGACTGGATCATCTTGAGTAACCGTGGAGGACAGCCTATCTTGTGGAGCAGTTTGAACAGACCATCCCTGCTGACCCAGTCAAAAGCCTTGGTCAAGTCGATGAAGGCTATGTAGAGTGGCTTTCTCTGCTCCCTGCACTTCTCCTGCAGCTGCCTTAGAGAGAAGGCCATGTCAACGGTAGACCTCTCTGCGCGGAATCCGCACTGCGATTCGGGGTACACCCTCTCAGCAATCTTCTGGAGTCTGCCAAGGATGACGCAAGCGAACAGTTTACCAGTGACGCGTAGGAGGGAGATTCCACGGTAGTTGTTGCAGTCGCTTCTGTCTCCTTCGTTCTTATACAACGTTACAATGTTAGCGTCGCGCATATCCTGTGGAACTTCACCCTCTTTCCAGCACAGGCACAGTAGCTCATGCAGGGGTTCCAGGAGCGTGTCCGCGGCACATTTGATTACCTCTGGTGGTATACCATCCTGACCAGGGGCCTTTCCTGCTGCAATGCTGTCGATGGCTCTCTTCAGTTCATCCACAGTCGGTTCTTGATCCAGTTCGTCCATTACTGGTAGGAGCTTGACGGCATTGAGGGCTGCATCAACCACAACGTTCTCGCGTCAATACAGCTCGGAGTAGTGCTCAACCCAGCGCTCCATCTGTTTGGCTTTGTCAGCAATGACTTCACCAGATTTGGATTTCAGAGGTGCCATCTTGTTCTGGGTGGGTCCTAATGCCTTCTTCATACCCTCGTACATTCCTCTGTTTCATGTATTTCATGTAATGTTTGTGTTACACCTTCCTCAGTAAGGCCTCAGTTCAGCAGTCCAACCCTATTCAGCAAAGTATGAAACTACACACCTAATTTTCATTCACTTGAATGGAATGTAAGCAAGTACTTAAATGCTTTGTTGATCCTGCACCTTAGGGCAAAATTCAGCCCTGCACAGAAGGCCTTTCCCTCGCTCAAGTCTTGTTTGAGCTCCCGTTTAAGGGTCTGTGGGGCACTCACATAATGCACTGGACTTCTGCAGGCTCTCTGCACAAGGCTGAATTTCAGTCATAGAGCCCAATCCAACTATCATTGCAGCTAAAGTCAGTGGAAGGATTCCCATTGCTTTTGATGGGAGTGGACCTGGCTTTTACTCTTGTCCTAGAAGGGCTGAGAGCTCTCAACTTTCAGTGATTTCAATAAATGAAGGAGATATATAACATCTAGGGTGGTGCCTCCACGCAAAATAATGATTGAAAGTACATTTGATATTTACTCTTCTTTCAGTTTAACAGTCTAAGCACTATTGAAATTTCATGAAGAAAACTGGACTCGTTTATATTCTGAAATAATTAAAAAGCTGAAGTTTGTGTCTATAAAATATGATTAGGTTTCTCTTTGATCTAACTTAATGTGACGTTGTCAGTTCACCAGAGGCTGATATAAAGCTGTCATTTTTGTGTTTTCCTGTCTTTTACTATCCCAAAAGGGACAAAATCATTGAGAACATGAATGACTCAACAAAAATAAATGGTGTAGATGTAAACAATGACTTCATTAGCAGAGCAACTGATACAGAAGACAAGTGACCTACTCTGTAACAACTGATGTTAGTGAATTCTTTTGAACTCTCACAATAAAATATTTGAAACACAAACGAGCTGCTTTATTTGCTCCTATTTCCTGCTTGCAGTTAAAACATGAAGTCTTGACAGGAGTTGAGAAATGTATTGAAGCAAAGGTATTTCAAGTCAATAAGATCCCAGCATCAAAATATCTAAAAAGGTATCATAATTAGACTTGCAGTGCAATTCTGCTCTGAAAAATGATTATGTAAAGATGGTAAGTTCTTACTTAACAGCTGTGTTCCCTTTGTGAATTCAGAGCCATATTTGCTGATTTCATAGTTAAAGTATCGCTTCTATTGCTTTTTATTCATTTTAGAAACCGCAGAGCCAAAATAGCTAAGACAGAGCAAGCAAGAATATATTCTTGTGCCTTAAGGAAGGTGAAATTCATACCTGTGAAGCAATCTTGTATCATTTATATCCCACATGGGATTCAAGTTAACTCTGTGTGGGGATGAATTTCACTCTTAACTAAATTCCCAAAACCAGAAGTAGTGGGTTTTGGCCTAATGTATTTACTTATTTATAATTATTAACTACATTTATATGTCACTAGAGTTCTTCCAGTCATAAGTGCACAAGAAAGGAAAGATAAAAAAGTGGTAATCCAGGAAAGAATTGTACAGTATAATACTATCAGATGTTCATCTTAATGACTGAATTGTAAGGTATATTTGTGATGTTTGCTGTTCAAGCAGTGTCCATAGATGCCTAGAGAACTCCCCGGTGCCACTCAAGCCTTGTGTGCAGGGGGAGGAGGTTGAAGGCGGCGAGATGATTCAGCTTTAGAACAGCCTTTTTGTCTGTGACTCCATGGTAAGGCCATTATCATGCCTGGGGCATCACACTTGATACTTGGTGGATAAACTCTAAGTACAGAATTCAGAACCAGGGGTTTGTGCGCTACTTCTTTAAAGTCTGCCCTCAGTTTCATATAAATATGTTCTTTTCAGCCACTGTAAGACGGCTTGGTCACTCCCTTTCCACGGAGTACATCAACAGAGCTACTTTTCTATGGTTATGTAAGCATTGGTGGATCACTGGAAAGATGTTGGCTAGTCAGGGAAAGTGCATGGTGCTCGCATCCTTAGGACAACAGGATTGTTCAGAACACTACAAGCAGGGATTTTCTTTCATGACCAGTAGATTGCCATGGACAATGCTGAAATATCAATAGTGACCGTGGGGGAACCCCAAATATTCCTTCTCCTGACTCATGAAGCTGCACGCTCGACTGCACCAAGGAAAGATTCAGCTACCAGTCAGCAGGTGCGGCATGAAAATTGGATGTGCCTTCAGGAAACAGTATGAACTGGTATTTACTGACACAACTGGATCTCAGTAAAAATATGCTTATAGTTGCCTGCTGTGTCTTTTATAATATCAGTGAGACTAAGTTGCCACCAGGGTAAAAGGCAGAGCTGGAACTGCTTGCTGCTGAGTTTGAGCAGCCAGGCGTAATGGCTATTAGAAGAGATCAAAGCAGAGATCTGGGATGCAGAGAAGCTTTGAAAGGTCACTTGAACACTGAGCCACAGTAATGCATTACGGTGGATGCTGTTTTTGGGTCTTTTAAATGTGGTGCTTGGTGTACTTCTATGAATATAATTATTGACATTATTCCTACTGGTTTTGTGGTTCTTACTGGACATTGGTAATAATTAAGTTGTTTGTCACTGACCCTTTGAACTATGTCACTGAAAAGCAGTGGTTGTCAACCTATTTATTATTGTGGGACACACATGCAGCTGTTTGTTATTGGGCTGCAGCCACACGATATTTTTCCATCTGTATGGCCCTGAGAATGACACACGGGCCACAGCTGTGTGCTGATTGCACTGGTTGAACCACTACTGTGTAATGACAAGTACGTGCTTCTAGAACTCCTATGTACTCTGCAGAATACATTTTGAATCAAGAAAGATGAAATATATTCTAAATAATAGCATTTTATTCACTAACAAACACCAGGCAAAGAAAAATTTGTACAATTTTAAAGCAAACACATTAACATTTTAATAAATTCATGAAACAAAACTTAGCCAGTATCCATGGAAGCAGCCATGACTTTCACAAGCCAGTGTATATGAAGTGTAGTTCTTTACATCTCCCAGGCTGTAGTGGTAGGGGTAAGGATACAGACCCAGATACCACATGGAATGTTGGGGTGGATGGATGTTTCTGGAGGTGCTATAATTGAGTTCTCAATGGACTGAAAAGGCAGGTGGGCCAATGGTTTTTGAACTTCTAGGTCCACAAGAATCTGCAGCTGCTGGCTACACCTACACAGCCGTGGCTACACTAGTCCCTGCCCTTCGAAAGGGGCATGCTAATGAGCCATGTCGGCAGATGCTAATGAGGCATGCCATGAATATGCAGCACCTCATTAGCATCATGGAGGTCGTGCACATTTCAAAAGTGCCGCTTTTGAAATGCACGCTGCTCATGTAGACAGGGGCCTTTTGAAAGGACCCCCCAGATTTTGAAAGCCCCTTTTTCCCAAAACCAGCTGTGGCCCATTAATTTTGCCCTTTCAATTGGTGAAGGTACTTTTCCTCTCCTAAGATGTTTTGTAATGTTTCTATGCATAGTTAAAAATGGCTGTGTTCCAACCCAGATGTGGCTGCATCTCTCTGGTGGACAAAATGACTCACATAAATATAAGGATCCTCCCTTGTGGCTGCATCATCTTTGGCCCAACCTTTGTTCAATATCTATCTGATTGGCAAACCGGGGCTCATGCCAAGCTTTTCGCTGGTCTACAAAGTGTGTGGAGTCCCCCTTTACTTGTTCAAGAGTCCTGTGCTCCCGACCACATAGCTCATCCTCACAGGTTTCACAGTAGTCAGTGCCCTCTGTACCCATGTTCACTGTTGGGAGCGCCTGTCTCCCAATGCACAGGAAGACCAACAGCCCAAATCTATCGATCATTCTTTCCTCTGAACTACTAAGTAGCAACTGCAGAGTGATTCCACAGTCAGCACTTGGCCCAGTAATTAAGACAGTGCACAGAAGACAGGCTTTGACCTTAGCTGAAATGTGCTTTTTACCCCTAAAAATCTTGGTTTTTTAAAAGTCTCTTCATTTTTATGACCTCAGATTTTCACCTGCAAATAATTTTGCCCATAATTAATCTTTAGCACAGCTATTTCTACTTATACATATATTTACATATCCAGGAGGTGAAATAAGATGTTTAGATGCTTAAACATAAGTATTTACATTCATCATTAACTCTGAGTCGAAAATGATGCCAACAAATTTTTGTATTATAGCTACTTGTGACAGGTGGAGAAGTCTTTGTCATGTGATGTACCTAGCCCATGTCTGAAATAAAAGTAGAGAGCTGTGTGATCAAAGGTATATTTAAGCTGGCATGTAGAATTGCTTTTGTAAAATAAAACAATTGTGCAACATATTTTGTGGTTTGGAGGAGAAAGAGAGAAAAATTGCCCATTTTAATTTCTAATTGACTATAATGCTTTGTAGAAACTGCTGTATACACTTAAAATGTGCTTTGTATGTACTTCATATAAAATAAATACAGAATTAATTAAGGTTTAAACAAGCATTTGCTCCCCCCCGCTGAGATGTATTAAGGCAGAGATCATATGGCTGGAGAATCTGAAACGTGCATATGGTGAGCACCAATCATCCTCACTTCTCCTGTATTACATTTCACTAGCACTTCATTTCTGCCACCCAATTTATCTGCAGAGTAAGAGCTTTCATAAATGCCATTGCAAATGACCTCAGCACAAGCAAGAGAGATTCTCTCTAAGAGCTGACCCCAGCACAGAACTCCATGGAGAGAGGTCTGTTCAGTGTCACTGGGATAATAAGACAAATACCTTCAAAGCCAACAGCTCTGATTTCCCTGTTATCTCCTTTCAGTAATCAGATTCTGCAAGGCTGCTACTGTAAGTTGAACCTGCACTGCTAAGAGTCAGAAACTTGTTGTTGCAAGACTAACAAACATAGAATTGAAGTACAGTGTTAAATATTTCCCTTCAGCTGTCATTTTGAAGATGCACATGGCTCTTGCCAAAGGTTTTATCAGAAACTTATTAAATTCATGAGATGGAATAAAAATTCAACAGCTCTTTGAAGTGCTATTTTCTTTATTTGTGAGGCAGCCAAATAAGAGTAAGTGAAGACTGACAAAATCACGAAGAGTTGGATATATGTGAGGAGACTTTATTTTAAATCCTTTCACATAACTATGTCTATTTCTTTTAGGCCCATTAATTTTTGTGTATTAGTGAAAGTATTCATTCCTACTCTGCATATTTTTTTCTTAATTGGGCAATTTATTTTTACAGTGGGCATGAAGACAGACACAATTGGTCCTTGTTTTGAATTTGGTCTGTCTGGGGTGATAGTCTCTTTCCTAGGCATCATGAAATGAGGGAGAATCTGCTGGTGAGGAGAGCAGGATTACATCTTTTTAAATAAGGTAAAAGGCTAGAGTGGCAGGTGAATTTCAACCTAATATTGCACTGTGCAGCGAGATGTGCTACAGGGGAAGTGGTTTGATTTTCTCTGAGGTGAACTGCACCTGTTTCTGGTTAATCCAGACACGAGCAAATGTGATTTCAGTGCCAATACCAAAATAAGCAGTTTGCCATTGTGATGGGCTGTTTTCCCTACACAGGCCTGAAGGGGTTAATGTGAGCCTGAGAAGCCAATTAACATACTTGGCAGCACCTAAGAGAGAGCGTGCTGTTGTCCATACATGCACACACACATACACACAAGCATGTTTGCACACAAAACCTCCAAACATAACTGGTAATGACGCCTAGCTGAGGAGGGACTGGGCAGCAATAATAAAGGCAGAAACATTGCAGCAAGGTGAGTTAGAGGGTCAGACTCTGCAGTTGCTTCCAGGAGGAGAGACGTGCCAGCAGTCCAGGGAGGCAGCAAGGATTGTATGGGTGTAAAATAGCTATCAGGTCATTGGGCTGGAACACAGAATAAAGGACGGGCTTGGGCTCCCTTACCAGCCACCAAGGAAGGTGGGTTGAAGCCCCTGAGGAAGGGGGTAAAAGGATCAGAGAGCCCAGAGAGAGCTGGAGGATCTGCTGTAAGGTCACTGAGCTGGACTCTCTTTCCTAGGAAAGGGGTAGATTACATTGTGACTGGGTCAGAGAGACAAGTTGTGGAAATAGAGGTCACTGCAGCAATTGAGAGACAGGCAGCAGGGAAGGCAGCTGCTATGCTAAACCTGGCCACAAGGAAGTGCTCCTGTGGTAAGTGAACCCTGTTACGGTTAAGAACTTTCCTTAGTCATAACCATCAGTTCTACCAGAATTGCCGGACCAAATCTCTGTTGCTTCTGGTCATGGCACTGACAGTAATTCTACACCAGCAGAGCTGGTAAGAAGGCCTGGGGCCTGATTTTCTTCTCTCTCAGCGATAGAGAAAAGGAATAATGCCATCAATTCCCACGGAAAACAAATGTAGGCAAAAGGAAAATTAGGTTCCTAATCTCTGCAGAAATACACGTGGGTATCTAATATATACTGTACTTGTAGGCATAGTGGAAATCAACTTGCTACATTTCCTCAGTCATAAATCATGAGTCGCAAAATGGAGAAAGAAAAATGTGCTGACCCCTCCACCAGATCACATTCATTAGCACCAACAGGTTGTACTCTAAGAGAGGAAGAAAGGAGCCCTGATTTGCCTCTCCGTGTCCTGGCTCTGCACCTGCTGCACCCTCTCCCCACCTCTTCCCCACGCTTACTCCACCCCGCCCCCCCCAACCAAGACAGCCTAGGGGATAGTGGGGTTGGCACCAGTAGCATGGAGTCCACTCCCTCCTCCCAGCACTCCCCAGCAGAAGCAAGATAAGTGGAGCAAAGCAGCCCCAGCTACTTTGTTCTCCCAGCTGCCACATTGCAGTGCTCCAGTCGAGGAGTGCAGGGCTGGACCCGCTGCCTACCACAGAGTGGCATGTCCAAGAGAGCAAAGCAGTTGGGCCACCTTGCTCTGCTTGTCCTGCTGCTCCTGGTGTGTTTGTGTGAGGGGGCAGACCCATGCTGCCAGCGCCAAGCCCCTCCCCCTGTCTCCCAGCCCCTCTTGCCCATGGTGTTTGGGGCATGTGACCCCCTGTGGCCCACCTCCACATATCGCCCCGGAAGGCTTCCTGCATCAGCAAAAGGGGTTATTCATCAAGGTAGGTAATTCATCTCTCTGACTGGTGGATTCAACGGAAGATTCTATCTGTAATTACAGTAGGGTGGGTTGACCTAACATGGCTGAGAAGTCTGAGTGAGCTCCAGCGCTTGGTGAACTTACATTTTATTCATACTCCCATTCCTAGTTCCTTGCTGTAAAATAGGGATAATACCATCTAATATTGCAAGGATGCTGTAATGAGAAATTCAAAAATGTTGTGAACGAGTCAGATACTACAGTGTAGCACATCCTAGAAAAGCCAATTGAAAATCAATACACCAATTCAGAGAAGGGTTAAAACAATATATAGTAAACAAGGCAAAGTGCTATATACTAACTGAAACAACAAGAAGTCCTGTGGCACCTTAAAGATATTTTGGAGCATAAGCTTCATCAGATGAAGTGGGGCTTTGCCTAAAAAAGCTTATGCTCCGAAATATCTATACGATGCCACAGAATTTCTTGTTGCTTTTGAAGATACAGACTAACACGGCTACCTCTCAGATACACATACTGACTGATGACAACAAAAAGCAATACATGTTCAAACTCGCTAATCTGGAGTTCTATCGTCCAGGAACATCTATAATCCAGCATGACTTTAGTTAGGTGGGCACCCACTTATCAAGAGTGTGGCCAAGTTTTCCATGGTCCCATAATGTTTGTTTACAGCCACCAGTCCTGGTTCTCGGTGTTCTGTGTTATTTAGCTGTAATTTTCCCAAAATGTTTTCTAAGAGCCCAGTAAGCAGTGGAAGTGTTGGTAATACTGCTAGACAATATTGACCTCCCGTGGTTTGGCAAATTCTCTCATCTGGTATCGGTCAGGTCCTGAGAGTGCCAGATGAGAGCAGCTCAACCTGTATTGCACGACTACCTGTTAGTGAGCACTGTCCACCCCACACACTGAATAGGCCAGGGTCCGGTGGGAAAATAGCATGTGATCAGGTAACTAAAGGTTTATCAAAATGCATATGCACAAGGAGGTCACGCTGAGGTTATGTGGACAGTCTCGAGTCTGTCATTTCCCAGCTTGTGAAAATTCAGCTTTTTAATGTATTTTTTCTGTGAACTGTCCATTTAGTGTCATTAAAGAAAAGTTAACAGCAGTAACACCTTTTGCTAGTTGAGTTCTAAAAACCAACAAAGGCTAAGCACTGGATCCACAAAGGGATTTAAGTTTTGCCTACGCTGCACCAAGCTAGCTTTCCTGGTATAGCTGTACTGCTAGAGCCCTCTAGTGTAGATGCAGCATATGCTATCAAGTTTTTCTGCTGGCATAGTAACATCTTCCCGAACACCATTACAGCTATGCTGACAGAAGCACTCTTCAGTAGGTGTTCTGCTGGCTCACGTGTGTCAGCTGGAGACAGGAGTTCACGTTCTTGACTCCCCACAGCTATGGTGACAAACAAGCCTTTGTAGTGGAGACCTAGGCTTTGGTGTTGCCACACTCAAGCTTGCAATGCCTGTCTCCTAGGCACTTTGACCCTAATCAAATCCAAAGCCCTGAGTTCTCCTAAAAGATGCATGAGGAGATCTAGGCACCTAAGAATGTGGTCCACAGATGCCATCAGGCTGAGTTAACAATAAGATCAGGGAGGGTGTGGGGCCATTATCGGATGAGGAAGGTAACCTGGTGACAGATGATGTGGGAAAAGCTGAAGTACTCAATGCTTTTTTTGCTTCTGTCTTCACAGACAAGATCAGGTCCCAGACTACTGCATTAGGCAATGCAGTGCGGGAAGGACCTGGGCAGCCCTTGGTGGGGAAAAAACAGGCTAAGGGCTATTTAGAAAAACTAGATGGACACAAATCAATGGGTCCAGATTTAATGCATCCAATGGTAGTGAGAGCACTGGCAAATGTTGCTGCAGAGTCTTTGGCCATTATCTCTGAAAACTTGTGGCAATTGGGAGAGGTCGCAGATGATTGGAAAAAAGCAAATGTAGTGCCCATCTTCTAAAATGGAAAGAAAGACAATCCAGGGAACTATAGACAGGTCAGCCTTACCTCAGTCCCCTTAAAATTAGTGGAAGGGATCCTCAAGGAATCCACTTTGAAGCACTTGGAAGAAGGGGAAGTGTTGAAGAGTAGTCAGCATGGATTCACGAAGGGCAAGTCATGCCTGACTAATCTGATTAGCTTCTATGATGACATAACTAGCTCTGTGAGCATGGGGAAGTCAATGGATGTGGTACACCCTGACTTTAATGAAGCTTTTGATACAGTCTCCCACAACAGTCTTGCCTATAAGTTAAGGAAGTATGGATTGGATACGTGGACTGTAAGGTGGATAGAAAGATGACTAAATGGCTGGGCCCAACGGGTAGTGATCAATGGCTCAATATCTGATTGATAGTCAGTTTCAAGTGGAGTGCCACAAGGATCGGTTCTAGGCCCTATATTGTTCAACATTTTTATTAATAACGTGGGTGTGGGGATGAATTGCACCCTCAGCAAATCTGTGGATGACATTAAGCTAAGGGGACAGGTAAATATGTTGCAGGGTAGGGACAGGGTCCAGAGTGACCTAGATAAACAGGAGGATTGGAGCAAAAGAAATCTGATGAGGTTCAACAAGGACAAGTGCAGAGTCCTGCACTTGGGATGGAAGAATCCCAAGCATTGTTACAGGCTGAAGACCGATTGGTTAAATAGCAGTGCAGCAGAAAAAGATCTGGGGATTACAGTGGATGAGAGGCTGGACATGAGTCAACAGTGTGCCCTAATAGCCAAGAAGGGCTAATGGCATATTGTGGTGCATTTCCAGAAGATCTAGAGAAGTTATTATTCCCCTCTATTCAGCATGGGTGAGGCCACATCTGGAGTACTGAGTCCAGTTCTGGGTCCCCTGATGTAGAACGGATGTGGATGCATTGGAGCAAGTCCAGCAGAGGGCAATGAAAATGATTAGGGGGCTGGAGCATGTGACTTCCTGAATGTGGAGGCTCTAAAGAGGCTGGAGGGAGGCTGTTCTTAGTAGTGACGGATGGCAGAACAAGGAGCAATGGTGTCAAGTTTCAGAGGGGAGGTGTAGGTTGGATATTCGGAAAAACTATTTCACCAGCAAAGTGGTGAAGCACTGGAATGCGTTACCAAGAGAGGTGGTGGAATCTCCATCCCTAGAGGTTTGTGAGTCCAGGCTTGACAAAGTGCTGGGCGGGATGATTTAGTTGGGGGTGATTCTGCTGTGGGCAGAGGGCTTGATTGGATGGCTTCCTGAGGTCCCTTCCAGCCCTAAGATTCTATGAGTGGGGAACTGCCCAAACTAGCCAACTGGAAATGCTAAGGGGGGAGGTATGGACTAAACCTTTTTCCTTAATGTGAGGTGAGTTGGTAGATACTGATGCAGATACACTCCCTCTCAAAGGCGTCTGCTTTTTAGAAAGCTCAAAGTATGGTAACCCTAAAATACAGGGAGGTGCCTGGCCATTCTCATCTTTGCCAGGGCAAGTCCCAGAGTAGGGTGACTAGCGAGCAAGTGTGAAAACTCAAGACACTACTGGGTTCGGGGTGAACAGGAGGGATAGTTGTGCCTGTAAGACAAAGCCTCTTCCGTCTTTGTCCCCCTGTTATTGGGATGTGGGGCCGCCGCCTAGCTCTGTCCCTTCCCCTGCACTCCAGGGCCGCCTCCTGGCTGGGAAGGCGCAGGGTCCAAGCGACACGCTGTGGGAAGGCACTGAGCTCAGCTGCCCGGGCTAGGCCCCAAGGCGGTCTGACACCCTGTGTGTGTTGGGGGGGGAGTGGGGGCGGGGTGTTGCAGCCTTCCCATCGCCCATCGCTGCTACCCGCACGGCTGGGGGACCTGCTACCGAGGGCGCTCCCTGCAGCCCCGTGACCCCGCCCCCTCCTCTCTCCGCCCACAGGCGCCGCGCCGCGCCCCACCCCGCCCCTTCGGCCCGCCCGGCTCCCGCTCCAGCCCGGGGGCGTGGCCGGGCGGCGGGACAGCGCGGCGGCCGCGCACAGAGCCGAGGCGGGCGGTGGCAACAGCAGCAGCATGAGCGTGCCGGGGAGCGGCGAGGGCCCGGGGCTGCCGCCGCTGCCCAAGAGCCTGAGCGGGCTGCTGAACTCCTCTTCTTCGGGCGGCGGCCGCTGGCGGGACCTGGAGCGGCTCTACGCGCAGAAGTCCCGCATTCAGGACGAGCTGAGCCGGGGGCGGGCGGGCAGCGGCCGCGGCTCTCCCCGGCCGCCCAACCTGGACGCGGCGCTGGCCCTGCTCCGCAAGGAGATGGTGAGTGAGGGCGGGGGCCCCGGGGCTGGCGGCTCGCCTCGGCCCCGCCGCAGCCAGCGCCCCACGCCGGAGCCGCCGCCTGGGAGCGGGGCGAAAGGTTTTGGAGCTGGGAGCGCAGGAGCGGGGCGCTGCCGCCCCCTGGCTTGCTGTGGCTGCGCTCCTGTACGGGGCGCCCCGTTGGAGTCAGTGCTCTCTGCGCTCAGCCTAGATCAGACTCTTCCCCAGCTGGGGGCTGCTTGGGCCACTTCCACGGCGTCCTCGCCGCTGGCGCAGATGGTGTTTAAAAAGCCAGTAGGAAAAGCGGGACGGGACGCCCCGAGAGGAAGTGTATCTGTATCGGTGTCTGCCAGCTCACCTTGTATTAATGTGCTAGAGTTCAGTGTTTCTCAACTTTTTTTTTTTAATGAAGTACCGCTTTAAAAAAAATTGTAAGTACACCCAGATGTGTCTGGCATGTCCTAAGGGTTGAGGAACGTGATTTAAGAGTCCTGTGGCACCTTATAGATGAACAAGTGTCAGAGAGTTAGCCGAGTTAGTCTGTATCTTGGAGAACAACAAGAAGTCCTGTGGCACCTTATCGACTAACAGATATTTTGGAGCATAAGCTTTCGTGGGCACAAGACGTTGTGCATCTGACAAGGTGGGTCTTTCCCCACGAAAGCTTGTGCTCCAGAATATCTGTTTGTCTATAAGGTGCCACAGGGGCTCTTGTTGTTTTTGAAGATACGGGCTAACTCGGCTAAGCCTCTGATACTAAAAGTAATGTGATGTTTTAAAACAAGTGTCATTCAGCCTTTCCAGATTCCCGTACCCTTTGCAGGAGTCCGATTTATTTTGTATACCACCAAGCTACACCTCATGTAAAAACTACTTACTTATAAAAACATGCGAAATACCACAGAAAACAACTACTGAAAACTTGCTGACTTTCCACCATCTTATTATCAAATAAATGAATTGGAATAGAAACACTGAAATGTAAGTGCAATATAAGGCATATGAAGCAGTAGAAACAAATCATTGTCTGAATGAACTGTTAGACTGTGGGGACTTTACCAGTGGATTTTTATGTAGTCTATTGTAAAAGAAGGCAAATATCTAGATGAGCTGATGTACCCCCAGGGGTACATGAACCCTGCTAGAGAGAAACAGTTCTAGTCTGAGAGAGGTAGCGGTGTTAGTCTGTATCTTTAGAGAACAACAAGAAGTCCTGTGATACCTTATAGACTTACAGGTATTTTGGAGCATAAGCTTTTGTGGGCAAAGACCTGCTGTGCTCATGCATCTGACAAAGCAGGTTTTTGCCCATGAAAGCTTATGCTCCAAAATACCTGTTAGTCTATAAGGTGCCACAGGACTTACAGTTATTGTATATACAGTACAACTTGAGATGACTGTTTGCAGATATGAAGAAGTGGGTCTGTCCCACGAAAGCTCATCACCTAATAAATTATTTTGTTAGTCTTTAAAGTGCTACTGGACTGCTTTTTTGTTTTCATAGTATGTAGACTAGTTCGGCTTTCTCTCTGTGACAACTTGAGTTGGTAGATACTGATACAGATACATCCCCTCTCACGGGTACCCTCTTTTTTGAAAGGTGAAGTATGGTAGCCCTAGTTCAACAGGAACCCAGCAGTTCAAGATGGAAGGCTTGTGGTGCCCACAAAACCCAGATCACTGTTGAAAATGAGATGTCAGCTCCTAAATCACTCAGTCTGCTGAAAGTATTATCTTGTGTGCTCTGCAAGGCAGGAATTACAGTGTAAATCAGTTAACTTACATATTGAAGAAAACAAACCAGCAGTCATGTAGCGCTTTAAAAACTAACAAAATAATTTGTAGTTTTGTTTTGTTAGTCGTTTGTTTCATTTTGTTTAATGACTGACAAAATAAAACAAATTATTTTGTTAGTCTTGAAGTGCTACATGACTGCTGGCTTGTTATGTTAGAATACAGCATAACAAGGTTACCTCTCTATTAATATTGAAGGTTACAAACACCCATAACATTTAGCTGTTTGACATAATTTAAGCCCATAAATATTAACATCTCCATCCCTCAGACAAAAAGATTGTGAGGAAAGTGTGCTTTATATGGTGCATTACAGTTAAAGGGTTAACGTACATTTGTCTGAATGAAAATGGCCCATGACACCCTAGAAAATACTGGGTTTCCTTTAGCCACTGCTAAAATACGCTTTCAAAATGCATCTTTAGTCCAGCCCCTGTCTCTGCCCCTCTCCTTCCTCTTCCTGTTCTTTTGAAAATATTTTATATTTTTGAAATGCTCCCACCCATGCTTAACGTTTATTTAGGACACACGCTTGCTGGAATTCTTTTCTCCTCAAGTTAAATAAGATTTATTTTTAAAAATGCTTGACCTGGTGATCAAGGTTACAAAAGTGTCTTGGAGCATTTGAATTACAGAAGTTTCTTTGTGCTGTTTGAGGAAGAAGAATCTGTTTATGTAGCAGGCAGAGGTGTACTAATTCTGCTCAAGCTGGCGTTATAAAAATAACAGCATTGCTGGGGTTAGTATTGCTTTTGCCTTGGGCTGGCTGCCTGTGAATGTTACCTAGAGAGTCTAGGTGGGTAGCACAAGGTCCATCCATGCTAGCTTGATCATGCTGCTGTTTTTAGCATGCTAGCTTGAGCAAAGCTAGCACACAGCTGTCTACTGGAGCTGGGAAGTCTGACTCTCTCCTCTGAGAAGAGCGTGTTATCTGTTCTTGGTGATGTGCAAAATGCTGTAAATAGAGCAAAATTCACTGCTGATCAATAGTTTAAACAGAGTTGTTGGAATTATATTTGAAATTAACATTAATGTGGGAAACCACCAAATATGAACTTAACCATAAATTCTTTTATTAAATCTAAAGGCCTTATTGTATTTATAAAATTGCTTTAAATATGTCTTAAAAAGTCTACATAAGAACATAAGAATGGCCATACTGGGTCAGACCAAAGGTCTAATAAGCAGGTTACTACATCCAAATCTTAACACGCTTATAATGATCTGATTAAGATATTTACAAATAGGCTACTCCTAGGCGTACTTAGATCGATATTGGTCATCTACTATTTGCAATGAACCCTTTCAGAGCTTATACCATTTGACAAACAATTGGCCATTTGACACAATTCACCCTTATTTTTATTCTTCATCCAAAAAGGATTGTTTCTTTCTTCCCTAAGGCCTTTTCTTTCTTTTGTTCTCCCTCCACTCTTTGCTTGCCATCAGAACAGTGGGAAGAGTTGGGCTTGTTTCTTTTAAGACAGTTTGTCTTGTTACTGAAGCTCTTTAGTTATTTGGAACCATACATCACTTCTACTTTACAATGATACTACTTATTATTCTCATGGTTATATTTTACTTGCTGAGTGGGGCCTTTTCCAGCCTAGTGATGAACTACAGAGTATGCTGTTTTCTTAACCAACCACTTGAAGCTAATTCTAATTGCATCGTTATCCTCTTATCAGTGACATGTTCATTTTGTCTGATAAAATGTTGCTGCTACACTGTAGAATGCTCCTCAGTATAATTAGAGGACATTTTCAATGCTCAAATTGTATTATATCACAACGAAAGTGTTTCAACAACTAAATAGTTTTATTAGTGTCTTGAATTTCATGGTGGTGGTACCAATTTGCATCTGCGTAGAGCACGCATTTTTAGAGGGTTGACAGGCGCATTGTGTCAACAAAGACTGCTAACTCTGCTTCAGGAATATTCCAAAAGGCAGCGGGGGGGAATCTGTTTCTCATGTATGTAATCACTGTTGGTAGAAATTTGTCTTTTGATGGAAAAATCAGTGAGAAATGCATGTGAAATGACTTACATTAGAAAACAGTAGCTCCTCGATTTTACGTGAGGGTTGTGTTCCCATGCAACCTCGCATACACCAAATTTCGCATAAGTCAGCGGCAGCTTTTTCCCCATTGGAACACCTGCAGCCACTGCTTCCCCGGGGCTCCAAGGCAGGCGTGCCTGTTCCCCGGGGCTTGGTGCAGCCAGCAGGAGCCACCCCTGCTCCCCATATCTCCCTGTCTCGTATGTAGGACGGGTAGATATGGCCATTCTAGCCATGGGAGAAGGCAGAGGGGTTCAGTCTGGGGTGGGTTAGGGCTGCAGGGGAGACAGTGGGTGGAGGTGAGCCAGAGCCACGCGCGGGTGGTGACCGGGGCCAGGGGAAGGGTTTGAGCTGGGGGGGAGAGGGATTTTGAGTTGTAATTAAGTCACATTAATACAAGTTAAGCGCACTTGAAATCATGCATTTAGACGGTTTACTGTATCTCTGCTGCTACAGATTGTCACCCAGGTATTCTGTCTGGTTAATTAAACCTTTTGGGGAGTAAATTTCACCCACTAGAGCTACAGTGTCTTTCTAACGAACACTCGTGCAGTTTAGGTGCAGCTGGTGACAAATATGGAGTCTCTAATTTAGTAATAGGTCACCTATTTTCTGTTAGGCACACTGGTGTGCTGTGAGAATTCGCTAACTGTGCCCTGAAATGTTGTCCCTGAGGTGAAATTGAGTAACCCTTGAGTCCCAGCTGGCTGAGGATTGTCAATTTCCCCTCATAGTGTCTCTTGGCTGAACTGCTGCCAGGGGAAATACTGACCCCACAGGGGACTGTTTGCATCCAGAGGTAGCTGAAATGCTACTTCCTGGCCAGAAGGGGCTGGCAGGGAGCCAACCCCCAACTCTCTGCTATGATAAAAGGGAAGGGAGAGCATGAACCATGCCCCCCCCAAGTAAAGAGTGTGTGAGCTATGGAAATGTTTCTTACTGAAGTGTGGTGTTACTGAAAAGTTGGGAACCACTGCTATACTGCACACTTTTTTTACATTATACTAATAATATTGGGCATATTTTTAATGCTTAAATTATAGAGAAGGGCCTGTGGTAAGATTCTAATGTCAACATGGGGGGAAAAATGTGTACCATCATTGGCGCCATACTTAAGTGAAGTTCTCTGCATTGCTTTTGAAGTGGACAGTGGCAGATTTAGAAAGGAATAGGGTGTTTGTTTTTCTGGGGGGAGGGAGTTGACCTTCTCTGAACTATCATTTGAGTAAGGAGTAGGTACAGCGACAACTTTGTGTAGTACTATGTCTTTTGCAGTGTCTACTTTGAACACTTTGAGTGAGTGAACTTTTTCTCCATATAAGATTAGCATGTGTTAGCAAGAAGTCTGAAGAAATATAGCATCAGTGGTCTCATTAGCAACATGCCAAAAGCTAGAGATGTCATTTTTTATTTTTACTGATATATCTGTTTACTTTGAGATACAGAACAAATATGAACCCCCCCCCCCAAGATATTAACAGTTGTTAGTACTGTCGCCAGTTAGAATTATTCTGGTAGCCAAATTCAGATTTAGCAGATTAAAGGGGGACTAACTTTACGAGATAAGCTTTAGTATCCTCTAATCTAAAGACATATTAGCCCTTTTTGTTTAAGAAGTTCTCTTTGTCTGTTGCAGTTCTGGGAAAGTATAGCACAAAATCATGTACTACATTCTGACCTTGTCTGCTGCATGGGTTCTACTGAACATGAAAGATGCAGAGCGTCTGGGTTTAAGGCTTTAGCTTGAAAATAAGATACGAGATTATATTGCACTACATTAACATTAAACCTGTCTTTACCTTGTTGATCAAAACAGGGGAAAAACAATAATTATTAGAACATCTGTTCTGGCCCATTTCCCAGCAAGTGCAAAAGTTGCTTTGGCAAAATGTTCCCAAGCATGTGTAACTGAAACTGTCACTCCATTTTTGTAAGGACTCTAGTATTTCTCATAAGACAGACCTGCTTGTCTAGAATCTTTTTCCTGCTGAAAGATTTCCTCTCTTAACTTCAACTCTCTACCTCTAATTAGTCTTCCCTGAACAATTCTTAACCTCAGTGATGATACTCTTCAAATATTTGTAGATCCTATTCATCATCTAACCTGGCGTATGTATATGTAGCATCTTGCATGCTTGCTAGGGTGTGGCGGGGAGGTGAGTAATTTGTTTTGATTGCTAGTTGTCATCTTAAGTATATAGACTTTGCATGAGCTTCTAAATAGTCTTGCAAGGCTGAATAAGATCTCAGATTGTGATCTGAGGAGTAAGCGGGGGGTTGGAGTTCAGTCCCAGGTAGCCGACTCTTCTGTTCTCTGTCATGCTCATTCCCGGGAGGGGAGTTGCATGAGATGCAAAAGCAGCAGCACTAAAGCATCTTTATTACGGTGGAGAGAAACAGCAGAGAAAATGATGTGCTCCTGATACTGCTTTACTTTTTGACGGTGGGGGCAGGGAGAAGTGTAATGTTGGGGCAGCAGCACATGGAAGCCTGAAGGGGGTATGGGATGGGGAGGAGGAGATGGTAGCAGCTACAAGAAATCATGCATATGGGGAGGAAAACCCACAAATGTGAAGATCATGAGGGAGTTTTGGCTGTGGTCTGGTGGCGTATAGCTTGACAACAGATGTCCAACTTTCTTTAGCTGGAGGGAGACTGTGGGACATTCATCTATCCTTTCCTCCACCTCAGAAATATGTGGGTTTTCATAGGCAATTTTTTCAGAATGGCATAAATCACGTGTTTACAATGGGACTTGAACTCTAAACCACTCAAGTACTTTTCACAATTTTACCCTTAGTCCTGGACTTTTTCTAAGAGATTGGCACATGAGGCAGCTGACTTACTACATAGCACTCTGTTAGGGGAAACAAATCAACTTAATACTGTACAGCAAGCTACTTGACGGCAACTCAAAGCTGCAATTTCCTGAGCTGTGCAATGAAGTTATACACTATGATTGTAGACCTGCATATTTCTAGAATGTTTTCGTGTGGGCACTCAGGAGCTTATCTTTATATGCCCTGGATGGTGCAGAGTTGGTAACTTTTAGTTACTCTCTAACCTCATTGCTCCTGAATTTTTGAAACAGAATAGTATCTTGCACACAGTGGCACTTGTAAATCTAGCTTGGTCATCAGAGGGCGTACAAAGCGTTTGCGTTCTTAAACATTGCAGCACGCTGGCCTAGGATTGCATATCTTTTTGCTAAGTATGCAGGGCATGGTAACATGACTGAATCATGAGGAAGGCTTTGCCACGTTTTATACCAAGGAACACAGCTTTCTTCACAGCTCTTTCATCTGGCTTATTCAGTACATTCATGAAATTGCCATATTGCACAATTGTTCAAGGTGTGACACAGCTCATCCTGTGAAACAGGATCTGTGGAGAAAAGTGTACAAGTGCCACCATATTGCAATCAAATCACATTTGAAATATAGTTGAACCTTTCCAATCCATCACTTTTCGTCTGGCAATATCCATAATCCGGTATGATTTTTAGTTGGCTGGATAAGCACTTATTGTGAGAGTGGCCAAGTTTCCTGTGGTCCCATAGTTTGTTTTCAGCCACCAGTCCTGGCTCTTGGTGTTCCGTGTTGTTATTTAGCTGTAACTTACCCCTACGTGTCTCCTAAAAGCCCAGTAAGCAGTGGAAATATTGGTAATCTGATAGACAGTATTGAGCTTCCTGTGGTCTGGCAAATTTTCTGGTTCAGCATCAGTCAGGTCCCAAGGATGCTGGATGAGAGAGGTTCAATCTGTACTAACATCTTTATTTTTCTCCCCCATCAGGTTGGCCTTCGGCAGCTGGATATGTCCTTGCTGTGTCAACTGTACTCTCTTTATGAGTCGATTCAAGAATACAAAGGGGCATGTCAAGCTGTATCTAACGCAGACTGCACATATGCATTGGAAAATGGCTCTTTTGATGAAGAGGAGGAATATATCTAGGACTAATGCAGAAGGGACAAAAGCACATGGATCAGTCTTTCACTCTTTCCCATTTCCAGTCAGACATGGAGACTGGAATCTATTCTATGACTGGAATCTTTTCACTGGGGGAGAACACTCCGCTACTTTACCTGTTGTTAAATTCATTTATTTCTGGCAGACTCTCAATACAAGTTAACATGCATAAGCTGCTTCAGCGGAGTGATGTACTACATGTTTTGAAAAGTCCTCCAGCATGTTTGACAGGTGATATCATTTTAATTTTCAAGCTGGGTGTTTCCAACCTGCTGATTTTTGGCAGGGAATGCACAGCAATAATTTTAATCAAATGAGCGCAAAAACATCCTGAGTGTGCTAATAACTCTTGCGTAATTGCAATGTGGATAACTGTGAGTGGTATGCATTTGTCAACAGTACAGATAAATATTGTTTGAACACGTGATTTGATACACGCATTCCAAGCTGTGCTAAGCTAGTCTGTTCTTATCAGCCATGTTCAGACATTACCTTCACTTCTGTGCGTGGTGGATTGTTTACATAGTTTATCAGATGTCTCTTCCTCTCTTTATCTGAACATGTATTTTGCCATGTTCTTTTCCTACTAGCTCAAACGTTACATGTATGTTGGTGAATGTTATCACTACCTTTTTTTTTTTCCCCCCCTGCTGATCTAATTCACTTTCTTAGTGCCACCAAGGGGCTATATCTTTACACTGGCTTCTAGAGATGTCTTGCATACCCATAATTTTGTGACCTTTCAACACCTGTTCCACAATGGCTTACTCAGCTTTTACTGTGTTGAATAGTAAAAGCGTAGCTTCAGTAATCGGCCACTGTGTGGCTTCTAATAAGCCAAACTCTCTTATGCAAAGTTTTCAGTCGCATGAAAATGAAGCTTGAGGAAATATGGGAAAACTGCAATATTTTGTACTGGGTGAACTTCGTTTCTGGAAGGTAACTTACAACTTGAAAAAAAACAAACAAAAAAAAAACCCTACAAAATAAGTGTATTGGGAGTACAGTTTGCATATATTAACACTTTTGATACTACCACATTTTCCATAGAACTAAGCTTGAAGTATAACTTTTTCTATTTTCAGAGTTTTTTAAAGCATTATGCTACATTTATTATGATTTAATAGTGCAAGTGTGTGCAGGCATGTGTGTAATATTAAATGTATTTAAAATTCTTTGAAAGTGGTCAACTTAACTGCATTTTTCAGCATGGCAAATTCCCTTTAAATTTTAGAGATTTAAAAACTGCTATAAGATTCTGATATTAGACTTTTTGATACAAGCTAATAATTTGGAATGCCTTAGGAAGATATAGAGAGAACAACTAATACATTTTGGACAATTTTAGTAGTTTGGAAACTAGAAAGTTTGTATATTAATGAATGGGTAGCATGTAGGAATTGCTGATTTATTAAGCTGTCCCCTTGGCCTTCTTGGGTTACGCTTTTTAGAGAAGCTGTCCTGAATTTAGGATTTGTAAAATGCTTACCTTTAAATATCCCACTTCACGAGCTGTGCTGAAGGCTTTTGTAAAGGAAAATGCCATTGTACTTTTAGGCAGCGTACAGGGTCTCAAAGCAGTTGTTATAGAAAGTTGTTATAGACGTAGTATCTGTGAACCTTTGTAAGACACATACCCACATTGTAGCTATATTTTTCATCTTTGAACCAAGTCTTTTGTTGGGTCAATGCAGAGACTCCTTAACCGGCTGCAGTTTCTGTTTTAAAACCTGTTCTGATCTTAAGGGCTTAGTCTTAAAAGGATGTTTGCATGTTCCTGTGTCTAGGACATGTTCAGCTTGCACCCAGGATCACAGAGCGAAGTCTGTGGGTAGTTCCCTACTTACCTGTCAACACAAGCTGGTATTATATAATGTGTTGCATTGACATAAGGGAAGATGGTGCTGGTTGTGTGCGTTTTTCTTTCAACTGGGGTAGCAAAGGAATCTAAACAAAAGTAAAGATTATGTATAGGAAAAACATTTCCTATGAAGTAATTTGTGTTTTTTACTTTTTAAATGGTACAACAGGGTGCTTAAATGGAGGAAAAAACATTCCTCACTCAATTCATTCAGTGAGCTATACACAAAAAATGAAAATCGAGTTCTGTAAGTTTCATTTAGCAAACTTCGACTCAAAAAGACAACTTCAGTATTCATACAATTCTCATCTGTGTATATTCAGCAATTGTACCCTTGCTAACATGGTTAATCTTTCTTATGTATTGAAAATAATAATTTGGATATGACTTGCTGTAGTCTTGGCATTAAAAAATTTGTCTGTATACATCCCCTTCTCATCTCCTGACCATCACAAAATAAAAATGTGGCATAAAGTATAAAGGTGCATGAATTTAGGTCATTGTTCTGAATTTCAGAAATACTCAGTTCTGGGAACAATGTTTTCCTCCTATGCATTGAAGCATAAACCATGTTTTGGTCATTGTGAAAAGAACATTATATGAAAATAGAATTTCTGTATTTATTGGGAATAAGAATGCCCCAGTATTCTGGCTTAGTTCCTCTTTGTGTTTTCAAATTAAAATTGACAGATTTTTTTTTTTACATGTAATGTTTAAGGGTCCAATCTTGCAAATACATGTAAATTGGTTTATTCATGCATGAAGTCCTAATGACTTCCCTTGGATTGTGCACATAAGCAAGATCACTTATGTGTGGTTTTGTGTGACTTGGCCTTACAGAGCAACTTCCTCCAAAGAAGCAGTTCAGCTGATGAAGAGATGGGTTGATGTTGGTTTTTAAATCTTTGATGGTCTCTACGCCCATCAAAGCATGAACAGTTTTCAGTAGGGCCCTGCAGCAGGACAGGGATCTGCAGATACTGCAGGGCCTTCTGCCACTTACAACAGTGTTCCCTGTAAGCTGTGTTCTTGTGTAGCCACTCGAAGTTCCAATGCCATTCATTTGGTTAGCAGTGTGTGTGACCACAGCTAGGATTTTGTTTCTGCTGGTGGTACATATTTACACATGCTTTAGTGCCTGTAACAGGGCTCGAGGGGTCCCAAAGCTCTGCACCCCATCCACAGGCAGGAGTGACTCTCACTCAGAAGGTGGAACAAAAGGTTTATTAGATGACAAGGACATAGCATGGTACAGACTTCTCAGTACAGCAACCAGAAGTAGTCAGTCCAATCCATAACAGGGGAGAGGAGGCTCCCAGAGGAATCTCCAAACCTGGAATCCTGCCTCCTTTGTTCCTCTCCTGCTTCCAGACTAAGGGCCTGGGCTTTAATTCAGAAACAGTCAGTCAGGCTCCAGCCCTCTCCCTTGTTCTTATCCCTGGAGCAAAGGTGTTACCTGGTTGCCTAGGTTACAAACAGCAGGGATTCCATACCCTGGGAGCTACTCTGCATCCTGAAAACAGCCTGTCAGACAGACACATCCACCGACGCCCAACTTCATCAATTATTCTGAACATGGATGGAAAAAATTAGAGGGAATATTGAGCAGGAGAGGGACAAAAAATCAAGAAACAATGGGAAAATGGGTGCAAAGATCGACCTGCTCTTTTAATAGTGTGTGTCCACACAGCCCCTGCTCCTTTGAAAGAATAGGCCAGGGATCAAAAACTCCAGCACCATGAAAACTGCTGTGGTAAAAGGGCCTTTGGAGTGTCTACACATGCTTTTTTTTGAAAGACACTTTTGAAAGGAGGCGCTTTTCCTGATATGGGAGCGGAAGAGGGCTTCTGGATGATGAATTGCATTCTTTCAATTTTGGATCGGAAGAGTGCATTTTGTGTGTGGGTGCTTTGCATATTTTTTTGAAAAAGGGCCTAATTTTTCTGAAAGAACTTGTTAGTGTAGACATGGCCATTGAGAAACCTGTTCAAGGCTCATATTCCTTCTCAGATCCTGCAGGCATTTTCTTAAAGGATGGTTAATTTATTTTGAATGTTAGATAGTACAAGGCCAAAAAGCCTCATTTAGAAGGATTTCATTCATTGTCAGGTGGCTCTTACAGTAACTTACACAGAAGTAATTTAAGAAGCTCACCAGATGCATGGTGTTCTGGTGTGCTTAAATCCCAGAAGGCTCCATACAGGGTGGGCCCACATGGACAATCTATTCTGGGATCATATTGCCTGGAAAAATAGCCATAGCCTAGGTTTTTGGAGGTGCTTAAGTGTGGATATTGTAGATTAAAATGATTTTGATTTGATTTGTGCTTGATTTGTTTTCATTTCATGAAAATAAAACTGATGTAAGAGTACTGAGTATTCTGTGATGTTACTGATTCACTGTGAATGTACAGACTCACTAAGAGCACCCAGAATTTAATTACACAGAAAATACCCTCTGTGAATAAGCTACTATTTTTGGATCAAATTCTCTGACTTAACTTCTGTGATGTCTTTTGACCAGCAGAGATTTTGGCTGTTTATTTTATTTTAAATGACAAAATTTGATATTTTTGGCTGACACTGTCCTATGCACAGCAGGAGCCCATTTTCCCTGCTTCCTGGACTTCCTGTTGTCCCTGCTAATCAGGAAACTGCACCAGAGAATGTGGAAATAGCAAACATTGTGCAACCTGAAACTGAGCTAATTTCTGAGGAATGTGCTTTTAGCAAAAGAATATATATGTGAGAGAGAAAATTGGTAAGTAATGTAGAGATGAACCCACTTGCATTTGAAACACTGCACTATTTCAGTAAGTGGACTGACCTTCATTTAACTTTAACTGCATTTCATTATTACTGTTAATCACTATTGTGTTTACACTGAAAAATCCTTTTCTTGGACCCCCCCTTAATTTAAAATCAGCACATTTCCCAAAATCCTGGATTATAGAAAATCCGGAAAATTGCAGCCTTTGGCCGTGTCTACGCTAGCCCCAAACTTCGAAATGGCCATGCAAATGGCCTTTTCGAAGTTTACTAATGAAGCGCTGAAATACACATTCAGCGCTTCATTAGCATGCGGGCAGCTGCGGCACTTTGAAATTGACGCGGCTCATCGCCATGCAGCTCGTCCCGACAGGGCTCCTTTTCGAAAGGACCCCGCCTACTTCAAAGTCCCCTTATTCCCATCTGCTCATAGGAATAAGGGGACTTTCGAAGTGGGGGGGGTCCTTTCGAAAAGGAGCCCCATCGGGATGAGCCGCGTCAATTTCAAGGGCCGTGGCTGCCCGCATGCTAATGAAGCGCTGAATATGTATTTCAGCGCTTCATTAGTAAACTTCAAAATGGCCATCTGCATGGCCATTTCGAAGTTTGGGGCTAGTGTAGACACGGCCTTTGACTAAAATCTGCTATTCATCATCGTTTGGTGGTGTAATTTAGGTGTAAAACTGTTATGGTGATAAAGGGTTTTTTAATTCTTGCAGCACTGTGTGTTCCTCTTTCAGAAACAAGGAACACTTCTCATATAGGTTTTATCTGTGATTATCTGGATAGACACATGAGTAATAGTTCTAGAGCTCATTTTGGCTCTTGGATTTCATCCCTGTCACAAAAAATAATTATGCCTGTCTGAGTCCTATGAGGTATTGCTTAAATGGTTCTGACTGTTCAAACAGCCAAGTCATTTGAATCATTTAAAAAAAAAAAGCCCGTGTGTTAAGGTCATTATTTTATCTGTAAAGGTACCAGTACAATACATTCTTTTTGCAAGCTTCCAGGGAGAGGCTGGTATTTTGTTAATTTTCATCTAATCTTTACAGTGCATTCAACTTAAATGAATCATATCACTTAACCAAAGCGTTTATCACTAATCATTTAGATTAAAAAAAAAATCAGATGTGAGATTTTTATTTTGAAAAGTTTTGGTATTGGATTGCTTAAAGGGCAAAAATAAGAAATGATTAAAGTATTTTTGATGGGAAAAGGAAGCTCTACTAAGACCATTTTAGTAGTTGGGAGGTTGTCTGTAGGAGAGAACAGGCATGTCACCTAGGGCCTTCTGGAGTGTGGCATCCACTCCAAAGGGTTAATGGGCACAAAGCAGACATACAAACACTCCTGATCCACAAACCGGTCAGCCAACATTTTAATGGAGTGGGCCATTCTGTTAATGACTTAAGAGTTTGCATGTTACTGAAGAAAAATTTTCGCACTGCTATTCAAAGGGAAACAGCTGAGGTGTCTTATTTTCAAATTTGGCACATTAACATGTGGTTTGAACCAGGATGGGAATTTTCTGAGTCACTATAGGGGCTTGTTTGCATACTTGGCTTAATCTAATTCTTGACCTCCCCCCCCCCCGCCCTTAAATCCCCCTACTCTCTGATTTGCTCACCTTGGATCATTTTTCTCTGACTTGTCCTCCTTGCTTACTGTTTTTGGTTCCCTGTGCCTTTAAATATTGAGTCTGTTCTCGTCTGGCTATGGTCTGAAGAAGTGGGTCTGTTCCACGAAAGCTCACCTAATAAATTATTTTGTTAGTCTTTAAAGTGCTACTTGACTGCTTTTTTGTTTTGATAGTCACGCTGCCATGTCTCATAACCGGAGAAACTGACTGGGAGCCTGTATCTGATTGGCAGCAACAGATCCCAGCACCCAATCAAGTCAAAACAAAGCAATTCCTCTTCAAGAGAACAGGCAGCCGAAGAATTCATAATCTAGGTTCCAGTGTTCAGAAACAGTTGTTTAGAAGAGGACAGGCGAGCTAGTATTTCTTAATACAACTGACTGAAATTACAGCTGTCTCATCGTCTTCCCACCTTTTATTATTCTCTGTGCTGAGAAGGCTCCATATATAAAGACTTCCTGTTTTGCTGTGCTCTGATGGGATGTAGTAGTGAAACGTGTCTTGGAAGCCTTCTACAAATCAGCTCCTGCAGCTGAGTTGATTGATATCACTGTGTTGGTATTTGCAATGATGGAGACCAAACAATGAGAGGAAGTCTGGCAACACCCATTTTTACACAGTTTAAATTGGTACAGTCCCTACTGTGGATGCAAGTTTACCAGAAAGATATTTTAACCAGTATAGCTTGTTTGCCTTTCTGTGCAGGCCTAGATAGATATACCATACTGAGTATCTTTTTACTGATGTAACTATCTCCACAGTGGGGAAAGAGTTATTTGTAGAAAAGCCTAAAAATACAGATGCTGTTCAACTTGGATTACACCCCAAGTTATTTGCATATGTTTAATTCACAAGGAAGCTTTTGCTGAAAAGACGATGCCAGTGGAAATGAGGTACTTGACAAGGCTGTTGATGATATGAACTTTAATAGATCCAACCCTTTGCTTCTCTTGAGGGGCAGAAGGTGACGGGGTGTTCAGCTCATGAAGGTTGTAACTCACTCGCCTTCTCACATTAAGTGGAAGGGAAGTCCCAGTGGGGAAAAGGTTGAGAACCACTGTGCTAGAAAACATTATAGTCACTTCTCATGCTCTTTATCCTCCACATTCCCAGGCATTTTTCCTAATATGGTGTTGCTACTGGTTCCTTGCTATTCTCAATCCCTTTTGTACCTCATTCAATATTAATATAAATTTCCACTCCACTTAGTTGTGATCGTTTTATTGTAGCTTAGATTTTAACATTGCTCTTTGTATTATTTGAGCATGTTGCTGATTTAAAAAATTAACACAAGCCACAGCAGGCTTCATGAGGTCACTTTTTTCCCTTTAAATTGTATTGTTCCAGTAGACCTCCTAATTGATAGAGACAAATGCTGTCTAACATGCCTGGGACTTTATAAGTTATCTGTCTGATTATTAGAACCAATGCCTTAAAGAACATAGGATAAATGCATTTATAGCAGACTAGTCTGAAGAGGCAGCAGGCAACGAATACAGTACACACAGAAAGAGCACTATGAAGGTGGTAACTATTGTGGCCTAGAACTGAAGTGGAATACTAACTCTGGAAAAACTGCTACTGAGGGGTTTTGTTTACTACTTTTTTAAATGCAGATGACATCACAGATTAGCATTTGATATTGGAGTAATTGTTCACAAGAAGACTTGTTGAAATGTTACTGGATCCACTGATTGGGAAAATAAAATTTGATACCAACTTTAAAAAAAAAAGTTATTTTAAGCTTAATAAGTAAACCCCCATAGTAGCAACTAAAGGGGAGAGCTCTGTTCTAAGAGTTGTTTAACTTCACCCACCATTTTCCAAACTAATTTCACACTTATTTGGAATAGGGCACTTAAACTCACATTAACAAAAGCTGAGTTTGCCGTCTGCATTGTAAGGAGTCTTCAGCTACCTCTGCTATACAACTGTACATTAGGAAGAGTCAAAGTCAATCCTTCACATAACACAACTAAGGAGGATTCTTTAGACATGCCATCCTAAACAATTTCATCTTCTCAGGTTCCTGGCTTGTCAGCTTTAATTATTATAGTTAATAGCACTTACCAACTGTCATCCTGAAGCTAAGGACCCACCAACTTATTCTTTTTGCCTTCAGCCTGACAACCATTTAATCCTCTCATTACTCCTGTAAGGCAGGTATTGCTGACCTCATTTAAAGATGACTAGCAATAAATGAGTTGGCCAAGACCAGAGAAGGTATCAGTCAGATCTGGGAAGAGAATTCTGAAGGCCTTCTTTCCCATTCCTTGGCTCAATTAAACCAATTTTCTCTTGCAATAGGTTATGTGCAACAATCTTATTAGCTAAGAATTGACTGAGTTCTAGCCCAGGCCTGATGAAAGTTTATCTAATTTTAGGAATTTCTGCTAAATCTTACCCAGAAAAAGAAAAACATCTTATCTTTTAATGAGCAACAGTGAAAACGTTGAGCATAGCACACATTCCCCAAACTTGCTGCTGTTTTCTAGAGAGCCCAAAGTGCTTTAGACCTTTATTTAATGCTACCTTTTTCGTTCCTCCTCCTAGTCACCCCCAATGTACTATCACTAGAAAGGCTGAAAATGTTGGTACAGTATTTTAAAATCATGAGAGAAAAAACACAAGTCAGGTTAGTAACCTTCTTGCAAAATCCTCTTTACCATGTTTGTGGCATGCTCCTATTTCCAATTAACGCAATGATAAAATGCCTGTTATCTCTCTTGCAAAGCAGCAGCCTCATACGGCTAGAACAGCAGTGTCCAATAAGAATTCAAAGATCACCACACTTGGGGTTGTTGCCCTGCCATATTTGCCACAGCCCTCACACTCCCCCAGACCCAGTCACTCTCCAGCTTCCCCACCCCCTCTGTACTAAATCAATGCCGGTGACTCACCAGAGCCGCTGCTGCCAAAGAGGCTAGAGCAGCTACCCACTGGGGCCACCGGAGCGGCCAGAGCTGTCACTGCTGGGGCTGCCAGAATGGCTGGAGCTGCCACCACTGCAAGTGTGGCTGGCATGGGCACATGCATAGAGTGGGTGGATGGCACTCCTCATGTGGGGCTCTAGAAGGAGCCGCATTTAAAGGCTCTGAGAGATGCATGCAGCTCCGGAGCTGGAATTTCCACTCCATGGCATCCTGTTCACCACATGCGGTGAACATATATATTGGACCCTGTGGAGCTAGAATCTGTAGACTCATTGAACATAATGGGACTATTTGTGGTAAGCAGACTTTGCACTACTTTGTATAAAACGGACGTCCGTTGTAAAATAACTTGCATTAAACAGTTCTCGTGGTGATTATATAATGTTTACCTTTACTATTCAATTAATCACAAATCCCGTTATTTTATGTACTCTACCACGAGCATTATCACCCCTTATTTTAACTTCTACCAGGCAGAAAAGTTTCATTTAAAAAATTGAATGTGTAAAGGTTTATAGAAAAAAAGTAAAGTGTTAGGCTACCACAGTTTGTATACAATCAACATGTGAGGGCACTTTCCTATTGGACAGTTTTGAAAACTAAAGGAAGTCCCTTTCATTTTGGATCCAGGTGTCACTGTAGTGACTAGCATTGCTTGGTTGGGAAAGCAAAGATGATGTACATCAAAAACATAAGACTTTCTTGGCAGACTATTGCCTTCCTTTTTTGAAAAGCAGCAGAGAAATAGCTGTTCCACTAAGACTAGTTATTTTATTCCCTATTCCAGCCAGTCTAGTAAGACTATGCTAACAAAGTATAGAGCATATGTCTCCGGATTGGCTAGCTGTCTGGCTGAACAGATTTAAAAAAATATTAAAACTAATATTCAAAAATCACATAATACATATGTTAAGTAAAGAGTGTACATCTGAGTATAATATTTCGATTCTGCAAAAATAAATTTTATTTTAAAGTTGTAAAATACATATAGTACATGATCAGCAATAACCCAAATTTAGGTGAATAAGTTTTACTACTAGTGGATGGGAAAGTAAAGGAAAGCCTAACTGACCTCCTTGTGTAAGTCTGCTAATACAGAACATCTTCATTACAATACATTCTCAAAGTGATAGTACTATTTTATCTCAATCTCGAGGGAGACTTCTACAGTTTGAGCCCTAGCCTTCAACATCAACAAATGTTTTTTGCCATCTCTTTCCACCACCTTGTTTCACCAAAATGCCATTTTCCTTAATGTTTGTCCTTTTAATATTTAAAGATGTCCATGTATATAATCATGTAATTAAGCTATGTCCACCTTCAGCTTTTAATCATGACTCATAAAATAACACCTTCAGGCACCTCATCACTTTTTTTTTTTTTTACTGCTCCTCTGTTCCACAAAGTTGACAAAGGTGCTTGGATTTGTGCCTAGTATACAAGATGCAATTACTGAAATTTAACTACTTGTTCCAAGACATGGCTGTAGAGCTAGCTAAATAAAGCTCATGTTGATGGCGTTTCCTACTATCCCACATTATAATTTTTTCTAATTTGCTCTTGAAGAGAAATCCTAAGAACTTCATTGCTTTCCCTGTATTATCTCCTACCAAATACCTGCATCTTGGATGTATTTGGTCTATTTTATTTATTTTTTGCCCACAGGCTATAATGTACCATTAGTTTTTAAGCAAAATTCCATGAACTTTAAGGAGATGCATTTGATGGCCTAATGTGTTAAACATTTTTTCAGAATGCTCTTCTAGTGTATTAAATTCCAGCTATGAGGTAGACTGTGACAGTTTCTTCAACATATAAGAAATTTCAAAATATAACGCAGGCTATTCATCACAGAGGGTTTCATTAATAAGGCTACGTCTACACTAGCCCCAAACTTTGAAATGGCCACACAAATGGCCATTCTGAAGTTTCCTAGTGAAGCACTGAAATGCATATTCAGCACTTCATTAGCACGTGGGCGGCCGCGACACTTCGAAATTGACACGCCTCGCTGCCGCGCGTCTCGTCCAGATGGGGCTCCTTTTCGAAAGGACCCCGCCTACTTCGAAGTCCCCTTATTCTCATGGGAATTCTCCCCTTATTCTCTCATGGGAATAAGGGGACTTCAAAGTAGGCGGGGTCCTTTCGAAAAGGAGCCCCGTCTGGACGAGACGCGCGGCGGCGAGGCGCATCAATTTCGAAGTGCCGCGGCCGCCCGCATGCTAATGAAGCGCTGAATATGCATTTCAGCGCTTCATTAGTAAACTTCGAAATGGTCATTTCGAAGTTTGGGACACATGTAGACATGGGCATTGTGTGTTAGGCAACTCCAAATCAATTTGACCACACAGTTTGCTTGGTGATTGTCGTCCCTTTGAACCTCATTTAATACTGAAGTTAGAATTTTTAAATTAAACCTAAATTGATTTTAAATGAAATAATCAGCAGCCTTTCTTAACAGTTGTTTTAAAAAATGAAGACATTTAGGGTTTTCAAACAAATCCTTAATAACACTGTCACAAATGTTAAACTTTGCAAGATTAATATACAAATAACTTCTTATTTTGGCTCATTCCACAAACATCCAAGAATAAGTTTAGTCTGTCTACTGTAATTTTACTGTACTACAGAAGACTTAATGCTGGTTGTCCTTTTTGTTCTCTATCTATTCATGTCTCTTTTAGAAAGTACCCATTTTGTCTTCCCCCCATCAGTTCTCTCAGTCACTGCTTTCCCCTCTTAAGGAAAACAACTCATCCAGCTCCTTCTGCAAAACACCAAAGCTATAACTGGTGGTAGTGCTGAAACTTTTTAGCACCAATTTTTGTGTTACAGCTGCACCTATGAAATCTGTAACAGTAGTGATGCTCTCATATTTGGTGAGAAAGCAAACAAGTTCAGACTGAAGCTTTTTTAGTATAACACACAGTAGCTGGACTACTGGAGCGTCTCATTTTAAACCTTAGACCTGTTTCCAGCCAATCAATTTTTTTAAAAAAGATCTGCAAAGTAATCCAGGATTTAGCAAATAGACATTGGGCTGCCTTTTCAAACATTCCATCCCATTCTCTGGAAGAAGTAGATTATACCATTTTCCAAAATTAATCCACAGAAGATGGCCAAAAAAGTGAGTTTTTGGCTTGAATTCAAGGTAACTGCAGAATAAAACAGAACACAATGCTCAGTATGTCTTATAATTGCATTACTGAGGAAATAGCTTAAACAGTGTTGGTCAAAACCTCTCTGAAGTCAACAGAAAGTTTGTGTGAGGCTTTAGATCAATATGTATATTTAAGTAAGTCACACAGAAAAGATCTACTTTAAGGCTGTATCTATACATGCCCCCTGTTAATGAGGCAGTATGGAAAATGATAACGAGGCGCTGACATGAATATGCAGTGCCTCATTAGCATAATGGCAGCTGCGCATAATTCAAAAGTGCTGCTTTTGGAATGCACATCACCTGTTTAGACAGGGGCCTTTCAAAAGGACCCCCGACATCAAAAGCCCTGTCTTCCTAAAACCAAATAGGAAGAAGGCGCTTTCAAAGTCAGCAGGTACTTTTGAAAGGCCCTCATCTATATAGGCAGCGTGCATTCTGAACGCAGCACTTTCAAATTATGTGCAGTTGCCATTATGCTAATGAGGCACTGCATATTCATGTTATCACTTCATTAGTATCTTCCAAACTGTCTCATTAACTTGTCTCCTCTGAAAGGAGGGGGCATGTGTAGACCCAGCTTAAGAATCTATGCACAGCTGGGAAGAAAAAAACCTCCTTAAAAGCAAACATAAAATTCTCACTTTCAGTAAAAAAAAAAAAAAAAATTATGAAAATCAAACTAAACATATGTGCATCCATTTTACAAATTTACACAAATTATCAGTGCTTTTTTGGTACAAAAAAGAGGAGCTGTTATTCAGCTGGCTCCTGCCTCCCCATCCCCCACCACAGCCAATCCCATGGCTGGGGCTGTCGTCATGCTGGCACTCAGTACTGGCAAATACTGACACAAAAAAAGCACTAAATAATTAATTCTACTTTCTGTTTTTGCCCAAGTGACCCCTAATGAATTGTCTCAATTTGTAACTGATTTGCACCTACAGAGATAATTACTGAGAGACAAGTTTAAGTTTTCCACACAAACGTTCTGCTTCGTTAATTTTTGACAAAAAGGCCAGTGTCAAAATTTTAGGCTTAAAGCTAATTCAGCAATTCACAAATGAAAGACATTCTTCTACTTAAATTTTTAATGGTTTAAAAAAAATCAATGAGTAGCAATAACTTATGTAACAGCAAGACTCTTTCTTACATTTAACAGACATTATACTTATAAAACAGAAACAGAAAAGTACCTCTAATTGCTTGAGAGTTTGATGTCAGAACAAATACTTTTATGAGTTTGAGGCACAAAGGTGTATAGTCATGTTCCCAAATAACAGCTGGAATCAGCAGAAGTTTTCCATAGCTAGACAACAGCAGGGCTTTCAGAAGAAAGATGAAGTCTGACTTTGTTTTCAGTCTCTCTGGTCTTGCTAGCCAAAGAGTGGTAAAGATGCCAACCAAAAATGCCGTTTGTTCTGCATGAGAAATGTGAGGAAAAACACCATGATGCAACAAATCAAAACTTCTTTAATTAATCTTAGTTAAATGGCAAGTGCCAAATACAACTGATCTTCTATTTAAAAAATTATAATTACTTATGAAACAAACATCCTCTGCTGGTCTCCAGTCCCACCTCACATCTTTATTGAACCTAGCCAAGCCAATTCTAGCAGTAACTCAAACTAGTCTAATCTCATTCAAAAGGATTCAGTCATTTCTATCTATTAGACTATATGACCTAATACATCACAGGAAAATTAATGCACAAACTTTCCTCTGTTTTTGCTGTTCCTTCCTAAACACAGTCTGTCTTTTCAGACATTTTTTACCTGGTAAGCCAATGTCACGTTAGTAACCTTGAAAAGTTAGCAAGAAGGAATCCTTTGGCTCATGGAAGAATGCAAAAGCTCAAGGTGTTACTGAACTACTAATCCTTCCCTACACTAGTAGCATTTGGATTAATTCACCATCAGTGCTGCTTCAGCAATGGTAGTATTGGAGGAAATGCTAGCGAAGCCCAACCTAAGAGGCACCTTAATAAAAGCCTACTCAGAGCAAGATTACATGATACAGCAATATAAACACCAGTCCTCCTTCTACAGCAGTACTTTTTGCTGAGGATATGCACTGGTGATCAACTGCCACTTTTGGTAGCATAGCCACACCTGTAGACTGAAAGTATCAAGCTTCAAAGTTGAGGGAATTCTTACGGTTCTTCTAGTAGATGTGACTGAATTAGACAACAGAACATGGATTTGAATATACAGATTGAACTTCTCTTGTCTGGCCCTTTGGGAGCTGACTGGTGCCAAACGAGAGAATTTGCTGGACCACAGGAGGTCAGTATCGTCTGGCAGCATTACCAATGCTTTCACTGCTTACTGGGCTCTTACAAGATATTTAGGGGTAAATTACAGATAACACCACAGAACACTGAGAAATTTATGGGACAATGGGAAACTTGGCCATGCCCATTAGAAGTGGTCATCTGGCTAACTAAAATCATGCCGGATTACAGATGTTGCTCCATCACAGAGTTCCAGATTAGAGAGGTTCAACCTATAGTTTAAAAGTAGTTTACTTTTTATTTTTTTCCCTTCTGTTTTTTCAGATGCTCATTTACAAGCTTGGAAATATCTCTTCCCTACATACCAGGTTTGTCATTGTTCAATTTGGCAAATGTTTTTAAAAATTTCTTGGCGTAAGGTTTGAAAGTCAACATTTTCTTCCCTATTTACTGTTTCTTTTCATAAGCATTATCTTCAGTATCACCTCAACTCTAGGACTAAGATTTGTAGTGAACCAACATGTAAAGAATTTATGTTTCCAGTTGCTAATTGCCTCTAAAGGAAAAAAAATAGCAGTTGCCTAATCACAAGAAGTGGTTTAAGTTTTCTTTCCTTTCTCAACTGCATATAAAACAAACTACCTATAGAGAATCTATACAACATTTCTCAAAGTTTCCTAACATCTTTATAATAGGACAAATGAGAAACCTGAATTACCAATTAAACTGATATTTAGAAGTATATTTTGTAATGACATGGTTTCAACATAGAATCATAGAACACTAGGACTGGAAGGGACCTCGAGAGGCCATCGAGTCCAGCCCCCTGCCCCAATGGCAGGACCAAGTACTATCTAAACCATCCCTGACAGACATCTATCTAACCTGTTCTTAAATATCTCCAGTGATGGAGATTCCACAACCTCCCTTGGCAATTTATTCCACTGTTTGACCGCCCTAACAGTTAGGAACTTTTTCCTAATGTTCAACCTAAACCTCCCTTGCTGCAGTTTAAGCCCGTTGCCTCTTGTTCTATCCTCAGAGGCCAAGAAGAACAAGTTTTCTCCTTCCTCCTTATGACTCCCTTTTAGATACCTGAAGACCACTATCATGTTTCCCCTCAATCTTCTCTTTTCCAAACGAAACAAGCCCAATTCTTTCAACCTTTTTTCATAGGTCACATTCTCTAGACCTTTACTCATTCTTGTCGCTCTTCTCTGGACCCTCTCTAATTTCTCCACATCTTTCTTGAACTGCGGTGCCCAGAACTGGACACGGTACTCCAGCTGAGGCCTAACCAGCGCAGAGTAGAGCAGAAGAATGACTTCTCGTGTCTTGTTCACAACACACCTGTTTATGCATCCCAGAATCATGTTTGCTTTTTTTGCAACAGCATCACACTGTTGACTCATATTTAGCTTGTGGTCCACTATAATCCCTAGATCTCTTTCTGCTGTAGTCATTCCTAGACAGTCTCTCCCCATTCTGTATGTGTGAAACTGATTGTTCCTTCCTAAGTGGAGCACTTTGTTCTTTCCTAAGTGGAACATGTGGAATGGCAACTGGGATTAATATGTTATAGTAGACAACTTAAACTAAGACACAAAGCAAATGGCCAAACATGTTCATTAACTGATGCTTGAAACAATTCTATCTTACATAAAAGGCAGTATGTTGCTAATATCCTAGATTTCAGGTTTTGGAATAAGGCATTACCCCTTGTAAACAATACCATTTAAATGAATTCCTTTTCAGACCTAACATTCTGAAATACTGCCATCTTTTGTCGTTTTGATATTTAATGATGATCAATGTAGGCACAGTATTTGCCATGTGCATTGACTTTAAAAAAGGCAGGAAAAAGACTATGAATAAATGAAGTAATTTATGCAGTGCTGCTTTTTCTCTGATGATGACAGAAATGTTTTAAGACTATCTATACACAGAGCTGCCTGAGAGATCACTCAGCCATCTCTGGGGTGGACTATGACATTCATTCTGTACTAGCAAATTCTTCAGTGTATTCACTTTTAAGAATTAGTATGAGATCATTTGATAGTGAAAAGATGTAATCATAGTTCTCACCTAAAGAAGCAATTCCAAACATTTTGTAAAAATCCCACTCTCTGGCATATCTGATTAAGTCATCAGGGTCTGTGTCTTGGCTTGAATCCTGTAGTTGTAGCCACCTGAGATAAGCTTCACAAAGCAAACAAAATATGCAAAGCTTCCCATGAATCTGATGTGAAAGAATGTTGACAGGGTCAATATTAAGTATTTTTTTAATTCATGGTCATTTCTTCGCATCTCTAGGCACACAAGTGATGTAGCTCTGTTACTTAAGTACAGAAACAAATGACTTTTGTTCAGTTCTATCACATTAGCACAATTTTTAATAACAATTAATTGCTTTAACATATTAGCCCAATTGCAGAGTTTAGGTTTGGCAAGTCACGGGAGCCGCTCCGGGCAGAAAGAAAGCATAAAATCATGGTATGAGAGCATGTTTGGATGGGAAGAAGAAGGAAAAGGGCTCAATATTAGCATAAACAGTCTCAAAGAGTTTAAAGTACCATATGACTGAAAAACATGATTAAAAAAATGGCATAAACAAAGGTGAGACAAAAATTAGTGCATCTTCATATCTAATGTGCCTGATTAATAAATAAATACAGTGTGCTTCGAACACTGGCAGTAAGAGAACTTAAATCACGGACTGAAAATCCTAGTTGTTTTCGGGTATGTGTACAATCCCCAATAGAAATTTCTGCAGCTGGAATTTACTTTGCTTAGGTCTTTTGACACACAAGCTACACTATGCATTTCACTCTTTCATAGTTGTATATGTTGACATGAGAGTTGTATATGCTGACATGAGTAAAATCTTATTTTTGTCCAAAGAGTGAGCATACATGATTTGAAGTACATACGAGGACCAGAGCTGTTGAAAGAAAATAAGTGATATGCCTGTGGTCAGTTATCTTAGAAGAGCCACACTTTAAGATGCTCCCCCAGAAGCCTTTGCTTAATGCACTATCACAACAAAATGCAATTCAGAGGGTTTCTAAACTTTACATGTGTAAAAGCAAAGAGAGATTGTGGGGCTGATGAGATTTAGATGAGATATACCACAGTTTGAACTCTAAAGAACTTGAAATTACTGTTGCAGCTGAATGAGAAAATTCTAGGAAACTACAACATCAGACGACAAGTGTGAGATCCTTGGGGCAGGGATCACATTTTCTTATTTCTACGTACAATGACTAATGCAACATTAATCATTTTACACAATTCCAAATAAAGTCACTCTTTGCTAAGCAGTAGAAAAATTTGGGGCCTAGTGATTCTGTCTCCCAATTAGAGCCTAAATCAATGATATAGAGTCAGATTTTTTTAGTGTGGTTAGTTTTTTTTTTTATGAGATGTACGTGAGTTCTACTTTCCTGGCATAAATGTCAACAGACAAATTGCTCTTAAGCCTGGTCTGTACACTGAGTTGTGCCATTGTAATTAAAGTGTGATAAACTGGTGCAACTTGGGTTTGGGTTCTCTCATATCACTTTAAAACTGGTTATATAATTTTATAGGTGCAAGAAAAAGTGGTACAAGCCAGGTTTAAGCCACACATGAATCCACAGAAGTTGCACAAGTTTAGGATTACCATCTGAAAAAGAGGACACCCCTGAGAGGGAGTGTGTCTATCAAACAAATTGTATTAGCGTGCTGTGTTATACATAGTATATTAATACAATGTGACTTAGTAGATATTGATACAGATACACTCCACACACCCTCTCAGGGAGGGTCGCCATATTTGGGTTACAAGATTTGGCCTTTTTGGTAAGTTTAATTAAACCAATTTAAGCTTCAGAAGGGTATCACTATTACAGTTTGTATATGGACAAGCCCTTCATAGGAAGCTCTTGTGAGATGTGTCTGTCCTGTCCCCAGAAGCCCCAAGTATTTTGCCCCTCTCAGAAAGTCTTATTGCTTAAATCTGTGCTAGCCACATTATTCTGAAAACGTAGCCATAACTAGCCAAATAGTCACATATGGCTACTGCGTTGGACACCATGGGCTTAAAATCCAAAAACAACAAGCAATCCCGTGGCACCTTAGAAACTAACAAATTTATTAGGTCATGAGCTTTTATGAGTAAAACCACTAGTGTCCTTTTCAACCCGCAGCTCCAGCACTATGCACGTGAGAAATCACTAGTCTTCAAGTGTTCAACCAAGACCGTGTGGCCTAGAAAGATGAACCTAAGGGTACGTCTTCACTACTTGGAAGATTGACCACGTCAGGGTCGATCTTCCATGGTTTGATTTCCTGTGCCTAGTGGGGACATGTGAAATTGAATTATCGCATGGTTTCCCAAACTGGGAGGCATGCAGAAATTCCAGGGGGTGGAGGGGCGTGAGGCAACCCAGCCCTACTCCCATCATTCTCTGCACCTGAAGAAAGATCCAGGCTTTGCTTCTGACTCTCAGCCCCTCCCATTTGCCACGGGTGACCTGGCGCAGCCACTATAAAAAGTGGGCAGCTGGCAAAGACCCACGTGGAGCTGTGTGCCTTCTGCAAATGAGAGTGAGTGTGGGTTGGAGGATGGGGTTAGATGGGGGAGGGGGTGTGCCTGGCTTTATAGGAAGGCTGGGGAGGGGCTTGGGTGGGAGGCTTGCAGGGCTTGGGCGGGTGGCCAGTTTGCCAGACTCGTGGGGCTCAGGTGACTGCCCCAGCAGAGCAGGGCTTGGGCCGCTGTGGCTGGTGGCTGGCCCCGGCAGCATGGGGCTCAGGCAGCTTGGGATGACGGGTGGGCGGCTGGCCCTGGCAGCCTGGGGCTGGGTGGGTGGCTTGGGAGGCTGGCCCCACTGGCTGGCGGGCGAGCAGGTGCTCAGGTGGGCAGCTCTGGCAGTACAGGTCGCAGGTGAACAGGTGGCTGGTGTGGGCAGCTCTGGAGGCTGGCATGGGGCTCAGGCAGCTGGCCAGCTTATTATTATGTTTATTTTTAATTTTAAACAACATTTTTATATCAAGCTTTTGTGTTTATTTTAAATTACGAATTGAATTTTTTGTTAAAGAGGGGTTGGATGATGGTAAAGGTGAGGGGGTGAGGGTGTCTCAAAAATCAAAAGGGGGGCGTGATGCTGAAAAGTTTGGGAACCACTGAATTATCAGGTTGATAACCCCCGTATTCCTCAATCTTGTGGGGAGTAAGGGAGGTCGGTGGGAAACTCTCTCCTGTCGACCTCTCTCAGTGGAGACACGTACACAATTGCTGTAGCTGGAATTGTGCATCTACAATCGACTTTAAGGTCTCATGTAGACCTGGCCTAAGAGATTGATTTTCCTTTTATGCCGCTGCTTGGCAGCACAAAGAGCTTGTCTACACAAACTGACAGCGTGCATTAGAGAGGTTTGATCACTTGATTGACTGTTGTGTTCATTCCCTCTCAGAGCTGCAACTAGGTATTTTTGCACCTGGGGCAAAATGTTATTTAGGTGCTCCAACTACTCCAAATTAAAAAAATATCTCTAGTTTACTCATTTTTATTCATCTTTATGTCAAAAAAAACTACAACGTTATTAATTAGTATAGTAATATAACAAAAATATATTTTCTATAGTATTAGGAACATATTTTACAGATAAGAACCACATTTTGTTATTTTTAATTAACGATAATATAAAGGAGCATATAATAAATGACAAAATAATTCTAATAATTATTATAAAGTTACTTTACATGCCTTTAGTGACATAAATTTATCATAAACTGAGCTTTAAAAAATAAAATAATGAGGTTTAGGAACCTCCAGAGATCTTATTTCCCCTGTAAGAGCAGACACCAAACTACCAAAAGGCTGGCCCTATGCACATGGAGGCAGCAGAAGCATGGGACTCAGCAGTCCCCACCTCCTGGAGCAGGGGGCAGAACCCTGCAGCATGGCTGGTGGGTGGGGGGGGGAGGTTAACCCCTTAGCTTCCAGAGGCTGTTTGCCCAGGCCAGGGGCCAGCATAGACAATCTGGGGGGGAGGGGCTTTGCAACTTATCAAAGCTCTCACCAGGTGAGAGCCCTGCTTGCCCCACCCTTGTTAGGGTGCTGTTTCTGGTGAAGCACTCGTGATTGGCCCTTATCAGAATATAGGATATTGGGCTAGGTGGACCATTGGTCTGACTCAGTATGGCCATTCTTACATTAAGTGTTGTGCATTAACTGGCCCACGTAGGCCCTACTATCAGGCACTAAAAATGTTAGTGGAAACTTTCAGTGCATACCAGCAAGTTTTACACAAGCCAGTTAGTGTCCAACACTTTGGTACGCTTTAAAATTAACACCCCTTCTGTATGCATTATCTCACTGTGTAGACATGCATAGGAACTTCAGAGTTTCAAATGCCAGACATACAGAAGTTCTTCAATCTACACAATGCTTTGAACAGTTCTCTGGGTCCACTCATTGCATGGCAGCATGAGGTCTTTAGTTTCATCCTCAGTGCTTATAGATCAGTGATTCCTACCATGCAAGCCATTATGATATTTTATCATAATTGTTTTAACTTGTCTTACTACAATAGACAGAGCATGTGAGAGAGAGCAATGCTAGCTTTTACTACTATAGTAATGTTATATGGTATACTGCATTACTTCTGAATTGTAGAGGAGGATTGCTGGTAGTGTTTGTAGTAAGCAATTTGTAGCAGAAGCACACATCTTCCAAGGGCTCTGGTCAAAAAATTGACTGCAGAAATATGGCCCCTTTGTGTTCAATAGTTCTGCTCACTGTGTATATTCTAAATCACATATTCTCACTTTTCTGACAAAAAAATATTTTTTTCTACTGTAAGCAATATATTTAATATAACAGCTGTGTTTACTAACGCTACCTGGATGGTAGTTCTTCAGGAACAGCTACAGAGTTTGGTATTCCACCTACTTTGTTTATAGCATTAGACCCTTAATTTGGGCTGAGAAAAAACAGTTGAACTTTCTAGGATTTGTCCTGGGGCTGGAGAAGGAAAATAAACCCTTAGGACAACTACTAACTCTTGTTTCCACTGTAATTATTTTTCACTCATCAGAGTCTCACACATCTTCTACAAAGCCAAAGTGGAGGAAAACCTAGCAACTTACATTTATCTGTGTATTGAAAAGAATATGCCTGTAAGCCTGTGATTTGCATAGGATGGCATTTATCAAGATGATAACAGGATCATACTCAATGTACTTGTCCACAGGTTTCTGGCAGGATTTCTGAAATTAACAAAATAACCAGGCAGTAAGAACAAGCAAAGAAGCATTTACTAAATAAACAAGAGTTTATTTTAAAAATGTGATTTGTTTAGCACAGCATCACTATAGTGGCATCAAAGTATTTCTAAAGTTATGTCAGGATTTCTGCAATGAAGCCTCCCTTTGTAACAGATTTTAGTTAACGCAAACAAGTTTGCTCTTTTTTAATCTTAGTATTCAAGCTTTCAGTTGGTTTTCCCACCCCCAACCAAATAAAACACATTAGCTATTTGTATATGTTTTAAAATAAACCTCTAATCAATATATCTGTAAAACAAATTACACTAGGGATGTTAATGGTTAACCAGTAAGCCTGGGAGGCTGGGGGTGCCTAGAAAGGCTACGTGCAAGGGGACACTCCAGCCCAGGTCCAGCATCTCTAGTCCCTGGTAGGCCCTGGGGAAGTGGAGTGGGGAGGGCAGCAGCTGGATAGGCCGCTCCAGCCTGGTTAACCAAAAAAGCAGGATTTTACATCCCTAAATTTCGCCTGGCTGTGCTACATGGAATTTTATGTCATCTTAGACAGAGGCAACTGAATGCCTTCAAACACCTAAGAAATACACCAGCCACCTGCTAAATCTTATTATTTGCATATGGCTGATTCATATTTCCATTTTTTTAAAAAAAACCTAACCTTTTATTGCAATAATTTCTCTTATATAATGAAAGAGGGGTCAGAATACAAAGCTAACGACAAAGCTGAGGAAAAGAACCCTTTCCCTTGCTGTACAATCCTTTCATAATAGTAAGTGGCCAGAAATTGCAATGCACATAATATTTGGATTACTGAAGAATCTCCCAATTGAGTTTTGATTTAAATGTCTGGATGGACAGCATGGCATTGAAGGATTTGACACTTTCTCCATTAGCCCTTCCCTCTTTCAACAGCAGATATTTCTTTTCATTCCTCCTTCATTTTATTAATTTCCAGTCACATTTTTAAACATACCAGGCTTGACAGTTGTGAGACAATGGAAGTATGCAAACCTCAAAGACTATTATACTGATTTGTAGCAGACACTATGGACACATAGCATATTCAGTCTACTACATCAAGGAGCAGTGCATCGTAATAAATAATAAATACCGCCCAGCTCTTATAAGTACAGTTCATCAGTAGATTGTGAAATGCTTTGAGAATTAATACTCTCGGAAGGGTAGCTGTGTTAGCCTGTAGCTTCACAGACAAGCAATCCTGTGGCACCTTAGAGACTAACAAATATGTTAACCGGTAAACCTCACCCTAAACGGATGAGGTCTGGCTCTGGTTAGCCAGTGGGGACTGCAGGAGCCCTACCCATCACGGGCAGGGAACTGCTACAGACCCACAGGGTCTGCAGCAGGTGGAAAGCGCCCCAGTGCAGATGAAGCAGCCCTGGTCCATGGTGTCCCAAGGTGCTCCAGCCTGGCTTATGTATCCCTAGTCTGTGGTGGCCCAGGGAGCACTGCGGGTGGAGGGCAGCAGGGGTCACTCACCCCTTACCCCCTTTAATTGGTTAACCAGTTGAACTCAACATTTAACTAATTACATCCCCACTCTCAGCCCTGCAGAAAGTGATGGCTAGAAGTCTGAGACCTGAGGAGGGAAAGTCTCTATTTAAGCAGACTAGGAAGATGTCAGAGTTGCAGTTACCCTGGAATGGTGATACTAGGTACAGGAGTCTGTAATGAGGTCCTAGCTGTGCTCCATTGGGAACTGGTACAAGGAGTGATGCCTTCAGAAATGCTCAGTCTATCAGAATGTGGCATATCACAAATTATAACAGCCAAAGGCTCCTAATTAAACAGATCTCCCTGAAATATGCGAGAGATTCTTAGTGTTCCAAGTTAGTTTACCAACATTTTTAATCCTGTTATTGTTGGAGAGTTTAAGAATCCCAAACCAGTTAATTAAATTCACCAGAAACCTGATTCCATCAGTACTGAAGCCATCACCTGGAGCATCGAGTCATAAGGCTTTGGTTTAGAGGTTTGGTACCCCATCTCCCACCCATATATTATGGCCAGGTTGTAATGGAACTACATTTATATCAGCAGAGATGATGTTACATGGATTTATGTAGCAGCAGAGTTAAAGATACTGGATTAAAAAATGCACTCAGTTAAGCAGCAGTGGGATAGGTTTGAAATTAAAGTCAGAGAACTGGAAGAAAAGATACACTTAATTGAAGAATGTAATGACAATTTAGAAGAGTGTGATATCTACTACAGGTGTCTTGTGGTGTAGAACAAGTCACTTATAAAGAACCATATGGAGATGTGTTTACAGAAACTCAGGACAGTCAGAAACAAAAGGAACTCATGTTTCATCACAAGGAAACGATGTAGATGCTTCATGGAGCGACATGCAAGGCATTCTTATGTTTGCATTAAAGCACAAAATTGGAGAGCACGGATGTGTAAGTGGAAATCGAGGAGAGACATCTCTATGTGGAGCCAACTAAGCAGAGGAAGATGACAGAATCAAAAGAATAGAACGTGCAGAAAGACTACACTGAAGAAGATAAACTAAGCAAATGCCTTTGTCAAGAAGACAGTGTGCAGTTAGTGAATGATCTGCATGCAGTTTAGAAATACCAGACCACCCCATCTTACTCAGTCTGGGGACACAGACATTCTGACAGGGATTCCTGTGAACACATAGATGTAAATAGCCATTTTGATTACAGCTGTGGTATTTCTACTTTGCATGTTTATGGTTTCCAGAAGCTGCAAAGTGTATGAAACAGTTAATGTAGCATCATGGCGAGTTCTAGCCTGTCATCACCAACATCCTATACACGGAACACAAAAGAAAGAGGATTAGTAGGAACAAAAGCTTGTCACATCACAAAACTATGACTGGGTGTGTTGACAAATTAAATAGCCTGCACTGCTGAAATATATAAATTAGTTATCTTTCCTCAGCCATTTAGAAGAGATAATTTGCACTGAGAAAAAGGGGAACTGATTATTTTTAAATTAAACCATTTGAGTCGTAGATTGTATTCAAGTTAAATTCTCTGCCTTTATCCTGTCAGTTGCCCACTTCATAGTAGGGAAATACTTTTATTACGACATAATTCTATTGAATTATGTAAATGAAAATGAGAACATAATCTATTTTATTTTCAATATTGCTTTTGGACTCCTGTCTGCATCTCTGCCCCAGCTCCACCACATGAATATTTAACTTGCAGCTCAATTTCTCCTTCCTTGCTGCTAACAAAAAACAAAGGGGGCTTTCTAATTAAATTTTAACCGCAGAAAAGCTCATTGCAGATTTAAGTATCCATTGCTCAATTAATCCAGCTGTTTTATTGCACAGTGTGAGGGAGACTGCCTTGAATTGCTTATAGGGTGTCACCTAGGATTTGTGATTTTTAACTCCACTGAAGCTCTCCTTGAAATGTGGCTAGTGTTTCCCTATCTCCTGTTTCCTTCCATCAGCGAGATTTGTTGCCCAGCAACTTGAAATTCTCTCTCTCTCAGCTTTTGGGCATTGTCAAACCTTGAACATTTCCCTTTGCTTTCTTTGCAGTGTGTCTCCAGGAGTGGGAAGCACGATCACCCTTTGATGATAGACACCCAGGATAGAGAATGTATGATTTCCTTTATCTTCCCAGGGGCACTGAAGCAAGAAGATTTCTATTTTTTAAAAAATAGCAATGGATACCCAATATGTAGTATCTGGTGAATATCTGTCCATATTCCCTTCTAGTAGATTTCATTAATAAAGACAACTTCTTTGCTCTGACGTTGTGAACGATGATGCTTAATGGAAGGAAGACTATGTCTTGAATTTGCTTTGTTACTAAATTTTGTGACAGTTTTGTGGACTATCTGTCTGAACTAAAAATATACTGCTGGGTCTCATCCAAGAAGACCCCCAGCTTCAAAAGTTAATTTTTTTTAGACATTATAACAATAAGTCTGCTTTAATGGATAGAAAGTATGATGACAGCTGCCATAGGGATACTCAAGTAAGTTCTTTTAAGGACCAGAAAACAAGAGTGATAGAGGCACATTTGGTACCCCATCTTCCATTGGTACCCCATCTACTTTGGTACTTCCATTTCAAAACCAAAATTCCAAGTCTTTAATACAATTCTGCAAGTGACTCTTTTCACCCATTAGTAGAAATATTCATAAACGAGCCACTGGCAACAGGAACACATGTACATGCTACCAAAAATTGAAAGCTATAAATAAAGAAAAGTCTAAAACAGTTCATAAAACAAAAGGGCTACTTCAACCTTTAACTATGAAGTCAGTAAAAACATTTGGGAGAGGAAATGAAAATGCCAGTGGAATACACCGGATAAATGAGATGTTTGGAGGCAAAGTGACAGAAAAAAAGGCTAAATAGTAATAATAAAAAAGGAAATGCTCATTAAATAGTTGCTGCTAGGTATGCACAGCTTCTAACAGACATTAAAGACTAGGGTAAAAAGGAGTAATTACAGAAGTTCTCTGATGCACATAAAAGTGAGCCCCACTCTGCTATTGACACAAGCTGTCTTCCAATCTCATTCAAGGCAGTACTACAGTGTAATCTTCAGGTCTGGGTTTTAAAGCATGTGAAGCCCAGATGAGAGATGGGTCCATTGTGCAGGATAGTCCTGAACTGATTATAAGAACATGAAGTCTGGTGGTCTGAGAACACTCTGAACTAAGCTCGACTCAGCAATTAGGACAAGTCTACTGGAACCTGCTCCTCGAAAATATGTTACTATAAATAACTTCAGAGTGTAAGTTTGTAGCTTCCCAAAAAAAGGCAGTCCGTAGCACCTTGAAGATGAACAATTTTATTTTTTAGATCTTACACACAAAAGCTCATTACCTAATAAAAAACTTGTTACTCTTTAAACAAGAGGTGCTGCAGGACAGCTTGTTTACTATAAGACTGCCACTGACCACCAAAATGGAAGAGAAGCAGAGATCCATTCCAAACACAGGGCCTGACTGCTGTGGGGGGAGGAGGGGAAGGCTACACGTGGAAGAGTAAATAACCAGAACATAACAGGGAGATAGCTGTGTTAGTCTAAATACTACCAACACCAAAAAGCAGTCCAGTAGTACTTTATAGGATTAACAAAATAATTTATTACGTGGTGAGCTTTCATGGGACAGACCTATGTGAAGAAGTGGTCTGGTCTTGGTCTGAAGAAGTGGGTCTGTCCCAGCAAAGCTCACCACCTAATAAATTATTTTGTTAGTCTTTAAAGTGCTACTGGACTGCTTTTTGGTTTTGACAGAACATAAACAGCAACATTTAGACACAAGGGACTGGTGAATTTGGGAGAAGGAAAGATTAAACCAAGGTGGGGCCAAGAATAAGCACATGGCGCAGCCTGCTGGAGGGCGGAGCACCTGTAGGACTGAGCCTACAGTAAAGGCCCAGAAGAAGGGACGGGAAGGAGGAAGACGGGAGTTTCGGATTCTCCGGTGCAGGGTGATCCCCGCCACGGAGCCGCTCGCAGGACGGCTACCCGGGCGCTAGTTATGCTGCCGTACGGGTCTCTGTGTGCAAATGCAGAAAACAGAGGGGCCGGCCGGTGAACTCCTCCGCCCCCGCCCCCGCCCCCGCACACCGCGGGAGAGCGCCAAGCGCCGAGGCCTCCGGCCCACCGCACAGGGACATGCAGGGCCTGAGCCCGGCCCCCATCACCACCGCACCGCCCCGGCCCGGCCCACTCACGCAGATGGCGATGCGCAGCACCCCGCGCTGATAGTCCCTGTAAAGCTCAGGAGCCCCCCGGTTGCACTCGACGCACCTGTAGCCGCCAGGCGCCCCCATCCCTCGCGAGCGGCCGTTGCCAGGCACCCCTCCCCCGCCCCGTCCGCTACAAATTGCCTCGCTTCCGGGTTGTTCAGGGCACGGAGAGGCGCCGCGCGGTGCAGCCTGGGAGTTGTAGTTTTCTGACTACGCTCGATGAAAGACTGCTGCGGCCCGAGAAACTACAAGTCCCGGAAAGCAGCGAGACCGCAGCCTCGCCCACCTGGCGCTGCCGGGAGGAGGGCACGGCAGAAAGGAACCACCTTGGACAGGCTAGGGGGAGAGGCGCACGCATGCGTGCTGGGAAATGGCATCTGCCGCCGGGACCTGCGGTCGTTGGGGAGCTGTCGTGCCGGCTCTGCTGGTGGCAGCGGCGGCCCGGGCGGTGCTGGCCCTTACCGAGCAGTACTCGGCCCTGTCGCTGCTCAAGCAGGAGCTGCACCGGCATCAGCGGCAGGGCCGGACCGCAGGCTGCCCCCAGGCGCCGGACTGGGCGGAACAGTACTCGGTCGAGTGCGGTGAGTCGGGGCGGGTAGCGCCACGTCCTGCCCCGCCGCCTGCGGGGGAAGCCGCCGGGCCAGGGCCTGGCAGGCGGCCGGGGAGGGGGCTGCCCCTTCTCCTGGGGCCCCTCCGTGGCGGGTGGCGTGTCACGGGGTGTGGCGAGTCCTCCCTTGTCCGTGGCTCTTGTGCAGTGGCTTCGCCGTCTGCTCCAAAGTCCTTTCTCCCAGTCACGTGGTGGGTCCCCTAGCTGCTGACCCCGAGAGCAGTGCGCTTGCTTGGCCAACCCTGCCATCCTCCTGGCTGCGGTGCCATGAGCCTGGCAGGTTCCTGAGGAGCGAGGTGGATGGTCAATACAATAAAAATAACTTTTTGTTAGGTAACTGTCTCCTGAATGCGGGGCGATGGTACCGACTTCTCCCCCGACTTTCCCTCTGTGCATTGGAGAAGGAAGGGGTGACAGACACTTTTAATGATGTTCAGTTCTTTTTCTGTGTCTTGTGGGCCTGGGAAAACTTTGGAGGTAACAGAAAGTAAAACAGGAAAAACAAAGCACAGATCTGGTGTCATGGGGACATTGATCAGTTTCAGATAGCAGAACGAACTTTGGCTCCCATCCTTTCAGCTTCTTTGCTTGGGCAGGCCTCCTGGGGCTTTGCTTGGGCATGAGTCTATGAACAAGAAGTTTGTAAGTTTGCTCGGGCATGAGTCTATGAACAAGAAGAAGTTTGTAAGATCTGGCCTTTAATTATAAGAAATGTTGTCAATAAAGCCTTGCTTTTTTGATAACTGATGTTCAGATAATCAAGATTTAAATGTTTACTATAACTTTATTACAGCATCTTTTCTTTAAACTATATTCCCATCAGACATTTGGGAATTGTGTAGTTTATTTTAAGAGTATCTGGTAATGGTGCAAATCAGGACTTGGGCTGTTGCAATAAACTAACAAAAGGGAAAAAAAAGCTTCAGTTTTTAAAAGCCTAAATGAAAATATGAGCCCTCCTGACTCATGCTATTGGTTCTAATCCAAAATGAATGAAAAGCAAGCTGGCAGGTTTGCAAAGTGCAAATACAGAGCTTTGTGCAAGCCTGAATGGTGTATTTGGTGGTAAGCAGTTGGAAAATCTCCATATTAGTGAGTGTTGAATTGGGTTCAGCTTTTAAAAAAGTTGCCTTGCTGGTGAAGTAAATAATTGTTTTTCTGGGTCCATTTGTTTTGCTTGTTAATAAAGAAACTGCTTAATTTGGAGCCTAATCTTGAAAAGGTTTGTTTGTGCATAATTTCACTCTCATGAGAAACCATCAATGAGACTAAAGTTCTGCATACACTCAGTGCATATCACTTACAGGCAATAAAACAAACTCCAATGAATATGTAAATATGGGAAAAAATCCAGTGTAACAGAATGACAGATTTATTCCTCTAACTTTAGCTTGTTACTTTCATAATTTCTACTGCCTTTTTTTTGGGACATGCACTGGTATACTATATTTTGTCAAAGTTATTTAGGGGCACTTAAGACAAGCTTAGTAAAGACTTGTGAAATTTTTTTTGTCTGTGCAAATATATTTGGGTATGGAAAGATACTTGGTTTTGCTCTTAAGACTGATGCCTGTCAATTTGTTTATATAAAGCATACACCTTATGGCAAATATAAATGGTTATTTGTTTATATTACTGTAGCACCTAGGAGCCTTAAGCCAAGGAGCAAACTTTGTACATCAGACCCCATTTTTTTGTCCCTGCAATTAGCAGCCTTCCCCTCCCTCTGCCCAAATTATCTAATCCAAGCTGTTGAGAATTTTCTTCATGTTCATACAGAAAAAGCATTTTTCAGCATCTGTAAGAAAATATGTAGAATATAAACATTTTATTAATTGGTATATAAATGTAAATACACACACACACACACAGAGAAACAATACCATTTTTCAACATTTTTAATGAGATGGATGAGCCTGAGCCCCAACAGCAGATCATGCTGCAGCCCCCATATAAAATTTCACCCCCCATGAACAGGCCCACCCCCTACTTTGCGTACCCTTGCCCTAGGGTACGACTACACTAGGAACTTAGGTCAAATTTTTAGCACCAGATTTCATAAAGTTGAGAGTGATGAAGACTGAGGACACAGATATACACGAACATGAAACTGGAGAAGAAGGGAGGGGAGATGCTGGCTGCACTTGATGCTTTGCCCACAGTATAGTGCCAGTTCTGGTACTATAAAACAAGCACAGACTGGTGGGACCTCAGATATGGGACAATCAGTGGTGCCTTGTGTGTGCAAGTTTTTTAGGCCACTTTCATGGAACTTTGCAAATTGCTTTCTCCCACCCTGAAGCACTGTGACACAAAAATGAGACCTTCTTTGACAGTTCAGAAGCTAGTAGCAATATCTCTGTGGAAGCTTCCTATGCCAGACAGCTGCTGGTCAGTTGGCAATCAATTTGGAGCCTGCAGATCTACTGTGGGTGCTGCCGTGATCTAGGTAGCCGTGGCAATCAATACCTTTCTGCTATGAATGACAGTCGCTCTGGGAAATATGCAGAGCACGGTGGGTGGTTTTGCTGTGATGGGGTAATGGGGTGTGTGTTTCGTCTATCTTGGTGCCAGACCACCTTGTCACGGATTGCATAAACCGCAAGGGCTACTTCTCCATAGTGTTGCACGTGTTGGTGGGTCACAAAGGTCGTTTCACCAACATAAATGTGGGATGGTCTGTAAAGTTGCATGATATGTACATCTTTAGAAACTCTGGTCTGTTCAGAAAGCTGCAGAATGGAATATTTTTCCCCAGACAAGAAAATCACCACTGAAGGTGTAGAGATGCTGAAAGTGATCCTGGTTGGTCCATCTTACCCCTTGCTCCTTTTGGCTCATGAAGCCATACCCAGGCAGCCTGCGTCGCAGTAAGGAGCGGTTCAACTACAAGCTGAGCAAGTGCGGAATGGTGGTAGAATGTGCATTTTGCCATTCAAAAGCCAGGTTCAGGATCCTCCTTACTCGGGTAGACCTCAGCGAAAGCAACATTCCTCTTGTGATGGCAGTCTGTTCTGTGCACCATAATTTATGTGGGAACAAGGGCAAAAAAATTCATGTTGGGCTGGAGGACGAAGGCAAATAACCTGATCAGTAATTATGAGTAGCCAGACATCAGAGCAATAACAAGAGGACAGCGAGGGACACTGCTAATCAGGGAAGTTTTGAAAATCAGTGTTGTGAATGACCAGAGCGTAACATGACAGTCATATCTGTGGCTCTTAAGGAAGTGCCCCCTGTATGATGTATGCTGGTCTGTAAATCCTATACATCTCCTCTCCCCCACCATGCAATGCAAGCAATAAAGACTCTATTTTTGTGAGCTAAATAATTTTTATTCAGGGGACAGTGAAGGAGTTCATGGCTTGGGTTTCAGGGGTGGGGTAAGCAAGGGCATTTTGCCATCACAGGTTGAGGGATATCCGCCTTTTGCTTGCAGAAATGTTCATGGGAGTGAAATGCGAGGCTGCCCTTGACTCCTACATCCTTCTGGAAAGGCTGGATATAGATCCATTTAGTTTTTCTCCCTAGGACCTCAACGTGCTGTCAGTATTCAGATTCTTGCTGGCTTGAGGAATGAGGGACCAGTAGGCTCAAATTGATGTGGTATTCTACCACCATTCCCAATCACTTTTATGGTTTCTTCTCCTCCTGTTGCTGTGAGAGCTAATCCACGCTCCATGTGCAGAAAATGGGGTCCTGCAAAAACCTTTAAAAAAATACCTTGCCTGGAAAAAGCTTTCCTTAAAAAGCTCTCCAAGGTGTCAGATTCCCTCACCCTGCGTGTTAGTAATCGCTGCCACCAGCTGAGTGGGAAAAGACCCCCTAACCCAGGAAGGCACTCTTGAGACATCTCCCTGTGGGATACCGCAGGCTGTTAACTCTTCCTCAGGAGAGAGCTTAATTATCTGGCTGGCCTTTCAGTGTAAGGCATGCATATACACAGACCCTTCTCAGGACACACATCAAATCATTTGCTTTAAAAATAATTTATTCACAAAACAAGACAAAATAAATCGTATCGGTTACAGCACAGCGAATACGTCTCTGGGATTCATCTTAAAAATTACAGATTACAGTGGAAGGAATCAAATCATTAACCAAAGCCACTGGAAAAAGACAGTCAGTCCACTCCAAAAATCAAAATAACCATAACCTGATCATGTCTAACTGCACGTATCTCTTCTACTTACATATCTGTGGCTGATTTTGAGATGGTCAGGATATTTGCTGGATTCTTGTCTCCTCTGCCTCAGCCCGACAGACAAAGACCTCTCAGACCATATTTGTTCTCAGTTCACAAAAAGTCTCCTTCCCTCCCATTGGCTGACCTGACCACCCCCTGCTGTGAGTTATCTCTGTTAAGAGTTAGCGCTTTCCCTGCATGCATTCATTCATGAGTTGCTTTTTCCCCCCCTTTATCTCCTTGTTTTCTCCACATCTAGTCGGCAGAAGTAGTAGTGAAGTGAGCTGTATAATAAGGTTTGTGTCAGCTACTGCACTTCTAGCTATCACTCTTAATGCAAACATGCTTTTGAACAGTCATACCCTTTTGGACTGTCCTGTAGAGGAATTACTAAAAGGTGGGGTTAGCATGAGGAAACATGCCATTTGGATGATCTAGTACACTTACACCCTGCTCACGTGTAACAGTTCAAGTATACAATCCTTACTTAATGCAATTGTTTGTTCTTACAGACTCACCACTTTTGCATTTCCACGAGTCAGACTGTGAACTAAGAGGGTCTTCATCCTGTGAATCTCTGCTTCCTCTCAACACTGAAAAAATTCTGGTAGGCTGTGTACCATTTTATTACATACAGAAATAATGTTGATTGATTGTAGATGTGAGAGAAATTAATTTGTGTATTGAAAGTACATGATTGGTATATTAACAATAAAGTCCTGATCTAGGGGAAACTCTCATTGTGGTGTGCTCAAGTTTGGTCAGGTAAGGCTTTGATAAAGAAACCTCAGATTCATGGCCCTTTTTATGCTCTTTAAGAAACAAATGATCTCATTGCCAGTTGCTGACTTAATCTAAAACCAATTTGGTCACGTCTGCACTGGCACCAAACTTTGAAATGGCCATGCAAATGGCCAAATTGAAGATTACTAATGAGGTGCTGAAATGCATATTCAGCACCTCATTAGCATGCCGCTGGCCGTGGCTCTTCGAAATTGCTGCTTTTCGCACTGATGTGGCTCATCCAGATGGGGGTCCTTTTTGAAAGGACCCCACCAACTTCAAAATCCCTTTAGTCCTAGCCATTTTAAAGTTCTGTACCAGTATAGACGTGGTCTTTGAAACTATTCACCCTTTGTTCCAGACTTGAGCAAAATAAGATTTACAGTCTCCTTTTTCCCCAAGGCCTTTCCTTTCCTCTTCCGTGCTGACCAACAATGTCTTTTGGTTTACTTGTTCAACTACTGCTACTTTAGGCTACAATTATGTCCCTTAATCCACCTTAATACCTTCAGTTGTTTTTTGTGGTGTTTGCTGCACTGTATACTTACATTATGGCAAAACGTGGCAGATTATCTATGAAGTTCTGGCAACTGGTGGGTGCTAATAAGAGTTGGGGCTCCTTGGTTTATACAGATTTTGTGGACAAAGGGGCAAAAACTTTTTTATAATAGCCAGTTAAGTAGGGAGTTGGGAACTTTGGGGATATACCTTTTATGTTTTAGTTAGCAAATGTCTAGTTCTTTATGTAAATGTAACCACTTATTACATGACAGGGGGCATCATCCTTTTGAGATGGATTCTGATATTTCTGCAGCAAGATCTGCGTCCACGTTGCACCAGTTCAGTCAACCACGTTCTGTCATTTTACCATTTGTTTTCAAGGTGGCCAGAAGTGACCCGTTAATTAGACATGCATTGCTCTGAATGGTCAGCGATGCATATAACGTGTACAATTCTTGAAGAATGAGGTAGCTTCATTAATATGTCAGCTATCTGAGAACTTCTATGATATACATTTGTTGGGGAGGGGGGATAGGACCAGATCCATAGCTCAAGTAAACCGGCTTAGCTTGTTGATAATCAGCTACATTATGCTAGTCTACTCCCTGTGAGGGTCTGGTACAAGATCTTGAGATCATTTGGAGTCCTCTTTATTCTCTACAGCTTTGACAACAATGGATCTAAACCACTTTAAATGTCCTTCAATTAAAGTAGTAATGATTACTACTCCAAACACTGCATCCATCATTTAAACTTGATCCGAAAGAGGTATATTTACAGCATGGCTTGAGAAAAGAATCTTTGTGGCTCTAAAGTGTCCTTGAGCTATTACCTACAGCTCCCATTGCAATCAGTGGGACTTTTCTATATGAATCAAAAGTGTTGATATTTGAACATTTCCATATATGATTCATTTTCGTATTGCCAAGCTCTGCAAATAGGTATTCTGGCAAGAAGTTTTCTTAAGCAATTCTGCTTTTGTGATCCCTACCTTCTCTCTAATTCCAGTGCATATGTTTTAAGCAGCGGATGTACCCGGTGTTGCTTGGGTCCTTAACTTAAGCTCTTTTAAAAAAAAAAAAAAAAAAAAAAAGAACAAGGAAAATGTAGTGTGTTTATTTAAATAGTGGCCTCATGCTTTACTTCAATAGCAGGGCTCAGGAAAGGGAGTTGGGGGTGGTAGGAGGCAGGGCAGGATGTTGGGTGGGGGGCTCAGAGCAGGGAGTAGAGGGAGGAGTCATGGCAGTGGGTGGAAGGCTCAGGGCAGGGAGTGGGGGTGCAGGAGGTTGGTTATAAGGGGGCTCAGGGCAGGAGGTTAGCTCTGTGTGGGGCTGTGACCAGGAGGTGGGGGTGTAGGAGTGAGGGCAGAAGCTGGGAGAGTTGAGGTAGGTGGGCAGAAGTTCAGGGTAGAGTGCACAGGATTAAGGGCAGGGAGTGGGGGCAGACAGAAGTGGGGGGAGCAGGGTGGCGTACATGATGGGGCTTAGGGCAGAGGTGTGGGAACAGAAGGCACAGGTCTGGGAGTTGGGGGAGGGGGCCAGCTTACCAGGGACTTGTGCGGTGGCTTCTGGGAGGGAGAGGGGCCAGGGATGGGCTGCTTGCCCCAGCCTCAGTGTGAGCTTAATTGTAGGGGGCAGGGCAGGGAAGGGTTTCCTGGCCCCATTGGCTGGGGAGAGGTTGTGGGGGAACCGCAGGGCTCCCCCTGTGTGATGCTAGGGTGGCACTTAACCTTCATATACAGGCAGGGTCAGGAGCTCCATCTCCACATGGCCACTGTTTCCTTGCTGCAATTGCCCCTGTGACCGCTCTGCAGAATTGCTGTTCCCTGCACTCACTGCCCCCAGTGGTGAGTCTGGAGTATGTCGTCCTTCATGTCACTGCCGCCCCGCTCCACCCCTTCCATCTTCCGGGGAATCCTGGGATTCAGGCATTTCCTACTTTCCAGGCACAATCAATCCCTGACCTTGGTTTATGTTAGGGTAAGAGGCCTCCTGCATACCAAATTTTGTGGCTGTAGATCTTGCGGTTTAAGAGGAGTTCTCAAACAACCATAGCACTGAGAGGCAGGCAGGTAGACAGATGCACTCTAAAATATATAGTAGATTGTAAAGGCACATAGTAGTGAAGAGATTAACAGTGTCAGATTAAAAATAATTAGTGAAATTTCTGTCCTTTATTACTGAACTATTTTCTTATGTAATTTCTTTCTATTACTTCAATCTTCTCACTGGCTAAAGAGGAACCCCACCCTGCCAATGTAATGCACTGCTTAGGGTATGTTTCCATAATTCAAGTTAAAAGGTGACGCATATTATAGTAATGACATTGTTTTATATTTTTGGTTATCCTAAGTGTAAATACTTTCATCTGGTATGTTGAATTATGCTGTAGTATCAGAAGGTAGTAATGATATCTGAAAAGCAGTTTCTCATTGCTAGATGTTTAGGAATAAATTATAGTGCCCTCAGCTTTATCATGCATTTTAATTTAATAATAATTTTAATTTTGCTTTGAAGTCAGATACTCTTAAGGATTTAAGCCTTAAATTGTCCAGTGCTAATTTCTGATTTTGCTTACTTTGTGCTAAATGTCAAACCATAATCTTTTACAGAGCCAAGCAAAGTCACTTGCAGAACAAAAACGATTCCCATTTGCCACTGATAGTGAGCACACAAATGAAGATTTGGGTAAGATAATTATACAAGATTTGTAAGAGTGGTTCTAGATGTTGCTCACAGGCGTCGTTTCTTATACGATAAAATTATAGATGGCAATGCTGATAGCTTAGGATCGCTCTTATCAGTCCTTATGCAATACACTTTCAGCCTTTTGTTTTTAATTATGTGAAAAGTGCTTTCTCTGCCCGCCACCCCAGAGTATTACTTTCTCTTGTGCATAGTGGGACATTTCCTCATGCGTTCGGTCACTTAAATATGAAGAAAATCTTTTCTTAAACCTTGCTTAGCTCTCGAACTCTTCCAACCCTCTCTTTCCTGTCATTGGTGATAACTGAAGATTTTCTGGATGTGTGAGAGAAGCTTTCACTCAGGTGTATTTGATACTCTTTTGACCTAAGAACTGCTGTTTTTTCCCAAGTCTGATGAGGTGGGTGGTAGAAATCCACATGAACCACCTTTCTTTATGCAGCCTACTTGTTGGCACCCTTTAAAAGTGCACCTGGTGAACTGCTGTGATGTTGCTGTCCAGAGTTCTGCTTCTGTGTTGAGTCGCAGTCCCTCAGGTACATCTTGTTTGGGAGCATCTTCTTCGGAGTGTAGTAACAGAGAGTCTGTATTCTAACAAAACAAAACAGTGGTCATGTAGCACTTTAAAGACTAACAAAATGATTTATTAGGGTGATGAGCTTCCATGGGACAGACCCACTTCTTCAGATCTATAGAATTTCCAGTCCAGACCTAGTTATATAGCACAGAGGTCCAAAATAAATTGCAATAAAAACTAACATCTGAACTGGATGGGGGCGGGAGGGTGTTAAGTGTCTTGCCTGAGGTAATTATGAATACCAAAGGAAAGGAAGCAGGCCTTGTAATGCATGGGATAATTGCTGTCTTTGTTCATACCAAGTGTTAATGTGTCAAATTTGAGTATGAACCCCAGTTCACAAATCTCCCAATGTAATCTGTTTTTAAAGTCTGTGTAGTAGGATGTCTATTCTTAGGTCTTTAACAGAATGGCCCACTCCACTGAAATGCTCAGTGACAGGCTTATATGTCTTGAGATTCCTAATGTCTGCTCTGTGTCCATACTTTGGACAAATGGGGCAAACTCTTCAGTGTACATTGTAGAGGGAGTTTGTCATTTCTTGAAGCCTGGGTCCTTCTGTTTGTGCTGCTTCTGTTTTAGTAAACCTGTGGGGAAGTGTTAGCCGATGGTTGGGTGATATACCACCTATGCCCTTATTTTCATCGAGTCTTTAACTGCTAGGACAGACAGTACCTTCGCAGTGGGCAGCCCGACAGATGCCCCAAGGTCCTAACACCTGAGTCTTTAACTGCTAGGGCAGGAAAAGTCCCTTCGCAGTGGGCAGCCAGGACAGGCTGACAGGTGCCCCAGCGGTTACACTGAGAGCTTCCCACACCCGAGTCTTTAGCTGCTAGGATGAGAGAGTCCCTTTGCAGTGGGCAGCCAGCATGGCTGATGGGTGCCCCAGAGAGTCTGCTCCGTGGAGTCAGCTTGACTCAGCTCTCGGCATGCTCTCACAAATGACCAGGCTAATGCAGCTGAAAAGCAGTTGGGTTCTTTGTTTTGTGTTGGGTTTGCACAGTAACAGGGAGAGTCAGGTTACAATTTAACCAGTTACTTATTTATTGACTAAGGAGACTTAACTCTTCTGGTTACAAGATATAGATATATATAGATAGATAGATAGATAGATATATACACACACATACTTTGTTGCAAGTTTACAAGATTTATACTGGATTACAAACAGCTAGCATATACCAAAAGTACTTTAATTCATAGATCTATTGTTAAGTGCGTGCAAAAGCAAAAGTAAAAACACTTATTCTCACCCCTGCGTTACTCAGCGTGGCGTGACCAGCGTCTCTCTCACTCAATCCCTCGGGAAGCAGTCTACGAGGAGGGCGTCCCCTGGGACCTTGGGAGGCAAAGACCCTCCTGACCGGCAGGTAGAGGTAATTGGAGCTCAATTGGAGGGTTTGCCGGGCCCTTCTTTATATCCACTGGGTCGCGTACACTCTTCCTTATCTAAAAGGGTGCCAATTGAATTAAATCGTCTCATGACACTAGTTCTCACAGGGAGTTCAAGGGCTTAGTTCGCACCTGTGAGGTGGAGATAATTTAGGGCATTCTTTCTTAATGGGCAGCAGATTCCTCTGTCTGGGACCAAGTGTGGGCGTATCAATCACCGGTACTGGCCAAGGGCAGCCCGAGGCCCTGGCTGTCTGTTAGTACTTTGTTGTCTGGTTTCAGTCCATTCAGATCAGTCTGGCTTTTGCTTCGGAGCATCGAAGACTTATGCTTGGAGATAAGCACATCTGTGCTCTCGGGCATTCCAAGATTAGGCTGTTTCTTTTAACCCTTTTTGTGCTTTGAAGCACCTAAGGGAGGCAAGATGGGGTAGAGCAAGAGTTGCGGGGTGGGTGGAGGGGCACTCTGCCTGGCTACAGGAAGAAATGTGAACTGAGTGGGGACTCCTCAGAGTGTGGCCTGCTCATATTGCTACAACATTCTAGGCAGTGTCATCTTTGCTGTTTTGCTCCTTTTCCCAGTCATTTCCTTCCCACTAAACTTGTGTATTCAGTTATCAGTCTGCCCTTACGTGATAATAGTTCATTACCTTGGGAGTGGTTGTGATACTGTGTGGTTGATGGCTAATGAAGTAAATTTAAGAATTTGTTGGGGAAGAAAGACAAATGAAGAAAATGCCAGAAGCTTTTCTAGCTGCCATTGGATCCCTTTCACTCCTCATACTGCAGCAATGTTATGTTCCACCTCATCTGATTGATTTCACATGTGGTATACGTACAATGAAGTTTTTTCTGTGTATATATACAATGTAATGTCCCTATAACATAAACACGCTTCACACTGCATAGCACAGACATGCTAAGAATGGTGCAAGTTGGGCTATACCCTCTCACAAATCCAATACCCAGGACAAATTAATATCTCCCCACAATGACGGTACTGTCCACCTGTTTGTGTGTGGGTTTTTTTTGTTTTTTTCTTCCCTTTTTATCAGCAGTGGTTTGCAACAATGTCACCAGAATGTGTTGCTTTCCACAATACAGGTTTTACGTGATAGAGAAAATATAGCCATTGCTGTTAATTAGCACCGTTGGCAATCTCTGCTGAAACAAGGAGAAGTCCTATGGTGCCTTTATAGATTTATTGGAGCATAAGCTTTCCTGGGCAAACACCGACTTTGTCAGATGCATGTAAACAGCTTATGTGCCAATACATCTGTTAGTCTATAAGGCACCAAGGGACTTTTTGTTGTTTTTGCAGGTACAGACTAACATGACTACCCCTCTGAAATTGTAATCTCTGTGGAGATATCAGTGGTTGAATAGGCTGAATGGCTCTCTTGTTCCTACAAATGATCCCTTCAAATCAGAACTGAAGTGTTGGCATGGGAAAATCTGTAGTCAATCTTGACCTGTTCTGTGGGTAAAGGGGTCACTGTTCCCTAGGCAGATATATCTACCATCTTTCAGACACTAAACTCACGAAAGAAATCTACTATATACTCTGAGAGAGAGCTGTATTAGTCTGTAACTTCACAAATAGAAGCAATCCTGTAGCACCGTAGAGACTAAAAAATGTATTACATTATGTGCGTTTGTGAGTAAAACCCATTTCACCAGATGGATCCATCTCGTAGTGGATTTTACCCACAAAAGCTCATGATGTAATACACTTGTTATCCTGTGGTACCTTAGAGACTACTCAATACATATTCTCTAATGGTGATGAGCATGTTAGAAAAAGGAGTTTTGTAATGAGCATTGATAACTATAAAAAAAACTATTGCTTTAATCTTTACTAAATGGTTATTTAGAAAATAACGTGAATTTTTTTGCTGACTTCTATGACAAATGTATTTTTGTTGTCATCAAAATTGAATAATTTACTGAAAGCCTATGTCTGCAAGACCTCTCCACCAGTTATTGCATCCTAAACTTAACATATTAAATTTCTACTCATAAATCTTTAAGGCTTTAAAAATAAAGCCTTGATGACCACTTTTATAAATTCAGTTGTAATGGTAAATTAACCAGAAGTTTCTGATAACTTTAGCTGACTTAATTGTTGCAGTTGCTACAGCCAATTTCTGCAATTTGATGGGCACCTGCAGTTTCTTTTATCTTGAGGAGAAGTTGTATTTATGTGTCCAAGAGCAGATTTTTGGCTCTTCAAAAAAGTTTAAGAGCTTACTGCCAGGCCTATTTAGAAGACCTACTAAAGTAAACATTTTCATATCCAGCATTCTATCATTCTTAACTCTCAAATAACGGGCATTTTAACCATAAGTAAATTTTAGTTACTTTCACTATGCTGTACTCATGGAAACTGTAAATACAAATAAATGCAGCAAATACAGTGTACAATACTACTACTGTTGGTAAATAAAGTAGTCTGCATACATTTTTGTTTCTTAATATCTAATCTTGTTTTTCTTTAGTTTTATGCATTGCTAGGTAAACCTCACTATTAGCCAGAATATTTGAATATCTGGCAACTTCCTGGTCCTGGGGCTACCCAATAGAAAAGTTTCCTGTAAATTTTTTGTCATAACTGTGAAATTCTCATTGCTGACACTTACAACATTATGCTGTCATAGTTTGAGACTTTATCCAATACAATTGTAAAAGGCAAGTTATCGAAACTAATTAATGAAGATTTGCAGTCTACTACAAGAAACATAAGTACCATTGCTGATTGAATTAGTGGGAAGAGTACAGTAGCGTCACATGTGAAGTGTGTGGGGTTTTTTGTTTTCTTTTTTTGAGAATTTGAGGTAGAAATATTGTGGACTATTCTTTTATACCAGACAGTAAGCTGGAAGATGCAGATGGGGCAGAGGGGCTGACAGTGCTTTTAAAAAAGAAATATACAATTGTCCACATGCCCCAATATTCTATAACTGCAAGAGACAGGATTAGAAAAAGTCACAGGAAAAGCACTGTGGATTCTGACCTGTCATCATCTGTGTCTTTCAATGTCGACCTATCTCCTCGACTTAAAAGTCCTTGGAACAGGGTCTTTCTGTGTGTCTTCTGTGTTGACCACATCAGCACTTAATAATAAGCAAAACCAAAATCAAATAGTCAATAGTAACAGAGAGGGAGCCGTGTTAGTCTATATACTATTAAAACGAAAAAGCAGTCAAGTAGCTCTTTAAAGACTAACAAAATAATTTATTAGGTGAGCTTTCGTGGGACAGACCCACTTCTTCAGACCATAGCCAGACCAGAACAGACTAACTCAATATTTAAGGCACAGAGAACTAAAAAACAGTAATCAAGCAGGACAAATCAGAAAAATGTTTTTCTGATTTGTCCTCCTTGATTACTGTTTTTTGGTTCTCTGTGCCTTAAATATTGAGTCTGTTCTGGTCTGGTTATGCTTTGAAGAAGCGGGTCTGTCCCACGAAAGCTCACCTAATAAATTATTTCGTTAGTCTTTAAAGAGCTACTTGACTGCTTTTTTGTTCAAATAATCAGTGTGTAGTAATGTGCACCATTTGAGGATTTCAGACTGTTCTGTGATTGCTAATCAATTTAGGCTAGCAGTATCTTCTATGTCAGGGAGAAAAACTTAGGGAAACTAGGATAAGAATGGCCATACTGGGTCAGAACAGAGGTCCATCCCTCCCAGTATCCTGACGGCCAACAGTGGCCAATGCCAGGTGCCCCAGAAGGAGTGACAGAACAAGTAACAATCAAGCAATCTCTCTCCTGCTGTCCATCTCCAGCCTCTGACAAACAGAGACAAGGGACACCATTTCTTACCCATCCTGGCTAATAGCCATCAATGGACCTAACCTCCATGAATTTATCTTGCTCTTTTTTTAAACCCTGTTGTAGTTCTAGCCTTCACAACCTCCTCCGGGAGAGAGTTCCACCCGTTAACTGTGCGGTGGGTGAAGAACTTCCTTTTACTTGTTTTAAACCTGGTGCCCACTAATTTTATTTGGTTTCCCCTAGTTCTTATATGATGGGAACAAGGAAATAATTTTTCCTTGTTCACTTTCTCCACGCCACTCATGATTTTATATCTCTATCATACCCTCCTTAGGCTGCATCTACACTGTGAGATAAACTTGAATTTAAGGCAGTTAGTGCGATATTACCACATAATTGTCTTCACTTTAAATACCATTAGCTCAGTTAGGGAGCACTAATATCGATATCACAATATCGTTGGTACCTGATGGGTATAGCGTCAAGCTCGAATTCAAAAGTTTGATTAAAGGCCAGCGTGGGAGCACCATGTCTTAAAATTGAATATTTTAGCCTCCAGAGGTGTCCCACGTGTAACCCACAAAGCCCTTCAGTGCTCTGCTCTGGCCCCTGCTCTCCATGTGTGCAGGAATTGGGTAACAGGAAAACCACGAATTTCAAATCTGGACCAGGAATCCTGTGGTGTAGGGTCATGTTGTATGGAAGTTTGTGAAATGTCTGTTTTTGCCATTAGCACTGTGAGCGCATCTACCCATTACAAATAGCCCCTGCACAGAGTTTGTGGTTCTGTCTCTACACTTGTTTCTTTTCCTCTGTGCTGCCTGGCACCAGCCTCTGCACCCCATGGCAACAAGGGTGTTGTGAGGATTGTGCTTGCGTAAGATGCCAAGAAACTTCTTCTCAGAAGTTTGCATTAGTGTGTGAACCCCGCCCCCCCCCCCCCCTTCTCCCCCTGCAGGCATCATGCAGTCGAGGTCTTTCCCACACTTGGCCACGTCACGTGGGTAGTCCTCGACCCAATAAAAGGACGTGCCTGCCATTCACTGCTGACCATGCTGCCAGGCAGCACCATGTCCTGGCTTGTGCATGGTTAAGGCTTCAAGGGCGGGAAAGATCTTCTGTGGCTTGCTGCATCTGGGGGGGAAGTCTCCCCTGATAGCTAAGATACTTGGAGGGACTTGCTGCTGCTGGGGAGGAGTCTCTACTGGCAGCTAAGGTATTCAGAGGGACTACTGCAACCAGCTCTGCAGCTGCACACCACAGCCCCCTCCCCCGTGAAATATATTTTTCAGGGCTTGCAGCCCATTGCAGACACATACTGCTTTGATATTTCTGTTAATCTTTTTCCTGACATTTCCTATCTTTCTTTGTGTTTTCCACCCCAAAAACACAGGGTGGAGGGCCAGGTGAGATTCCTGTTTCTATTAAAAGTGCAGTGTATGAGATTTCACTGCTGTGCCCTGTGTTGGCAATGTCTGTGTAGTGAAAAGGGAAGACAAAAATATCTTTTTTCCCTAGCCTTTGCTATCCTCTTCTTCTAACTCTGCACTCCTTTACATAGGGCAGAGTGGGTGGAGGGCCAGCTGAGGATACAGACTGTCCCTGTGTTATTTTCAGGGCTTGGATGCAATCACAGGAGGGGGGACACTCAGTGGATGGCCAGTTGAGAACACAGCCTGTGCACAGAAGCCTTATAATGCACTGGAAAGTCACATACTCTCCCCTCAGCAACTTTTTTTTTTAAAAAAACTTTTTAGTATCCTCTTTCTTCAACCTTGATAACAATTTTTGTGCTTTATATATTGAGTCTGTCCTGGTAGGGCTGTAGATCTGAAGAAGTGGATCTGTCCCATGAAAAGGTCATCACCTAATAAATTATTTTGTTAGTTCTTAAAGTCCTACATGACTGCTTTTGTGTTTTGATAAATTACAGATTAACGCAGCTACTTCTCTTGTACTATTCAACTTTTCAGGGTCCGTGTATTATTTTCAGGGATCGGATGTATTCACAGGAGTGGGGACAGTCAGTGTATGGCCAGTTGAGAATTCAGTTACAGAAGAGAAAGATTTCTGTTAACTTTGCCATCTCTGTGGACGCCCTACTTTTCCTTCCTTTTTGAGGGGAAGAGTGGACATTTAACAAAAGAGGGGAATGAGGAAAGTGCATTGTGGGAAGATGATCTCAAAGATCAGCAAGCATACCCAGAATGCTACTGGGATGAGGGAACTGTGTGATAGGTTCCTACAATGCACTACTGCAACAGATGGCTTGCCAATTAAGTGTGAGTGCAATAAGTCAAGTTGGTGAGGAGCATGTGGGGTAGTGCAAATAGTCCAAATTAAATTTATAAATTCCAGTGTTACAAAATTGATATTACTTTGATTTTTAGCTTGTAGTGTAGATGCAGCAACAGTCTCCTCTTTTCTAATATGAAAAGTGCTAGTCTCTTCACTCTCTCTTTCAAATGTGACCCATTCCAAACTGCTAATCATTTTTAGTTGCCCCCCCACCTTTTTTTTTTTTTTTTTTTTTTTTTTTGAACCTTTTCTAATGCCAATATATCTCTTTTGAGATGAGGAGAACACATCTGTACACAGTATTCAAGATGTGGGCGTACCATAGTTTTATATAAGGGCAATAAGACATTCTCAATTTTATTCTCTATCCCTTTCAGTCAAGCACACCGTAACTTTAAGCTGAATCCTAGGGACATAGTTTTCTCTGCATGCAACCCCATGATTTATTTTCTCTTGTGAATAAATCACTTTTTTTAAGTGAACGATCTGAAGATACCTGTGTTCTGAGAGGGTCTCTGTGTATGTGCCTTCAGCCACATTGGTATCAAGTTACAGCTTGCTGTTCTCGAGCCCTCTGTGGAGCAGAGAATGGGCTGGAGTTTCCACCACAAGGGGACATTCCCCAGTGTCCTTGCTGGAGTAAGAGAGGTTTCCAAGGACTGGGGTGGTGGCAGCCTACTGTCCAGGGGATCTGTGACCTTTGGGAAGTTTTCAAGTAAAGCCTGCGTGTAGGCAAGGTGTTTAAGTTTTTTGTGGGCCCCCACTTTCTGCATTTGAAGTGCCAGTGGGGAAGGAGCCCTGACAGATGGTCTTTTGTTAATCCACAGATTTTGAGGAAGTTCCGAGTTGCTTGGGTGGGCTCCCGTCTCACATCTAATGAAAATCGGCTCCCGTACCACCTTGGCATCTGTGCTGGGGGTTGCTGACTCCTGACCTAGTGGTTAAATTTGGGGTCTTTCCATAGTGCTAAGTGCTTTATAGTAAGATATTTAGTTTATGTTTTGTTAAATATGATCAAATTGTAGGATATTTGAAAAACTGAAATGTTAACTATGACTTTTAACGTATTTGTAATACTGCTTTACCAGCAATTGCCTATGTGTTGATTGGCAGCGGCTTATATGATGAAGCAATAAGACATTTTTCAACAATGCTACAGGTAACTGTTCTAGTTCTGTAATCTTTAATCTTAAATGTGATAAGGCTTAAAGTTGGTAACTGAGGAAACTGATTTGTATAAAAGAATTTTGTAACGATCAGGGCATATTAACCATTATTGCATTTGAGGCTGACAAAGCAGGTAAAATATTTAACTCTTATTAAATACCAGGGTTTTAATTGGAGAAATCCACATATGTGAAAATGAATACAATGGATAAATGTGTGGTATTTTTTTTTTAAAAACACCTCATGACGCCGGTCTCCAAGTCATATGAGTCAACTGTGTGAAGGAATAGCTTCAAAAAAAAAAACCCCAAAAATATTTCAGTTTCTTAAATGAATATTTAATTAATTTGAATATTTCAGTTTCTTAATTTCTTGATTAGTACTTAGAGTATTAGATTTTTTTTCACCACATTCTTGGTTACAGTTGGCACATTGCCAGTAATGTACTGACAGAATAACCTCATGTCCTACTGACATTGTAGAAATCCCATGTGGGTTATAAACCATACTCCACCCCAGGTTAATAATGTATTCTAAGTTAAGAAGAACTTGGCTGCTGTAATATTTAAGCCAGCTTCCACCGAGGGCTATCAGGACTTGGCTAGCTCCATCCCTAGAGGAACCCATGGCATGGCTCAGGCCAGAGCTTCTTCCTTCAGTCTCCATGCCCAGAGCTTTTTGCTGCTGCGGGCTCTACGAGCATAAAAATAGAAGGCTGAAGCTGGCTAGGTATCCTGGAGAGCATGCAAAGAGTCTCCAGTGATCAGGGAGAAGAGGAGAAGAACAAGCGGTTGCCAGGATGGGGCTTTGCTGCTTCTCCTTTCCTGCAGCCACCAGGGACTCTCTGCATGATCTTGTCTCTGTTGCCCTGCCATGGCCTGCACTTGTGGCTGGCCATGGTGCTGTACACCCTATGGTTTGGGAACCTCTGAAATAGAAAAAAATGCCACAAAAGTTTCCTGTGTTCAGGTTTGCTGATGTCTGCTCAAGCCACATATTAATATCTGATATTTTTGCTATTACTCTAATTTTAAAACTGTGGTTAGAATTTTTTTCACCATGGAAGGAAGGGTTTTTTTTTTCTCATTTTGCTCTTCTCAGATTTGGTGAAGCGACTTTGTTAATTTTCCAAGTAATTCCCCTGAAAGGAGAAACGAAAGAAATTTTTGGTTTATAAATTTCAAATGATGAGCATGTGATGATGGTTTATAATAATCATTTTGTATCTTTAACTGGAGCCCATGACTAAGGCCTGCTAATGTTAAACGTGCAGTGTTATGTAAAAGTAGGCAGTTGAAGACAGACCACTTTGATTCACTTGCTCCACTTGTTAAATTTTGTTTTACTTGTGTTTTTGTTCTGAATAGGATGATCCAGAGCTGGTTAGTGCTATTTATGGGCGAGGGATAGCATATGGGAAAAAAGGACTACATGTAAGTATTTAATAATTTACGTGATTGTCACAATCATTTGCATACTAACTGGGAGAGATTACAGAAGCTAGATCAACTAGAATTGTATATGCATATATCCATCCCAAAGGCTTGCAGTATATTGTCATGCTATCAATGTTTTCTCTGAAACATCCTCTTTGAAGATACCATTTGACTGGGAACCATACTTGTCAGACCTCGGAAACTTGTTGTATGGGCATAACTTCACTGAGGTCTCTGAAGACTGTTAAGAAGTGCTGGCAGGGGACCAGTTGCTTTGTTTAGCAAACATACAGTATGATGATCATTTTGGTATTACTGTTAGGGCCATTTCAAGCAGTTTCTATTTTGTATTCTTGGATTGTTTTATTTGTGCTCTGTAGGGCATGTTGCTCCCCTTCCTCCCTAAATACATACCCTATTACTGGATTCACATAAAAATATTTAAACTTGGTTTGCTTGACTCAAAATCTTCAGTGGCGTCACCATGAATAATTTGGTATTTTGATCTTCTTGTTAAATAAGTGTCTATCATACAAAACCATTTTTGTTTAATACAGTTGCACCTAACCGAACCATTTCCAATGTCATTTGTAACGTAAAGAGCCATAGGTAAAGACCAACACAATGATATGGAGTTTGAAGAATTGGCTATTAATGGTTTAAAAATGGATTTAAAAATAGCCCTTAGGTACGTAGTAGTATGATTAAAGCATCCAGACCCTGACAAAGAGCTGAAACTGTCTTTTTTTAGAATTTGGACTACCTCGAGTCCAGTTTAACTTCATGACTCGCTGGAAAAGCCTGTTGTGCAGAACTGCTGTCTGTTAAGAGAATGTTGATAGGCACTCATTTTCTGTGATTTTTTTTTTTTTTAAAAAGTTATATGCATTTCCGTCTTCAGTAAAGATTTCCCTGGGGTTTTGGTAGCTGATTTAAAAATGCTCCATTCACCAATGGGTGGCTTCTGTGAGAAATATTTATTTATTTTTCTCCCCCTAACGTGCCTAAAGATGGTCAAAAGATTTAAGCAGAAGCTCCAGGTCACTCAAAATCCTTATGTTCCCCCAACATCAAGACAAGCAAATAAACCAACCAAAAAAAAAATATAGAGCTAAAATCTGTATCTCAAGTAGAGTTTCTCTAGGCCAAAATGACAGAAGAGCCAAAGAAGCCATGAAGTCTAATGTGGACTTTGCCAGTCTATTCTGTGTGTAAGGTACTCAGATAATGTAAGCTTTTTTTATACCTGGCATTCTATCATCCAGAACTTCCAAATAATTGTCATTTTAACCATAAGTAAATTTTAGTTATGTTTTTCCGTAAGTACAGTGCGGTGAAAGTAAATACAAATAAATACAGCACATTCAGTATAAGTTTACAGTGTACCATACTGCTGTAGGTAATAAAGTACTCTGCATACTTTTCTGTTTTCTTAATATCTGATCTTGTGTTTTTTAGCATTATGCATTGCTAGGTTATACCTCTCTGTTATCCAGAACATTTGAATAGCTGGCAACCTCCCGGTCCCAGGGATGCCAGATATCAAAGAGTTTACTTTACTTTATAACTGTGGCCCTGCAGATAAACCTTTAGATATGTAGGAGAAGTACTAGGAATGCCACCATATTTTTTAACTCTGAACATCAAAAGGTCTAGCTGACACTGATTTAAAGCACTAGTGGCTCCCAGTATCTTGTTTGTGCCACAGTTCTCACTATTATTGCAGGTGAATCAGTAGTAAACTCTAGGGAAAGGTCTAGTATAGACAAGGCTTACGGACATATTTTATCCCACCAGTCTCTAGAGAGAAAAGGGCCCTCATGAACCCGACATAATATTTGTACAGACTCTACAGTTAGTTTTATCATGGCTCAGTTAGGTTCAGAGAGAGAGAGAGCTGTTTTTCAGTTAGCTCGATTTCTTAAAAGCATGAAACACAGCATTGATCTTTTTGGCTGATGCAACTAATGAAGAATTGCTAATTCCTTCTTCCAGATGAAGCTTTTCTGAATTCTTGGGAAGTAGTGACAGGAGGAACTTGTGATATCACTGAAGGGAAGGAACTCTTGTTGCATTTATTTGGCTGTAGGTTGCTCAGCTGAACTGATTTTTCTCGGCAAGAATTAAAGTTAGTGTCTGAATCAGACAACTGTCTTTTGGTACATATTCTAGATCCTCATTATGCTTATAAATGAGCACAGTAGCTTTATATTAGCTGACAAAATACACCTCATAGTACCACTAGTCTTGGTAGAGAGATTTTTAGATACTTAAAATAGAATGCTCATTGCATTGTAACCTGGTAAGTGAAGATGAAACACTGAGGCTGTAAATAGACTACCTCCCAACTTCGAAGGGGGCATGGTAATTAGGGTGTTGGGAGATTACTAATGAAGCGCTGCAGTGCGTGTGCAGCACGTCACTAGGCTAAATCTCCCCTGCGGCAACTTCAAAGTGCTGGCTTACATGTAGCCATGGGTACTTCGAAGTGCCCGTGCTACTTCAAAGTCCCTTTACTCTTCAAGCCAACACTTGGAAGTTTCACATGTCAAAGTTGCCCCGGGGGAGATTTAGCCTAATGCAGTGCTACGTATGCACAGCAGCACTTCATGAGTAATCTCCCAACACCCTAATTACCGTGCCCCCTTCGAAGTTGGGGGCTAGTCCAGACACAGCCTGAGAGATCCATGTTTGAAATTTTAGTTAATGCTTGTTCTTAAGTTTTAGTATGCACACAGCTTGTTCAGTTAATACTTGCAATATAAATCATCTTTGAAGTTCTTTGATGGCTGGAGGTTACTGTGCATTGATATTTTTAACCTTTTTCCTTAAAATTTAGTATAGTAATTCTAAGATCCCTTAATATAATAAGAAAGCATGCCATTGGTTTCTTCTAAAGTTTAATTTTTCTTTTTAAGGACATAAACAATGCTGAACTTGCTCTGTATGAGCTGAGCAGAGTAATTAGTCTGGAACCAGCTCGCCCTGAAGTATATGAACAGAGAGCAGAGGTGAGATTATTTTGCTTCAGATTTTCAGTTGCAACTCTCAAATATGTAAGTGTTTTGTTTTTTTCTGGCTTTGTTTACCTTTTTAATGGTTAAGTCTTGCTTTTCCCACTAAACATATCTCCCCTGTTTAAATGTTTTTAAAGTATGCATATTTGCTACAAGAAAAGTATATATCTCATGGTACTTGTGAAAACTTGTACAGAATGTGTAGTGACTAAAATCAAGTAGATTTGCAGGTAATTGACATAAACAATTGTTCAGCTGTGTATGTATTGAATAACGCAGATTCCTATGTACATTTTTAACTTGTTGCAACTAATCAAAATAGTGAAATCTCTGTTTGTTTGGTTAGGGATTTTTTTTTTTATGGTGTAGATATCCATAAGCTTAATCATATTGCATTACGGCTGCCAACTAAACATACATCATTCAAAGTGCGTATTAATATAGTGATTTTGTGTTTGGAAGCAGAACCTGAGATTAATCAAGATTTCAGTAATTTTTAATTGAGGATAATATGGTGTTTGGTCAGTTATAAACTGCGCACAATTTCTGTGGCCCAGCATCTCCCACAGCTGTGGATAGCTGGATTGTTCCCCTCCTCTCTGCAGCCTTCAAAGGTGGATCAAAGTCCTAGTGCCTCATGCTCTCGCCACTCTCCAACTTGTTGCCAAATTCACTGCCTCCATGACAGCATGGCTGTGTCTACACAGCGCTCTGCCCAGTGCCACTGCCAGCAGAGCTATGCAAAATGAGCTTTTCAGGATCGGAAATGGCGTGCCATTTGCATACTCACCAAGCTCATTACCATAGCCCCATGAGAGTTTGGCATTGGCAGAAGCAGGTGCCGGTACTGCAGAGGCTGTGTGGATGTGCATCTGCCAGCTAAACCCCCTTCTGTTTCGAGTCCCTTACGCCTCAAAGTCATACCTCCCTAGCCCCTCCTTCTTTCTGACTTTTTCTACCACCCTGCCTGTATCTGTTCATCTCCTGCTGTTTCCCAGACATCGAAGTGTGGAAGGCACTGGGCTGCAGAACTGAGACTTTCTTATTGACAGTTTTCTTTCTGTTGGCAGAGGATCCCACAATTATACCCACTCCAAGTGGATGATAGGCCAAAAAGTCAATGCTAGCGTGGGTCTTGACCATGTGATTACATTGGGTTCTCCGTGCATAGTTATGGAGTGTTTTGTTACTGATACTGTTGCTAGTAGTTTTTATGGTAGAATATAGGAGCCAAGGGGGGCATATCCCAGAGCACATATATCAGAGATTTTGATTTGCATCAGTGAACTGTAGAAAGGAGGAGATTTTTCCATACATCAACGTTTATGGGAGATGCTACTAGCAGATAGGAAATGATCAGCAAGAAACTTTTCATTTTTTTGCAACCCAGGTATCAGGAAAATTAACATCCCTGTCAAAGCATGACATAATGTGTATATAGTATTCTCAAATAAAAAGTTCTGAATCGTGGTTTTCATGTTATTTTTAAATATGGTGGTTTTCAGTATTCAGTTTATATCTAGGGGTGTAGATACTAGAGCTGGTCTCAAATTCAATGGGATAACATTTTCCAACTGAAACTGTTTAATGTGAAATAAAATATTAATTGTGGCGATGTCACTATTGCGATGGAAGTCTAAAAGTGCGTTAAAATTAGACTAGATTATGTAGGCTTTTTTTGTTTTGAGTCATTTTTGTAATATATTGTACTGACATTAATAAAATGCAGCTATATTTCCAAATATTTTGAGATTTTGACTTTGTACTGAATCAGGAGAAAAACAAATGTCAATGTCAATTTTCAGTGGGGTCTAAATTCTCTTTTCTGACCATCTGTAGTAAATACACTAAACTACATATATACTTGAGAGTTAAATTTAATTTTACAGTCATGAAAGTGAAAACTTATTGAAAGATAAAACAGTACTTAGCTTGTTCAGCTTACTCTAGGACTCAGTGTACTTTTTTTTAGGTTAATGGTTTGCTTTGGATTTATAGATACTATCTCCCCTGGGCCGAATTAGTGAGGCACTGGGTGATCTCACCAGAGCTATTCAGCTACAGCCATCGGCGCGACTTTACAGGCACAGAGGCACTCTTTACTTCATATCTGAGGTTAGTTTTTTTTGCTATTATCTGCTACTTTCATGAAAGAATAAGGGTTCATCCCCTTCTCGCTGCAAAATGATCTTTGAATAGTAGTGATTGCCCAGCAGTTTAATTGCCTTTTTAGAAAACTGTGGTCATGGTTTACTTGGTGGAGAGAAGCAAAGTGGAGATACAGCTAATAAAAATTTAATGCAGACAATCTATAACCTCATAACTACTCTTGTGCCTTCTGGCGGCTGTAGGAATGCACAGGGAAACTTGTTTTGGTAATGAAGATTATTATGTCTCATTGGTGGTTACTCATTTTTAAAAAGGAAAAAATATTCAGAACTACACCTGTGCACATACATGAGCAAGAGCTCAGAACTAGAAATATAAAATCTGTTGTCCTTGTAAAATGCTAAAATCATATCTTCTGTCTATGAAATTAAAGAGTACTTTTATTATTGGCCTTTTTTACAGACATGGCTTCAGGTTAGTTTAAATATTGTTGCCTGAAAACCACATTCATTGAATTGCTGATATTCCCAGGGGACAAAGTGAAAACAATTTATTCGGTTGATTTCACTCAACTTATTTTCAACTCTTTTCTCTATTCACTTCATCCTATCTTTTTTTTCTTGCAACAGTTGTTCTGAAAGTAAAGATGGAAATAATTTGCACTGTACATTACTTTTAGTTTGCCATTCTGGCATTTGCCTATCTCAGCTGCTCTAAATGGTGTTGGAGCAGAATGCCTTCAGTTTTCCTTCTTATGGATACTTGCTTCCTCATTCCTTTTAAAGAGGAGACGTTTTGTATTAGCCCTGATGAGGATGAGTCAGCATTTTGGTATAACCCTAGAATTTCCAGATAGCTCCCTTGGAGCAAAATGCATACATCTAACTGTAAGAGAATTTGTTTGTATTCTTTTTTATCAACTAGGTCTAGAAATTTGTCATCTGAAAGCTATTTTTGTCCAACAGGACTATGCAACAGCTCATGAAGATTTTCAGCACTCCTTGGAACTGAACAAAAACCAGCCTATAGCTATGCTATACAAAGGCTTAACTTTTTTCCATAGAGGCCTTCTGAAGGTAAAGGTTGTTTTTTAAATATCCACCTACAGAACCGTGCCTTAAATATTTAGAGGGTGGGGGGGGGGGAGGGGGAGTAGGGGGGATACAATGGGCAACTACCCCAGGGTCTGGTGATTGAGAAGGACCTGTGGCTCTGCATGGAGACAGCAAGTCTGAAGTTTAGATTAATGAAGTCTGGATCATATAAACGAATTTGAACTCCAGCTGACATGGCCCTGCCAGCAAAAGCCCCAGTTGTAGATAGATATGCCATCAAAAAATGTAGCTTATTTCATTTGGGCAATTTAAGCAATACCAGCAGAAATCTCCGCCCCCCCCCATCCCCCAAATATAAGCTGCATCTCTGCAAAGACAGTACACTAGTGTTTCTATGCTAGCAGACCACTTAAAGTGTAGTTGGGGTATTAATTTCCTCTGTAGGGCTCTCAGCAGGAATACATCAGTACAGTAAGAGAGGCGGGCTGTGAAATGAATCTGTAGAAGTTTAAAAGGGGTTCTGTGAATGACTGGTGTGGAGGGGAAAAAGGATGGTCTTGTAGTGGAGGTAATGGATTGAATCTCAGGTGAGGAGAGTTTTATCCCTTGCTCCATATGGAACTGGGAAAATTGCTTATTTCAGCCATTAAAAGATGGGTGTGGTTTGCAGCACAAACTGATGTAGTATTTTACTTATACATTGCAAAATCCAGAAGAGAGCTGATTTCATAGATGCATATGAGAGTTTGGGACAGGCCTATAGGTAAGCATGTTTAGAAATAGCTTATTTATACCATTGGCTTACAGCCCCTAGCACCCTTTCAGCACTATGTAGCAATAAAAGTAACACAGTAGTCTTTTAATCATAATTTTTCTCTCTATTTTGGTGGTGGTGTTAATGGTTATTGATACCATGGATTTCCAGGCTGAACTCAATATACATAAAACAAAGTCAAAGACAATTTTTAGCATAAATCCAAAGCCAACTGATCTCTTCCACAGGTCTTTACATAACAGCACAAAATCTTCAATACTATAATTTTTAATTACTTTGAATTTAAATTGAACGGGGATAATGAATGGCAGTTAACTATGATGCCTACATGTGTTTTATATAGGAAGCTATTGAATCATTCAAAGAAGCCCTGAAACAGAAAGCTGATTTCATAGATGCATATAAGAGTTTGGGACAGGCCTATAGGTAAGCATGTTTAGAAATAGCTTATTTATACCATTGGCTTACAGCCCCTAGCACCCTTTCAGCACTATGTAGCAATAAAAATAACACAGTAGTCTTTAATCATTTTTCTCTATATTTTGGTGTTATTGTTAATGGTTATTGATACCATGGATTTCCAGGCTGAACTCAATATACATAAAACAAAGGCAAAGACAATTTAGCATAAATCCAAAGCCAACTGATCTCTTAAGGTACAACTAGGCTGCAGGCAGCGATGTGATTGCAGCTTCAGTAGGCATACCTCTTGCTAGATTAAACCTAACTAGCCTAACTAAACATAGCAATGTAGATGTGGGGCTTGGCTTGACCTAGCAATGCAAGTATGTACTCGGGAAGGTTTGTATCCATGTCTCCATGCAGGGCCATCCTTAGGCGTACTCAGCATATGCAGCTGTGTAAGGCACCATTAAATCTGGGAGATCTCCCACTGTCACAGACCTTGGGAGGCAGACCAGTCCTTGCCCACAGACAACTTGCCAACCTAAAGCAAATCCTAGCCAGCAACTATACACCGCACCACAGTCACTCTAACTCAGGGACCCATCCATGCAACAAACCTTGTTGCCAGCTCTGCCCACATATCTACACCAGCAACACCATTGCAGGACCTAGCCAGATCAGCCACACCATCGTGGGTTCATTCAGCTGCACATCTAGCAATATAATTTATTCCATCATGTCCCAGCAATGCCCCTCTGCTATACACGTCGGACAAACTGGACAGTCTCTATGTAAAAGAATACATGCACACAAATCGGATATCAGAAATGGCAATATACAAAACCTGTAGGAGAGCACTTCAATCTCCCGGGCCACACAGCAGCAGACTTAAAAGTAGCTATCCTACAGCAAAGAAATTTCAAGACCAGACTCCAAAGAGAAATTGCTGAGCTACAATTCATCTGCAAATTCGACACCCTCAGCTCAGGCTTAAACAAAGACTGTGAATGGCTGGCTAAATACAGAAGCAGCTTCCCCTCCCTTGGTGTTCACACCTCCAGATCAACTGCTGGTAGTAAGCCTCACACTTCCTGACTGAGCTAACCTTGTTACCCCAACCCTTGCTCTGGCTTATTTATACCTGGCCCTGCAGATTTCCATGACCAGCATCTGATGAAGTGAGTCTGTGCTCATGAAAGCTCAAGCTCAAAACTTTTCTGTTAGTCTATAAGGTGCCACAGGACCCTTCACTGCTGTTACAGCTCCAGACTAACACAGCTACCCCTCCGATACATGGTCCCCAAATCTAGTGGTTCTCTGTGCTGTAAGTGCCTAGGGATTGGCTCCAGTGATGCCATCGCCTGGCTGTCCCTTCCTCTACTGCTCCCCCACAGACTCAGTGCTGAGGTTCTGGCAGCTCCCAGCCCCATCTCCTGGCTGGCTCCTCCTTCACCCTCTGTGGGCTGCACCCAGCTCTTGCTCACCAGGCGCTGGCAAGTAGTGCAAGTACATGGGCTGGAAAATTCTGGAAGAGAAGGGGTCAGACACACAGCCGGCAGCTGGAGAGAAGCAGCAGTTTCCCCTTCAGAGTGCCGCTCTTTCCAGCAGCCACCCTCTCCTTCGCTGGCAAGTGTACATATTGCCGGTGGCGGCTTCTGCCTGCTGCCGAGAGACTGCAGGGGGGCTTCCCTCCCTGCTTCAGGATTGTCCCCTCTTCCAGACCAGATGGATTGAACCCCATTGCAGCAAAGGGGTTCAGGACAGCTTCTGCCCCTTGCAGAGTCAGTGCTAGGCTGCATAGGACACCATCACTGGTAAGGGAGTCCCCTGCTTCCATGTCTTCACCTCTACTTTAGCCTTGCTAATGATATTAAAACTAACAAGAGCCTATCTACCCAAGCTGCAGTCACACTTCCATTGGCCTTGTAGGCATATACCTTAGGCCCTTATTTACCTGATCTTTGGCTTCTATCAGTATAATAGCTGAAACACATCTTCAGGTGATATTGTATAAAAGTGGGGGTAAATATTATGAACCACAGCTGAATGTTTTACTCCTATTCTAAATAATGTTCCCTTTCATCTCTTCTGGCTATGAATGGAGTATTTTTTTATTTTTTTTTACGTGCACTGAGGCGTGTGTGTGTGTGCTCCACCAGTAGAAACAAAAACCCTACTGTGGGCGATCTGCTAATCATTTGGTAGCATTTGACTCTCCTGAACGGTCGCGCAAGCACTCAGCTTGCAGGGAACACTGATTATAACAATTCGCTAGATGATTTTTGAAGCTGTCGTAATATTTAGACAGTGAACTGTTTTTGCATGTGTAAGTTTTGACTTATTTGTACAATGCCTTAATTATATATTGACTTAATTATATAGCGTGCTAAATGCTATATAATTTAATGTGAAGACAGGGTCTCTACCTTGAAGTGCTTGCATTAAATTCTTACATTAAACTGGGAAGTTGGATTTTAAAAATAACTTGTTTCAAGTATAAGTGGAAAAAAATTGTTTTAAATAACCTAATGTATTTAATAGTAACAGAGAAAGCTCACCTAATAAATTAGTTTGTTAATCTTTAAAGTGCTACTTGACTGTCTTTTTGTTCTAATGTATTTAAGTTGCACTCTTACTTGGAAATTAGGTAATAGGGTCACTTTTTAGATTTGCTTTTAATAATGCAGTAAGCCGTCACTTTATGCAGTTTCACATTGTGCAAAACTCGCTTTAACGTGAGTTTCACTCAGCATGATGCTGCTGGGCTCTGTCTGCCTAGCTTTCCGCAGCTGCAGGCAGCTAGGCAGGCTAAGAACCCCTTCCTCCTGCCTTTCCAGAGCAGCGTTAGGCACCCGTGGGCAGCCAGGTGGTCTAAAACCCCCTTCCCCTGCTTCCCAGAGTGGCGCTGCTTAACAGGCATGAACCAGCATGGCTGTCAACTCACCCTCCCTCCATTCACCCCGGCTCACTTCCTCCAGTGGGAGGGCTCCAGCCACACACCTGGGGCTCCCCTCTGCCCACTGCAGATCTGACTTCAACCCCTGTGCCTTAACCCCCATGCGGCCCCAGCTCACCCCCACCATGCAGCTGGCTCAGCGCACGCAGGGCTCCAAACTCTGTCCCCACTCCTCCCCTGCTCAAGCAACCCACCCCAGTGCATCTCCATTCAACCTCTGCTCCACCTGGCTCAGCCCCCTGGTGCCCCACTCCTTCCCTACACGCAGGGCTCCAGCTCCCAGCCCCTGGCGTGCTGCATGGGGCTCCAAACTCCCCCACTCAACCACCCCACCCCAGTGTACCCCCTGTTCAACCGCCCATCTACCTGAACCTCTCGCCCTCCCCGACGTGTGGTGCGGCGGCTGCCAGCAAGTGCAGGGGCTCTAACCCCTCTTCCAGCTCAACCCACTTCCATCCCGGTTCACCCCAGTTCAGTCTCCCCTCTGCCTGGCTCAACCTCCACCACCGTCCCCAGCTCACCACCCCGCTTCCCCAGCGTGCTCTGGGTCCTCAGTTGCTACAGGCGTATGAGGCCTAACCCCCCTGCCCTGGTTCACCCCCTTCAATCCCTGCAGCCCCAGCTCATGCTCACTAGCATGTGGTGTTCCAGCTTCAATGTGCACCCGGGGGCCCCCAACCCCCTGCACGCATGTGTGCAGAGCTCCTGCTCCAACCCCCTGGCTGGGCTTAACCCCCACCCCAAGCCCCTGCACACCCTGGCTCAACTGCACCATCCCACTGTCCCTCAAGCCCTCCCCGACTCGAGGCATTACTGTATCTACTCCCAAAATTAAATAATTTTAAACCTAATCAATTTGGCCACTGACTGAAAATTATCCCATACGTTCATTGGCACAACTCCATTTTTTTTCAAGTGGCTGCTTCTAAAAGACACAACTTTTGTCCAATTTCATCCATATGTACAGCTTCCTTTCTTTCTGCCTTTCTTGTAAGGGCTGAGGGGATGTCAGCTGGACTTCGTAAATTATGTCTTACTTGAAGGGTGATCATAGTAAGAAGCTTTTGTTCTTGTCAATTCCGAGGGAGTACTGCCCAGGAAATGCATTAAGTTTCATAGTCTTTGGTTAATGCCACCAGAGAATTGTGTGAATCCAGGGTCTAGTGGGATTCTGTATCCAAGAGAAGATCATTTAAGTGAAGAATTATGAACAATAGCTTGGTCATCACTGTCAAAGAAGTTGCAGAATTCTTACTTTAGTCAAATTGTCCCTGATGTGACTATTAAATCTTTCCCAGCTCTATAGAATCTTTTTCTTAATGTCTTCATTTGGACAGCATTAAAATTTGATAAAAAGATAGTTTTGTATATATACCATTGTTTTTATGTTCCTCACTTATGACTGTATGGAATTACTTAGGGAACTTGGTAACTTTGATGCTGCCACAGAGAGCTTCCAGAAGGCTTTGTTGCTAAATCAAAATCATGTTCAGACGTTACAGCTCAGGGGAATAATGCTTTACCATCATGGTAGCCTAGATGAGGCACTGAAGAATTTTAAGGTAAGCACAAGTAGACCTTAAAGATGCATATTAAATTAAGGATTGATATTTTTTCATTAGAACTACTCATAACTTTCTTGTATTTCATTTTAATTGTAATGGTTCGCTTTCTGAATGTGAATGAAAATTTGTCTTGAAAGTAAAGTGCAATTCTGTATGTAATGTCTGTTTTCTAAGCATGATTTGTAAACTTAAATCATTAGTGAATGATGAACCAGTAAAAACATGGGAGGAAATGAGACATTTTCTTCCATGCTCACCAGTTTTTAATACTAGGCTCTAACTGGTTTTTTATAAAGTTTTGAAATGCTCAGATTTTGGCCTGGAGTGGAACTGAAAATATTGGGATTCTGTAAGGGGTTGGATGGCTGTTCTCATAAAACAAGTAGCCAGTTCTGTGATCTCAAGGATCAGATAGGCATCTAAACTTTTAGATGCTTATCTGAATCTTTTGAGTTTTCTCCATCATTAAAAGTATCAGCTAACACTTGTGTCCAGTGATTCATCTGAAATTGTAAAGACAAATGCCTGCCCATGATGTAGATTAATTATATTCTGATTCTGCAGATCCAGAAGCTAAAGCACAGATTTTAAATGACTTGCCAGCAGACACACAGTGAGTCATTGGCAGAACAAGAAACAAGGCCAAGCCTAAGAATCACTACATGCCTATCTTAACAACCACAGTTTCCCTTTGCCTGCTTATAACATTATGGGCTTGTCTACGCTAGCTACCTACTTTGAAGGGAGGATGGTAAGTAGGGTGTTGGGAGTTCATTAATGAAGTGCTTCAGTGCATATGCAGCACTTAATTAGATTGGACCCCGCAGCAACTTCAAAGTGTTAAACTTCAAAATGCTGGCTCCTGTCTAGCCACAGCTTACCCACCATTACTTTGAAGTGCCCAGGGTACATCAATGTCCCTTTACTCCTCAAAAATAAACTTCGAAGTACCGGCGGGAGAGGTGTGGCTAGATGCGAGCTGGCACTTTGACGTTTAACACTTCGGAGTTGCTGGGGTGGGGGAGCTTGATCACCGAAGTGCTGCATATGCATGGCAGCACTTCATTAATAAACTCCCACCACCCTACTTACCATGCTCCCTTCAATGTAGGGAGCTAGTGTAGACAAGCCCTATATGTCTTTGTCAATTATCATGTGTCCCTGTTTTGTGATTGTTTGGTAGATCTTGCTGAATTTAAAAAAACATCTTAACTTTAAACAGCAAGTACTTTATGAAGTGATGCAGATAATCCAGGAGCATTTAATATATCTAGATAGAGAATTTTGTTTTGGGGTACCAAACTCTAAAAGATAGTTGTCTTTCATTATGCTAAAATGAATATGATGTAGTGCAGAATTGAAGGCAACAGTGCAGTGCATGAATTTCAGATGCTCGGTGGACTAGAAGAACTGATGGTGGATACATTTGGTAAGCCTTCAGTTTTAAGAAAAATGTTTCCTACTTTTAAGGTCTGTGTGCACTGGGAGAATGTTTTTATGTTTAGCCTCTCATCTGGTTTTTGAAAACTATTTATCTGCAAGTGAAGCCTCAACAATTAGTTGGTTACCAAAAGTGTGATCAAGAGCAAGTGTTTTTATAATTATGTAATTTTCAATCTTAAAAACAACGTAATAGCTAGCTAGCTGACAGCATTTGATGAAAAGTCATTGGGAAAACGGTTGCTGATGCTTTCTGAAAGTAAAAGACCATTCCCTGGTGTTGACCTGGTGAATGAAGAACTTAATATTGCGTATTGTACTGTTTCAAGATACCCAGGTTAATTTTTTTTGTGTATTTCTTTAATCTTCTAGAGATGTCTTCAGCTAGAGCCATATAATGAAGTATGCCAGTATATGAAAGGTCTCAGTCATGTTGCAATGGGGCAGTTTTATGAAGGTATAAAAGCTCAGACTAAGGTTATGTTAAATGATCCGCTTCCAAGCCAGAAGGCTAGCCCAGAATACCTGAAAGTGAAATACCTCCGAGGTAAGGAAAAATCCTTTAATGTAGGACTAAAATTGCTTAAGTGTAAGAGTAATTTATGGAGAATTATTTCTTTTAAGCCAGATGTATTTTTTTTTTCATTTGACTGCTGTTGAGTGAGCTGTTTTCATAAGCATCTGGGCACTTGTTTGTTCAGAGTTGAAAGCAAGACCCAGAATCAAACTTGGGTCTTGGTTTAGGAGCAGAAAGTAACTATGGTGCCGCTTGACTGGCCTAGACTTTTAACAGTTTAACTCACATTAAGTTTAATTAGTGAAATATTGATCTTAATTAACAAATATGTAATCCTCTTTTAAATTCTTCTTTGGGGGTAAATAACAGATGAACAAGGAGCAAAGGTTTTCAAGTTGTGGTGGGGCAGGTCTAGGTTGAGTATTAGGAAAAACCATTTATTTCATACAGTGGTGAAGCTCTAGAATGGATTGCCTAGGGAGGTGGTGGAATTTCCTTTCCTACAGGTCTTTAAGTCCCAGCTTGACAAAGCCCTGCTTGGTAAGATTTATTTGGGATTGGACCTGCTTTTAGGTTGGGGGTTGGACTTGATGACCTCCTGAGGTCTTCTCCAACCCTGTGCTTCCATGAACTATTGGCTGAGACCAAAATAACACTTATTTGTATTGATATTCTTCTACAGAATATTCTCGATATTTGCATGCCCATCTTGATACTCCTCTTGCAGAGTATAATGTAGATACAGATCTTCCTGGAAACTTTAAGGACCATTGGGCCAAAAACCTTCCCTTTCTAATAGAAGACTATGAAGAACAGCCAGGATTGCAGCCACATATAAAGTGAGTGGTATTTAGATGGACAATTTAGAAAATTTTGTGGTAGGATATTCTTCAGAAAGTGACAAATCAAGGTTAATTTATCATGAATATTGAAAACTACCTGAAGTCCACAGAAAATCTTGGGCACTTTTCAATTCATAGGGACTGCAAACACTTAATTTAGCTCAATAAAGAAGAGGCAGAATCGGAACTTGGTCAAAACAATCTTCTCTAGTCTTGCCAAATGGTTCACGCAATTCAGTAAAGAGAACTCGGGTAATACAGCCATGTTGACTACTTCGGTTTCTATTTTGTGTCGGGGCTGGATTAGTAATTAGATTTATAGATTTACATTAGTTCTGATATCTAGAGAAACTCAGAGTAGACATCCATCTAGATATCCATCCTTAGTGTAGAAACCTCAACTTTGTGTTTCCTTACTGTTGAGTGTTAAGATCTTTTTTAAAGAGTATAGTTTTTTGACATTAGGTGTGTTAATTGCAACTCTGACTTAATGAAACTGTCTTAGCATAATTTATATAACACTCCTCCTTTAGTGTATTGACCATCAGCTGGTGAAGGGAAGAGTTGATTAAATTAGAAATTAAAAGTTCTTCCTCGAGTGTCCTCGTGGGTGCTCCACGATAGGTGTCGGGCTCGCCCCAGCGCCGCAGATCGGATTTTTCCAGCAGTTTCTGCCGGACTGCGCATGCGCCGGCGCGCGCCGCTCCCTTGCGCGCTCCCGGCCACGTGCGCAATCCGGTCCCCGCCAGTTCCTTCTTAACCGCCATCGGCTGCAGACGGAATCCGCTCAGGCTGCGGCCAGAGTCAGCGTATTTAATGTTCTTAGTGTTTTTAGAGTTTCTTTTCAGTCTTTCAGTTAGCTTGTTGTTTTCTCTCATTGCAAAAAAAAAATATAACAGCATAGGCACAAAGCCTTAGTAACCAGAGGAGCAGCGGAGGCCCGGGGACGTAAGGCCATTAGGCCTCCTGCCGCGGCAGGCTGGGTCCGAGAGAGGGGAGCAAGCACAGAGAAGGTACTAAGTACCCTATTAACAGCTCAAAGACTCACCGCAATGTCCTCTTCAGGATTCAAGAAGCGTGAGTCATGCTGCGAAGCTATGCCGGCCTCCGATGGGCACAGTCAATGTATTAGGTGCCTGGGGGAATCTCACGTCACCCAGAAATGCTCCTTCTGCGGAAAGCTCACGGCTAGAGCCAGGAAGGACAGAGAAACGCGGCTAAAAATGCTGCTCTTTGATAAGGCCCTCCAGCCAGACGTGCCGGAGCGGCCTCAACAAGAGGGACCCACAGGGCCCCATAAAAGGAAGGCGGCGTCCCTCACCCCATCAGTGCAAAAACGGAGGAAGCTCTTTCCAACCCGATCCCTGCCGGCAGCCACAGCGAGCGGGACGGGTGCAGCACATAGCCCCCAGCCGCAATTACAAACAAGCGGCGGCGTGGAAGCACACGTGGCAGAGGCTGAGCCTCCGATGATTAAACAGCCGGCCTGCACCATGGTCAGAGCGGCGGCCAGGCAAGCGCCGGAACCGGCAGCACCACAGCTAGCGGCACAGACCCCCGGGGCGCCGACGGTGCAGGGCTCGCAGGCATGCAGCCTGCAGGCGCTGGGGGAGACCACCCGCGCAACACTGCAGTTAAGCGTGCCGAGCGCGGCGCCGACAGCGGGGCCGAGATCCCTGGCGTGGAAAGGGGCGGAGTCAGCCCCACAGGGGAGGGGAAAGGCAGCAGAGAAAACCCGGCACCGCAGCCCTTCTCCAGACAGGGCTGCAGGGCTGCTCTCTCTAAGCCCTCCCCTTATGCTGCGAACTCCAACAAGGAGGCAGGGGTCTCCCTGAGCCTCCCTCCCCGTTCCTCCAGCCAGCGTCACCATGGCTCGGGCCACCCTCGCCTTTTCTGGGATTTGACCCCCTGGAGTACTACCACAAATCAGTTTCACCACTGTCTCAATCACCCAGACGATCTCGCTCCCCCAGATGCCGGGGATATGCGCCTCGAGAGTGGTCCAGGTCTCCATCCCAAGAACCGTGCCCGCGTTGCCATGGTCGCCCCTATCATGCTGGGCATAGACACCATAGGCACACCCCCAGGGACAGGTCCCCCCCAGACGGTTCACTATCCCCGAGGGCAATCGCGGACGGGGACAGAAACGCAGCTATCTCAGGGGGAGTTGGTTCTGGAACCCCGAGATTTTTCCTCGCAAGCCTCCAGCGAGAGGCTGTATCGTTGTCAACAGGACCCTGAGGGCTCAAGGGAGGCTTACCCCAGTGGTTCCTCTCTGTCCTCCCCCGACGAGGCTATGGCCCCAGGGGATGTCCACCGCCCGGATGATCTCAAACAGTTCCAAGAGCTGTTTAAAAGGGTGGCCTTTATGCAAGGCATCCAAACAGCAGAGGTGCAGGAGAAGCACCATAAGCGCCTCAAAAACCTGAGACCTCCGGCCTCTTCTAAAATAGCTATTCCGCTCGACGAAGAAATTATGGAGTCCGCTACCACGATATGGCAGACCCCAGCGTCTGCTCCACCTATCAACAAGAGAGTGGATAAAAAATACTTCGTCCCGGCGAAGGGCATGGAGTTCCTGTTTAGTCACCCACAACCAAATTCACTGGTGGTGGAATCGTCTCAACAGAGGTCGAAAACTTCCCAGTACAAGGCAGGGGGAATGGACAAAGGTGCCAAGAAGCTAGAGCTATTCGGCAGAAAGGTCTACTCCTCCTCTACCGTACTGTTGAGAGTGGCAAATTATGCAGCACACCTAGCGAACCATAATTTTGACAATTACTCCAGACTGACTTCTCTCATGGACTCGCTTCCAGAGGATAAGAAGCCAGTGCTGAAGGCCATCGTGCAGGAAGGCTACGCAGCCTCTAGGACAGGAGTTCAGATCACCCTGGATGTAGCAGATACGGCGGCACGCTCAACGGCTATGGCAGTGGTCATGCGCAGGGAATCCTGGCTTCAGACAGCAGGTATCCCGAGGGATCTGCAGGCGAAGATTGTCGATCTCCCCTTTGACACTCCAGAAGTTGTTTCCTGAATCAACTGATTCGGTCCTTCATTCCAGTAAAGACTCAAGGGCCATTCTCAGAACCTTGGGGATTTATACCCCTCCATACAGGAAGAAAAAGTATTACCCTCAGCAAAGACGATACCCATATCAACCCCAGCGTGCTCAGTACCAAAGAGGCTACGAACAAGGGCGGCACCAACAGTATAGAACTCCCAGGCGACGTTCCCAACAGAGCCGTGCATCCTCGGGGCAGGGCCAAAGGCAACAAGTTTGACGGACAGATCGAGGGCTGCACTATCACTACCATCGCGCAATGTCATCCAAAGCTAATGTTCCATCATCGCCTCCGACCTTTCTACGCCCAGTGGCAAAAGATCACCACAGACAAATGGGTACTGGAGATCATAGCCACGGGTTACGCGATCCCCTTCCAGTCACTCCCACCGCCACGACCTCCACCCAGGCCCCATCTCAAGGACACCTCCCACGAAGCGAGACTTAAGCAGGAGGTGGACCACCTTATGCTTATAGGGGCAGTGGAAAGAGTGCCGGAGCAACTCCAAGGGAAAGGGTTTTATTCAAGATACTTCCTCACAGAGAAAAAAAACAGGAGGCTGGAGGCCCATCTTAGATCTTCGAGGCCTCAACCGGTACTTGCGCAAACAATGCTTTCGGATGATCAGTCGCCTCTATTCTCACGGCACTGGACGATGGAGATTGGTTCGCAGCCCTCGACTTACAAGACGCGTACTTCCGTATAACAATCCACCCGGCTCACAGATGCTTTCTCCGGTTTATGATCGGCAAAGAACATTTCCAATACAAGGTTCTGCCGTTTGGCCTCTCCTCGGCCCCCAGAGTCTTTACCAAGACCCTGGCAGTGGTGTCAGCCTACCTGCACAGACAGGGGGTGTTTATATTCCCATATCTGGATGACTGCCTACTGAAAGGGGCTTCGAAGGAAGAGGTACTATGCATGATACGCGTTACAGCAAGCACGTTCTCTTCGCTGGGCCTGGTCATCAACCTGGCGAAGTCAAAGATCGACCCCACACAGGACATAGAGTTCATAGGGGCACGCATAAACTCCATCACAGCAAGGGTTTATCTACCAGATGCTCACTTTCACGCTATTGGTTCCCTCATACAAGTCATCACCTTCAGCCCCATGGTGCCGGTTCTAACGTGCTTACAGCTGCTAGGCCACATGGCAGCAGCAACGTTCGTAGTACAGAACGACAGATTGCATATGCACATCATGCAGCATTGGCTGGCGAGCGTCTACAAACCGGCAACACACACCGTCCGCAGGGTGGTGTCGCCCACGACAGAGGTGCGCAGATCCCTGCAATGGTGGGTGAACCCCAAGAACATGCTAACAGGGGTACCCTTTCATCAACCACAAATCTCTATCTTCCTCACCACCGACGCTTCCCACATAGGGTGGGGGGCACACATGGGCGAAAAGGTGACGCAGGGACTGTGGTCCCCTACTGAACAGTCGCTGCATATAAATATACTGGAGCTTACAGCAGTGTTCAATGCCTGCAGACACTTTCGAGACTATATACAAGGCAAAGTAGTCGGGATCAATACAGACAATACCTCCACCATGTTTTATATAAATCGACGAGGAGCTTGGTCCCGTGCCTTATGTGCGGAAGCAGTCTGGCTGTGGAACTGGTGCATTGCCAACAATATAACCTTGAAAGCCTTGTATTTACCAGGCGCTCACAACGTGAAGGCAGACCAGCTGAGCAGGCGCTTCGCACTCACACACGAGTGGCAGATCCGTTCCAATCTGCTACGACTGCTTTTTCACGCATGGGGGTTTCCTCAGATACACCTGTTCGCCACTCAACACAACAAGAAGTGCCCTCAATACTGCTCCAGGGCAGGACTAGGACGGGGGTCCCTGGGGGATGCATTCGTGATCTCGTGGAAGGGCCCCCTGCTCTATGCATTTCCTCCCACAGTGCTCATCCACGAGGTCTTGCAGAAAGCCAGGAGAGAGAGAGCCTGCATGATCCTAGTAGTCCCAACTTGGGATCGACAGCAATGGTTCCCCTTGCTTCTGCGCATGTCGGACCGCCCACTGATGCCCCTTCTGGTGGTGCCGGACCTGCTCACGCAAGCCCAGGGGTCCATAGTGCATCCACACCCCTGAGGCCTGCGACTGCAAGCATGGTTAATCCATGGCTCAGCTCCCTAGAGTACATGTACGGAGGGAGTGCAACAAGTCCTAGAAAGTAGCCACAGGACTTCTACCAGGAAGACCTACAAGCAGAAGTGGACTCGATTCACTGCATGGTGCTCTACCAAGCAATTAGCTCCCCTTGATGTGCCTATATCTGTAATATTAGAATATTTACTGGACGTGAAGAGAGGCGGACTTTCCCTATCCTCGTTAAATGTCCACCTTGCCACTATATCGGCTTTCCGGCATGAAGAGGAAGGAACCACGGTGTTTGCCTATCCCATGGTTACCAGGTTCCTCAAAGGGCTGGTAAACCTATACCCCCCTCGGAAACCGCTTCCACCTTCGTGGAGCTTGGACCTGGTGCTTAACGCGCTAACGGGACCACCGTTTGAACCCTTAGCCACAGTTTCCCTCCGTCTCCTTACGATAAAAACAACCTTCCTTCTTGCAATCACGTCAGCTCACAGGGTGAGCGAGCTCGCGGCAGTTATGGCAACGCCACCCTGCACAGTAATTTCCAAGGAGGCGGTAACCTTACGGCTGCATCCAGCCTTTGTTCTGAAAGTTTCTTCAGAGTTTCATATTAACGAACCTGTAGTTTTTACCCTCGTTTTATCCAAAGCCTCATAACTCCAACAAAGAGGCACGCCTACACCTCCTGGACATGAGGAGGGCGCTGGCTTTCTGTATAGACAGGACTAAGTCCTTCTGGAAAATGGATAGACTCCTAGTCTCTCTCGCTCCCAGATCAAAAGGAGAAGGTCTCTCTTCGCAGAGAATCTCGAAACACATCGTATCCTGTATAAAAATGTGCTACGAACTTAGACTCCTTTACTGGCCCCACCTAGGGCTCACTCCACCAGGGCGGTGGCGGCATCAACAGCCTTTTTCAAGGGCATTGCGTTAAAAGACATCTGCAGAGCAGCGACCTGGTCATCTTACGACACCTTCGCCAAGCATTATGCCCTACACAGGGTATTCCAAGAGTATACCCGTCTTTCGACAGCGGTCCTTTTGGGGGCAAGCTGCACATAACCTGATTACCCACCTCCTTTCTTGGGTTACTGCTGGGTAGTCACCTATCGTCGAGCACCCACGGGGACACTCGAGGAAGAAAGAGAAGTTACTCACCGTAGTAACGATGGTTCTTTGAGATGTGTCCCCGTGGGTGCTCCACCACCCGCCCATCCTCCCCGCTTCGGATCTGTTTAGTATTTTTCAGGAGCATCCGAGGTGGTTGTGGCGGGGACCGGATCGCGCATGTGGCCGGGAGCGTGCAAGGGAGCGGTGCGCGCCGGCACATGCGTGGTCCGGCAGAAACTGCCGGAAAGATCCGATCTGCTGCGCCGGGGCGAGCCCAACACCTGTCGTGGAGCACCCACGGGGACACATCTCGAAGAACCATTGTTACTACGGTGAGTAACTTCTCTTTTTACTGTCGGGGAAGTAGAGCTTTTCCCTATATTAGACTTTCTTTCTTTGAAAATTAACCTTCTGTTTTATGGTCACTTCACACAACATGGGTTAGAATGTATTTAGAAGCTTCTCATTTTATATGTATGGTCTTAACCCTCTCTTTCTTATGCATGCAAAAATCCTACTGATTTTCAATTGGAGTTTTAGAGCAGAAATTACAGAATCAGGCCACTAGTCTGTGTTGATACTTGTTTTCTTCCATGCCATTGCTTTGATCCCTATGGGGTTCAAGATTTAATAGGCATTAAGGAGATTTCTCACTATAAAGGCTCATAATTTATTAGATATCTGCTGGAAATAACTTATTCTAATAATTAAGCCTAATAATGAAATATTGTCCCTGTTGAAAAGAATGAGCTTTCCTATGGACTTTATTAGGGTCAGAATTTCACCCTGATTGTTGTGTGTGTATCTACATGTTTGTTTTTGTACTGATTTTAATTCTTCCTGGGCTTGTGTTACTGACCACCATATGTGCAGATGGTTTGTAAACTATTTTCAGGAGCTATCATGCTAGGTGGTGATTGATATTTATTTATTTTGTGATATTTTTTCTTCAAGGGATGTGCTGTTTCAGAATTTTGAAAGCTATAAACCTGAAGTGCAAGAACTTGTATGTGTGGCTGATCATCTGGGTTCACTGATGCAATATGAAACACCAGGATTTCTTCCAAATAAAAGAATACACAGAGGTATGGTGAGGAATTCCTGCCTGGGAATGGAAATGAAAAATGTCGATGCTTGTTTTGGTAGCACTTAAGTTTATTAGCTCAATGTTTGGTCTCCACTGGATATTTACATCGGTATAGTTATGTCTCTTGGGTGGGGGGTGGAGTGCATGCAAATTCAAGTTCCCAAAGGATGTAGCTTTGTGCACTAACTTATGGTGTAGACAGCACTCAGTTGATGAAGAGTTGTTCTGTAGAGCTAGCTATCAACTGTGTAGGATGTGGATTACCTACACTGATGCAGCTCTAGCAGTTTAAGTATAAATGTGCTCTTAAAATAATAGACAATTGTAATTTTTTTCTTTTTACATTTCCATTCCTCTGAAATGTATTAATCAAAATGTGTATATATCAGATTTGCAAACCACATTTAGTGTATTAATATGAACATATTTTCTGAGGCATCATGATCTTGCTCTGGATTGAAAACCATGAAATTATCGAGCCTTAATACCAGCACTAATACTAACTGCTTCTACAGGAGAACACCAGTTATCCAACATAGTCAGGACTGACTGACGGTCGGATACCTGAAAATGTTGGATTATTGGGGGTGGTGGTAGTAGTGTGGGGTTGCAGAGGAGGAGGCCAGAAGGTGGGGCTGCCTAGGTCCCTTCTGAAAAGATAGACTCCCTGGGGCAGGCTGTGGGATGCCACCTCCTTGGAGTTGGCTCCCAGGGGTTGGCTCCCCAGATGGCTAGCCCCACCAATCCTGGGGTGCTGAGACCCAGCTGACCCGCAGGGCCACTGGAAGCCCTGGCCCCACTCCCTGGGAGGGGGTTGGGGGTGCCCCAGCCGACCTGAGTAGGCAGCTGCTTGCTGGCCCCAGCGATGCTGCTGGCTGCCTAGGGCTGAGGGGGGACTATTCAACCGCTCAACTGCCCCCACCTCCCCAGTTATCCAGCATTCCATTTCATCCCACACCGCCTCAGGCACTGTTGGGTAACCAGGGATGGGATAACTGGGGTTATAGTGTATTTCTTTAAACAGGTCACTTAACCAGGCTGTTTCAGTCGCACCCCCTTTGCAAAATGGAGAGTTGCCGGGTGAACTAACTGGTTCTGTATACTCTTTGTTATTCAGCGATGGGGCTAGCTGCACTAGAAGTAATGCAAGCAGTTCAGCGGACCTGGGCAAACTCAAAAGTACGAATGAATGGGAAAACCAGATTGATGCAGTGGAGAGATATGTTTGACGTTGCTGTGAAATGGCGAAGGTAATGTTGAGGAAAAGAGAGCCTACAAAGCCACACCTTGTGCTATTGATGCAAGTTCTTTTAGTGGACTTGAAGACAGAACTGTATCTCTGTACTAGATGTGGAGGCAGATCTCTTCAGAAACATAGCCCCTGTTTTAACCATATCCTCACTTATGGGCTGGTCCACTGTGCAGTGTGTACATGGATTTTCATAAAGAGCTCTTTAACAACTCTTCATCCAAAGGAGGAATCATCTTGCAGGTTGAGGTCTCCTTGGTTTGTACTTGGCAGAGATTAGAAGCAATGGACTTTTTCACAAGATGAATTTGAAGAAGTTAAATAAGTGTTTGAAAGGTGAAAGGAAGAGGAATACACATTTAACTAGCAGAATAGAGGCTGGTAAAGTAGTTTTAGACTTTCTTCACCTGCAGTGGCACCATGGGTCTGGGAGCACCCCCCTTGCAGTTATGTGGAATGAGGCTAATCGGTAAAAAGTAATCTGTTTAGTGTTCTTAAATGTAAATCTATCCAAATAATATTTCAAGCATACCTGTCAGAGTTGGGGAAGCTTGCCCTCCCACCACCTGTGCTCCACCTGTTCTTTGGATAAATGGAGGACTTGAGTTAGTGCCAGCCATGTAGCAGCACTACATGAGAAAAGATAGGGAAGTGAATAGTTACTGCCCTCCTTATCGTATGGGAAGTGGCTTTTCAATACCAGAGAAGGGTATAATTTGCTAGTTTGGGTTGTGTGTTTAAAAGTTTCTGTAGGTTCAGGCCCCCCTCCCCCCCGGAAAATATTGTTTTCTCTTTGTAACAGTAACAGTATTGTAACAGTAGTATTAGGTAGCTTTAAAAAAAAAAAGCTAGGAAAAATTGCAGGATACATTCCAACTATACACTCTGCTTGCAAAGAGTTAACTATTTCAGACTGTCGAGCTGTATCACTGAGAATTTTATGAACTCCTTTCTTTTGGAGGAGCTGGTACACGTTTCAGTTTAAAAATACCAGCATCTTGTTTTATGATCCTTGAATTCAAACTTCACCTGAAGGTATTGATGAATGAACCAGCTTCTCAGAGCCATAGGTTGCATCAGACATTAGCACAGGTTGGCAGTTATGTTTTAAGATGGAACTTTTGAAATTTTCACATCTGGTATTTTCTCAATTTAAAATGACCTGTAATAAGACTTCTTTACCTGCACCAGATTGAACAGGGTGTTTCTTTGTAGGATAGCTGATCCAGACCAGCCCGTGCTTTGGTTAGACCAAATGCCAGCTCGAAGTCTTAGTAGAGGCTTTAATAACCACATCAATTTAATCAGGTATGAAGTTTTTGACTAATCTTGCTTACATTAGAAATTGTTTCATGTGCACGTCTTATGCAATGTCTAACAGTTCCACTTCTATTTTTTTAATTCTAGTAGAGCTTTTGTTTTTTTCCATTCATCAACAAATGATCATCCATCATGACTTTTTTTCTTTTTTTTGCCTCCCTTTTCCCCCTTCTTTTTTTCTTCATCATTATTTTGGGGAGAGATGAATAGGCCCCAAAAAGATACCCACTCCATTTTAGTTTTCATTCCTAAATTGAAATACTTATTTTATGTACCCAAGACTAAACCCATTGTGGATAACCTATTTTCCAGAAGGCAATGCTAGCAGCTGTAATGGCACGGTAAGTATTAAGCAGTCTGTTTTTTCTACTTCATACCTGTCATCCATTAGTAGTATTTAGAGAGAGAACATATGGCCAAATTAATATTTCAGCATGGGAAGTTTACTGGCAAAATCTTTGAGCTTCAAAAATACATATTATTGTATGTTTCCTCTTCTTCATACCATAAAATAAGATTCTGGACAGCAAGTGTTACAGCTCCATCTACCATAAAGCAATGGAGAAAGCAGAGATGCATGTGGCAAAATCACTGTCAATCATGGATGGCGAATGTGTGAACGTGCCACTACATAGTCAGGCTCCATCCTCCTTCATGGGAATCAGAGTTCTTGTTTAGCCCTGCTACTTTTATTTCTAATCCTGTTTTTCAGCATTTCTCTGAAAGGAGAAAAAAAAAAAAAGAGAAAAATGATCTTTCTAAAAGTAGTTTACAGAAAGACCCAGCAATGCTTAAAGCTCCCAGTGCATAAGATGATAGTGCTCTCTCTTACCTTTTCCCATTCCGCAGAATGGTGCCCAGCAGTCTTATGTTGTCTCTTGGGTATGTAAGTACAGGTTTGGATGAAGCTCTGATGTAGCTCAGCAGTTGCTTTGTAATGCCAGATATATTAGCTGATTTCAGATCTTCCGGGACAATGCTGTGCCGAGACTTCTGTATTCTTCTTCTCAGATTAATTTCTGCCTTCCAGGACTAAGCCTTGTTTTTTTTTTTTTTTTTTTTTTTTGCTTTATCCTCCTCTGTCTTCCATCAAAGATGCAGCAAAATCCAAACACTTTTCATTGTTAAAATGTGAAGGGCAATCCCTTCTTCTCTCCATAACTCATTACCTGTTTTTACCCCCAATATTGGAGATGAAGGGAGAAACAGAGCTTGAAACTTGGCTAGTGTCATCAGCAGAAAAAAGGAGAATTCAAAGGGCTTGTCTATACTAAGTGCGAGATCAACCCAATCAGGGTCGATCTTCTGGAGTTGGATTTTGCACATGTGGTGAAGATGTGGCAAAATAGATCTCTCTGGGTTTGGCAGTCAGTCCCTGTACTCCACACTATCACACAGAATAAGGAAGTGGACATGAGAGAATAGAGGGTAGGCTTTCACTAGGGAAATGAGTCGATTCTCATAGGTTCATTCTAGCTGTGCGAATGCTGTAGCTAGACTTGAGTATCTGAAACAAACTTATTTCCCTAGTATAGACTTATCCTAAGGAATGTCCTATTCTCACTAGGGTTATTAATAGTAAGGAAAGAGTTGCAAAGGCATTTCTCTGCCCATGACTTCCAGTTTGGTAACCCTACTTTATATCTCCACATTCTAAATGTTTCTTGTATGTTGCTCTAGTCGGATACCACCACCGAATCTATAGCTTGATGGCCCAACAAGCCTACTGATTGTAGGCTATACCTAGTACTTAAGTGGTTTACTGTATGTTCATAAGGTGCAGGACCAGACTCAATCAGTTTCTGAACTTTTTCTTTGGGACTGGCCTGTGCTCCTAGGATCTGTACCACAGCTTGAATAATATTGACAATGTTTTTTGATGATAAGAATCCTATGACACCTTATAGACTAACACATTTTTGGAGCATAAGCTTTTATGGGCAAAGATCCACTTCATCAGATACATGTGGTCATGTTTGCCCATGAAAGTTGCAGTACAGATCCTAGGAGCAGAGGCCGGTGTAGACTGCATACATCTGACGAAGTGGGTCTTTGCCCAATCATTTAATCTGGGATTGAATAAGGAAGGATATGGAGAAAATACTAGGTAGTAGCTTTGCCTGCTATCCATTCATCATAAGGAGCGATGTCACCTACAGTACATGTTGCAAGTCTGCACAATAACAAAGTCCGTTCTTGTGTGCTCTAATCAACCATGAAATAGTTTTGCTATACTGCTAATTCATATATCATAATACTTCAAAATTGAAATCTTACTGAGATGAATGCGATCATTTCCTGCAGACTTAGGTATTGGTTTATGTTCAATTTAAATGTTAAAGATTGTTTTTACAACCATAAAGGCTAGAGGCTTAATCTTGATCAGCCTTGGTTTCTTGAGCACAAGATAGCAACATCAAAAATGGAGTATTCATTTGTAGAGCTGTATGAACTAGCCCAGTTTGATTTCTGCATATGATAGTTAGATGAACCAAAAAAATTATGTAGCTTGTTTCAAAGAATTACCAGCGCAGTAAACTTATGATTGCTTTCAGGAGAGCCCATAGTAGACTTCTGGGAAGCTGAAAGCGAATCAATACGTTCTCTTGGGAGTGGTATGGGGGAAGGAACTTGTTTCCTCCACTCGCCTGATTCCCTTGCACAGTTATGAAAAATCAGGTCAGCCTAGTGTCACAGATCCCTTTTGGCCCATACTGTCACCTGTTTCTGCACACCCAGTCCTTGTTAGGTCCTTGCTAATGATACTTTCTTTGTCTGGGATTCCTTTATGAAGGGCTCAGTCCCATTTAACCATTCTTACTTGAGTCTGCATAAATGGTAGTTTCTGCATTAGATTTTTTTCTTTGCAGAGGTTTAACATCTGCAGACTAGCAGAAAACTTTCCAATATAGTCATTTAGTCACGCTAGTTAGAAACACTTGTGTTGAGTGGTTCTTTTGGGAACACCTCAAATGTTTTTTGAAGTCCTTTGACTTGATTTTCTTAGGGTTTGGTAAGAATCTTCTCCTGCATCCATACCCACCTCCTGGACCCTGCACCCTAAACGCCTTGCCTCAGGTCACCACCCAAGCCCTCTTAGTGTTGTCAAGATGCTGCTGGTTCTGCTCTTTTGAGTCAGTTGAGTGCCTTTGGTTCACCTTCATCCAAGTGTAGGTGATAATTTATTAAATCTATCTTTGCTTGTTTGAAAGTCTAATACTTTTTTTTTTTCTTATGGGCAAAACAAGGATTTGAGGTCTATTCTGAGTGATGAAAGGCATCTGCATTCCTCCAAATATTTTGAGACAGCCTCTGTAAATAGCTGTTCTTAGGCATTGCCACCTCTTCAGAATGCCCATCACATAGGCTACAGCTACACAAGAGTGATCCATAGACAGAAGTTTCTTTCAGAAGAGATCTTCTGACAAACCTGGTATCAACGGAGCACATCCACACACAAAAACAGATCAAAAAAGAGAGATGCTCTGTCAACAGAAAGCGGCCAGACTGCCCGACCCTCTCTCCACAGAATGGCCAATCGGAAGCACTGTTTGTCAACAGAGGGCCTGTTGGAGCATCTACATGGCTTTTTTGTCAACATTTGTGTCGAGAAAGGCGTTCTCCCTCCTGGGGGAGAGGCAGAAGGCTGATGACAAAAGCATCAATACTGTTGACAGAAGGCATTTTTAGTGTGGTCGCTCCACGAGTTTTGTCGAACAAACTCTCTAGTGTAGATGTAGCTGTAGAGGGAGATGAGGAGCAATAATGTTTCTGAATCACTGCCTAATGTCTTTCCTCATTCATTACCACTTCTCCGTGGCTAGATCCAACATCCTTTTAGACAGACCTTGTACGAGTTCTCCAAGCTACTGCTCAAAGAAATCCTACTTTCTGATTTTTATTCCTTCATACTTCTGCCTGTTGTACAGAAATCTTCTTGTATAGGACGGAGTAAGATGTGACGCACAATGAGGGCAAATTACACCAGTAATTTATCATCTTCCTTTTTTTTTTTCTAACCTACATACTTGAGTATTTGAATTCTGATTGGTGGGTCCCCCCCCCCCGAAGTAAATTGAAATTACTGGGACTGTGTGGGGAGTAAGGTGCAGCACAAAATGATTTAATATGCCAGAATCAAGACCTGAATATTTACAGAAAAGGAATAGAGACTGACTGTAGACATATCTCCTGTGATGGACAGTGGTTTTAGCCTCCTGGTATATGTAGCTGTAACATTTGCTTTATAAATTCTTATTTTATAGACTAGAGAAGGTGAAAGATGCCTACAAATTCAAGGGCTTGTCTACACTACCACCCTCCTTCGAAGGAAGGATGGTAATTAGGGTGTTGGGGGTTTACTCTGGAGGAGTGAAGGGATTTCAAAGTTGCCCTAGCACTTCAAAGTACCGGTGGGTGAGCTGTGGCTAGACATGAGCCAGTACTTCAAAGTTTAAAACTTCAAAGCCGGGGTGGGGGGGCGGGGGAGATTTGCTTAATGAAGTGCTGCATGTGCAGTGCAGCGCTTCATTAGTAATCTCCCAACACCCTAATTACCATCCTTCCTTCTAAGGAGGGTGGTAGTATAGACACAGCCCAGTTGTGGTATGTAATGTTCCCATTCAAGGCATTATGTATGACTACAATTCTGACCAGCCTCTTCTGAGAGTTTAAAGCTCATACCTATGTTCAAGGAAGAAAGTGCAAAGTCAGTTGTTTATAAGCATAGCTTGTAAACTACTGATTAAATAGCAACTGGAAATGTTCTTGAATATGTCCTGGAGATTGAAACATCTAGTGTTTTTCTATGTAGAAACTTGTGTTTAAAGTTATTGCACTCCACTCATTTTTCCCGCTCTTCCTTTAAAAATACGAATACCTGATATTTTGTAGAATCAAATACATTCATGAGATGAGGATACTTATATTGTTTAGAAGAGCCTTCACAATTATATATACACCAGTGTTCAAAGTAAACCAGTTGCATTTAGGATTAGCAGTTACTGCATTTTTATCATCACAGATAATACACAAAGCTTCCTACCAGGGTAAACTGTTCTGTGAAAATATTACCAAGTACTTATTGATAATTGTGGTATTTTATTTGGCCAAGGAACATCTGGTGGTAGTGCGAGGAGAAGCCATGCAAAGTAACTTGCAAGCAGTGAGAGTAGTGAGACCTTAAAGATTCTACAGGTTCCCTCCTGGAAATTAATGGTTTACTTATTTATGCAGACAAACCTTTGATTTAAGATTCCACTACTCTTCTATACCGGTTATATAGAAATCACATATCCCGTTTTTATGAACAACATACCCTGCTAGTTATAAAGTGGATTATCCTATTAGACATCTAAAAGTATTTTTATTTATCTTCTATCTACAGGGGACAAGTTATTAACATGAGGTACCTGGAATATTTTGAAAAAATACTTCATTTTATCAAGGACAGGATCCTTGTTTATCATGGGTAAATGGCTCATTTTTTTTCCTCACCCTTCAATATCCATTCAAGTGTGTATTATATTCATAGCCCATTCTGGAAAGTCTGGGGAATATACATTCTTAAAGTTCCAGTACCTGCCTTAACTGGGCCCTCTTACCAGTGGGAGAAGCCCACTAATTGCCATATGAAAGAACGCAAACTTCTCCTTTTATTTATTAATGATAATAGTGATTCATTTTTAAGGGTAACTGCCCCCACCTTCTGGCTCATATTAGGCATGAGTGGATCTTAGCCCTGTCTTACAAGGGAGGGTGTGCTTTGTTCAAGGTGGTCCTGGAAAATGTTGGTTCATACGCAGATTACTGGAGATAATTTTTCAGACCAATGTTGGTGGCTGAGGTATGCATTTAACTATGGCATTTAAGTATTGAAGTTTCATAAAGTAATTTTCACTCTAGAGCCTTGGAACTATATAATATTACATATGGATCGTGATAAGATTATGGTAGGAAACTTAGAGTCTCAATAGTAGTCACTAGGAATCTTAAACTTTATTGCCCTTGACGCTTCTTTGAGAAAATTGTTCCTCACTGGATTAGCTGGCTTTTTTTTAAACCTTAGTCATAGGAATCTGTCTTCCAGATTTTATCAGTTACAGGGCTTAAACTGTTTGATCTAAAGTGTGTTTTGCATGAATTCATGAACTCCAAAGGAATGGTTGGGGGGGGGGGGAAAAAATCTATGAAATTGTCTACACATTTGTACTTCTAGTGTGTCCATCACTGAACTATGTAGGTAACAGTAGGAGCTCATTGGTTCATAACATCATGGAGAATAGCTGTAAAATGCCACCCCCTATTTAAAAACAAAAGAGTAAGACACATTTCTGTACTGTTACTTGAGATATAATAGTAAAAAAAGGCTTTCAGAAAAATAAACTTCCAGTTGTCCGTGCCATGAGTGTCATATTTCCAAAAACCCTCCCTGATCTCAAACATTTTGTGAAATCTGGTCAGGAAGGAGGCTACAAACGATAATTCTTAGTTCTGTAGGAGTCTTGAAAAAGTTAGAGGAGGGGAATCCAAATTCAGTATGTCACAGACAGCAAGTTACAGCTTTAACTATGGAGCTGTTGCTTTAGCTCCATAATTCTGCTTTTCAGACATTCCTGGAAGAAACTGAAATATAAGAGCAAAACCCTGATCCATTTTAAAGCTAAGTAGCAGGAATGGAACCAATGCAAAGGTAGAGCCTGAGCTTGCCTCTCACCTGTGGAGGTGAGCCCTTTAGTTCAGGGGTAGGAAAAATATGGCCCATGGGCTGGATCCGGCCTGCCAAGCTATTTAATCCAGCCTGTGGTCTTCCCCTGTGCACGGAGTTGTGCCTCTTAAAGCAGCTAGGTGCTACCTGCAGCGCTCTGTGCTGCAGAGGAGGGGGAGGAAAGGCTTTGTGCACTTCCCCCACCCTCAGCAAAATCTCTCAACTTCCATTGGCCAGTTTCTGGCCAGTAGGAGCTGAGAGATTTGCTGGGGTCAGGAACAGCATGCAAAGGATCCATGTCAGCACAGAGCCACATGAAGTGGTATAGGGCTGCTAGCAAGCCTGGAAGCTTGCCTGAGAGTGCTTCTGGCCAGGAGCTGCTTACTAAGGGCCTCCCTGTTAGAGCCTACCTCTGGCAACCCCTTCCTACACCCCAACTTCCTTCCAGATCCTTTAACCCCTCCTACACCTCTCCCCCAGGCCAGAATCCTCTCCTGCATCCATACCTCTCTCCTGGATCCTGCACCCTAACCCCTTGCTTCAGGCCATCACCCGAGCCCTCTGCACCCTCCTTGCCCCTACCCAAGGTCACAACACCCTTCCAGACCTTGCACCTCCTCCTACACTCCTCCCCAGTCCAGAATCCTCTCCTGGCCCCACATCTTAATTTCCTGTTCCAGGGCTGTAACTAGCTAATTTGGCACCTGAGGCAAGAATATAAAATTGCACCCCCTCATGTTTATATAGTCATAGCAGTTATTTTGTAGAAAAAGGAAAAATGCATAAGTAACAGTAACACAGTGTTTATTATAGTTGAGATTTGCATAAACACACCTATCTCTTAAGCCATAAAATTGTAATATAATCTATATATTAATACTTATAAAATATCACCATGTCAGGTACTATTAGGCATTTGTTTATAATTGTACTTTGCATGCTTTTAACAAGGCTGTCGCTTTAGCTCTATAATTCTACTTTTCAGACATCACTGGAAGAAACTGAAATATAAAAGCAAAAGCTTGATCCATTTTAAACCTAGGTAGCAGGAATGGAGCCAGTGCAAAGGTAGAACCTGAGCTTCCCTCTCACCTGTGGAGGTGAGTCCTTTAGTTCAGGGGTAGGAAGAATATGACCCATGGGCTGGATCTGGCCTGCCAAGCTTTTTAATCTGGCCTGTGGCCTACCCCTGCCCATGAAGCAGTGCCTCTTAAAGCTGCTACCTGCAGCGCTCTGTGCTGCAGAGGAGGGGGAGGAAAGGCTTAACGTATCGATAATTGTATTGAAATTAATATTATTCACTACCTTGCGTTCTGTTGATAAGGTGGACGTATTTGGTAATCTCCCCATGGATGTGTAAAGGTAGTTCTTAATTCGTTTTACTTTACTAAAACTTCTTTTGCAAGAAGCCACAGTCACTGGCAAGCAGAGAAATATTCGCTGGGTGATTTCCAAATTTGCAAAAGATTCGGCCAGATTATAGTCATGAATTAACTGTAGAAGGTCCAAATTAGTTGCAGATGAAACGTTTGGCAACAGTGCTAACGCGTGATGTTTAAAACTTTCTGAATCTCTGAAGAAATTTCCAAGACAATCAAATTGCTGTCATGTTTAAAACTTAAATCTACTGCTTAAATCTACTTTTTGAAGATTAGCAGTATCCATTTTAACAAAGATATCTCATTTAGCATTTCATATCTCCAGTTTAACTCAAATATTATGCTGTCAAATACGGCTTTTATTTGTATTCTGAACAATTCTTCAGCTGATAAATTACCACTTTCGTCTTAACTTTTTGCTTTCTGCATTCTGTAAATTTTGCTGATATTTCTCTAGTTGACTGTTTCTACAATAAATAAAAATATCTTCCATGTACCTCTCGTTTCTATGCATCTCTTGTAAAGTATTTCATAATCCATGGATCATCTTAGAAGCCTGACCAAACAGAAATGCCTTTTGCTTGTAAGGCTTTATTCACTCTGGCAATTATTTTTCAAGTATCTCAAAACCTGAGATGTTTGAGATACATCTGGTGTACAATCCAGACACATAGAATAATATGCTAGTAACCCAATAAACTCATTTTGGATAGCCAGTGAAAAATAGCTCGCTGAACCTTTTTTTGTGAGTTACAATGTTTTAATTAATTTTCTATATTATTTTTCTGTACCCCCTCAGCTATGCACCCAAGGCACAGCTCACTTTTCACACTCCTCCCTCACAAAACCTCCCACTCTCTCCTGCACTCAAGCTCCCTTCTGTGCCTAACCTCCATCCCACATCCTGTAGCCCATAACCACTTTTCAAAACCTTGGAGTGACTCCCATCAAAAAATCATTGCCCAACTGTGCTTTAGATCAATTGGCAAAGCACAGTGTGGGGAGCTTGCACTGTTGCTGCCTGTATTGTACCTGCTGTGTGTGAAAACTACATATTTTAATCACTTAGGCTATTGATTTGTATTTTCGGCAAACAATATGTGTGCTTTTGGAAAATTGAATTATTCTCATACATAGAAATAACCTTCTGTGCTTTATTAAAATGTGTTTATTGTTCAACGTGTTCCTGCGTGGTATTGTTTACTGGGCACTAGGAGAATACCATTTTTTTTTCTGTCACGTGATATCTAAAAGCAGAAAGCTCTCTTGCAAAGCCTGTTTCCTCATCCCAACCCTGCCTCCCTCCCGAATCTAAGGCCTTTAGGCTGCAGTATTGGAAATAGTTCAGCCATGTCCGCTAGGCTCGGGGGCTTGACCAGCCTTTCTGATTCTCCCATTTAGCAGCACAAACAGATCAGTGGATTTAGTATTTTAAATTCACCCGTTGCCACCTGATATTTGAATTCTGTTTTTTGTATGGGTGGGGGGAAACTTGTCAGAGGAGCAGCAGTGAGCTGACTCTTGCAACACAGGGTCTTTTACAGTGCTGGATAGCTGGGATGCTCATCTAACCTTGCATCTCACAGAAATGGATCAATGTTTTGGTGCCATCTAGCCTGGGATCTTCCCTGTACTCCAACTTGTTGCCAGACCCTCTGCCTTTTTGTGGACAGATTGACCATTTCTTCTGCTTCTCCCCTAACTCCTTTTATTTTAACTTTTCTCCTCAGTATTTGTGCAGTGTTCCTTCCCTGCTCTATAGTTCTCCTCCTCCCTGGGTTGGTTATCCCATTGGAGGTTTAATCCTCCCTCATCCTCTCTCGCAGCATCTTCATGCTGGCTCCTCTTCCCTTTGCAGATATGGATGAGTAGGCAACAAAGCACTGGTTTGAATCCAAATATTTAGGATGTTTCTTTGCACTGCCTCTTCTATTGTATCTAAAGATAAGGAAGCACTGGTAGATCACTCCAGATCCTTAGAGTTTGTGCAAAGAGAGAACTTTTCCCCTGAAGAAGGGAAACTCTTGGTTTTGGATCATTATGGACTCGAGTTAAAGATTCAGGGGAGAGATTTTGTCCCTTATGTGTTTGAAGCTTACCAAGTCATGAGATGGATTCTCAGTCACTTGAAATACTTAAATCAAAATTGGATGATTTTTGTAAAATTGCAATTTTTCCTATAGAAATTATGGGATGAAACTTGATGGCTTGTGTGATGACCTTAATGCTCCCTTCTGGACTTAAAAATATACAAAACTATAGAAAAGTTGGAGATGATCACCTTTAAGATGTATCGAGAGCGAGGATGAGCAGACTAAAGCCAAGCACATGTATCTCCTATAGAAATTTTAAAATACAACATTCCTCTTTCAAAGAGATCCGTGATAAGGAGAACTCCCAACAAATGGAAGAAACCTAGTTGGCAGGCCCTGGAATTCTGTAATCCAAGAGCTAATTAATTTTGTTCACTATCCACAGCATTGGAGCTGTGGTATCTTGGTAAAACACAACATAAACTATGAAGACATCGTTCCCAAAGTTGTGGAAAGGAGAGTCAAGGCTTTCTGAGCATTGTACATGGGGCAGAAAAGATTTTCAGTGTTGGTAGACAATTATATTGCAGGTTGAATTTCCATCCTCTGGACTTCCCTTCTCTGGCAACATCCATGGGTGCTGCAGGGCTGGAGCAGTCGTGGGAAAAGCTAGGACCTCTGCACTTAGCAGCTCTTTCCCTGGCTTCCCAGAGCTTCTGGAGTGCCGATTTTGTTGCATTCACGCTCGCAGAGAGAGGGGAAGGAATAGGCACAGAGGGTGCTTGGGAGAAGAGGCAGACTGGAGCAGAGGGCAGCCAGGAAGGAGGCCTTTCCCTACTGGTTTCTGGTCACAGTGCTCCTCAGCTGTGTCGCCCCTGCTCCCAGGCACCCCCTGTTCCTGCACCATCAATGCTGCCTCCTCTGCTGCTGCCAGAGTGGAGCCCCATAGCCAGTGGCATTGACCTTCCTGGTTCAGGGATTGGTCAGGTCCTAAGGGTGCTAGAGCAGAGAGTTTCACCCTGTAATAAGTATTATAACTTATTTCTGAAGCCATTAAAAGCTTGTTTGCATTCTTCTCAATCTTGATACAGCCACAAGAATGTTAAGGCCAGGATCCTTGGAAATAACGACATTCACATTTAGCTGTATTACAAAATGTTAAAACTAAGATTTTCTAGAAGAGAACAATAAGAAGTCCTGTGGCACCTTATAGACTAACAGATATTTTGGAGCACTAGTCACTGTTACCTGTTAGTCTATAAGGTGCCAGTCTAGGACGTCTTGTTGCTCTCAAAGATACAGACTAACACGGCTACCTCTCTGATATATATTCCAGAAGGTTTCTGCTTCTGTTCCTCAGAGATAAGCAGAACTCAAGCAGACACAAATCATATAAACACTGGAAGAAACTGAACCAGGAAAAGTGCATTCTTGTATTATGAGAGCAAGAAATCTAGATAAAGAGGGCTCTACCAACCCCACACTGTGGCAAAGAAATCTGCTTCAACTTTAGCAGAAAGTGCGTAGTTGGAGATATTTTAAACTTTTTTGTTTGTTTTTTAAATGTTAGAATGATAACGTTGTGAAATGCAGACTTGCAGATACGTTAGCTAAATGCAAAGCTCCTAATGGTGTTGCTCTGTAAATGGTAAAATGATTTATGTTCCACCATAGAATCTATTGACTTTGCTAAACTAGTGAGAAGCAATTAATCAGAGCGGGCCTAGCACTTCTTGCTCTTTTTAATAAGTTTTAAGAGAGTGACTTGGCGTCCCACCATTTAAAACTACCCTGTCTCCTTTGCTTCCACTGAAATTTTGTGACTCTTCTGGTGTGTGTACCTGCAAACAAGGCTTTATGAGCTACTGAAGAAATTTCCAGGTTCCTTTAAAAGGTGCTTTCCTCACAACTCCCAGAAAAGGTGTACTCCTATATCCCAGTCTAGGATACTTGAGTGTCAGTTTGGCTATTGAGAGTACATGGGATTGCCTGCCTGTCATATATTTAATCTGTCTTAACCATTCAATAGCCAAAGGAAGGGCCTTACACAAGTCTGAGGGAGCCAGCCTGTCCTGCCCAGTTGTGTGCAACCTGCCACTACAGTCAGCTCTTCTATATCTGGTAACTGCTGGACTGGGAGATGGCTGATATTCAAATATGCTGCTTAATAGAGAGGCCAATGCAGGATCCTGGGCAGGAGGGCAGGGACCCTGCCAGCCCCACAGCTGGAAGCTAGCTGGGCCAGTGAGCCCTTTCAGCAGCTCCAGCCCCAGGGAGCTGGCTGGGGTGGCAGGTTTGGGGAACTCAGGCAGCCCTGGGGCTGTGGGGAGCTCTGCCAGGGGCATGGGGCTCTGCTGGTTGGGGTGGGGAGAAATGCTGTCAGCCTGGGGTAGGGAGGAACACCAGCAACGTCAGAGCACAGAAGAGCTCTGCCAGGGAGTGGAGCTATACTGGCAGCCCTAGGGCTGGGAGCAGAGCTCCGCTGAGGTCTGGCAGCCCCATGGCTGAGACCTGGCAGCACCAGCCCCGGGGACCCAGGCAGGTTAACCCCAGCAGCCCTGGGGCTGGGAGAACCTTGGGAGCCTGCAGGAGTGGAGCCCTGCCCAGCAACTCCAGCCCTGGGTCCAGGGGCAGACCTGGCAGGGGATGGTGCTGGTTGATTTGAGATTTCCAGTTGAACCAATATTAGATAAGAGGGAGTTTGCTGTATATGACCCACATCTTTACATGTCTCTAGTAGCCAAGTGGGGGGTCAAAAAGGCCTCATTTCCAGTTATTAGTAGCACATATTGTCACTCTGCTTCAGAAGCAACTGGGCTTTATTCAGATGATGGCAAAGGTCAAAACTAAGAGGCTGAACTGTTGGATCATTTATGATGGCTAGTATACCTAAGAGAGGTAGTTCTGATCTTTTCTGGACTGAGAGATCAGGCTCCAGAATAGAAGATTGCCTACCCTTTTTTAAAAACCTTTTGAGCGACCTCTGTTCCCAGTTTGTCCTACTTAACAGGCAGTTTTGGGTGTCTGTGGGCCTTCCGGCGATCCAGGTTAAAGGTTAATATTGTTGAATCAAACTTTATCATATGTGTTTAATTTCATAATGCAGCTTACAGCATTTTCTTGCAGCTTTGAAAGTACTCATACGGAAAAAGGATTAGGAGGAGTGTGGCCAAATAGTTCAGACTGGCTCTCAGGAGAGGTTCAGTTTGAATGTTTAATCTGGTGAGCTCAGTCATAGAAAATCATTAGGCAAAAAAATTCTTGTTGTATTAATTTTTGTCCGTGACCCAAACACGGAAACAGGGAATTTACCAAGAGAAATTAAATGAAATAGAATATAATGCAAGATGGTCACTCTACTTACCCTCAGAAATGGTTGGTTACATTGAAACTAAGTGCATGTTTTGAAAAAGGCTAAATTTGTTGGACCAAAGTGTTTCTCTGTGTTAAAATTTTTGCCTATTTTTTGTTTAGTGCTAATAATCCTAAAGGTCTGCTAGAAGTTAGAGAAGCACTGGAAAAAGTACATAAAGTAGAAGACCTTCTTCCCATAATGAAGGTAAATTTTGCAACATCCTTCAGCTGACGTGGGTAACAATGTAAAGGTACAGTTGTATGTCTAACTTAAAATGAAATGGAGGAACTAAAGAATTAATGTACTAGCCAAAATTACTGCAAATCTATTCAAGTAAGGCTTGATCTTTCCCTAGATGCATATGAGTGTGTGATAGATCTCTCAGAACTTAACTCAATAATGATTCGTAATTCATAAAAGGAAAATACAGCTGTTAAAGGGAGAAAAAATTATTGTATGTACTTGTCCCCTGAAACCAGCCTTATGAGGATTTTTATGTGAAACCTGAATGACTGGTCCAACATAACTGTGTAAAACATAATTGAACACACTGAAGAGAGAGTGAGTTCATGGTGTTGGTGTTTATAGAATATGGAACATTTTTTTTAACTTCAGGACCACTGATTTGAGGTGAATCCCAGAGAAGTAATCAGCAAAAGTAGTTGCCTATAAATAGTGTGACCATCCATCCCATTTTGGCTGGGATGGTCCCGTATTCAAGCTCCAGTAAGGAGTCCCGAATTATTTTAACAAAAGGGCTAATTGCCCTGTATTCACGACCCACCCCCGCCGAGCTGTCCTTCCCCCAGGTCAGTACCGCTGCAGCTGCTGGCCGGAGAGCACATGCACAGCATGTACTCAATGGCCACATGTACAGGCAGCAGCAGCGGAGGAAGCCATCTTAGGTTGTGAAATAATTAAGGCAGGGTATGTTGGGGTGTGGGCAGGGGTGAGGGTAGTGTGTGTCATCCAGTCATTTCTAACGTTTGAATGGGTCCTGGTTTCTCCAGCCAGGGAGTACGCCCCCTTCCACCCTGCTCCTGGCTCCCTGCAGCTTGGAGAAGCCAGAAGCCACACTAGCGGGGCTGCTGCCCCATTCCCCCATGGCTAGGGGAAGCTGTGAGCCTTACCCAGGGGGCTGCTATCTGATTCCTGGCTCTCTGTGGCTTGGGGAAGCTGAGAGCCTCACTGACAGGGCTGCTGTCCTGTTCCCAGCTCTGTGCAGCATGGGGAGAAGCTGGGAGCCTCACCTGGTGGGTTTGCAGCCCCGCTCCTGGCTCCCCGTGGCATGGGGAAGAGTCAAAAAGGTTCCCCATGGGGCGGCATCCCTGTTTCCAGTGCCCGGAGGCATGGGCCATCCGGGGAGAACCTCTGAGAGGTGGCAGTTCCATGCCTGGCAGCGTGGGACAGCTGGCAAGCCAATCTCACCCCCGCCCCTCGGTTTCTGCAGGGAAACTGCCCCTGCAGTCAGTGGGCTCCCCCGTGGGGCAGCAGCTCTATTCAGGTGCCCTGTGGCATGGAACAGCCAGGGAGACGCGCTTGCTTGGCAGCTACATCTGGGGAGTTGCCCCCCCTTCCCCCTGAGGGTCCCATATTTTGCCTCGGGAAGCATGGTCTCCTTCGTTATAAATGCCTGATGGCCAATGGGGAATGAACTGGTGGCTTCTATTCTGTTCCAGTGCAAAAGCTCCAGAATCACTGCCTCCTGACCCTTCCAAAATTTATCTACACCCTTCTTAGTAGTCTGCATAAAAAGGCTTTTGAGTTGTGTGTCATGGAAACAGTTACCCTCTTGTCCCGAATAACCATTAAGTCTTTCCATCTCAGAGTTTAGGTCTTGGGCATTTTCGAATCTACAGTTGCATGAGTCAGATGAGTATTTACTCTTTGGGTGCGTCTACACGAGGAACTAACTTTGAAGTTAACTTCAAAGTTAGGCACTACTTCAAAGTAGCCAGCAGAGAGTCTGCATCCATTTTCCCCTTACTTCAAAGTCGACTTCAAAAGTAAGGGAGCCCAACTTCGAAGCCCTTATTCCATTCCTGGGAATGGAGTAGTGCCCTACGTCGAAGTAGGGTGTGTGTAGATGCTCAATTTCGAAGTTATTTTTGCAGTGCAGACACAGCCTTTGTGGGAATTTGGGAAGAAGTCTTGATTTCAAAGATATTTTCTTAAAAGATGAACAGGCTATAAATAAAATATTCAGACTGGAATAAAAGTTAGAAAGGAGAATTCGCACCAAATAAAAGAAAAATCAAACTGATCAGGTGTAGATTTCTTCTCAGAAGCTCATACTGCTACCCAGACTTTCTCCAGGCTGTTAAGTGCTGCAAGGATGGTTTAAGATCACACCTTTACATCTCTGCCAGCTCTTAGTCTGTAATCCAATTCTCACCTCTTTTGGAGTAGGTATATAATATACAGGGGTTTCCCAGGGCACAGCTGAGAGAGCTGAACCTGGGAAAATTGCTTAAAACCAAGCCACTTACAGCCCAGACTGGGGTTTCCTTCTCAGAGGCAAACCAAGCCAGCCACAAAAGTACCTCTGATAGCCCCTCTGGCTACCCAGAAGTTATACAAGCAAATCCCACAGACTCTCCAGCATCTTTAGGTCCAAACCAGTAACCCCTCTAACTTAGGTGAGAGGTTATGAAAACTTATTTCATACAATCCACACAGATTCTTCCAGCCCCCAAAGGGACTAGCCACATTCCCAGGTCAATATATACTCAGATCTTACCCAAAACAGTACACTGTGCCAATCCTTAGAATTGGAAGGTTTATTAATAAGACTAGGAGGAGAGAGAGGGTTCAAGTGGTTAAATTACATACCTCAATCAAAGCTTTTGGTGGCGGCTGCAGTTGATGGTAAAAGTTGCTATCTTGAGAGTCTTTGAAAATGCATACTCTGAGACACGGATCCCAGCCTATACAGGCTTAGTTCATTGCATATATGTTCTTGCAAACTGCTCCCAAGATGGAGGCTGAGTGCAGTTGTCTCAGGACTGAGGAACATCATGGCCACTGCCTGGGTCATCTTTGTAGACTTGCCATTCTCTGCTCCTGGCCTTGTAGACAGTGACAAATCACCTGATCAGGTTACTTGTCCATGCTTCTTCGGGGCATTCTACCATTGGCAGATTCCTAGATGACACATTTCAGCTAAATTCCTGAGATGTGGATTCAAGTCTGCGTCTCTGTTTAGGCCATCTTCCTGTCTGGGAGGTGACACCACCGTCCATTGAGAATCCCAGCACTAAAACATTTTCTAATACACATATAGAGGTAATATCTATAGCTTCACATTAAAAATGGTACAGATATAGAAGCAGATTAACAAATTCAGTGAATCACCAGCATTTACCTTACTTTGCACAAGATTGGGTACAGACTTAATACAGTGGTTACAGAATTGGTTTCATATTTAATTTAAAAATCCGGTAACATAGGGTACCAGTAAAACTAAACAAAAGCCTAGAAAGCAAAAAAGGCGAAAGATATTTGATTGTCCAGTATGATATATTATTGATATTGGAAACCATAAAGAAGGCCCTTTAAAGCAAAATGACTGCCACTTTTTTCCACAGGTGCTTAACAAGGGAAAATGCTGTCAGCTGATTTGAAAACAATTGAATATAGAGAGAAGACAAAATATATAACTATTTAAGGGGGTATGAATGATTTAACAAAACATAAAGATCTATAAGAAGTGGCAGTAAATATTCCTGGAGTTCAAAAATTATTTTGATCTGGTTTGGATTTCTCATTGGAGTGCTGTTTCTCAATAAAAGCTTTTAATTTAAAAAATATTATTGGCCAGAACATAATATTTTAAAATACATAGTTGAAAAAGTAATTCACTTAATAATGAAAGGTGGAGCAATTGTCTTTAAAGCTACATGGATAAATTGATAGAGCCCATTAGTACTCAGGTGGTTCCAGTTGGTGGGTAAATTTGAACAGAACTTGACTTAGTTTTATTTGAATAAAGTTATTGTGATTTATAATTGACATAATAGTTATGACCTTTGGCTGCAACTTTAAATTAAATTTAATATTTTTTGGCTTTGCAGAATTTAAAAATGTATTTTTTGTTTTTCCTCTGCTGGTAGGAGAGAAATATACATAGGATGTTGAATGAGATAGCTCACAATTTTTTAACTGAGAGTCAATGTTCTGGAATGCAATTTAGGGTAATTATATTTTGTAAGTAAATCAAACATAAAATACGTAGAACTTGCATTACTATTTTCACATTAATAGGCCAAATAGTGAATATCGTATGGCGGCTTGGGTAAAACATTTGCCTGTATAGTTCTTACTTTAAAATTTAAAAAAAAAAAAAATGCATACTAGAGATAGAGGACCATAGCTATGCTAGGTATATGTTGTTAAAGCTCTCCTCTAGAAATCAGTGTTTAAGAACAGTAGCTAGAAAGCTCATGGTTCAATATTTTATTCTAATATATTTCCTTTTTTCTGTAAGCAGTTTAACAGTAAAACAAGAGATGGGTTTACTGTAAATACAAAAGTCCCTAGCCTCAAAGACCAAGGCAAAGAATACGATGGATTCACAATTACAATTACAGGAGACAAGTATGTTTTTAAAATTCATATTTTTAATATTTTAATCTTTAAGGATATGGCTATGTAGAAATATTAAAGTATTATGATTGTCAGTAGCAATTATTTCTTGTGCTAATGGCATTTTGTATTGGTGCAAGTGGTCCCTTTTGTATAATAGATGACTTAGTCTCACTGGGCCTGGAAGTGATTCTCAGGTGTGCAGCATCTCAGCTGACAAAGATGCTATTACTCAACTCCTGCTGTTGAATGCACATTTGAAAGTGTTATCCTTCATATTAGTGCCCACCAAATTTTGATCATCAGAACTCTGCGGCTGACAGCTTGTGAATCAAAACAGCCAACACTTGTGTAAAATTAGATGGTGTTTGCTCTAAGGATAATTTTCTTACATTTTCATTTAAATTACCTAGGGAATCTAAAGCTACATTATCATTTAAAGTACAACTTATTACAGACATCTTTAATGTGGAAGATAGACTTTTATTTAAATAAACCTTGGTGAATGTTTCCCATTTGACTTTTAATTTCTAGACCTTCAGCACATTTATAATGGGATGATGCACAAGATGGTTTCATTACACAGTGTTAGGGAAACTCACATCTATGAAAATTAAATTACAAGTGTAAGATTTTGATAATCTTCAAACCATTCAAGTACACTCTTGATGTAACTAGCACTAATGAGGAAGCAATTTTACTTCTGGAGTTTCAAAGTTAACAAAATAAACGTTGTGGATTTTAAACAAATAAGAGATGGAAATTAAAAGCTACAATGATAGCCCATACTGTGTGGCCAAGTGGGGCTCAAATTTAGTTAGGATAAACAAATCCTTGAAATGCAGACATTAACCAGTAACATCCCATCGGAAGGCAAAAATATGGGGAGTAGAACAGTTCATATACCTTTGTGGTACCATATTAACTGAGATATTGAGAAAGAAGTGAGATCAGGAATAGGAAAGGCATCCTTTTCATGTACTGAACTCACCCACATATGAAATACTTGGTAACAAAGCAAAACTAAGAATTTTCAAGTCAGACCTAATCTAAGTGCTAGCGTACAGCTGGGGATGGACTAAAATGTTAAGAAAACTAGACACATTTGAAAATAACCATCTGGGAAAGAGTCTAAGCATTGGTTAGAAATATTTAGTTCCCAAAGAAGAGGCCAGAGAAATCACCAGCCAATAGCTCATTTCTACCAGAACCAGAAGGGAAGTGCTGGACATGTACTCATGGTACCAGCCCAAAGATTCCTCCATGAAGCTGTTAAGTGGAAAGTGACTGGTATGAGAAAATAGGAGCACCCAGGTGAAACCTTAAGAAGGGCCCTTAGACTAGCTTACCCTCCTTATCTCAGTACCACAGAGTAAATGGAAGGAGCAGCAAATGACTGGTTGTTGGAAGAGACTAGTTTCCGCCCGTGAGCTAACATTGATGTGTAAAAGGTGTAAATGTGAAAATAAATGTTTGATGCTCTGTCTTAACTCAGAAAACGCCTGAACTTCCTTCCGTCAGAGTATTAGCGATTATTTGCACACAAAACAGTGTTGTCAATATTTACCACTTCATCAGTAAGAATATTAAAATATGTTTTATTTCTGTTTCAACTTCAGTGCTTCTGATTTTGAATGGGCAGCAGATTTATTTTTTGGGGCTTTATGTCTGGGTGGTATGGGACAAGATTTTGATGGGGGGAGGGAATATTAGCCTCAGCTATCCTGCATTTTTGCAGTTCTTTTAAGTATTTGATTAGTATCTTGAAATGTATGCAAATCATCTCTGTGTTAGAGTTGGGAACATACTATTTTCAGTGGAAACTCAAACAACAGAAGAAAGAACACAGCTGTATCATGCAGAAATAGATGCACTATATAAGGATCTAACAGCCAAAGGAAAACTGCTAATTCTATCTGCAGAGCTTGGGGTAAGATTTTTATGGAAATAATTAATTTAAAGTTGAAGCTGTGCACATTGTGTCTGAATGTAAGGTGCAAAATTGACAATGACGGCAAGTAACCACTGGAATACTTTCAATGAGGTATGGTGGATTTTCTGTCATTGGTCATTTTAAAATCAAGACTGGCTGTTTTTCTTCTAAAAGACTTCCTGGTTCAAACAGAAATTCATTAGGGAAGTTGTGACCTATATTTGCAGGAAGCCAGACTGGATGACAACAGAATTGTCTTCTGGCCTTGTAATCTATGAATCCCTTTACAGAATAAATGTTAATGTCTCCACTATCAGTTTTTATTTTTGTCAAAATACATTCCAGCTTCCCATGGATTGCTATAGTACAGCGACGTGCAACCTAGATTAGTGAGCTGCATGAGTGGTCTTCATCTCAGTGGCCTGCAAGGTTGTTCTAACCCAGACAGTCTCCTAGAATTGGGTAGTTAGTTGCAGTTGCATATCTAGTATTTTCTGGGTGTGCTTATTTGAACCATAGCAGCCCTTTGGACGTAGGGGAAGCACGTTGCTCTGAGTCTGTTTTGTGTGTAATCCATATGCACTTTACACACTTTGACTTTATGTGTGGGTCACTTTAGTGATACTGATTTGGAAAAAAAACAATTTAAAAAATGGAAACCAGCAGAATCTGGTAACCTTACGATCAGCAACATTAAACAGTGTCTACACACAGAACCCTGATGGGCTGCAGGTTGTTGACCACGACTCTGGTATTTACATTTTTGGCACTGTTCCCTAATAAGTAATAAAATTCACCTCTTATTTAACTGCTATTAGTAAGAAGAACTTAAAGGGAAGATTTTTATTATTGAAAGGTAGCCCACGAGGTTGCTCTGCTTTACTGAATACACACACACCATGAATAGTAACAGAGAAGGAGGTGTGTTAGTCTATGTACTATCAAAACAAAAAGCAGTCAAGTAGCACTTTAAAAACTAACAAAATAATTTATTAGGTACTTGACACACCATGAAATGATCCATAATAAAAATGTCATTACTTTTTATCCCGGCATGCAACCACTGTGTATTTGTACCATGATGAGCACTATTTAATGTGTTCATAGACTGGTTCCTAACAGCCAGCTGTAAAATCAAAATTAATGTGAATAGATTTTTTTTTTTCAAGTTGACTTGCTTTCTACCTGAGAAGCATGCTATGTTTTTGAGATTCTGTGTTTTAACTTTACCAGGAGCTTTTTGACATAGCATTGTACGCCACTGAGCATTAAGGTGTTACGGTAGTTTGTTATTCTTAATTGCTTAGCTTGTTTTTTTTGAGTTGCTTGATCTTCCAGTGTTTATGATAGGGATGGTCCAGTTTTATTAAACTTTTTTTTTCTTAGCAAAACTATAGAAAAACAAACAAAAACCCCCACAACCACCCATATTGTTGTTGAATATATTTGTATCATTACTTAATAGAGGGTAGTATAGAGTACACTAACAAACTTAAGGGTTTTTTAATCTCGTATCTGTACATTAAACTATTTTTGAGCTCCTGCTTGCGTTATTTTTTTTTTTATCTAGGAGGCAGATGCGGTATGCAATCTAATCCTGTCTTTAGTTTATTACTTCTATAACTTAATGCCACTCTCAAGAGGATCCAGGTTAGTGACTTATTTTGTACATTTCCTCTCCATCTGCTATTCTGTTTTAGTATTTATGGGACTGCTTATCAATTTAGTGATAAATTTCAGTTGTTCCTTGGGTACTTATAGGATCTCTTATTCTAATGATGGTCGAGCCATCAGCAGCCCCAAACTTCCTTTAACACTCTTATTTAAGAGATTAATCAGTGTTGACTGATCAGTCAATAACCAGTCCATCAGAAGGTCTACACGATTACAGTTCTTCAGTTGTGATTCCCTGCTTTTTGCTAAGGTGTCAGATGTCTTTTTATCTTTAATTAAAAATTATTAGCTGCTTTTTAAAAAAAAAAAAAAAAAAAAAAAAAAAGACTGAGGTTGAATTTTGTATAATGTAAAATAATTCCAGCTGGAAACTATTAGTGAAAGAGATTTGTTGCTCTTTATTTTTAGTGTGATAGCTTATTCGGTGATCATGGGAGCACTGATGGCAAGTGGGAAAGAAGTAGCAGGAAAAATACCAAAAGGAAAGGCAAGTTCTACGTAAAAATACGCTGGCTCAACCTAGATAACAGAAGTGATACTTCTAACTATGGAGAAGCATCTGAAGGAATAAGCAAGGACTGAGCGTGTGTGTATCAGGTGTTTGTCCGCTCTTTACCATGGTGGCTTACAATTGTATAGTGTTTAAGATTCATTGCTTGTTGTATTTTTCTGGATTCTCAGATGATGACTGATATACAGTTCATTTCAGCACCCGTGGTTAGCTCTGTGGCAGCTGCTGTTCCCCTCTGACATGGACTGTCCTTCATGAATCTGTCTTTGTAAGGATTGTGACCTCCTACTTACCACTGCCCTCAAAAAAAAAATCCAATTCTGAAGATTCAGCTTGAGCAGAATCTTACAGGCACACACTAGCAGTGTTGCCTCTTTACTTTCAGATCGAGTTCAGTGTGGTTACTGTTTGCAGAGTTCTAAATGGCCTGGAAGGCATTTATATGAAAAAGCATCTCACCCCATCTTCTGCCACAGGAGTAATGATCTGCTGAACCTTCCTTGTTGGTTCTGGAGTTTAAATGAAGTTCTAGTCGGAACTAGATACTCTTTTTGCGGTGTTAGTCATAGCTGCTGATATTGCTACCAAAAACAAGGTGTTTCTCTGCGTAGTGTCTCTCTCACGGGGTCATACTTTGTGCATATGCACTTCTCATGACTTTGACTGGAGATTTTTCCTCTAGCAGTGGCTGGGACCTCAGTCTGGTACTCGGTTACAATGGAAGCTCAGTTACCAAAACTTCAGGAACAGAGTTTGTTCGTAACACTGGAACATCTGCAACTCTGAACAAAGCACTGATAGTTCTTCCAAAAGTTTACCACTGAACATTTGCTTAACGCAGCTTTGAAACTTTACTATTCAGAAGAAAAATGCTGCTTTTAACCATCTTAATTTAATTTAAATGAAACAAGAATAGAAACAGGTTTCCTTACGTTGTCAGATCTTCTTAGTTTTAGTTTACACTTAACACAGTACTGTACTCAGTCATTCTTAGGATTTATAGGGTCCTATGCAGGACTGTTAAACTGGTGCCTCTGTGCCTGATGACAGTTTCAGGGAGGAGGGGAGCGTGATTTTATAACGTTCAGCAGCACACTAATGAAATAATTTTTAAACAAGTGTTAAACCAGGGTCAGGAAACCTATGGCCCAAGGGTCAGATACAGCTCGCCGTATGCCTGGATCTGGCCTGTGACACTCAGGACTCCCCCCACCCCACCCCCACCATGGTCCCCTTTCAGTACCACTTAAATGGTTCCTTCACATCTTCTGCTAATAGCTCTGGCTTTTACACTGTAAAACTAACTAGATCCTCCCCAGAGGAATCCAAGCCACTAAACAGGTATAGGAAGAGTAAGATAGGTGGGCATTAAGACTCAGTGGTGCCCCAAATCTTTGGGTGCCCTGTGCAGCTCATACTTTGCATGTGTGTAAGGATGGCTCTGACTATACTGTAGTTGTTTTTTTAGGTCTCCACTGCTGCCTGATCGTGTACTTTCCACGTGAGGGGTGTGGTTGACATGTCAGTTTGTAATTCTGGTGTCCACAACTCTGAGGTTCCACTGTAACTTAGGAAACATTGATCTGAACCTATGGCAGCTTGTTCTCTGTTCCATTATCTATGAATATGTCGATCACATTGGACTGCAGAGTTGGGGAGATTGGTGTCTTGATGGCCTCCCTTTACAGTATTCTTGAAGGATAAGATTTCTTTACAAACGTATCTTAAATTCTTACCTAAAGTTCACTTGAAGGTTCCTCCTTAACCAGTCTGTTCATTTTTACCAGTGTTTTCCCCAAAGCCACACAAATCTCTTCAGGGTCCTCTCTTAACACACTGGGTGTTAAAATGGCTCTGGCCTTCTAATTGGATAGGGTAAAGTAATTTTCAAGGTTACCAAGCTGTTCATTTCCTTCACCAATAGATCCAAGGAATCAACGATTTCTGCTCAAACTATCATTTGGCTATCTGGATGTATTGTCACTTGTTATGAAACTGCTAGCATTCATCCTCTGCAAGGGATGATAAGAGCGCGTTCTACCAGGTCCCAAGCAACACCAACTGCATTGCTTAAGAACATACCTGTGTCTGAGACACGTACAGCAGCTGCAATGGTTTCAGTACATATATTTTAGATGTTCTGGATTCAGTTCTAAAGCTTGCTCCTCTTCTGAAAGAGATTCTCAGAAATCACCTGAAGTGGCGCACTCAAGCAAACTACTTTGAAGGAGAGGAAGAGGTTACTCACTTTGTGCATTTGTTGCAGTTTTCTGAGAGGTGTATGCTTATAGGTGCTCCACTACTTGCCCTTCCTTTACCTCTCCTTTGGACTGTTGTGTGTGGAGAAGGAGCTGAGGGCGGTAGCCAGCACAAAGGCTGTGGCCATGCTTGGCCAAAACTTTGAAATGGCCATGCAAATGGGCATTTTGAAGATTACTAATTAGCATTAGGACGCTTCCAGCTGCTGCGCTTCAAAAGCGCTGCTTTCGAACGCATGTGGCTCGGCGCGGCTACACGGGGGTCCTTTTCGCAAGGACCCTGCACATTTCGAAATCCCCTTATTCCTCTCAGTGGCCACAGCCAAAGTGAATAACTTCTCATTTTGCTGTTAACACTGCAGAGCCAATTCAGCTAAGGGAGAATGAGTTGAATTCTGTTCCCTCCCCTTATAACTCACCAACAGTTACAATTTTCTTCAACATAGTCTTGTATAGAGGTAACAAAGTTTGCCTTGTAATACCTTCTAATGGTGATTCATGAAAGAGATTCTTTCTCCATTTATTGATGGGTTTAGGGGGCTGATATAAAGGGAAAAAATGAGCTAATTAAATACTGAAAATTGAGACAATAAGTGGAGAACAAATGTCAGATCATGATGTGTCAGACTAGTGGTTCATCTAGCCCAATATCCTGTCTTGTGACAGTGGCTAGTGCCAGTTGCTTCAGAGGGAGGAAACAGAACAGAGTATTGTGAGCAATCCATCTCTTTTCATCCAGGCTCAACATTTAGCACTTTGCAGTTTAGGGACGCCCAGAGCATGAGGTTGCATCACTGTCCAGCTTTGAAACCCCAGTTATGCTTTTGGCCTTCATCATGTGCCATGGCAGTGAGTTCCACAGCTGATCGTGCGTTGTGTGAAGAAGTACTTCCTCATTCTGTTCTTAACCTGCTGCCTGTTCATTTAACCAGGCAGCCCCTAGTTCTTGTGTTTTATGTGAAGTGGTAAATAATACTTTCTTCACATGGTTTATGACTATATGGACCTGTCCTATCCCCTCTTACTTTTCTCTTCTCCATCCTGAAAAGTCCCAATCTTCTTAATCTCTCCTTGAACAAAAGCTTCATAACCATTCTCTGTATCTTTTCCAGTTCTAATGTATCCTTTTGGAGATGGGTGGCAAAAATTGCACACAGGATTCAAGGAGTGGGCGTACCATGGATTTTTATATTGGTATTATATTTTCTATTATCAATCACATTCTTAGCTTTTTTTCACTGCAGCTTTCCAATGAGTAGATGTTTTCAGAAAACTTCCCACAATGACTCCATGATTTATTTTTGGAGTGGTAACAGCGAATTTAGACCCCATGAGTCACTCTGTGCAGGTGGGATTATGTTTTCCGGTGAGCATTTCTTTACACTCAACACTGAATTTCACCTGCTGTTTTGTTGCCAGTCACCCAGTTAACTGAGTGGTTTGAGTCACTTGATATCGTCTTCAGATTTTGCCACCTCACTGGTCACCTGTGTCCCCCCCCCGCATCATTTTTGAATATGTTGTACAGCACAGGTTCCAGTACAGATCCTTGGGGGACCTTATTTACCTGTCTTCATTTTGAAAAATAAGCATTTAGTCCTACCATTTTTCCTATCTTTTAACAAGTTTACTTATCCATGAGAGACCCTTCCCTCCTATCCTGTGACTGCTTAGTTTGCTAAAGTGTCTTTGGTGAGGGATGTAGTCAAAGGCTTTCTGAAAGTCAAAGTACACTATATCATTTTGATCACAATTATCCATATCCTGGATACATTCCAAGAATTGAAAGAATTCATCCGTTTAGTAACGGAGAGAGAGCCATGCTAGTCTATATACTATCAAAACAAAAAAGCAGTCCTGTAGCACTTGAAAGACTAACAAAATAATTTCTTAGGTGATGAGCTTTCTTGGGACAGACCCACTTCTTCAGATCATAGCCATACCAGAGCAGACTGAAATATTTAAGGCACAGAGAACCAAAAATAGTAGTCAAGGTTGACAAATCAGAAAAATATTATCAAGGTGAGCAAATCAGAGAGCAGAGGGGCAGAGAGTCAAGAATTAGATAAAGCAAAGTATGTAAATTAGCCATTATAATGAGCTAGAAAATCGCCATCCCGGTTCAAACCACGTGTTAATGTGTCGAATTTAAGTATAAAAGAGATCAGCAATCTCTCTTTCCAAACTGCTGTGAAAATTCCTCTTCAGTAAAACAGACTTTCAGGTCATTAACAGAATGGCCCACTCCATTAAAGTGCTGGCTGACAGGTTTGTGAATCAGGAGTGTTTTTGTCTGTTTTATGCCCATTAATTCTTTGTCTGAGAGTTTGAAGTCTGTCCAATATACAAAGCATCTGGGCATTGTTGGCACATGATGGCGTATATGATGTTAGTTGAGGAACCTGAGAATGTGCCCGTGATTCTGTGAATAACCTGGTTTGGTCCAGTGATGGTATCTCCAGAATAGATATGTGGACAAAGTTGGCAGCGGGCCTTGTTGCAAGGAAAAGTCCCAGGACTGGTGCTCCTGCGGTATAGACTGTGGTTGTGAGTGAGAATCCTCATAAGGTTGGGAGGTTGTCTGTAGGAGAGAACAGGCCTGTCAGCTAGGGTCTTCTGGAGTGTGGCATCCTGATTAAGGATAGGTTGTAGGTCTTTAATAATGCGTTGCAGTGGTTTGAGTTGGGGGCTGTAGGTAATGACCAGTGGTGGTCTGTTCTTGGCTTTTTTGGGCCTATCTTGGAGTAGCTGGTCTCTGGGTGTTTGCCTGGTCCTGCTTAAGCAGTGTAATTGGCTAGAGAAGTTGTGGAATTTCAATCACTGGATATATTTAAGAAGAGGTTAGACAACATCCATCAGGGATCGTCTAGATCAGTGGTTCCCAAACTTTTCGGCATCATGCCCCCCTTTTTAATTTTTGAGAAACCCTCACGCCCCCCCACCTCTCTCTTTTTTTTTTTTAAACCAAAGCCCAGCCACCTGCCTGAGCTCCTTCCCTCCCCTCCCCCAAAGCCAGGCACTGCCAGCCCCTCATCTAACCCATCCTCTTCCTCCCCCAAACCCACACTCACTCACCTTTGCAGGAGGCAGCTAGCTCCACGTGAGCCTTTGCTGGCTGCCTACTTTTTATAATGGCTGCGTCAGGTTGCCCACGTGAAACAGCAGGGGCTGAGAGCCAGAAGCAAAGGCTGTCTTTTTCTTCGGGTGTGGCGAATGACTGGTGGGGAGCCTCGTGCCTCCCCTGGAATTCCTTCACCACCACCCCCAGGGGTCATGCCCCCCCAGTTTAGGAAACCATGAGGTAGATGGTGCTCAGTCTTGCTGTGAAAGCAGGGGGCTGGACTTGATGACCTCTTGTGGAACTCCACTCCTGGTGTTCTGTGATTCTAATTCTAGTAGAACCTTACCACTTCTAGTCATGTTTCAAAGTGAACTGCACTTCAAATTTTCCATAATCAGCAACAAGTAGGGCTGCTTATTTGTGTGTTCTCTCCAGCAATGCACCAGAGCATGAATTTGGTAAGCTTCAGGGTAAAGTCTAAGATGTATTTTTCCAACAACGTTAAAAACTGTTAGTTGGCTCTGTACTAACTGGGAAGCTCTATAAATCAGCGTATCTGATCATCATTTAAAGTCCAATTTATAATCTGGCTGGCACAGGACCGGCAGGCTCCCTACTTGACTCTATACAGCTCTGAGAGCAGCAGTATGTCTCTGCTGCTAGATGGAGGAACAGCCACAGGGGTTCTGTGTGCTAGCCTAGTCCCGCTACAGGCGCTAGCTCCGAAGCTCCCATTGGCTAGGAACTGCAGCCAATGGGAGCTACAGGAATGGCACCTGCGGGTGGAGAGAGCATTCAGAATCATCTAGCTGATTTTATTTGTATGATTCCAGTGCAAAAGGATGAGAATGTTGGTGTTTATCAACATACTTTCTCTAATTCCATAGGTTTAGTTTTTCTTAATAGATTAGGACAGGGGTCTGCAACATATGGCTCTTTAAGGGCATCTTTGTGGCTCCCAATGCTATAATTGCAAAGTAAAAAAAACAAACCTCTGAATATTTTGATCAACAGTGCACATCTAAAAGTCCAACAAATCATGTCTCTATAGCAAACAATATGTGATCTTGTATCATTGGATGATTCCCCCTTAATATGTGAGATATGTTGTGGGATATGATACTGTATCTGTGTTTTGATCGTGTTGCTAATAGTTTTCATTTTGAAAAGGAAAAGGAAGCTTGTGGCGTTCTTGCTGTGAAGGGCAATGCGCATTTCAAGAAAGAAAACTGAAATTAAACATGAAGTAAAATTGGCACAATTAAAGTGGGTATGAGTGAAAGTCAGGAAGATAGTACTACCAACACACACATGCAAAGTGTCAGGAAATAGAATATGTAAAGTTAGTGAACGTCCTGCAGTAAACCTGTATCTCATTACAAATCATTGTGTGTGGGCTGTTCTAAAAACAGGAATTACAAAAACTATGGTTTGACGTTATTTATTAAGGACCATCTTGTATTCTACTGAAAATTGCCTGTTTGTACTATTTTGGTTGCCAACCCCTGGATTAAGAAAAGCAGTTGGTATTCTCATGAATGTACTAACAGTAAGTTTGCATTCTTTCTTCTGTGTAATTATGTGATATGTTTGTTTCAGTTGGTTGATTTTGAAGCCATGACAGCGCCTGGTTCTGAGGCCTTTAGCAAAATAGCCAGAAGTTGGATGAATCTCCAAAGGTAAATGTTTTGTCAAATAAAAACATTCAAAACAACTATATGCAGAGTTAAATGCATATATAACAGGCAGTCATATGGCACCTTAGAGACTAACAAACATAATTTTTCTCTTACCCACAAAAGCTCATGACCTAATAACTTTGAAAGCCGGGCCAGGCCACCAGCCCTCCACCAGAATTCTCTAATCCAGGAACATCCATGGTTCTGCCAGTCCGCAGATGTTGCTATACCAGAGAGTCTTGATTTTAGAGATGTTCAACCAGTCGTCATAAAATTCATTCCACTGTAGAGGCCATTCATGAGGCCTTATGTGCGAATGAAAATACTCTTAATAGCTATGGTAAAGTTGAATGTGGTACGAAAACAAGAAGTCCTGTGGCACCTTTATAGACTAACAGATATGTGGTGCATGAGGCCTTGACGGTCAATTCAGTTTAAACTGTAACTTAATGCAGATTGTTTGTTTTGTTTTTGTTTTTAAAAAATTACAGATTGCCACCAGCTAACACCCAATACCACTTGTGCATAATGTGTTTCTTTTTTTTAAAAGATTAAGTGTATATATACTAAGTGATGGGCCATACCCTGCAGTCCGGGAATCCTATAAAGTATTGAAATGCACAGAAATGGCAATTTGGGTTTGGTAGCACCAGGAGGGAGAGTGAGTCACTGCTGATCCAGCCTACTTTGGCTCATTCGTTAACTGGTTGCACACCATGGTTCTTGTGTGTGGAGCCACACACAATGGAGTACACACATTCATTCCTTGTAAGCAAGTGCTTACATCACAAAACTGCCACAGATTTGGTGCTACTTTTTCCTTGGTGATCATTCTCGGTACAAAAGCAAAACTGGAAACTGAAATAGATTTCTAAGCATTTCTAAAGGTGGTCCCTGTAGGCCAGGATTAAGTCACTTTGTGAGTGAAAGTAAACCCTGAATCTCTGCTCTGTGCTGTAGCTCCTCTGTTGATAGTTTGACAAGAGGTTACAGAGGTTGATAGATAATTAACTTCAACTGCTAATTTTCATTAGAACTATACTCTGACAATGAAAGCGGATAAACATTCATTTGAATATAACTGAACATTAAATACTACAATGATGTATAGAAGCAGACCATATTTTTTTTAAATTGGAGCCCACACAAACTTTGACTTTTATCATCTTGTACACATTATGGTATTAAAATTAACACTTGTGGTGTTCAAACTATAATTGTTCATTTTGCAATTTTGAAATCTCACACTTTTTGTTAACATAATAAAATATTAAAACAACGTTGATACCCTCTCTTCAGTATGAACAGTAATGCAGTGATACAGCTGAATGAAAGCAACCTCTCTCAATTTGTGGTTAGCAGTTAGGGTGGTTATTTTACAAAGGCTGTGTCTACACTAGCCCCCTTTGAAAGGGGCGGCATGGTAATCAGCCTGCGCAGGGAATAGCAATGAGGTGTGGTGATGCGTACACAGCACCTCATTAGGCTAATTCTCACCGCAGCAACTTTGAAGTTAGCAAATTCGAAGTGCCGGCATTCTGTGTAACTGTGGGCACTTCGAAGTGTCCTTACTCCCAAAAAAATTGGGAGTAAGGGCACTTCGAATTTGCATGGGTACTTCGAAGTGTCGGCAGCTACACGGAATGCTAGTTCTTCAAAGTTGCTAACTTCGAAGTTGCTGCTGTGACAGTCTAATATGGTGCTGTCTATGTATCATAGCACCTTCTTGCTATTCCTCGCTTGGGCTGATTACCATGCCCCTGACAAAGGAAGGGACTAGTGTAGTAAAGCCCTGATTGATTAGTGATTGTTAGAAAATAAATCTTAGTTCATCTGAACTATTGCCACACAGAAAGCTCCTTTATGTACCGATTGCCTCATTCTCCTTGCTGAGGCTACTTGCTGAAGGGTGAGTCTTTGCTGTCCAAATCTTTTGTTCACCAACATGTGACCAAGACTGGGCCCTGCATCAGTACAGATGGGAACTTTGTCCTTGAAGTAAACTTTTAAACTCTGTGGCAGTTTAATTTTGATTTTGTTTTTGTTTTTTCCAGTATTTCTCCTTCTTACAAGAGTCTCCCATCAGTATCAGAGACTTTTCCAACGTTAAGAGCAATGATTGAGGTGCTAAATGCAGATTCTTCTCGTTGTCGTAAAAAAACTATAGTTGCTGTGTAATTTATATAAATAAAGGGTTAAAGCCTCCTTGATTTGTAAATTATTTTTGAAAAGGAAAAATTATGAAGACACTGGGTCCTTTGTTATTTTGATATAATTTTCGACAAATGTAATACTTGAATCATTTTCTTTACTTTTAGAATCTCTCAAAAGATGGGAAAGGCCTTTGTTTATTTGAAAATATATGATGAATGTGAAGGGATGGGGGCATACGACAGCTTCATTTGTTTTCATGCATCATGTCAGTTCTTTCCTTAATAGCAAATTTATTTTGGTGAGCGAAGCTAAGGGTGACTTGCTATAATGTGAATAGGAACTATTTTGAACATGCTGCAGACGTGGATTTTGTTCTGAAAGAATGTTTTCTTAATGTACTTTGAAAATCCCTTATCTCCTATGTCTTCAGTTTCTTCAAAACAAAAAAAACTATGAAGAAATGTTTCAAATACCTGTTAAACAAATGATGTCAGGAACACTTGTAAAGAAATTGGTTTAAAAAAACAAATTTTAGAAATAAAAATATACAACTTATATTCTTAAAATGAGCCCTTTCTGATAAGCAAATGAGACTTGTACAGAGGGGTGTTGAGTTACACGCAGGTGGGGCTGGCAGGCTGCTGCTGGGTTTCGTGATCGGGAGGGCACCAATAGTTGTGAATGTACTTGGAAAGCTGTCTGGAGTGGGGCTTTGGCAATTGGTTTGGCAGATGGTGTTAGGGAAGGAGCATCCTGGGAAACTAGGAGCTAGTGGGGTATCTCTCAAGCTGGCCTGGCTCAGCTCAGACAGTGGTGACATGGGGCAGCACAGACTGTGTTTCATAGAGGGCTGAGGCTTTACTTTCATACAGCAGCAAGGAGTTGAGTAAATTGAGGTTTATCTTCAGAGTCAGGGGAGCCTGTGTAGCCTGTGCTGATTCTGTTTCCTGTGTGAACTTGACAGCTTTTGTGAAATAAGTGGTGTCAGCCACAAAATCTCCAGCAGACTAGGGTAGGTTAAATGGTTCATTGCATCAATGTGGCCATTTTCTCAGTTCCTTAATCTGGGCTAGTTTTTGGTCTTTAATGTTCTCCTGCACCTCAAAAACACTAAACAAAAGGCAAATTAACTTCTGTTCTAAGCTTGTGATTTTCAACACTTTCAGAAATCTTTAACAATATGGCTTTACAAAATGTAAACTTCATTGTCACTTCGTGGGCACATTATTTCCATTGCTAGTCTGAGTTAAGTGTATTTTATATACTCTACGTTTTCCAGAGCTCAAGGTCACGTGGGCAACTATAAGGCTATGCCCTAAGCAGAGAGAGTGCAAGAAGTATCATCTTTGCATGTGGTGTGACGATGACATACCATGATGCCATGTGGAGCTTGACTGTAACAGCTGCAAAGAGGTCATTTAGCAGTGGGGGACAGGCAAGCCTCAATACCCAGCTGTCAGACCCTGCACAGAAGGGTATATCTACACATTTTATGTAATTCTTCTTCCCCGAGGCAATGAGTGCTGCAACTCTCTGAGGAACTCTACCTGCTCAAGATACACACAGCTTTCCCTCTCTAGTACCCTCCTGCTGCAAGAGGTGGTCTTTTCAATTTTAGAGGATGTACTTGGGAAATAAATATGGCACCCCTAAAGAAAGTGGTAAAGAACTGGGAATGCTCATGTCCATGTGACTGAAGGGAGGGGCCTCTGAGAATAGAATGGGGACTGTAGTGGATTTAGGGAAGGGAAGGGAGTTTATAAATTGCACCCACTGAAGAGGAGTTGGCACACTGTTTTTAAATAGTTGTCACCAGTAGACTATATTAGTGACTGATACCACTTCATAGTTAAGGTTGCATCCGAGTTTCCATTACAAGTTAAGTGTTTTCCTATCCCTAAAATCTCATCATGCTGCTTTCAAATCAGTAGGTTAGATCTGGGGTAGAATCTTTCAAGAAAGTTTGAAGTTACCCAAACAAGAGGGTTCCTAATTTGACGTCAGGAGACAAACCACAGCTTAATTTATAGGTCCCTCAGCATAACTAGAGCAGGGGTGCCCAGTCTTTTCAGTAACATGGCACACTTCAGTGACACAAACACTCTGTGGCTATTGTGTCAATTTCCCTCCTGCAGCCACTTTGCAAAGCCTCTTTGGAGGGGAAATTAACCAACCCTGCCCAAGGCTGCCTGATTCTCAGCTCTTGTGGGGCTGGTCAATTTCTTCTCTGAGGCTTTGCAAAGTGGCTGTGGAAGGGAAATTGACAACCCCACGCTATCTTGGACTCAGGTAGCCTTGCTGCTTGAGCCCCCAGCTGGTGTGGGGTCATCTAAGTGTGCTGTGAAATTTCATCAGTCTTCCCCCATCCCATCTGCAAAGAGCAGCGGGGAGAGGAAATTGAGTGTATTTCCACAGAACGCTTAAGGCAGTTCTTGCGGTACACAGGTTTAAAACCACTGATCTAGAGCAGTAGCGCTCAGTCAGGAGTTCATAACTTACCTAGATCAATATTTCTCAGCCTGGGGATTGTGACCATCAGAGGATCACAGGATGGAATTATAGGAGTAGATAAGTTACGTGCTTCAAGTCCAGGTGGTGGGGTCTGCACTCCTAGACAAGTCTTGCCAGTGGCAAACAAGCTCAAGTAGCACATTGAAATGCAAATACACTATTTTTTTCCATTGGTTTATTTTATTGTGTTGTAAAAATGAGAGAGGAAGCAATTTTTTCTGCGACAGGGTACTGGCTGCCTTTGGTATTTTCATATGATTTTGTAAGCAATTAGACTATGTCTACACTGCATTCCCCTTTAGGAGGGGGAATGCAAATGAGGGAGATTGAACATGCAAATGAAGTACTGATTTACAAATCTCATGCCTCATTTGCATAACCTCAGGCAATTGCATTTCCAGAAGAGACTTTGCTGAATGCAAAAATAGCCGTGTAGACAGGGTTCCTTCGGGTGGGGGGGGGAACCCTGAAACAAAATAGGAAGTAGGGTTCTTTTGAAAATAATTTTTTTTTCCAAAGGAACCCCATCTACACAGCTGTTGTTTTTGGAAACATCTCTTCTGAAAATGCAGCTGGAAGAGATTATGCAAATTAGGCATGAGATTTGTAAATCAGCACTTCTCCAAAAGGGGAATGTAGTGTAGATGCAGCCTTAGTGTTTAAGTGAAGGGAAACTTGGGGCATGCAAGACAAATCAGACACCTGCAAGGAATTACAGTCGTTTGGAAAGATTAAGAACCACTGATCTAGAGACTACTGTAGATGTTGTGTTTGTGGCTCTACAACACAGGTTATATAGTTAACTGAGATCATTAGCTCAAGACATCACAGAATAGGACTTCACTTGGTAGCTGGAAATCTAAACTTTCACTTTTGTAGAAAGCATCCATTTCTTTTGGGGTCAGAGGGCAGAGAGACAGACATCCATGTAACCTGAAAATAGGTATGGTTGGAGCTTCTGTTTGCTTTGGACGTTACAGTTCAAAGTGTGCACCAAAGCTGCATGAGAAGGGTAGTGAAACATTCATTTTCTTCCACTTACCTCTTTCTCTTCCCATATATTACTGAAATAAATCATACTTTGTTCCACATTCGGTACTCTCCTGTGTAATGCAAGCGCTGTTAGAATATTTTTTTTCCATAGTGCATGTGTAATTTCCATTTAACGGAGCTGCAACTGCAGCAAGAGTGTGTCTGGGGAGAAAAGATCACGTAAGCTAGGATTAGATTTTAAAGATGTATGGATCTTGGTACACTATTGATCTACATGCATTCACCAGACAGCATATTTAGTATCAGTTAGGTGACCAGAGCCAAACAATGCCTGAAGACTTCATAATCAGGCAGACCCAGTCAGTCATGTTTGACTCAAAAGTGCTGTGACTTATTCCTTTCACATCCCTTCCCCGAATAGTGTATTTTTCCCCCTCCTTTGATGCTGTAGAAATTAATAGAGGTTGCCCAGAAGTCAGAAAAACACAGTTATGAGCAGGGGTTGGGTTACAGGATGCTTTCCTCAGAGCCATGTTCTCTATCCTTTCCTGCCTATGTGTAACAGGAACATTTCTGAGTTGGGTATTCAAAGAGCTGAGTTTACCTAAGTGAGCTTATTTCTGTAAAACAACTGTGGGCCCAATAAGTATGACTTTAGATTACTGACCTTTAGCATTTAGTGTATTTATTAGGGAGTGTTCATGTAACTGACAAAATTGCCTCAGCATTTGAGATGATTGACATGATTTGCTCAAGAGAGGGAAGCCTGAGACTGGAACAACATCAGAAGTTAAGTCGCAGGCCCTAGGTCCATTGACAAAAGTTATATTAGGGGAAAATTTGCACAAAGTCTCTTTGCATTATCTGGCTCAAACTAGTGCTGTTTGTGCTAATGATCATTCACACAGAAGTCTTATGATCAAAAGGGAGTATATTAATTGAAATTATGTATCAGCTTCTCTGGGTGTGATAGAGCCAGGGTGACTAATGAGGAGTGAGTTTGTCAGACAATTCTAAACTAGCCCAATTGTCTGCTTTTGTTTAAGCAAATGGGAGAAGCCTAATTATGGAACTTATCCTCTACCCTTTTCAACATCATTCCAGACAGTGGACTTCACAGCAATACCCTTTATAGCTCAGAGATTGGAACATTTGGATATGACAGCCTAAAGCCCTGCAGTGTTGAGACTCACATCTGACAACCAGCAACCTGTAAACTTCAACCATATGCATGAACCTTTATGGATACTGATTAGAATTTGATGTGTTTTTCTTGCAATCAGGATTGGCAACAGGGAGCTCTAGTGAATGAGCTTCTATCTTGCCCACTAGTACCTGTTTATCTTTAATTGAATAGAATTCTCCTTCTGCATTACTAAAGGGGGTAAGACTTAGTGCTACTGGAAATATTCTTCTTTTGCTGCATTGACTAGGGCAAAAGTCTTACTGTATTAGTAGAAAAATTTATTCATGCGTTGCTGTTGATACTTTTCATAATAATGGAAATGCTACCCCGTCTTTCTTTGTATTGGTACAATACAGTGTAGTTACTCAATCAACTGCCCAGTTGAAGATACTGAACCTTCACCTATTATAAAAATTCAAACACTTTCAGGAACTTAGCCTGTTTTAGTATGCTGGTGTAATCAATGCTACACAGCACAACTCAACTAGTGGGAGCTTGGTGAACATATTCCATGTTGATGGCCAAAGTGAGAACACTAAATTAGACTGAAGAGATGTGGAGTCTACTCCTTGATCTGTAACTGAGTTGCTGGGTGATCTCAGGTGTCATTGCCCCATTCCTCAGTTTCCCCTTCAGTAATTACCTCCTTAGGTAAGCACTGGGTAGTATTCATAATTACAGTGGAAAAAGCACCAGCACCACAACTACCTCTTCTGTGAGTCATTGAGTTTCCTCCCATATGTCTTGGACTGAATATGTAAAAGACATGCTCAGCAGTGCCTAACTAGAAGTGCATGACACATGTCACTGTGAATGAGCTAAAAATGAAGTAAGCTAGTCCGATGTCTGTGAATCAACTTCAACAATGAAATGTGGAAATTTAAGGTAAAGTGCCACCCAGTGGAAGCAGAAGCCAATATGAGGAAAGAAAGCACAGGATCAGTTCTAAGGCAGGGATGGGATGACCTCTGTAACACAAGTCAAATAAGAAAGAGTATATACTCCAAAATTGAAAGTGTCCGCAAGAAATTTTACCTTGGATTGTCAGAAATAGTCAAACTTACACCCACTTGATGCTACTTACTCTGCCAGAGATGAGACTAGAGGTTTCTGCATTTTATTTTTACACAGCTTGTCAAACCTAGCTAGAGTCTTTTTAGATTGATTTGGGACCAGCTGATAGCAGGTGAGTGCAGAGGAAAAAAGGGGGGGAGGGGTGCAGTGGGAAGAGTGAGGGAGTCCCCAAAGGCTACATCTACCTGGCAGAGCTATTTTGGGATACCTTGTATCTGAAAATAACTGTCTGGCCATGTCTATGCTACCCCTCCCTTTTGGAAGGGGCATGTAAATGACATGGATCAGAACTGGTTAATGAGGTACAGATATGAATATTCAGTGCCTCATTAGCATAATGACCACCAGACTTGCTTGGAAAGGGAATTTTGCAATCTTGTGTTTATTTCAAAGTGCCTACGTCTACACACCCAGTTTGCATTTTGAAATCAGCGCTTTTGAACTGTGACTGGCCACCATTATGCTAATGAGGTGCTGAATAGTCTGATCTGTGTTGTTTACATGTCCCTGCCAGAAGAAAGGGGGAGTGTAGCTATGGCCTCTGTGGGAAATGTGCCTGTTATTTGTTTGAAGTAACAGGTACATACTATTGAAGTATTCCTATAGTCGTCATTGCAGGAAGAGTAAGGATGCTTTGAACTAGCGCATAATTTTGACAATGCTAAACTAGCCTAAAGGAGCCTGTTTTGGCTTTAGGCTGCTTTGTGGCCATTATTTTGACGATGCTGAACGAGCCTATATGGAACCACACTGGAAATAAGCTAAGCAGGGAAGGGGGATGGGGGGTGTAAGGAGTGAGGGAAGCGGGAGGGGGCAGGGAGGAGCGATGGAAGGGGGCGGGGTTAGAGGGGGAGGGGGAGGGCGCGGGCAGGGAACGGGCGTGCACACAGAGGGGAGGAGGCGGGAGCTGGGAGCGCACAAAGAGGGCGGGGCGGGAAAGCGAGGAGGAGGGCGCAGGGAGCAGCAGGGGTGTGGAGTGGGAGGAGGCCGGTGCAGTACCCGGCGGAGGCGGCTCTCGCCGGCGTCTCTCGGGGCTCGGCGGGTACGGGCCGGGGCCGGGGCCGGGGCCGGGGCAGGATGGCCTCCATGGCTGCGGCGATCGCCGCCTCCCGCACGGCGGTGCTGAACGGGAACCGGCCGCTGGACGAGCGGGAGCGGAAGCGCTTCAGCTACTTCTCCTCGCTCAGCCCCATGGCGCGGAGGATCATGGCGGAGAAGGAGCGGATCCGCGAGCGCTACGGGCCCGACTGGGAGCGGCTGCCGCCCCGCCAGCAGGACGACATCATCGACAAGTCCCTGGTGGAGCCCCACGTCCAGGCCCGCTACGCGGCGCACCGCGGGGCCGCCCGCGCCGCGCCCCCCGCCTGCTACCCCGTCCTGCGCCTCAGCACCGGCCAGAAGGTGGTGCGCTTCGGCGACGAGGTGAGGGCGGCGGGCGCGGAGCCCCTGGCACCGGCGAGACCCCTGCAGCCCCGGCCTGGGAGCGCCGCGGGGGCAAAGCGTGAGGAGCAGGGAGGGGCCTCGGGGGAAACTGAGGCAGGGAGCAGAACGCGCTGGAAGCCGGGCGGGGATCAGGTGCCCCCGCCAGCGGCTTAGCCCAGCACCCACCGCCGGCGGCATGTGTGTCCGGGGGGTGCACGTAACCAATCGGATTGCGCCCGTGGCTGGGAGATACGGGCGGGCACGCGGCGGGGTCGGGGAATGGGACGAGGAGCGGGGTGGGGGTGGGGGGCGAGCAGCCTAGAGGAGCTGCAGGGCGAGGGAGGTGGGTGAGGATCATTAGCGATGGTAGAGGCCGGAGCTGTGCTCGTGTCAGTTTCAGCCCCTGAGTGGGCCTTTCTCCCCTGTGTGCCGCTGCCGCCGCCGAATATAAAGACCCTGTCAAATGCGGTTGTGATTCATCTCCCCATAATGGGGAGGGGGCCCGGGGGCCTTGTCCAGGAAGAGAAACCGAGAATGGAGACCTGTGATTCTCCGCTGGCGACAGCGACATTAGGAGTTGTGGGGGAGCCAGGGTACAGTTAGTTGGTCTTAGCAATGTGGTGTGCAGCCCTCCTTTGAATGGGGTTTGTCAACAGTCATGACACATGCCGGATCCTTGTCTGCACTATGGCTCCTATCAGCAGAGTTGTGCTGGTGGTGAGTCATGGATCCCAGTTTTCCCAGTGTAAATGCAGCTTGGAAGAATGTCATGGTGTGAATGAAAGAGAATTTTTGTGAACAGATTGACAAAACATGTGACTGCAGTTAGTAACAAGTGGCAGTAAGCATGTTGGTGGAAAAGTACATCTGTGGAAGAAGTGTGGCTTATGAAGAGGATTTTTCACACAATTATTTATAAAATAATTGTAGAGATTATTTCTCCACTGCTATTCAAGTAGCGCTGAGGTAGTGTTTACATTTAATCAAATCATTTCCACATTCATCCTTTAAATATAGTATCGAAAATATTCCCAAGTTCTGGTCCTTTTTTAGGTATCTTTTTAAAAAGTCTAGGCCAGTTTTTTCCAGTATTAATACAGTGCCAGGAAAAGCAAGTTAGTAGGTTGGCTTGTTGGAAAGTTATGTGGTTGGAATTATGTGTTTTGAACCTTTTGATGTTCTTGCCTTTAACACTAAAATGTGTTTGGAGAGAAATTTATGGATAGGCACCTCTCAAATGTAAAGCCCTGTAAACAGTTATATGTACATCTCTAAGCTCACCCCTTTATTCTTTCTCTCTCCAGGCATACAAGGTTCTACTCTAATTAGTTTTTAAATGAATGCAAAAAAACCCCACAGCTGTTCAGTTTTTTTTTTTTTAAAGTCTCAGGCTATGAAAGCCCACAATATACAAGATCAATATAATTTCTTATCCTGATTTAAATTCTTAAGGAAAATTACTGTCAAATTATTTTTCTGTTTCTTTTGTCACATGACAAATTAATCTGCTTCTGAATTTTTAACCACCAATTTAATTTGAAGTGGTTAAGGCTTTTGTTAACCCCCTACTAATACCCATGCATAGGATTTGTAAGCACTGCTTGAAGTATTTAAATAATCACCAGAGTGTTTCAGAGCTGTCTGTATTACAGAAGACCATCATTCTGCATTTCCAATATAAGGAAAATGTCTGGTTAAGCAGCATACATGTTTTATACCTGGAGTTTGATCCGGAGACATAGGGGCAACTTGACTTGGACATTGCTAATGGAAATCCTGAATATTTAGGCTTCATCAATCGCATTCTTCATTGTCCCCCAAAAACTGATGGTCTATTTATTTAAGGGGAACTCACCCAAATCCATCTATTTGAAAGGGTATCTACATTGAAACTGGTGCATTTTGGGCATTTTAGGTCCTCTTATCTTTTTTGGTCTGCATATTTTACTTCCGCTATTTTGAGATTCCAAGGGCTCTCTGCTCTGAATTGTCTTGGGGCCAGAAGGAAAGTGCCAGGAATTGTTCTTTTGCAACATATGGACAAAATCTTTTCTCGCTTCACAAAGTGACAGGCAAAAATGCCTCTGAGGTTTGGCAAATAGTCATTCCCTTAGCTGGCAAAAAAAGCTACAAATAGAAATGGCACCATTCCTGTCCCTTGTGTATTCTGTAACTGAGGATAAACATGATTAATCAGATGACTTGGTGTAGAAAGTTAAGTTTAGGTAAGAGAGCATTGGCATCAACTGACTGACTTTTTCACTCTGCAGCCAAGATTTATATAAACAATCTTCCTGCTCTCTTCTGGCATTCTCCTCTTCCATTTTAGTCTTCCAACTGCACCACCAAGCCTTGGGGCCTTTCCTAGCTAATCAATCCTTGGCTTTCTCTCCCAGCCTCCCTTTTTGATGCCATGCCCAAGTCTTGAACATCTTCCATGACTCCCTAATTTCTCTTTCTTTCCTATTGTCAGAAAGCTGCTCTGTGCATCTTGAGTCGGTCTCTTGCAGTTACAGTTCTACTTTCTGGGTGCATGGAAGCCTCATCTAATGGGCTTTCATATTATCTCTTTACTTGGAACTTGCTCAGCTCGCTGTACTACTGCAACTCTGTTTTGAAAGCACAATACATCCTTAAGACCTGGCATCTCTCTTTACCTTTGTATCTCATACTCCCTAGACAGGCACAAAATGAAGCTATTTTCTTTCCCCGTTACTTTCCAGCAAGGACGCCGCTGAGGTTGCTTGAAAACTCTCATGGAGTGCAAAGGGAACGAACAGTTTAAATTTGTTTAGCAGAATTTTTCTACATGTTGAACCTCTCTCATTTGGCAACATCCTCCATAATCTGGCATGATTGTAGTTAGCTGGACAACCACTTATCATGAGTGTGGCCAAGTTTCCCATGGTCCCATAAAGTTTATTTCCAGCCACCAGTCCTGGCTCTCAGTGTTTTGTGCTGTTATTTAGCTGTAATTTACTCCTAGGTGTCTTCTGAGAGCCCAGCAAGTAGAGGAAGTGGTGTTAATGCTGCTAGACAGTACTGACCTCCCATGGTCTGGCAAATTCTCTTGTCAGGCACCAGTTAGGTCCTGAGGGTGCCAGATTAGGGAAGTTCAACCTGTTTTAAGTCTCTTAAAAGAAAAAGGAAACACAGCTATTGTTTTACTAAGAGCAGCATTAAGTTCTGCTTCTACAGTAGCTGGGAGGATTTAATGTTATAATTTCATCTTGATTTAAAATATTTTAATGGTGTTCTTATGTGAAAACAATGCTGTCTAGGTAACTGGAAAAAAAAATCCCATCTTTTACTTCTCAATGTGTTGTCTCCCTTTTAGCCCTAGTATCAGGGTTACATCTCTAGCTATCCAAGCTATCCCTTGTCTGTAGGAAAATAATTTTAAAAAATTCCTCACGCTTTCTTTGAAGTTTTGATTTTAAATGAAACACAAATAGCAGTGCCTTTAGCTGTTTTCATAATTGTCCTGCAAAAAGACATAATGCAATTCTAAGAGTGAAAAATTCTTCAGAGATTTATATTGGCTTTAAAGGCTTTAATGGTTTACATTCATTGTGAAACTTACCCAAGAGTTAAATCATTAGCATTAAATCTCTGTCAAACTGCAAAAGCGTTTAGCCAATTATGGAAAATTTCTCTCTAAACAGAGCTAATGTACTGCAGTAGGATTTTGTTTAAAAAAGCAAATTGCCCCTATAAGGAGGCATTTTGTATGAAGAAGTTAGGCTTCATCCTTCCAGTTCCTTTGGCTCGCCATTCACTCCCACCTCAGATAAAAACAAATTACATGTATTTACTTTACAAATGAACATTGGTTCTATTTGCAAATACAATGAGCTTTTGAATCCAAGACAGCAATTTCTGTAGTGTTTTGGGATGCAATTGATGTTACAAGACTGATGCATTTCAAGGTGTTACTCCAGGGTTTGAGGGTAAGCCAAAAAATGAAGGAAATCAAGGTTTTGTGGCTAACGCACACAGTTGGCACTTACAATCTCTGGTTTTGATCTCCTGCTCTGACACACATTTTCTGAAGGTTGTAGAACAAGGGCAGTCAATAGGTGGACTGCAGGTCAGATCCAGACCATGAGACACCTTTGAACAGGCCCCCAAAATCTTTTTATTTACTACTTATTGAGGTTTTTTTTTATTTGCTCTGGAGTCTGAGCCTTGATTGTACACTGACCAAGAAATTTTGTACCTTCACAAAACATAATTGATTTGAGAATGTCATTTGTATTATCTGTGGTTCAGTATATCCCTCTCTAAAATGGGAAGAAGCCTATAAGCCTAATCCAATTCATTAGTCTTGGATTTTCAAAAGAGCCTATAAATTGAATTAAATTTCCAAATATCTCAGAATTTTCATAGGCAGCCTATTCTTAATGGCCATGTCTATGCAGCACTGACCTTCCAGAAGAGGCATGATAATAAGCAAAGAGGAACATTGAAATTTAAATATCTCATACCTCATTTGCATATTCCTGCGAGATCTTGCATCTGGAAAAGCCTTTTCCAGAAGCAAAAGCTGCCACGTAGATGGGGTTCCTTCAACAGGAAACCTCCCTTCTGAAATAAGGAATAAGGGTTCTTCTGGAAGGGAGGCTTCCTTTTGAAGGAGTCCTGTCTATGTGGCAGCTTTTGCTTCCGGAAAATGCTTTTCGGGATGTGAGAGCTCACAGTAATATGCAAATGAGGTGTGAGGTATTTAAATCCACACCTCATTTGAATGTTTCCCTTCGCCAGTTTTAAACTGTTTCACCAAAGAGAGTGATGTGGAAATAAAAATAATACATCTTGCATTGGTTACTTTGGAATTAATTTAGTTTGAGTTAAAGAAGAGCTGATTCTCAGGAATGGGAATGTGTCCTGGGACTGCCATCCTTTGGGAAGTCTTGATACCTGCGGGGGGGCACCTTGCACTCTGCCACATGTTTAGGGCCTGCTTCAACTCCTGTGACATTAGTGGAGTCTTTTCATTTAATTCAGTGGGAATTGTTTCAGCCATTATGAATTATGTTAGGTGAAAATACAGCTTTTAAAAAGAAACCAAACGAAAACATGACTCAAGGCCTTATTTTAAAAGGGGCTAGACAGTTCAAGGAGCTGTGCGCCTGGCTGGACTGGACTCCTAAAAGCAAATGTCTATTTCAAATATAATATGATGTAATTTGGAAAATGTTGGATTGGAATTAAGGGCTGCAGCTGAGTTGTCCAGCTGGTTTGCTGGTATGATACCAGCCTTCAAGTCTGAATTTTCCAAAGATGCCTGCAATATTTTCTGTTTTGTATCAGGCTTGAGTCTTTAGCTTGGTGATGTGAAGCAATTGATCACCTGATCTCTTTTTTTCTTTCTTACAATTAATTATTATAATAAAATGTTTTAAAGCAGAAAATTTTGAAGTTGAGCTACTGTAGATTTCTCTCACTAAGAGAACTGAGAATGACTTTCACCAAAGTTAACCCCCACTCTCCACTCCAGCTCTTTTCCCTCTATAATACTTACACAAGATGGAGAGTTGCTTTTCATTTTTTGCTACAATGAGATACTCAGTAACCAGCACAGGAAACCTTTTGTTCGGGTTTGTGACTGTATAGTTGCTGTCTGATGCTTTGAACATCGCTTAGATTATGTACAGAGCAAAAGTAGCACACAAGAAAGATACTAGTATGTCTTCCATTTTGAAAGTCTGATGCCATTTTGTAGCCAGCTGCTTGAATGTAGCAACTTAGTTGCATGCTTCTCTGTTCGCTTTGATAGTCTCCAGCTGGCTGCTGAAGTCAGCTGTGTGACTGAGTTCTTGTTTGTTTTTTAATTTTTTGTCTTAGGATGAGAATTGCCACATGCAGACTCTTACATCAGTGATCTTTGTAGGAGGACAAAAAGCTATTTACCTTTTTTTTTTTTTTTTTTTTTTTTTTTTTTTAAAGAAAGCTCCTTTTTGTTGTGGGTTGAAAACAGAAGCTGTTAAATGTGAATTGATGCTGATTCATGTTAATGATGAATAATCTTTAAAACTTTTGTTCTAAACGTTGTAATGTTCTTCAAATCAATATTATGAGTCTAATTTTATTCCCCTTCCGTTTTCCCCTCTTGGGCACATAAGAATGAAGTGAATATATAGGAAAGACAAGGTTACTTAACTGATGGATTTCCAGTATAGTAAGTAGCTTGGGGGGTGAGGGCATATTTCAGAAAAATAGTTTATTCTGAGATTGTCACAGAGCTTTGAGTTGATCACTTAGCTTCCAAACTTACTTCATTTTAACCCTCTGTAGTGTCTTTTGGCCAAAACTTATGTTAGACTGAAGTGATATGAAAAAGGGATGGTAAGAAGAACATACTGAGGTGCATTCATAGCATGGAAGTCTCTGTCTCGTGTTTACAGGAGAGTTCCCCAGACATAAAGTACAAAATTGAAGAGCGTTATTTGATTAGGAGAAATTCATTCGCTGTAATATATTTAATATAAAATGGGACTGATCTGTTGCTAGCATCATATATTCCCAATGCAAACCTTTTGTCATTCATTCATGATTTTTAATTTTTTTTTTTATTTTCCAAAACCTCACAATGAATGAACAGATTTGAACAATACTTAGTTTGCCATATGTGAAAAAACAGTCTCTCATTTTGCTCCTCATATCTTGGTGTGCATGGTACATGTTTGACAGATATGCAAGCAATTGCATGTAAAAATGTAGACTATAATAATTAAGTCAGATTATGCTCAGAAAAGCAATTGCTTAAAATGGCATGTTATTGTGGAGAGAGTTTGTGTTTTGAATAATTTCAGTTTTATTTATATGGACGCGAAATTTATTGCTGTTAGCACTCCAGAGTCAGCGCTATTGCAAGAGAGAAGAAGACAGATTCTGCTGTAATAAGAGCAGAATTGGTAAATATTTTACATTTGGAAGTTAGTGTGAGCTAAAAAGAGCCTTGTTTGACACTGCAGGACTGATACTTTAAAACAAAACACTGCTTTCCTTCTAAACTGAGCATATTTAAAAGGGAGGTCCTAAAAAGTCAGTAACAGTGGAATCCTACAATGCAGTTTTTGGTGTTCTTTTTCAGAATATAATCACCATTTAACTTCTGACATTACGTAGTTCCTTACACTGCATAGGATATTGATTTCAGATTGATAACCATTAAAGAGTGAGAGAGTGTGTGTGTGTGTGTGTTACACATTCACTATATATTTGGCTAGTGTATCTCAAAGTAGGTGGTAAAGATCAGACATACAGTACATTTGTAATATTTTTATTTGTATAGCAGCACATGTAGAGGCCTAGACCAGGTCATTATCCTGTGTTGCTAAGCAGTATACAAAAATGTGGTAAGTCCTTGCATTTACATTCTAAGAAAGAGCTTTCATTCACTCACCGGACCTATGCTGCCTCTCGGTCTTCGCCTTGTTCTAATTTAATTTTGTTACTCTCTTACTACTTTTGTTGCACTTCAGCTGATGGAATATGAGCTGATGATTAGTTTTATTAAATAAGACTGCTTTCTTGATTATTTTAGAGAGATTCTTGCATTTAATTTCAGGACATAACGTGGCAAGATGAACACTCAGCCCCTTTCTCCTGGGAAACCAAGGTAAGTCTGCTATTATTATTATTATTATTATTATTATTACTATTATATCAGTTTCCCTTGGAATTGAGCCTACCCTTATTTGAGAATTGATAAATTGTTTTTTCCCACTGCGAGAGCAATGTAAAGCGACCAGCGCATAAATGAAAATTAGACCCAGTATGTTTTTGCTCACTTAACAAGAAGCAGGATCAGGTGCTTCACAAACTAATACACACCCATTTGGAATCCAGGTAAAACTGTTGTTATGCCACCAAATTTTTGTAATTTAGATAATTGCTAATCATATTTGGAGAGTGGATCAAATTTCTGTGTTTAGGGAAGAAGAGAAGCCAGAGGATTGAATAATAATGAATTATCTACCTCGTAGGCAATGAGGAGAGGATCCCATTTTAAAATATATTTCTGTGACTGATTAAGAATGGTTCAACCAGTACAGGGTTTGAATAGTGCTCTCCTGATGTCTTCAGCTGGAAAGGAAGATAATTGCCTATTGGAAGGAAGGCATGTTGTGAGAGCTGAAGAAGAAGGACTTGTACAGCACTTGTCCATGTTACACTACATAATAGCCCAATGATTAATACTGTAATTCCATCACTACTAAGTTCAATCACAAGAGCATTTATGAAATAATGTAATCTTTGCTTTCATTTCAAAAAGAATTTTGTGGAAGACTTGCTGTATCGACCTGTTTTCAAAAGTAAATTGGAATGGGCGTGTGTGTTTAAAGCAACATTTTTCTTGCCATGGCCAATGAGTGCTAAGTAGTTTCTGAAGTCAGTGAAGAGATTCATAAAGATGCCACAGCCATGTTTAGATTAGTTTTGGAGTAAATGCACATCAAAATATGTTGAGCTCTTACCTCGTCTCTCTAAATTTTTGCAGGGTTACCAAAGCAAAAGGACAATATATGTAATAAATAAGGTTGATCATAGCAACACTTGGAAGGTTCTAATAAAATAATCCTCTTAGTAGAGAGCTATAAAACTGCTGAAGAAGAAACTTGTGTTCCTATAATGGTTTATTGCTCAATTGTTACAAACTGCCTATAATGTCACTACGTAATGTTCCCTCTAATTTTTTCCCATCCATGGGCAGAATAAATTTTGTTATGCACAGCAAGGCATGTGTGGATGTGCTCCACCAATAGAAATGCATTCTGCTGGCTGTGGGTGCTCTGGGAGTCATCTGGGTGGCATCACAACCTCTCCTGGGCAGCTGGTGTAACAATGACAAGTGCTGTACAAGTCTTCCTTATTCAGCTCTTACAACATGTCTTGCTCCCAATACAGCATTCCTTTTTTTTTAGCTTACAGGTGGCAATTGCCTCCCTCGTATGGTGAGAACTGAGTAATGGCTTATGGGTGGGGCTGTGTGAAACTTCAGTCTGCAACGTGAACTATTGAATTGGGTGAAGTTTGTGACTTTGAACCACTCGTGCGTTTCAGGAGAAATCCAGACAAAAATGTGATGTTTTGACTGAGCTTGTTTGGCTTTGAATGTTTTGCTTAAAACTCTCAGTAAAATGGTACTCTTGCCCACTGGGGCTACAACCAGGCTGACTGAAGTAATTTTTTTTAAAAACACATTCTTAAGATGGTATTTCTGGTAGTGGTGGGGGCTGGCTTTTGTCCTTTCTCGTGCTGGTATTAGAACAATGCCAGGTACAAACCATGTTTTAAATAGTATTGTTGCTAGTAAGTTGGCATGAATAGAACTTGTTTCCATGATCAATGTGGGTAGAAATTTTATTCCTATAAAACCTTACCACAGACTTAGAGCAGCACCCTAAACCCATACTATAGGCTAACTATTCTTGGGCCAAAAAATTCCTGCCAGCAGCAGAGATGGAATTCATTGGAGCACCTTGGTAGTAATAGCTGTATTCAGACATGGACTGTAAAAAGCAGTTTTCATTTCCATGTGCTTCGTTCCTTTGATAGGTAGAATATAATGGTTGAAGTTAAATGCTGGGTGGGTATTCTTTATTGCTAGGACTGTGCTTTTATTAGATACTAGCAGGGCCTGCCCCTTTGTGGTGGCTATAGCTGAAGTACCAGGCACCCCCAGACCCTATTCAAAATCAATGCCAGCGACTCACCAGAGCTGCTGCTGGGTCTGGAGCTGTTTGGGGCTGCTGGAACCACCACTGCCGCTGCCTCCATGCACTTCTCCCACCAAGCCCTGGTGTGTGTGCGCGTGCGCTGAGTGGTGGATGGCACTCCCACAGTGGGAGCGACTACAGTGGGATGGATGGACAGACAGACAGACAGACCGCTCTCAATACTATAGGTGTAGTCCCTTGCATCTCGAGAGATGGTGGTTAGCAGTGGTGGTGAGGCTGTATGGGCAGTGTTTGAGTCTGCAGCTTCTCTCGTGGCTTATCCGTCCAGTATTGGATTTGCACGGTCGATTGCAATAACCGTGTCAGTCTGTTTCCGAATTCTTGAGTCAGAGCATTTTTCCTTCTCAGACGAAGTTCCTTCACGTGGCTTGCACGTATACCGTCGAAGGATGATGTGCCCTGTTGTAGCTGTCGTCGCCAGGTATTGCGATCTGATGATGTAGTAGATTCCCAGGATTTTGGATCAATGTTGAATTTTTTCATGGCCTTTTTGCTTGTATCCTTGAATCTTAGCTTTAGTCTTCCTCTTGTTCTCAACCCACATGACAACTCATGGAAGAGGATTTCTTTGGGAAGATGTTCCTCACCCATTCTTCTCACATGACCAAGCCATCGTAATCTTCTGCCGTTGAGGATCGCTGTGAGGCTGGATACGCCAGATCTTGACAGGACCTCTGCATTTGAAACTTTATCTTGCCAGTTGATATCCATAATTCGACGGAGGCAGCTAGGATGGAAGCTGTTCAGTTTTTTTCTCCTGGTTCGAGTAGGTGGTCCATGCCTCAGAACCATATGTCAGGATACTCAGTACACGTGCCTGGTAGACTAGTATCTTTGTTTTCACTGTCAGTTTAGGATTGTTCCATGTTCATTTCATAAGTCTGCCAAAAATTGTAGCTGCCGTCCCGATTCAAATGTTCAGTTCTTTGTCCATGGTTAGGTTTGTGGTAGTAGATCCAAGGTAACAGAATTGTTGAACCACATCTAATAGGTGGTTATCCAGAATGGCGTTGGGTGGCTGAGGTATACCTTGAGTGACTACAACAGTTTTCTTCATGTTTATGTCAAGTGAAAACAACGTGCAGGCTCTGGATAGAGAATCCGTCAGTGAGTGTAGCATATCTTCATTATGAGTGAGGAGAGCTGTATCATCTGTGAAGAGGAGTTCCCTAATGAAGCCTTTCTTGACCTTAGTTTTGGCTGGGAGTCTTGCCAGAACGTAGAGAGAGCCGTCTAATCTTGTGTGGAGAAATATAGCGCTGCGTGAGTTATGAAATGCACAATTTAGTGGAACTGAGAAGACTATGCCGAAGAGGGTAGGGGCAAGAACACACCCTTATTTGACTCCGCTGTTCATTGTAAATGGTTCCGATGGAGATCCATCATATTGCACTGTTGCTTTCATATTTTTGTGAAAGGATGTTATGAGCTTGAGTAAGGTTGGTGGGCAGCCAATCTTGGTTAATACTCTGTATAGTCCTGATCTAGTAACTGTCTCGCTTTGAAATCTACAGGAAAAATACAGAGAACAAGGAAAGCCGTTATCTGTAGCATTTGTGGACGTAAAGGCATTGGACACAATCATGTCCATTGTTGACCTGCCAGCCCTTCAGCCACACTGTGTTTCTGGATAGACTTATCTGCTAGTTTTTGCAGGCGTTTGAGAATGACATGGGCAAATGCTTTGCCTGTGATGCTCAGTAACGAGATGCCTCTGTTGTTGTTGCAGTCATCCTTGTTGCCTTTGTTTTTGTACTGAGTGATATTGACTAGCAATACGGACCCAAGACATATTTGGATTTAGACCAAGCTTGTGACTGACAGTAAATCAAACTCATTTGTGCCAGTGACTTTGTTTCATATGTTGCAATATCAATTATTTCTGAAGTTGTGTGGTATATATCATATGTATTTTATTTTGCATATGGGCTCAAAAATATTTTTAGACTTTAATGGCTGGTTGGTATATTGCTTTTTTTTCCCTGTGGATTTTTTGTTTTTGTTTTAAACCTGTTGATGGTTCTTTGTTGACCTAAAGGTTTTAATCATTATTCTTGTCACGTGATTGGTATTGAGTGCTGCTGTGCTATTCTAGGTTCTTTCTGCTCAGCAAGCTGTGAGGGCCTTCTTTTCATTAATTTTTGTCTTTTGAATAAACTGGGCTTTATTATTTAGCTTCTTCGTATATTAAGCATTCCTTAAAGTGAGCTTTCTTTCAAGGTGTTTCTGAAGCCTTTGTATCAATAACTTCAATGTCTTGAGACTTACAAGCCAAACAATTTACTTCGGCTGTGTGTGCTCCTCAATAAAATACTACACGTTCTTAATAAGTGAATAAGATGTAAAAATAGCTCTTAAGTATCTTTTGATCTTGCTGTTTTCAGTATAGACCTTTATGAGCCAAAACCTAGTTTTATACACTAAGATTACCCCACTGGGCATTGGAAGGGTTTGGTGCTCTGCACCTTTAATATGAACACTGTGCCAACCTCACCATTAAATTTTGTGTTTTTCACCTTGTGCTCATGGCTACATTGTGTGTATGTAGATTCTCTTCTCCCTTTCAAGGTCTGTTTTTTCTTCCTATTTATTTATTTATTTACATTTCTCACGGATTTTAATTTCACTTTCCGCTGTTTTAGAGAACTCTTAATTTAAAAATCCAGGCTTTTTTCTTTCTTTTTTTTTTTTTTTTTTTTTAAATACTAATACTGAGCACTTCTGTTGCTTTTCATGCAAGGATCAGAAATGTTTAACAAATATTAATCTTTGCCAAACTATTAAGACATTAAAGGTGGTTTTCCAGTTACACTGGAAAAAAATGAGGCCTGGGTAGACTGATTTGTATAAAGTCACAGTTATTTGCCAGTGGAAACAGGAAGAAAATTAAGGAATCTTAACTTCCAGTCTCCTGCTGTAAAGCCAGTACTTCCTATATGTGGCTACTTTTTTATACTTTCCTTTTAATATGCATTAATTGCAACATCTTTGCTTCAGTGCTTTTTTTTTTTTTTTTCTTGTTGACATTTAAGCTTGGAACTGTCTTATCTGTGCTGCATAAGATTTATTATTGTTTGAGTGATGATAGTGTTCAGAGTCCCCAGACTGAGATCAGGATATCCTTGTGGTAGGCTGTACAAGCAAGAGGTGGTCTCTGGCTTAAGCATAAAACATTTTTTTTTTCCTCTGAGGCCATATCTCCTAATATCCTGCATGTTTACTAGACTAAAGAAAGGAGGCATAATGACTGCACAGGTGCCAGTCCATCACTGTAAAAACATCTTGTTGAGAATTGTGTAGCTTCTGAGGTATTTAAAAAGTTCAACACAAACCTAAATGAACAGTAGGTATGTCTTACAATAGGGGGTATGCAAAGTGGGGGGTGATCCCCCATGAGGGGGGCATGAAATACCATAAAGCAGGGGTGCAGCATGATCAGCTGCTGGGTCTCAGGCTCATCCATCTCATTACAAATGTTGAAACTTGTTTGTTTTTATGTATATGTACTCACATTTGTATACTGATTAACATTTTTACATTCCACATACTTGTTTTCTTACACCTGCCGAAAGGTTGTGGGTGGTTTTTTTTGTTTTTTTTGTTTTGTTTTTTGTTTTTTTAAGTACGAACGTAATCAAAATTTCCATCAGTTTGGATGACATTAGACAGGTTGGGGCGGCCCTGCTAATTGCAAGGATGCAAAGTGGGGCGCAAGGTAAAATGTTTTCTCGCCCCAGTCTTAGAAAACTGAGAGGCAAACATACGTTCTCCCCCTTTACAGATTATCTGCTACAGGAAACTTGAGGTAGGTAAGAGCCACTTGCCATGATTAGGGTCCAACCAGATTCACAGCTATGAAAAAAATCGATCGCAGACCATGAAATCCTGGCAGATTTCATCGAGTTGGGTCAAGCTGAAGAGCAATATCTCTGAGGGGGGAAGCCCCGCTCTCAAAGCAGCAGCAGCACCACCAGCAGCATTAGAAGTGAGGGTGGCATGGGATGGGTACGGGCCATCAGTGGCGGGATGGGGCGGGCTAGCCTTAGAAAACATAAGAACGGATATACTGGGTCAGACGAAAGGTCCATCCAGCCCAGTAGCCTGTCTGCCGACAGTGGCCAGTGCCAGGTGCCCCAGACGGGGTGGATCGAAGACAATGATCGAGCAATTTGTCTCCTGTCATCCGTCTCCAGCCTCTGACAATCAGAGGCCAGGGACACCATTCCTACCCTTGGCTGATTGCCTTTTATGGACCTAATCTCCATGAATTTATCTAGCTCTTTCTTAAATTCTGTTATAGTCCTAGCCTTCACAGTCTCCTCTGGCAAGGAGTTCCGCAGGTTAACTGTGCGCTGAGTGAAAAAGAACTTTCTTTTAATGGTTTTAAACCTGCTACCCATTAATTTCATTTGGTGTCCTCTAGTTCTTGTATTATGGGCACAAGTAAATAACTTCTCCTTATTCACCCTCTTCACACCTGTCATGATTTTATACACCTCAATCATGTTTCCCCTCAGCCTCCTCTTTTCTAAAGATCTCATCAAACTGAGTGATTGGGCAACAAAATGGCAAATGAAATTTCATGTGGATAAGTGTAAGGTAATGCACATGGGGAACAAAATAACGCCAACTATACTTACAATATGATGGGGGCTAATTTAATATAACTAAACAGGAAAGAGATTTTGGGGTTATCGTTGGTAGTTCCTTGAAAACATCCATGCAGTGTGCAGAGGCAGTCAAAAAGGCAAATAGGATGTTAGGTATTGTTAAAAAAGGGATAGGAAATAAACAAGGAGTATCTTACTGCCTCTATATAAATCTATGGTACGCCCACATCTTGAATACTGTGTACAGATGTGGTCTCTTCACCTAAAGAAAGATATCCTGGCATTGGAAAAGGGCAACTAGAATGATTAGGGGCTAGGAGCAGGTCCCATATGAGGAGAGGCTAAAAAGATTAGGACTTTTCAGTTTAGAAAAGAGGAGATTGAGGGGGGACATGATAGAGGTATATAAAATTATGACAGGTGTGGAGAGGGTGAAAAAGGAGAAGTTATTTACTTGTGTCCATAATACAAGAACTAGAGAACACCAAATGAAATTAATGGGTAGCAGGTTTAAAACCATTGAAAGAAAGTTCTTTCTCACTCAGCGCACAGTTAACCTCCGGAACTCCTTTCCAGAGGAGACTGTGAAGGCTAGGACTATAACAGAATTTAAGAAAGAGCTAGATAAAGTCATGGAGGTTAGGTCCGTAAAAGGCTATTAGCCAAGGGTAGGAATGGTGTCCCTGGTTTCTGATTGTCAGAGTCTGGAGATGGATGGCAGGAGACAAATCGCTTGATCATTGTCTTCGGTCCACGTTCTCTGGGACACCTGGTATTGGCTGCTGTCAGCAGACAGGCTACTGGGCTGGATGGACCTTTGGTCTGACTCATTATGGCCGTCCTTTTAGCCTCTGCTCATAAAGGACCTGTTCCAGAGGTGAGCAAGTGGGTGACTGCCAGGGCCGTAGGATGAAGAAGGTGTTGAAGTCGGCCTCCCGCACACAGCCAACCAGCCCAAGGCCCTTTTCGCCACCAACCCCTGGGGTTGGAGCTGAGGAAGGGCAGGGCTGGAGTGTCTCAGCTGGGAGTTCTTAAGGTGTGCCAGGCTCCAGTTTCTAGTCCCGGATGAGCTAGGGAGGGAGAGGACTTCTCCTTCCTCTGGATGGGGGTCTCCTGAGGCTGGATCAGGCCAATTTTGTGGAACCTCTTGCAGCTGCAGGAAGCTCTAAGGCTGCTGGCTGAGAGTCTGGCCCTGAAGGGAGCACTGGCAGAAGTAAAGGGAACAGTACTACAGCCCTGCCCCCCGACAGTAGCTTTGCAGCCAGTGTTTCCTCTAATTCCCACCCCCCCTTGGGTGGTATGAATTATTTTCACATGCGACAGGGTGGAGGTGCTGCGTGGCACAGAGGTGATGTGTCACACACTGCCTTTATTTTGGAGCACATAATAAAATTCACGTGGCGGAAGCAGGACCAAGGCCTTCTCAGTGTGGGAGGGGACTGAGGGCTGCAGCAGAGAGGGACAGTGCGGGAATATACAGATACTAGAGTGGGGTTGAGTGGCTCAGAGGGTTGGGGTGCAAGGGCTCTGGCTGGGAGTAAGGCTCTGGGGTGGGGCTGAGGATCAGGGATTTGAGGTGTGGGAGGGGCTCAGCTGGGGGTTGGGGTGCAGAAGGGGTTACAGGCTCTGGTCTGGGGGTGTTTGACAGAATTGTTGGTCTCAGCCCAGCCTGAGCCGCTCCTCCGCCGCCTCTGGGGGACAGAGAGAGCAAAGGTGCCTGCTGCATATTAGTGCAGCCAGCAGGCTCCGCTCTCTCCATGCTCCCGCCTGGTGTCCCTGGACCAGAGCTACTTGGCTCTGAGTTATTTGAAGGTGCTGGTTACTCAAATACTGGTTAAAGGAGAGTTTACTGTACTTACGCTATAACCAAAGTAGAGTTCATGAAAGAATAGACAATTAACTAGAACTAGACTGCGTGGTAAAAACAGAGTACTGTACAAAACAAAAAAAAGAAAAAGGAGGAGAACCTGGGTATACACTTATAATTATCTTTCCTATCAACTACAATAGGTTTTTCCTTCTGAAATTCAGTCTGTTGCAGAGCTGGCTCGTGTCACAGGAACTAGGATCCAGTTTTTCATGATAACATCTCCATTCCTCCAGATGCCTTCTCAATGAAGGGATTCAGATGGTCTTTCTCAAGCCTGTCTTATGTTGAAGCAGCCTTTTGTTTCTCTTTGTAGACAGGTGAATCTCTGTCTTGTACTATTCTATTTTTACTTCCAAGAGATTTCAGTTGTTTGCAGTTGTCTTTGATAGCTTTCCACTGACTGTCTGGGATTGACAAGGCCAAACAATAGAGCCTTTTTACAATATCCTTCCTGCAAATGGTGTGGTTGGAGTAGTGAATTTCCAAGGGTGAGAGGAGTTGTTTGCAAAGAACAGGGACTCTTTTCCCAAGAGGTTTCTGTGTCACAAAGGATTTCTTTTAGGTTTGTTTGGGAATTTGGTGCAATAGAGGAAGAATAGAACGATAAAGCAGAATTCTCTAATCAGTAGCTAGAAATAAGAAATGGAATGCTTGTTTTAGAATGTGGTCTCATGCTGCTGCCTGGGAGGTTACATGGTTTTCTCCCTGAACTGCAAGATGAGATTACTGTAAACTCTTCCGTATCCAGCATCGTATCATCTGGAACTTTCAAATAACCAGCATTTTAACCATAAGGAAATTTTAGTTATGTTTTCCATAAATACAGTATAGTGAAAGTAAATACAAATAAATACAGCAAATATAGTGTAAGTTTACAGTGTACAAGACAACTGTTGTTGGTAAATAGTCCTCCGCATACCTTTTTGTTTCTTAGTATATAATCCTGGTTTTTCTTCAGTGTTACGCATTGCTAGGTATACCTCTCTATTAGCCAGAATATTTGAATGTCTGGCAACCTCCTGGTCCCATGTCTGCTCGGCATGAAGGAATTTCCTGTATTTCCCTACTTAAAACTTTCTGGCTGTCTATTTAACAGGCAGTCCTGTGGCACCTTAGAGACTAACAAATTTAGTCTCTATGGTGCTACAGAACTGCTAGTTGTTTGTGAGGCTACAGACGAACATGGCTACCTACCTCTCTGAGACTATTTATCTGTGTATTAATACACTTAGGCTGGGTCTACACGGTGCGGCTTTCCCAGCGGATCCATGCTAATGAGCAGCCTCGGAATTGCAAATGGCCTCTCATTAGCATGGTCCTGCGGATCATTAGCATAGCCATGTGGGAGTTCGGCCTAGGCGGAGGGGGGTGGCAGCAGTAAGGAGGCCGTGTGGATGTGGTCCTGCTGACAGAAAGAGCCTGTGTCACCAGACCCTTATGCCTGAATTGTTTTGCTTTTTGCCAGTGGGGGCATGTCCACATGGCCTCTTCACTGCTGGCACACCCCTTTGCTGAAACTAAGCTCTCGCGCAGCTATGCTAACGAGCCGTGGGACCATGCTAATGAGTGGCCATTTGCAATTTCAAGGCTGCTCATTAGCATGGATCTGTTGGGAAAGCTGCGCTTTGTAGACCCAGCCAGAGTAACTAATGTGACTCGAAAGATACCCAATATAAATACCTTTTTCTTTACGTACAACTATCATGTAGGCTCTGTTGAAGGTCATATGGAAGCATTGTGTTTGTCAGCTGAATCCAGTAAATTCTTTGAACTTTATTGTCCTAAAGTTAATTCCAGCTTTTTTTATTACAAGCTGGAATAACGTTATGCGACTGATTTACAGAGATTTTTTTGTGGCACAAATATCAGGAGCGAGTGTTACGTTCTCGGTCTCTGGAAGTGGTTTTTACAGGATGATGGGACTCATTCTTTCAGTATTTGTGTTTAAGCCCCCTCTCTCTTTTTTTCCTCGCCCACCCTTTTAGGGTGGGTGGGAGGGAGAGTTTGTGGGAGATAAGAGCGGGTATGACAAACTCCTGCAGAGGCAGCACTTGATTATTGTACAGTGTTGTCTTACAGACCCTCCTGTTTGTAGGAGTATCTTGTTGAGAACTGTTTGGCCGCAATGTGTTTAATGATAGAAATACGTGAACTCCTAAAGTGGGGGGGGTGGGCCTTTCAGTCTCCGTGGCCAGAGTGGTCAATGGCAGGCACTGTGGGACTACTGCTGGAGGACTATGAAGGTCAATACAGAATGTGCAGTATCTGTGCTTGCACTGTGCCACCAGCCATGAGCCAAATATTACTGGGGGAGGCGGTGTTGCTATGTTGCCATAACTGGGCGCTGACATTGGTTAGAGACAAACTTGAATGCAGACCCATGGACAGCTAAGTTGATACGAAGTTACTAGTCAACTTCTCTTTGTCATCTAAACTAGGCCTTCCTCTGAACGCAGTTCCCTCTGGGTTTCTCCCTGGCTGTGGGCCACACTTGTCCAAAATTTTGACAGGGCCATGCTAATTGGAGAATGTTAATGAAATTAATAATCAGTGCCTCGTTAGCATGCTGCTGGCCACGGCACTTTGAAAGTGGGGGTTGATCCTGCTTGAAGCAGGGGGCTGGACTAGATGACTTCCTGAGGTCCCTTCCATCTCTATGATTCTATGAAAGTGCCACGTTTCAATCACGTGTGGCTCGGTTACACGGGGCCCTTTTCAAAAGGCCCCCGCAAATGTCAAAATCCCCTTACTCCTATCAGCTGACATTTTGACATTTGTGGGGCCCTTTTGAAAAGGGCCCCGTGTAGCCAAGCCACTTGCAATTGAAACATGACACTTTCAAAGTGCCGTGGCTGGCAGCATGCTAATGAGGCACTGAATATTAATTTCAGCAGCTCATTAGTATTCTCCGATTTGACCATTAGCATGGCCCTTTTGAAATTTTGGACAAGTGTAGTAGACGTGGTCCCTGTGTTTCTCTTCCCTGCAGCTCCTGGGTTGCTGTGCTGCTACTGCTTCCCAAAAGTGTCTAGTCGATTCCTGGTTCATGGTCCTTTAATGGAGTTTCTGAATCGGCTCCTTCTAGCCGTTTGGCCAGCAGGCAGGGGTTGGTAGAAATTTTAGTCTCATGCGTAACTGATTTGTCTTAGCAGTTTAGTATTAGAAGAGGGGCACTGTCCCTGCTTTACTAAAAACTCACTTCCCATGGAGACTATGTGGTGTTATGCCTCATGATCTTGTCAATCTCATTCCCTTTTCACCATGGTTGCTGTTTTTTCTATTTGCACTGGAAAATGGAAGGAGACCTGTTTCCCTTTTTGGCACTCATAACAGTGCTGTTGTGTTCTGGATCACAGCACCGGAAAGACACACAAGTGAAAACATGTTTACTGAAACATGACATGAAAGCATTTTAAAGTGTAAGTTTTCTAAAAGCAGGCTTCTGCAAAACCTAAATGCTTTTTCTCCCCCTTTGTGGCCTCTACGTGCTATCAGGGTTCCAGAAACATATTATAGTAAACTACTCATCAGCAGTGCAACTACAGTATTAAAGTTTTTACTTTTAAAAGGCACATCACGACTGACACTCACACTATTTTTGAAAATTCATTGGTTATACTTAATCACGAAAGCTCACCTAATAAATTATTTTGTTAGTCTTTAAAGTGTCGCTTTACTGTTTTTCGTTTTAATCAGTGTGTTTTTATTTCATCATTGATAAAATGAGATCCCCTGGCAATTGATTATACTGACTACAGACCAGTATAAACACAGTTAGAAAACATCCTGAAATAAGTGAACATTTCTTGGTTTTTTTATGCTGTTGCCCTTAATTTTAAAAACAATGAAGTAATACTATGCCTGTTACTGTTTAATTAGCATAGATAGCCCACTTTTTCAGAATTAGGTGAAGTGTAATTTATTCAATAATTCATTATTTGACCTTCAGTGGTGGTAATGGGAACTTGTTTGACCGATACATTTTAAGGTTTCTCAGCTTAGAAGCCCTACTAAGAGTACGGTTGAACCTCTCTCATCTCGCATGCTTAGCACCTGACTGGTGACAGACGAGAGAGTTTGCTGGACAATGGACAATATTTTCTAGGACATTACCAGCACTTCCACTGCTTATTGGGCTCTTAGAAGACATTGAGGGATAAATTACAGCATAGAACGCTGAGAGCCAGGACTGGTGGCTGGAAACAAACTTTCTGGGACCATGGGAAGCTTGCTCATGCCCTGGATAAGCAGTTGTCTGACTGACTAAAATCATGCTGGATTATAGAGTTTGCCAGACGAGAGAGTTCCAGATTAGAGAGGTTCAACCTGTACTTTCAATGCCTTTCTGAACTTCTCCATTGTCCTTTAAATAGCTTTGTGAATTGATTATACTTTTTCATTGCACTATACTGTCTGTAGATACCCCTGATTGCTCCACTGTATGTGATTAGCTCCCCTCTAGTGTCTGATCTGCACAAGGCTTTATAAGACTTAATTGTATGATCAGTTTAGTGACTGTTCTTCCTTCCATAGTTCAGGGGAGGTAGAAGCTTGGGAGAAAGCTGCCTTTGGTTCTGTTCTAAACACTCTTTGGCAGTCGTGCAAATGTTAACATATACACATGCACCACTCTTGTAATAACTTCAATAAGCAATTACACACCTCTGATTTCAATGGTAATGCAATTCATTTTTGCCTTTGTTTTTTTCCTTTAATCCCTACAGAGTCAGATGGAATTCAGTGTTGCATCTCTGTCTATACAAGAACAAGGTTCACAAAACGAACAGCGGCAACTCGTCAAAGCAGCCCCTGGTGTCCAGGCCCCCAAATCTTCTCAGGGTAATAAGGCATCCAGCTCTGATGGGCTAATACCAGCCCGGAAGGAAGAAGAGTCATCCTTCTGGAAGATAAACGCAGAGCGCTCGAAGAATGAAGGTGAGCAGGCTGAATTCCAGTCCTTGACCCCCAGCCAGATCAAATCCATGGAGAAAGGAGAGAAGTCCCTTCCAACGTATTACAGGCAAGAGTCTGCACCAAAAGAGACCACTAAAGCTGAGAAATCAAGCACAGCTAAACAAGAAAAGCTTGTCAGCCCAAGCCTTCCGGCCACATCCCTAGAATGGGAGAAACCTCCACCCACCCAGCCGTCTGCTAGTGCTCTAGATGACCTCTTTCTTCCTGAACAACTGGCACCTGAAGGGTCAAAAAATGAAGATGCTGATGACATGATGTTTTCAGACCCACAGACACTTGGACAGGTAAGCACCACTGTTTAATCCACTACCTTTAATTGTTGGGAGGATATAACACACAAGTCCAACAAAATCACTCAGGAGGATGAGGGATTTTGTGGAGGACTGACACCTATCTAAGGTTGTCGTCTTTTTTTTTTTTTATGCTGCAGATTGAAGAAATCCATTCAACCAATGCACTGATTTGTCTATTTCTGTACTGGGTATTTAATAAAGTAATATCTTTATATTTACATAATGCCTCTTATCCAGTAAATACCCAAAACTAATTTACCTTTGAAACAGCAGCCCTTTCTGAAGAGGACACAGCAGATGATTAAAGACAAGCTACACAATCGTCAGGAGAAGAAATGAGAGAATACGATACCCAGTTGAAACTAAAAAAGAGTTAAGATTATTTTCCACTAAGAATAACAAATCTCATTTGTTTAATACTTCTTTGTACACTCATCCCTTGTTTAACAAGTATTTTACTCGTGAGTACTCGCTAAAATGAGGAACATATACACCTACCTAATATTCACTAAATGAATGAACTTTCCCCACTTATATGAGCAGGCTGTCTGGCTGGTGGGCAGGGAGACCAGCCTTACAACCCCCTGCAGCCTCAAACTTCCCACGGCCTTAGACACCCCCGCCCACTGCCGCATCCCTCAACAGCCCCAGGCTTAGACACTCTTCCTCCTCCGGCAGGCTCTTCACCTGGGCTGCTAGGCTGGGAGGCTCCCCCAGTCCTCCTGCTCCCAGCAATTAACTCAAGTGTTAAGGTTTCAGCACCGAGGCATAAGGTAATTGCTCTCCCTAGTGATAGAGAGAGCTGCCATCTCCAGCAGCTATTGCTATTGATGGATATCTGCCTGAGGCAGCAGTGTTAAGAAACTACAAATGGCTTCTTTAACAGCCGCATGCAGAACTGCCCAGCTGGCGACCCTTAACAAATCTCATGGGACCCATAGGTTGGGAATCCCTGCTCTACGTACATACACTACATCCTGTTTCTGGTGCAACACTATTCAAATGCATCAGAAAGGTACCTAAACTCAACTGGTTTATGTCAATTTAGAAGCACTTAGAACAAATTGGAGACTTTTACATGTATTTTAATGGGAATTTAGTGTTGCTCGTATGAGTTTTTTCACCTCTGAGCAGAAATTTGGGAGCCAATTGTACTCATATAGTGAGGGATGAGTGTAGTTTAAAGCATTTACAAGTGAAATTAGGAATCGGCAGTACTTGGGTGCAACAAGGGAAAGTCTCTAAACTGAAGGCATCGCAATCGATGAGTTGAAGCAGGAGAATTGTGTTTTTTAAAACTCTCCCCCTCTCCTCACCACCCAGCAGTCGCTTTCCCAGTGGAGCTGCGCTCAGGCTGGTGAAAAGAGCTAAGCGGGAATGGAGCAAGTTCATGACTTTGTTTTGGAGTTGACATGGCTATTTTGAAAGCAGCTCAGTTGCTTGTTAAGATCTATTTGAAAAGCAGATGCTCATCTGAGAAAAGGAGAAGCACAACAGGATATGCTTTTGTTCAGCATCCAGCGTAAGCAATGAGGAGAGGGAAAGAAATTGCAAGTTTAAAAAAACAAATGGTAGGAAAGATACCTCTTCTTGGGTAGTGATGTCTCCTGCTGGTAGCTACGTACAAACAGATGTCTTTCTGACATACAGGAATCACTTCAAACACTTTGGATTTTTCAAGGCAGAAGACCCTCTAAGATAAATATTCCCTGTATAAAAGTATAGAACATACTATAAAATTAACTTGGCACTGAAGACTTTTAAAAGTTATTGGCAACAATTCAGTAATTAAGGTTTCATTGAGATGCAAACTTAAAGCAGAATTAAAACCTTATTTTTGTATTTGTGATTCCTGAATGTAGACTCTTGAAAAGTTACTGCATAAAATTTAAAGGCAATTTAATTTTCTGTGTAAAAGCCTGGCTCCTTGAAATTTCAGTTTTTCCTCTCATTTCTTTAGCTAAACCATCACAGTTGCCACAATTCGGATAATGCCTCAGACATAGGCCATTTTTGAAACTATACATTTACAAACCTATTTCAGAGAGCAAAAAATTAGATCTGAGAAGTCATCTGCTGCTACTTTTTTTTCATACGACCAACCCGGCTCATTGACTTAGCAATTCTGAAAAATGAGATGGGGAAATTAATGAATTTTTGTCTCTCTTTTAATCATGAGTTCTGTGTTGAGCTCAGCATGGAGAATCAGGGAGCAAACAGGAATTATGGCAATGTGCTCTGGGAAATAGGTGAGGTTTTGAGAGGTCCTTGCAGAGGCATACAGGAGAGCTGGAGAAAAGAAGCTCCTGGACAAATGCTGGGGTGATGGGAACCAGAACTGGTCTGAGTAGGTGGTTTGAGAGAGGAGCCCCTGGTATCTGCATCAGAGCGTGGGAAGAGCTCCTCCGACACTGGAAACACAAAGGTGTTAGGAAAGCCAAGAGCCTCTGCATTAAGGGCTCTTCATTGCACTTTTGTTGCCAAGATACTGATTTGAGACCTCTAATATGGTCTATTCCTCCTTGCCACCATTCTCTCTCTCCCTCTTTCTGTAATCCCAAAAGTGTGTGTGCTGTGGGTGACAGAGGAGTATGACATCAGATAGAGGAGAACTGGAGTGTAGCCATGATAAGGAATGTCTTCATTGCTTATTTCATTGCTTTCTACAGACGTGGTGTTCACTAGAAATTTAACAATCGCCACAGTGCCAATGGCCAATTATACCTCATCATAATAATTTGATGTTGAATTTTAATGTAGATGATGTGATTGTCTTGATCCAAAAGTGATTCTTCTTGGTCAAAATTTCAGTGCATCAACAAGGAAGGCAGTGTGGGGAATTTTGTGTTTCATCTTTTCACAGAACAAGTGCCTCATCTCCAGGTTAATTGACTAAGCATCTTTCATAAACCCTTAATTCATTTCATCGTGATAGTAAATTGAATGAGTACTAAACTGTAATATTGCAGTAGTATTAAAGTATGCAAGGTTTCAATTAAATTTCATGGTAGTGGCCTTCTGAACTAAAAGAGATTAAGATGGCTTTAGCTTCTTGGAAACCAGCGGGTAGATAATGTTGGTGTCGTCATTACTTACATAATAAGTAATCTGTTTGAATTAGAACGTGCAGTTGATGGGTTATACATGTTTCCTCCTCCCTCCCCACTCTGTCCTAAAAAATTATAATGTGAGTCAGAGGGAATATAAGGAAACACTTTGACCTGCAGGACACACAGTACTAATCACTCTGATAACTGGAAATATCCTGTTTTCTCCTCAGTCCTATGTATGGTGGTTGTGTGTTCAACAGAAGTTTAAATTTCTAGAGCAGATCCTTTTCAAGCATGGAGGAGTACAGGAGAAGGATGTGAAGCATTGGTAGACCCTCTGCCTTTAATTTAAAAATGGGCTTCAAATTTTTTTATTTACTCTTTTTTAGATCTAAGGCTCAGTGAGTTCATTTGTTTGTAATGCTCTATATTTAATATAATTTTGCATTTCTCTTACAGATTAATACAAGCAATGTTATCTTGAAGACTGGCTTTGATTTTCTAGACAACTGGTAAAGACATTCCAGAACAGTTCAGATCAATTTTTGGGAAGAAAAAGGGGCATCCTTCTCTTTGTATGTTAAGTTACTAGCATCTGTGTATTTTTTTAAAAAGAGCTTCAAACCCAAAGTTAGGCTTTGCATAAACATTTTTGTAAGACCAGATGCATTTTTGTATTTTTAAATGATCCAGTGATTAGAAGTGTTGTCTCATTTTGGATTTTTTAAATGTCTGTTACAAATTTGAATGCTTACTTTATCGGGGGAATAATTTTCTACCAGTTTATGTATTAAGGACAGAAAAACCTAATTAAAACCTCATTCCAAGGAGTGAATCTACAGGAACAAGTTTCTATTTTCAGTAGCATCCTAGCCACCATGGCTCGTAAGCAACCTGATTGGGGCATGGCTTTAAATAAGCTACCAAAACTCAGTCATGCCTGCTTCAGGTAACTAATGAAAGAAGGCACAGGAAAAATACGCATATTAAAAATTGTATTAACTTTGTATGTTTTGTATTTAGTCAGTAATTTTCTACCACTGTTTTGAAAAGGTGTAAAGGTTTTACCAAAAGAATTTGGTCTAAAGTAGCACTGCAGTTGTACCCAAGAGGTGGAATAAAGACTGTTCAGAGAGGAAAACGTGTTTGGAAAAAAATTTGTAAAGCATGGGAGAATATTACTTGTTTTGGGTTACAGAATGGAAAACAATCTTGGGGGAAATGCCAAGTTGCAGCAGTCACTGCTTCTTTGGGACAGTACATAACTCCTGCTCGCAAACATGTTGGAATCAAACACCAGTATCTCCTGGAGTATAAACTACCCCTAACTTGGCTGCAGTAAACTGATATGCTTTGCCAGAAATTATAGCAATATGGCTGTTTATATTTTTAAAACAGCTCCTCTTCTTGAGGACAAGTCAGCCTAAGTTTTGGTGCCCTCTCCCATTGTGGATACGTTCTCCGGTGTGCAACATCCAGGGAATGTTGGCTCCTGAGACAGAAATAGACTCTTGGGGCAGCACATGGCAAGCTGGTGTCCCATTCTACTTCTGAATGATCCTCAGTTGGTGTTCAGTACAGAGAAGAAATTATAGCTGTCTTTGAACTGCCATTCCTGAAATGCAGCATGATTCACACACTGACTCTCACTGTGTTTACCTTGCCTTGAAGCCTTAATTCCCCTTACGCACAGCAGTGAATGGTCTCTCTGATGCCAAAGGCTTATGACCTTTCACTTTTACCTCAGTCCTTGGTTCCCAAGATGTTTGGGGTAGCTGGCAAAATGTGTGACTCATTTTGTTTAGTGAGTCCATGCCAAAAGCTGTATCCTGGCCATCGGATGGGTAACCTGTACCAGTTAAATCTGAACTCCCCGAGGCCTCTCTTGGACTGACATTTGACAGTTTGTAATCTTTAACAGTGGCAGTTAAACCAGCACATTTCACAGACTTTCTGCAGAATGCTGTCCTATCTTCCAAGGACTTTCCAAAAACACCAAAATGTTTTCATTTCTTCCAGTCTGTAATCTGCAAACTGATGTATTACTGCTTTTGCTTTGTAGACACACATGTTGGTATCCATAGCAGTAAAAAGTTATTCAGTGCAGCCTAATGGAAGGCTAATTTCAAAGTATAGTCTTGTTCAAAACAAGTACCCACATCTAGTAATAAAAAAACAGACGGCTAGTAAAGTGAATTTAAGGTGAAATATCATTTTAATTTTTGGGTGCATCTACACTAAGGACTAATGTCAAAGATAAATTTGGAATTAGGCACTACATCGAAGTAACCAGCAGAGAGTCTACACACATTTTCCCTTACTTTGAAGTTAACTTACCTTGAAGTTAACTTCAAAGTAGGGAGCCCAACTTCGAAGTCCTTACTCCATTCCCAGGAATGGAGTAGTGCCCTACTTCAAAGTTTAACTTTGAATTAGGATGTGTGTAGACACTACTTCGAAGTAAGCAACTTCGAAGTTTATTTTTGTAGTGTAGATGCAGCCTTTAAGTACTAAATTACTACACCTACTTTGGCTAAATGTATTTAGTAGCATAGCCTTATAGTATTTCACTTTCTTCACTTTCATTCCTCCCCTCCATCCCCCTAAAAATAAAAATAACCTATAAAACCGATTTGGTTTTAGTAATCTTCAGTTCAGGACAAGTTTTCTCCTTTTAGTTTTGCCCAATTTCTATGGGCCTAGATTATATTTATAACTTTAGCTGTTCAGTTTAATATTTCTAAATAACTCTTGTTGGAGCTGTTACTCTTCCAGCATTGAAATTGTAACAAGTACAAATTTTACAGATATTGCAAAATCAAGTGCAGATTTGCATGAAGTTCTTGGAGTTTTTTAAAAGAAAACAATGACACTAAACATGCATTTTGCAGCTATTAATAGAACTTCAAACCTAAGTGTTTTCTATTTATTGAATCATTTGGCTACACAATAAATGCTCTAAATTCAAGCAGGAAGCATAAACTTTACTTCAATGGTGGTAGCTATTTGTGGAAGATTTCTTAACGTTGGGAGGAGCATTCTTTTATATCTGCTAAAATGATGAAAAATGTATAATGTGCTCTAATCTGTGCTCTTTATTGCCCTCTTCCTTTGGTGTATCTCATACTGTCCATCTTGGGAGCAGCTGGTAGAACATGCTGCAGAGAATTTGCTCATCCCAGTTTGTTTTTCCATGCTGTGTTTATGAGGAGAGCTAGTAATCTGACCTTTGATATGCTTTTTATTAAAAATTCTTAATGAAAAGTTGTCACATTTTATGTTAATCTTTAATAAATATACTTTTAAACAATGTTTTTATTGCTTCTGCTTTACTGTACCTTGCTAGCTTCTTTCTTTCCCTCTCCCAAAATGGTGCAAGGTATTTGGCAACAGTAAATTATACTGTAAGGGAAGATGACAGAGTTAGCACAGATTTGGAAATTTCTGACTTTCAAAATGTAGCTATTTATCCTGCCACTGCTGTGATCATTGTATTTAATGCTACACAAAGACTCTCTACTGCTTTTTTTCTAAATTATTGAACTTTAGTATAATGCCTCTTAAGAAGAGAGGGGATATCTAAGATAAATGAAGAGGAGAATTAAATACAGAGTTGAGTACAGACTGGTGTCTGTTTTAATTATGTAGATTGAAATACTAATAAAAAGATTAGAAGGTGGTACTGTATGCAGCCTTCCAAAGCAAGTTTTTTAAAAAAAAACCCTCCAAATCTGTAGCTATTTTGTCCATTCAAGTCAGCAGCCTGAATGAACATATTGCAGCTGCAATGGGCAGGCTAGGTGGGGGCAGAAAGTATTTAGTAAAGACTAATAGTAATTATTTTTATATAATAAAAATTTTAAGCATAAGCCTCAGTATTGTGAATGGCTAAATATATATCAAAATCATATTTTATAAAATGGAAATGTCATGCCCTTTAATTGTTTATCATAAGTAGTAGCAATGAACTGCAGTAAATTCTTTGACACCCTTTATGCCTGCAGATGCTACTTTGACCTGTTTTGCAACTCCTTTAGCAGAACTTCCTCTTTTCTGAGCTACCTTACTTAATTACAAAACAAATTAGTCTGAATTTCTACCAACATCAGCTGGGCTCAGAAATCATTTTAAGTGAGCAGCAGAAAAAAAGTCTGACATGAACAAGCAGCTATCGATCATTCTAATTTTAGTTAGGATCTGTATTGGGCAAGGGGTGAGGAACCCTAGAGAACTTGTATAAATTGTCATAGGTCCATGGCAGTTAATGACTCTGACAGTTTTCACCTGCTGAAGATCTGGTTCCTGACATATCATAGGATAACTTGTATTCTATAATGGATGTCAGTGCATGAGGGGTGTTCCACTTTTTTTAAAAAGGGAAAACAGGGATAAATGCTTGCAAGGTCCTATGTTGAAGTTACCAACAAATCCTATCAGAAAGGAGATGAAGGTTTGTCAAAGATCCTTCGTCCCATGGAAAAAAAAATCCATAGCTGGGACCTGAAACTTTCTACTGCATTCTTGTGTCAGGGTAAAAAAAAACCAAAAACCCTTATTTCAGAACACCTGGGATTCAGAATTCAGTACTTAAGAGTGGAGGAGATTATATAACCAAGGCCCACGGTAATTCACCTGGAAGAGCGATAGCTCTGCTCTCCTGCTTGGCTTAGTTATAGTTTCATGTTGTTAGGACCAATGTCTCAAAAGGCCCTCGTGGGGTTCTAGAGCCTGAGGCAGACACTATGCACAAGTACATGCTTGGGTGATCCGTACTTGTGGGGGTAGTTGGTTCCCTGTTCAGCTGTAGATCTCAGGCCAAAGGGGCCTCTGCAGGAGAAGCAGGGACAATGAGACCAGTGGGCTCTTACTCTATTTAGTGTTAGATGTGTGAAACCCAAATTACAGCTCTCTTCTCACATGGGCATCCCCAGGTGGGCTACTTCATACCTTCTTTTTCAAAGAGATGCTGGACAAGGAGTACAGAAAAAAAAAAGACAAAGTAAGCACAAATGACAGCTGACAATGGTGCTCTACACAACAGTTTTGCTGACATAACCTCTGTCAACAGACCGTGCCCATACCTAATAGAGGCTCCCGCTGTTGATGTACACTGTTGACAGAGGACAACCAGACTGCCTAGACCTCAGTTGACAGAACAGCCAACCAGAAGCCCTCTCTGTCAAGAGATGCCCCCCGCTCCCCAGAGCACCTACAATTTTTTTTTAAAATAGACTGATTGCCTTGAATGGGACCAATGGAACTCTGTTGAGAAAACTGCTGCTTTCTCGCAACAGTTTCTGAACAGAACACATTTGTAGTGTGGACGCTCCTTTTGTTGACAAACCTCTGAAGTGTAGACCCAGCTTTTGAGTCTTGCATCTAATTACCAATTTCTGCCCTAACCCCATGTCCCTTTCACAAGGCATAAAGAAGGAGGTATTGCAGGAATTAGTGGTTACTGACTCCTGCTGTGTGACAGGTATTAGCTATTCGTAAACCTGGCCTGTGTCATGTGCCTGGGCCTTGGAAATAAAGTTTCATGGCTACTGCATTACCCGTTCCTTTAGAGAGAACAGCTCCCATTCCTCCAAACCACCTAATGCAATTGGAAAAATGGACAAAGTAAGCCCATTACTGTGCTATGTCATGAAAAACTTCATCATCCAAACAGGCACCGCTGAAATATGGCTGAGCCTCAAGTGCTGTTGAATACACATAATCAATCAATCATCTGTTCAGTTTGCCACAATGCTTTATATAGAGGCCTGTGAGATGCCAGTACTAAGCAAACCTTAACCGAGTGCTGCAGGACAAAAATGAAAAAAAAATGTGAATGTTCTGTAAATATTAACTAAGCATTACAGTGGCAAACCCAAGCCACATTTTGATGGAAAGGTAAATTTACATATTTATAATGCCAGTAAATCAATAATTGTTACTTGCATGGCAGCCTCTAATCAAACAGGTCTTTCTCTGCAATAGTCAACTCCAAGACGAAAGTAGGAAAAGGAATGAAAGACACCAAAAATGTAGCTAGCTATTTAAGTAGAGTTAATTCATTTTGAAGGCTCCCTCTTTAAAAACCAATCATACTGGCATACAGAGCTACTCATGATACTGCTCCCAGCCACAGAGGAGTCGGTGGGAGAATTCAGAGGGAACCCCCAAGATGCTCAGGGGTCAGCTCTGCCTTCCCACATACGCCCAGTGCATTGCTCACACTGCTGATGACAGTGCCCCTAGTGTGGGCATCATCTATCAACAGAGGGAACAAGTGTCAACTCCCTCTGGTGATTTTTGTTTTCTTAACGTTTGGATGTTAGCATGAGCTTTGTCAACAAAAACTGAGTAGCACAGCCAGAACCAGACTGTCAGGGCAACTACACCTGTAGCCTCGTTCCATGACCCCTCAGGGGCGCTCACTGAAGGTATTTAAGGGCCTATCTGCACTTGCCATTTCAAGGGAAAAAGTCCCTGTTTTGCACAAAAACTGCGAGCGCATCTACACGTGAATGACTTTTGTGGTGGAACTCACAAGTTTCACTGTAAACAGAAAGGTGAGAGCGCTTACCAGTGATGCGTAGCTGAAGCTGTACATTCTTCCTGTGTACACTGGCTTTTAACCTCCTCAGGCTATCCCACAATGCCTAGGTGACCGCTCTGGCCAACAATTCTGCAGCTTTGACACAAAGTTAAACCAACATTACCCAGCCCTTCCCCTCCCCCAGACAGCCCAGGGAAACTTGAAAACTCCCCCTCATGTTTTCCTGGCACATGCTCACTTACCAGGACAACTGGCAACACCTGCTTCATGGAGCGAAGGGTTCCCTCCATGCAACTACTGGAACTTATCAGTCTTTGGCGAGAGTGGGCCGTGCAGGAACCCAGCATGCCCCTCGATCACCCCCTCCCCCTTTCCCATAAGACCTATCGTCAAAATGAAGAGAGCGGCTCGGGGTGACCAGCCGTCCCATATTAGGCAGGATGGGCCCATATTTGTGATGCCAAAAGGGAGTCCCAACTTATTTTTTAAAAGGGACTAATTGTCTCATATTTGGCCCTCCCTCACTGTTCTTTCCCACCAGCAGCTGCACAGGCACGGGTCACGTCCGCAAACCTCAGGGAAGTGGGTGGAGTGTGGGCGCCTGTCACAGCCCTGCTGCTTCCCTGGGCAGGCCGCCAGCTGTCATGCTCCAGGCTCCTGGGGAGGGCTGGCGCCTGCCGCCTTCTTCACGGCTCCCTGTGGTTTGGTGGAGCTGGGAGGAGCCAGCCCTCCCTGCCATATCTCCCTGTCCCATATTTGGGACAGGGAGATACGGATGCCCGAGCCCTGTGGAATAGCTGTCCTCAGGGCACTGCTCTTGTCAGCAATGGAAGGACTGAAAATGTGACCGCTTGTTAACCCCCGTGGAAGTACGTGAGCACACAAACCAGTGCTTTCCTTTTACTGGTTCACTATCATTGGTAAAATGACAGCACCAAAAACTCCACCAGTGCAGACACAGCCTAACTCCCAGGTGCCTCTTCTATTGGCTGGAGACCCATGTCCCCCCTCTTTCTGACTGGGTGGGGGGGGCGGGGAAGGGAGGGTTCTAATGTGGCCCAGGTCCCTGCTTTACACTGCCCTATCCTCAGCAAGCCAGCCTGCCTTATGGCTGGCACCTGTGAGCTGTCTTCTTCCAGAAGGTGGCGAACAGTGTGTTGCCAGCAGGTACGAGTTGCCAAGCTGCCCATAAGCAAATTATTCCTAAGGTACAGACATGTAAAAAGCACTAAACATACCAGGAGTCACCCATCCGTTGTCAAGGAGGCCAATGCTTCTGCAAACATTAAGGTCCCTGTGGGCAGAAGGGCCCGTCCGTTCAGAACAAAGGTCCTGAGACAGCTAAAATGCACTTTCTTACAGCCAAAAGCCCTTTCCTTCTTTTCCTGGATGAAGTGTGTGTTCTACCCACCAAAGCTTACGCCCTAATAAATCCATTAGTCTCTCAGGAGCTGTAGGACTCCCCATTGTTTTTGCAGACACAGACTAAACACAGCTATCCTTCTGAGACTGCCCAGTCAGCAGCAACAGCCAATCATCTTTGGCACATTCTTCACAATGTAACTCCAGAAGCAGAGCCCATGTGCTAGGGAGAATGATGTCTCTATTCTACAGGGGTGGCTGAGAAGCAGCTGGCTTTCAGCTTGTGTGATAGAGTACAGGGTTTCAGCCCCTATGGTTACAGGTTCACTCCTGCCTGCCAATGTCCTGGGCTCACCAGTGTTACAAGTTCAAACTTCTGGTTGGCTAGCTGTAAACAAGTTCCAGTACAATACCAGAATGCATAATGTTTGCTGAAGACTTTTAAAAAATTAGAGACAAAAAATGGGGAGGGGCATTTCCTCTCGTGCATTTTTTTGGTGTTCTGGTCTGGGTACCTTCAAGCACTCAAGCAAAGAAACTTCTAACCATTTCCTCTGGGGGGGGGGGCATTGATTATCAATGCACAAAAAAGATATAATAAATGTTAATAGCTATTAAGTATTTTAAAGGTGTAAGAAAACATAATAACTGGTAACAGAAGAATGAGGTAAATTAATATTTAAAATTAACATTATTCGATTTTTCAGAGCTTATTCTTGGTATTGGACACGAGAGCTCACTGGGGCTAGTTTGAGGTTTAAATTTCACATAGAGCCTGACCCTGCTGGTTTCCTGTCTCAGGATGGGAGGGAAAGACATTTGAAAAAAAGTAATAATAAAACTTCCCAAACATGTCTCATTTGAGGGCCTGCATCTCAGAAACCCATTGACACCTGATTTGTACCACCTACTTGGACCTGGGCCCTGAACCCATTATGCCATTTTACAAGAGGAGCTGTTTTCAGATGACAATTTGAGAAAGCCATGAATATTTGGCCTTAACAATCACCTTGCTGCAACCTTAACTAGGGCATAAGCCTCATTAACAATGCTAGCTATGGAGAACTGGGTAGTAGATTAGTTAAAAAAACAGAGTTTTGTCCTTTGTGGCCAAGCACGCTCTTTAGAGCACTAAAAGAGCTCTGAAGAACACCCCCCCCCCCCCCCCCCCCACTCTTGATAGTAACCTAGGCAAGCCCGGCTTTGCCACACACCCTCACTACACCTCTAATGCCTCCATCTGGCTCCCCCCACAAACAACTCTCCTTTTTCCTTTCGAAACCTTGCTACAGTTCTTTTGCTCTCCAGCATGTGCTGGCCTTTTCCCTGTCCTGGCACCGTCTCTTAACAACCTCCAGTGCCTGCAGAAAACTCTTTATCTTAAGCCATTCTTCCTTTCCTGTTTGTGTTTCCCAGACAGCCCTCTATCAAACTAAAACAACCTACTCATGCAGTAAACAGCCCAATAAGTATGTCAACATAGAGTATTAATAAGTTATAAAGCAGCTCTAAATCCGTCACCAACAGGTTGACTTTGATTACAGCTTTCATAAAACCTCTCAGGTATGCTTGAAAATTGATACTTCAGAGTGCTTGGGCTAAACTGTTCTTTACAATTAGATTTTATTAGTTATTTTAACAATACCTTATTTTTATAGTGACCAGCACTTGCTTTTTACAGGACGGATTCTGCTCAAATCTCACTTTACATAGGGCCCTAGTGTGCAATCTCTTCTATGGATTTGATGTGCGCTCTGCAGAGGAAGCTGATAGGCTCAGGCACATAATGCATTTGTATTAGGCCCAATTCTTTGCTCACATGCATCAGCATAGCTCAGCAGTAAATCCACTGAAGTGAGTGGGTTTACATTATTTTAAAGCCAGTGTGAGCCAAAAAGCCAGCCATTTTTGGAACAGTCTTATTGAAGAAATTAAGGGTTAAACCTCTCAAGTCTGGCACCTTGGGAACCTGACCAGTGCCGGACAAGAGAATTTGCCCGACCATGGGAGGTCAATATTGTCTAGCACATTGCTAACTCTTCCACTGCTTACTGGGCTCTTAGGGAAGACAAGTAGAAGTAAATTACAGCTAAATAACAGCACAGAACACTGAGAGCCAGGACTAGAAACAAACTTTATGGGACCACGGGAAACTTGACCACACCCATGACCAGTGGTCCCCTGGCTAACTAAAGTCATGCCAGATTATGTTGGTTGGACAAGAGAGTTCAAAATTAGAGAGGTTCAACCTGTACTTCATGGCCAAGAACTAGCTGAAAAGCAACCTCATATCCTAGCTTCACATTTTCTTTTCTCCAAATCATTAATGGCTGGAGCAGTAACAGTTAATATCATGTAGCTATCGAGGTCCACTGAGTGCTCATGAAAACTCTAGCACTGGATCATTTTCTATTAAACCTGATCTCTGTTGTGTTTTCCTAGAAGTTTCATTAGCATTTAGAATTAAGGGCACCGGCAAAGTGTACCATTTTTTAAATCGTATGACCTTCATAATGCTTCCTCCAGCACTCAGCCTAATGTGGCAAAACAGATGTGTACAATGTGCAGAATAGGAAAACTGCTATTTAATCCTCCACACAAACAATGCCAGAAAATTACAGTTACACAAAAGAGTGCCTTACCGCCCAGTCCAAACAGCTGACGTGGAAAATTATTACTCAGGATTTTGATTTCCACAGGAATGTAACAAGCATGCCAAACGTCTAGGCAAGCTAATTTTAGCTGTTTTGAGTTGACTGGGTGGAATCCTAAAAATATGTCTCAACCCCCATTTTTAGATATATTTTTGTAGGACACAATGAACGTGGAGCTTCCTAAATGCAGGACGTCATATAGTAGGCTCTCAGGAAACTCGGAACCTTCCGCTTCAATGGATGCATATTAGCGGCTGTCTATTTGTGGCACAGTGCCTTACCAGAAGCAGGGCATATTGTTATTTCTAATAGAGTAACACCTAGAAACAATAATAGAGATTAGGACCACAGTGGAGTAGTGTGTAACTTATCCCAGCAATGGCAACCTCACTACATAGGAGATGGGGGCGTAATAGACGCTATAGATCTGTTGGCATTTGCAGAATAGAAATCCTAAAGCCAGATGCTCCAAAGCCCTTAGCAGAATAATGATGTTACGTAAACACAGAATAACTCTCGTTAAGCCTCCCCATAAGGGACCGAGTAGGGAATTAGCGAGCATTCTGTTTGTCTCGATTTGAGAAAAGCTACTGGCTGCACTCCAGTGCTGAGGTTGAGGAGAGCATGCTCGAGGTCCCTTTTGTGCAGAAAGGACTTTAAACCACTTTGCCACTCCCTTAAGTCTGCTACACTACGTCCTTGTGTACATGGGAGGGACCTGAGGGCTGCTCTGATTTACATCTGCTGCCATGGGTCTCAGAAGCTTATTACCACGACTAGAGATCCCCAGCACACAAGAAAGCCCTGGCTCTGTCCCCTTTCCACAGGCATGACCCTTCCACTGCTCACAGGGTGGGTGACATGGGAACAGCTGTGGTGGGTCTTTGTCACGCTAAGATTCTCCCTGAGGTTGGGCTGACGGTCTTGTGCCGAGGTACAAGTTGGGCTGGGTATGTTGTTGGGCTGGCCACCTGCTTGGGGCTAAATGGCCAAGCAAGGCCCAGCTCTGCTGTAGCCTTTAGCACAGGCTCTTTTATATTCTGCTGCCAAACAAACAAGTGTGGGAGAGTCACAAGAGCAAAAGACTTACTGCAGGGTCCCCCCACCCACGGCCCTCCCTTCGCCCCCGGGGGGAACCTCTGGGCTTATCTGCCTTGTCACAGCCTTCTGCTTCTGTTCCTCAGGGAAGCATCTGCCTGTCAGCCTTGGCTGGTCTCCTCCCACAGTCCGGCTCTCACTTCTCTCTCCAAGCTGGGAGTAGGAGCAATCACCAGCTACCGCTCAGCTGGAGCAGCAGGCACTCAACACCTGCCTGCTGAGCTTCTCCAGGCAGGACTTGCTGCTCCCTGCCTCAGCTGACCCTTAAAGGGGTAGTCACCATGCTACCTGCTCTCCTCACACCCACCCAAAGAGCAGAGTCAGAGATGCCCTTTGTCTTCCCTGTCCCTTTCTTCTAGTGAAAGCGGTACAGTACACGTTGGCAATGGCTCAATGGTGGACCATAAATGCATAAGGCTGCAGAGCCAAGTACCAATGAGTCTGCCTGTTTGTTTTTCTTTTTCTCTTATGATGTGCAGCCTAGTGGGAGGGGCTACAGGACTCACCTCTTGACCAATTCTCTAGCCTCCTCCTTCTGCTCTGGAGAATATTGCCGTCCTTTTCAACCCAAGGCGCCGGTCAAATTTCAGGGCTGAGGGATGTTCCAGTTGGAAGCAGAAAGCAATGGGGTCTGGTATTGTCACCAAGGCAGTCTTGTTTATTTACAACTGTAGACCAGCAGGAGGAAAATACATCTTAACATGCAACCCCCAGTCTCTTTAGCCAACGCCGGATCTAACAGCAGTCTAGCTCTTTCCAAGGGGCAACCTTTCTCCGGGCACCCAGTGCTGAGGTCCCCTTGTTGCAGGGTTACTAGAACAGAGGCCCAGGCCTCCACTTTTCACCAACTGTAGGAGTGAGCAACAGAAAGAGGGGAGGAGACAAGTGAATGGGACCTCAAGGGACAACGTGGGGGCTGGGCCACAAGGCCACTGTTCAGGTGCCTGTGGAACCCCCCCCCCCACTTCAAGGGCACCTCTTTTCCTCCAGCATGAGGGAATCTGGCCAGTGCTCGCTGCCTGTTGCTCCCGAACATGACCAGCCTGTCGGTCGCTCAAGCGCTCCCTTGGGAGTGTAACCCCTCCTGTTCACTAGCCCAGTGTGAGGTTAATCAGCATAGGGAAAGCCTTGCAATTTCTTGCATAACTTGGGAGACTACACCTGAGGCTCCTTGGTGTGCTCTGGGTTGTGTGTACCTCACTCCAGACCCACTCAGACAAACCACCAAGAACAGGCTTGATTCTGTAGAAAAACACAAAACAATCACAGTTCAGCAGCTCCGCTCCTCTGCCTGCAGCCTGCACGCTGCTGCCACTCAGTCTCTCCTGAAACCCTCCTGGGGGCAGGGTGCACCTTTTACAGCACAACTCCCCTTACAACCATGTTTTAACTCCCACAGTAACTAAGCCCCACAACAGCCAAGTCCATGTCCTCCCTCTCTGTCACTTAAACTCTTCTCTGGGTGCCCAAAAAGCTCTTTTTGGCCCTACCTGGAGAAAAACACAAAACAGGATCACAGTTCAGCAGCGCTGCAGCCTGCACGCTGCTTCAACTCAGTCTCTGCTGAGACCCTGCTGGGGGGGCAGGGTGCACATCCTGGCAGGAACTAGGGAGTCCTCCCAGCATGCTGCAGTTTGTAGTCCACAACTTGTAGTTCCCAGGGCTGGGGCTGAAATGCTCTGACCCTTGGGCTACAGGAGTATCAGCCCTGTCAGTTGGGGTGCGTCTACACTGGCCGGCTACTTCAAAGTAGCTGGCACAATGTCGAAATAGCACGTGTCACGTCTACATGCGCCGTGTGCTGTTTTTGACGTTGAAATCGACATTAGGCGGTGAGACGTCAAAATCGCTATTCCCATCTAAAGATGGGAATAGCGCCCTACTTCAACATTCAACGTCGAAGTAGGGTGTGTGTAGACAATCCACGTCCCACTACTTCGAAATAGGGGGGTCCTCCATGGCGGCCATCAGCTGAGGGGTTGAGAGATGCTCTGTCCAGCCCCTGTGGGGCTCTGTGGTCACTGAGTGCAGCAGCCCTTAGTCCAGGGCTTCTGGCTGCTGCTGCAGCTGTAGGTCCATGCTGCGTGCACAGGGTCTGCAACCGGTTGTTGGCTCTGTGGATCTTGTTCTGTGCAGTGCAAGTGTGTCTGGGAGGGGCCCTTTAAGGGAGCGGCTTGGGACTTTGCTGGCCCCTCATTTCGACAGGGAGCACTTGTGTGTGTGGACGCTCCACATTTCCTTCCGGGGCGGCTCCTTTCGATGTTCCCCGTCGCTACTTTGACGTGGAACGTCGACGGCACCAACCCTGGAGGACGTGGCGACAATACGCGTCGAAGTAGCCTATTTCTATGTCCTTACTTCGAAATAGGCTACTTCGACGTAGTGTGCTAGTGTAGACGTAACCTTGATGTTACATGTGGCCAAATCTCTTCAAAGTACCCCTCTGTGGTCTACACTCCCAATCCCTGGATAATCACAGATTGCTGCTAATTTTTTAATTGAAAAATTAGAGACATGTAAATATGGCATGAATCATTTAAATTGAAATGGATTTGAATAAACCCTCAAACATGACTCACTGCCTGCAAAGCGTTTCCATTTCAAAAGTCTGTTCTAAAGCTAATTTCATTTTTGCAGTGTTTTACCTTTCCTTTCTCAATGGATTATAAAAGATGTCTGGCCTTTCAACAATCATTTTGGTAAACAAAACCAAATGGGGACAAACAAACAAAACCAAATGGTAAACAAAACAGCCATTGGGGAGACCAAGTACCAACTGGATGCAATTTGGAGTTGCAATAATATTAAGAAAAGTCCCAGAAATCAGGCTTTAGAATGGAAATGCCAACTCTTGTTTAATAATGCAGTTCAAATCTGCTACCGCTTCCAGCTCTGGAAAATCTCTTAGGGACAGTTCCATCTGCCATTCACTATTTTCAGAACAGATTATAGCATTGCTTGCTTGTTTACCGTGGTTAGTCTCAGAGTGTGCATTTTGGATCAAGTGCCAAGTGCTGCCCTGACTTACATTTTTGTCTGAGGGCAGCCAAAGGTATCAATCAAGGCAGAATTTGGTCTGGACTAGAGGAGAGAAAGGATGGCTGAGTGGTTAGGGCAGGGGTTGGCAACAAAAATAACAAGAGCAGCCCTTTCTTTCAACTTCAATAAAATACTCAATAATTCAAGCATCTCAATGCACATGAATACAAGACAGTCCTCACTAAATAACGTCACATCATACTTTTTGTAACCCCTATTTAAGAACAGTGGGCAGAATGATTAGTAATGTGATACATATTTACTGCAGGACATTCACAAACTTTTTGACATATTCACTTGGGGTTGCATATTTTGTTGCTGGTGAATTTCTCATTGTGACATTAAGGGAGCCCAGCTGAATTCGATACAATGTGAAGGATTGGGTCCATTCAACTCCATTCCAACTCCACTGTAATTACACCTCTTTTATGTCACATTTAATTTCATTTTTCTTTCTTAAAATGGGTGTTGCCCTTCACAACAGGAATTCCACAACCTTCCTTTTCCTTTTCAAAGTCAAGACTTTACTAGCAACATGAGCAAAACACAGATACATTATCATATCCCACAATGCACTGCACATATTAAAGGGGGAGTTATTCAGCATTTCGAGCCCACATATTGTTTGTAACTTAGATATGAGTTGTTTATTTTGGGGCCTTTAGATATTCACTGTTTATCGAAAATAATCAGACATGGTTTTTTACTTTGCAATTATAGTGACAGGAGCCACAAAAAAGTCCTTAGAGAGCTGTATGTGGTTCCAGAGCCACAGATTGCAGACCCCTGGGTTAGGGCAGCAGCCTGGGATTCTTAAAGGCAGTGGCTGGGTCTGTGTTTTGCCACTGATGTCCCATGTGACCTTGAGCCAATCACTTGGTCTTTCTGTACTGTTAAAGGGAGGGGACGGTGCATCCCTACCTCATACTGGTGGTGTGCAAATAAATAATTCAACTGTGATGAGCTCAAAGGGCAACAGGGTCCATAGACATATCTGTTAGATAGATACACAGTCTGATGTACAGTTCATGTTGCAGCTTAGTTTAGAAAAGGAGGAGACTCATTCTAAGTGCCACTACATGGGACAGTGAACCACACCCAGAAGGTGTGTCTGGGGTACACAAGGGCTACATCTACACAAGGAAATAAATTCAAATGTATTAATATCAATTTTGTGTAACAATGGAATTTATAAATTCGATTTTGACCATCCTGATCTCCCCACGTGCTCCTCACAAAGTCGACTTATTGTTGCCACACTCAATCCGCAAACACAACTGTTGCAGCAGTGCATTGTGGGAACCTATCCCACAGTTCCCTCATCGCCATAGCATTCTGGGTGTTTTCGATGGTATTTGACATCATCTTCCCACATTACATTGCCCTCATCCCCCTCCCGTGGAAGGAAGGCAAACTAGTGCATCAACAAGGATTGCCAAATGCACACCTGGCTTTCTCCTCTAACTGAATTGCTTTTCAAAACTGCAGCCACAACTGAATTATGAAATATTTTATAAAAATCATCAGGTGTGTGTCTTCTCAACTGGCCCTAAAACCGACTGTCCCCCCTGCTTTGATTACATCTGAGCCCTGAAAATAATACAAGGACAATGAAAAGCTTGAAGAAAGAGTTGATAGTAAAGGTTTGGAAAAAATAGAGTAGCTGAGGGGAGGGTAACTGTCTTCCCTGTTCATTATACCGCTTCTGTGCATGGTCTGTGTTCTCAACCGGCCCTCCACCCTCCCTTTCCTGCGTGAAGGGGTCCAAAGTTAGAAGAAAGCGGCTAGGAAAAAATATTTTTGTCTTATGCCTTCACTACACAGACATTGCAAACATGAGGGATAGGGCTTCCCAAATTTCATTGCCATGGAGGGGCAGGGAGGAGAGTGGTATTTGGGAGGTTGAAAGGCAGGTCTATTTGGCTGTGGGATGTGGGGTCTGTGACTCGAGAGCCACTTGATCTGTTTCCCCCCCAGGGCAGCAGCCAGACCCCGAAAATCTTAGCCACTGGGAGTGACTTCCCCCCAGTGACAGCTAGTCCCCCCAGGTCCCTGCTTGGGTGGCGGGCATGTGGGGGTTTCAGTGGCGGCCAGTTGAAGTAGTCCCCCCCCCCCCGGGGCAGCAGAAAGGCCCCAGAAATCTTAGCTGCCGGAGGAGTCTTCCTCCGTGATAGAAAAGCCCCGAAAATAGATTTGATGGAGGGTGGCCAGCTGAAGCATTCCCACCAGAGGGCTGCAAGCCCCTGAACGTGTTAGCTGCTGGGGGAGACTTAACCCAGATGGCTGTAAGCCCCTGAAAATCTTCCCGCCCTTGGAGCCCTAACTGCGTGCAAGCCAGGACATGGTGCTGCCTGGCAGCATGGTCAGCACCGAATGGAAGGCATGTCATTTTATTGGGTCAGGGGCTGCCCATGTGATGTGGTTGAGTGCAGGAAAGAGACCGACTGCGTGAAATAATCCTGATCAAATATGGCTTTTAAAGAGTGGCGTTAACAGACACACTTCTGACCACAGAAAAACAAACCAGCAGTCCTGTCACACTTTAAAGACTAACAAAATTATTTATTAGGTGATGAGGTTTTGTGGGACAGACCCCCTTCTGCCAATCTGGAAAATTCTGATGAAACTTAACTGGCACAACGAAAATATAACAGAGAGGGAAAAAAATGAAATGAAAACCGACGAACCAGCTACAAAGGACAGAAGGAGGGGAGCAAAGAAGGGGGAAGAAAATTAATTACTGCAAGCGTCTATTGAATTAAATGACTTGCCTGAGGTCACTACAAATATCAAAGATGGGGAAACTGTCCTTGTAATGTGTTAGCTAATTGCTATCTTGAATGAGACCCAGGCATGAAGTTTCAAACTTGAGAATAAACTCCAATGCAGATGTCTCCCTTTGTAATCTGGTGTTAAAGTCTCTTTGTTTTCGGATGCAGGTTTTCAGATCTTGAATGCTATGGCCTGCTCCATTGAAATGCTCACGGCCAGGTTTATGTGTATTCACATTCCTAATGTCTGATGTAGTTGAAGGACTTCCATTCCAAACAGCTAAATGTAGTGCCTTGCATGATGAATAGTCACAGAGAAGTACCTCTCTGTGACTCTTCACACTTTAAGGGTCAGCATAGACCCAGGCTTATTGTATTCATCTTTGTGTCAGCTGTAAACCTCAACCCCCACAGCTTTCCTTCATCGCTAGCATCGTGTTAGCTGACTTGACACTTCACGATCATCATGTTCAAACATTATCAAATATTGTAACACAGCCAGGTCTTTGGTGCTGCAGCTGACACAGAACACAGCTGGCCACCCTCTAAGGAGTACTGCGAACTCATTACTGCTGTAAAAGCAAGTGCAGGCACAACTGACAGCAGGTGAAAGCCTGGCTTCATGGAAACCAGAGTCAAAACTCATAGTGACTTCAATGGGGGGGCAGAACTTCAACCCAGTTATTATTTATCCAGACATTGACAGACTGGAAAAACAGCTACTTATTTCGTTTGCTAACAGGTTGTTGATGTCCTACACACTTGCCTGAGGTTCCTTCCCCTGCATCAGGCTCTGGCGGGACTGGCTATACTGTGGTTGAGTCTTGAACAAGTCCCAGCTTGTGGCGTCATCATTCTCCACTTCCTCGCAGTTCACACCAGCGGTTTGTGTCTTGGAGTCCTCTAAGGGGTCCACAGTGCTGGACAGGGGCCTGATGGGATCCCTGCCAAGTAATGCCTGTTCGTTCAAGACCATATTTAGGCATGTACATATAAATGACATTTCCCACAGGTATTTACTTTGGCTTCAGTGTGACTTGCAGATGTGCAACAGTTTGAGAAAAATCAGGTCTCTTACGCTGGGCGCTCAGATAAGGATGGATGCAATTTAGGCACCAAAAATGAAAACTTTCTGCTATTATGACTATTTATGATTTGCACTTATTCAACATAACTTCATAATGAAGCACAGTATGTGACTTCGACTGGGCGATACCACCACATAGGTATAACCCAGACTTGTAAATAAATATGTCTTGTGGAGTTTAGGTTGCTGAGGGAACTACGACTCTGAATTTCCTAGTTTCTTGTGGGTTTAAAATGACAGACTTAACTCTCTTTTAATTTGGTTCTGCATTGAACATATATAGGTGTGCTCCCCACACTCTTCTGGAGTTCTTATCGGCTGTTATATTACTCTTTTGTTCAGCCAACCTGGTTTGAATAAAGAATTTTTACCAAAGCTCTTGGCTCAGGAGAGGGCTGATGTGTGCTCAGCCTGGCCTGCATCTGGAAGGGGTAACCACATCTCTGCAGTGCGATACAGTAGACTCTGGCTGAGAGATCTTAACTGTTTCATGTCTAACCTTTCGGGAAGCTGAACTCTTGACTAAGGCAAGTTGCTGGGTATTATGAATTTTCTGATTTGACCCTTCCTCAACACGCTTTTCAGTGTCAGGAAAAGCAATGGGAACGATTTTGTCATCCGCATACTGAATTACTTTCAAGGGAACTTTTAAATCTCCCGCTCTGGTGATGAAAGGTTTTGCCACGTGTTTCAGTGAATCTGCTTTTGTCATTTATTGCTTAGTGATCACCCTCTGCTAACTTTTCATACAGCCTGAGACCTGCATGGGGAGCAACCTCTATCATGGCCTTCAACCATAACCCAATCAGCAGAAAAAATACCAAACCAACAAAATCCTGCCTTAAGCCCACAGTCATCAACCATACCAATATAACAATGGGTCTAGCAACCCTTTGTTAAAATGCAGAACAACCAAATGGAAAAAAAATGCCAATTTAGCCGCATCCTGTGGGGTTCCTGGTGTGTCTTATCTTCAGTCTTTGCCTATCTGTAACTGTAAATCTTACAGTGTCTGCCTAAATAACATTTGAAACCTCCAACCTTTCTTTTCTGTTCAGACCAAAATGCTCACCAGGCTCAGGTCTTGACATCTGCAACCTTCTCCCGTGTAGCCTTAGCGAGCTTAACTGAGCTCCCTCTCAGGTCCATTCAGAATGCTGCTGCTGCAAGGGACATGCTCCTAGCCTTTCATTCTGCCATATCACCCCATCTTTGAGTCCTTCCTGTGTCTTCCTCTTTTTCCGCTGGATCAGATCAGCTTTGGTCACAATTTAGCTCCCCTGGCACAAGCCGCAGTTACCAGCAATCGCTGCCAGTCTTCATCATTGGCTCCTCCGGCCTGGATTGGTGGTTTGAATCCCTTCTCCCTCAAATACCTTCACCGTATCTCCTGTGCTACCCATGTGTGGCACACCTTTGATACAAACAAACCAAAAACCCCTGTCAGCTCCTAGTTGTCTGAGCCTTTGAATCTCTTCTTAATACCCATCTTTACAGCAATGGCTGCAGAACATTGCTAGCCGACAGTGGCTCGACAAGTAGGGAAGGTACCACTACTGTCACTGATCGGCTTATTCATTGCCGTTAACACCCCCCCATCCCCCAATATTGAAGAGTTAGAACTTATCTATTCAAACACCTATCAGACCAGACATCCTAATGCTGTAGGAATATTGGCTCCCCACAAAGAACCCTCTCAGTTCTGAAAGGGGCCATGCCTACTCATTTCTCTTCTACCTGGCCTTGAGCTGGGTCCTGCTAGAATTTTCAATAAGGTGTTTTCCAGAGGAGAAACACATAAACTGTCCAGCCACCATAGCACCATACGGGGAGTGAGACTGAGCAATGACCGATTAGTCACTGACCCGGTTTCTATTTCAGTCACACAACAGGCTCCAGGAAACGAAGCCACTGAGGCTGCGATGTGACAAAGCCACTGCACTGTGGCACCAGACAGTTGCTTTTCAAATAGGAGCGGGCTCAGGAGGCACCCGTCCGGCCATGTGATTCAGGGCAAATAATCAAGTCGCAACACCAGCACGCCTCAGGGACTCCTTTGTGACAACAGACAGTGCACACAGCAGCACAGCGTTTTACAAAGGAGCTCCCCTGCAGCAGGAGCTGCTGCCCCAAGGTGCAGAGCTCTGGGGAACAGGGCAGCCTCGCCCCCCCAGTGGAGGAGCTCCCTGGCAGAAGAACCTGCCACTCCAAGCCAATAGCCCACTGTCCATCATAGCACTTGTAAATTGTATGTATAGGTTGAATTTACTATATCTATATTGCAAATTATGGTCTTAAAGCCTGGACCTTAAAGCCAGGACATCAAGAGGGGACATTCTTGGGACAGGTTCTGTCTCTTGTTTCTCTCTCCATGTCTAATCATTGAATCTTGTGTGTCTCACACACTTGTAATGCCCACAGGGACCAGATAACTGGCCACCACCGCTGCTGGCTGATAGATTTAGAGCTATTGGTAGACATCAGTATTTCATTTCCATAGGTTCCATAGGTTCTGAATTCAACTGTTGCTGGGTATCATGACAAAGCACCTTTTGCTCTTGGTGTGTTTCCAGAAGAATGATTCTACAGTCCTTCTTTTTATCTATGAGTGTACAGTTAAAGACAACGTGAGTATGTTCTCTCTAGCTCACTAATCATTTCAATTATTGGCCAAAATGCCAGTAATTACACATGGAATTAAATTTCAAAGTAATTTCTGGCCTCTCTTTTATAATACCTGGAGGTATCATAAAGAAGCATTGTCAATGTTAAAGTCATGCTTCTGTGACTGACAATTTTTATGTGCAATTGTTGCAAGAAACGTCTAAGTTCATGGTAACTGCAAAATTACAACAAAAACCCCCACACTGTTTCTCTATTTTTCCAGTTTGTTGCTTTTTGCATGACAGCATTTAATTAGAGGCAGTTTCACTATTTCCTCTGTATTGTCACGTTAGCCAGCCAGTTTCTTCCGCTATTTGTGTGGTTCTTTCAGAGGCCAAATGGAGAGACACAAACCGTTTTAAATGTTAAGACAATATAATTGTATTTCTTTATAAATTAGGAGAGGGACATAAGGGTACGCGTAGAATGAACATATATATTTTTTCGGCCTGCTTGCTTCAGGCTGGTACTACTATGCCTTTCAACTTAGAAGTGTGCTTTGCTTAAAAATCACTCGGCAAATGCTTTGGGAACTGTGGCATTTGCTTTCGGTGCCTTGATAAGACCACATAACTCAGAGCACGAGAAGTCAGATGACGGCAAATTTTGTTGGCAGCCGGCAGCTCAGCTATCATCCGGCAGTCGGAGGTTTCCTAAACAGGTTCTGTTTTGGTCTCTCTGCAGGAGGAGGAGAGCTCACTGATCTGACTAACCACTACAACCCCATGCAGGTTGTTAATGAAGTGATTATAAAGAACAGCTTTGTGGTGAGCTCCGTGAGCACTTCCATCCTCAGACAGGCAGGGCCACAAGAATGAGGTAGTGGTTGCTAAAAAGTTGGGTGAATAACACATGAGAAAATGAGCTATTCAGCTTATGCCCAAGCCTATGCAAAGGCATTTGCCAGAGCCAGAGCTGTGTGCTTATATCACCTTACAGGAAAGCTGGCAAAACCAGGAGTTGGAGCCACAGTCTCCTTCTCTGTCTCTCTCACAGCCCAGGTGAGTTCACAATAAGAACAGTGAGAACTCCAACATTAGCCTTACTCAGCAGATTTATGAGTTAGGTCACTTTTCCCATGTGAGAATGGCCCTGGGTCTCCCAGCAGGACGGTCCAGTGCTCAGGGCAGCAGGCTGGGACTTGGCAGAGCAGGGCTGAATTCCCTTCTTGGTCACAGGCTTCTCAGGTGACTTGGGGCCCAGAGCCTACAACATAGTTTGGTGCTACTCTGCTGAGCCTTGCAGTACCTATGCCCTCAGCATTCCACTGGCCAGAGGTGTTCTCAGCCCCCTGTTAAGCACCCAGGAGCCCCTATTGTCTGGGGGAACTGAGGTATTTTCGGAAGCTGTCAGCCCCTGAAGCGAGCCAGCAGTGAAGCAGTGTGACCGAGAGGGGAGAGGAGATGTGCTTAGGCACCTAAGGAGTTGATCTAGGTTGCTTAGATGAGATAAGCATCTGAATCTGCTCAGGATCATCTATGATCAATCCTCTCCTGGAGTGAGGCACCTAAACCACCTCAGTCCCTCAGGCAGCCCACATGGTGCACAAATCTAGGTGCCTAGGGGATGTAGACACCTATGAATCATAGAACAATAGAGCTGGAAGAGACCTAAAAAAGCCATGAGTCCAGCCCACTGCTCTAAGCAGGACCAAAGCCATCAAATCAGCCCAGCCAGGGCTTTGTCAAGGTGAGACTTAAACACCTCCAGGGATGGAGACTCCACTACTTCCCTGGGTAGACCATTCCAATGCTTCACCACCCTCCTAGCGAAAAAGTTTTTCCTGATGTTCAACTTGAACCTTTCCAACTGCAACTTGAGACCATTGTTCCTTGTTCTGCCATCCGTGACCACTGTGAACAGCCTCTCTCCAGCCTTTTTGCAGCCCCCCTTCAGTAATTGACATAGGTGGCAGCTGGGTAGCATCCTTGAAAATAGCCGTGGCAACTAAATGGTGGGCTAAAGAGTCAGCTGTTCTCCTGAGTATCTTTAAGGATCTTAACTTTAGTTTTTATCTGTGCTCCTCTGTAAAATGGGATGATGGTACTTCCCCACCAAACAGTGGTATGGGGAGATAAGCACATTACAGCCTGGGAGTTGCTCAGATACGGTGGTGGTAGGGTCAGCTAAGTACTCATGAGAGCCGGTATCCTGACCCTCTTCAGGTGGGTGTGGTACCAGTGCTTAGTTTTTAACAAAGGAGGTGCTGAGGCTCAAGCAATTATTTTGTCTCCATAACTGATACACCAGGCCAAAAGGGGTGGGGGCTTAGAACTCCCAAGCCAGGAGGTGCTGGGGCTCAGCCCTGGCATAAAAGTTTTGGATGATATCTTACCTGCTTCTTGGTGATTCAGCCAGCTGGTGTCTCTCCTCAGGATGTGGAGTGGAAACTTTTTGTGGCTTTTTCTAACTTTTTTTTCCTGTTTAAATGCAGAGCTAGATGCTTTTAAAGCCACCCTTGGTTCGTCCCTGAAACGTCTCAAACTCTTAACCCAGTCCTGTTTCCCGCAAGACACTCCCACTTCCTAGCAGTGAAATAGCCAGATATGATGTCAGGTAGTGTGTCTTCTTGGTGCTTCTGCATCATTCGATAACATTGTGGCAAAAACAATATCCGATACAAGACACTAACAAACATTAATGAAGTCCTGATCACCCTCATAGGCCTGCTAGCCAGCAAGGCAGATGTAGATTTGATTTCAAGCGGATGGACAGGGATGGGGAGAGAATGTATATTGGATAGAGATGGACCTTAACTGACATCCTGAAGCAGAACTCCAGAGCCAAGTGTCACCTCTCTGTAGTGGGAAGAATTACAATCCCAGACCAGAAAAATGCTGAAACAGAGTTTGAATTCTAGATCCTAATCCAAAGTTTTCCTAAATTAGAGGATGTAGTCAAGGGCTGTTGAGGAGACAAGCAGTCTGCAAATTTGAAAAGTAAACATGCTCCGTGGGGTGGCATACCTTGTTTTACTAAATTCTGTAAGCACCTCCATGGTTTTTGCCCACCTTGCACTAAGAACCAGAGGCATTTTCTACACAGGCATAGGATAATTTATTTAAAGTAAGAGAAAGGGCGGTTTTAGACATCATCTCCTAGTGATTTTATTGTTTTAACCTTACGTTTATTTTATTAATGCTTGATTTCCCTTTCAGAACTCTCTGTGAGACCGACAGATCCAAAAATAAACCCATAGCTACTTCAGTGTGACAAAACTTGGACATTCAAAAATGAGAAGTTTCCCTACAGAGGTTTCTTTCAGTGCAAGAAATGATTTGGAAAACAAATCCAGCATAGATGATTTATTACGACCCAAATGCAAGTTGGGGATGCACCAGGGAGCAAACCTGAATGGACAGATGGAGCCTTGGTTAGCCTTTTACTTTATTATTTTCTAATTAACAGTGAATACCAAAGCTACAAGTATCACAGAGGTAGCTGTGTTAGTCTGTATCTTCGAGAACAACAAGAAGTCCTGTGGCACCATATAGACTAACAGATATTTTGGAACAAAAAGCAGTCAAGTAGCACTTTAAAGACTAGCAAAATAGTTTATTAGGTGAGCTTTCGTGGGACAGACCCACTTCTTCAGACCATAGCCAGACCAGATATTTTGGAGCATAAGCTTTTGTGGGCAAAGACCCACTTCAACAGATGCATGGGGGTGTGGTTCAGAGGAGTATTTAAAGAGTGGGGTCCCAGTAAAAGAGAGGGCCAGAGCTGACAAGGTCTATTCAGTCAGGGTGGAAATGGCCCATTAGGGCCAGAGCTGACAAGGTCTATTAATGGGCCGTTTCCACCCTGACTGAATAGACCTTGTCAGCTCTGGCCCTCCCTTTTACTGGGACCCCACTCTTTAAATACCCCTCTGAACCACACCCCTGCCCCTACTCATGCATCTGATGAAGGGGGTCTTTGGCCACGAAAGCTTACGCTCCAAAATATCTGTTAGTCTCTAAGGTGCCACAGGACTTCTTGCTGTTACCAAAGCTAGAGGACCCTGAGACCAACTGACACAACATGTCTACACAGCAATTTGGAGCCAGTGAGAAGGAACTTCCATGCTTAGGTTGACAGACTTGGGCTATGTCTACACTACCCTGGAAGATCTACCTGCTCAGGGTTGGTCTTCTGCGGTTCGATTTCATGTGTCGTGTGTGGATGCACAAAATCGACTGCTCAGGGGTCACAGTTGACCCCTGTATTCCTTGCCAGACATGAGGAGTAAGGCAGATTGATGGGAGAAACTCTCCCGTCAACCTTCCCCAGTGTAGACAGCCAATCTAGCGAAGTGCAGGTATGTCGATTTTAGCTATGCAATTGCTGTAGCTAGAATTGTGTGTTCGAGGTCAACTTACTTTACCTACCAAAACAAAAAAACAGTCATGTAGCACTTTAAAGACTACAAAATAATTTATTAGGTGATGAGCTTTTGTGGGACAGACCTACTTCTTCAGATCTATAGCCTTACCAGAACAGCCTCAATATGTAAAGCACAGCAGTACAAAAACGAGCAAGGTTGGCAAATCAGAAAAATAGTTATCATCTTTGGCAAATCAGATAGAAGAGCAAGGGGGTGGGGGAGGGGTAAGGGCAGGGAAGGACAAATATCAAAGTGTGTAAAGAAGTCCTTATAAGGGGTCAGGTAATTGCTGTCCCTGTTCAAATCATGTGTTAATGTGTTGAATTTCAATATGAATGTTAGTTCCGAACATCCTCTCTGTAGACAATTGTTAAAGACTCTTTTCTGCAGAACACAAACTATCAGGTCTTTAACAGAATGGCCCACTCAGTTAAAGTGCTGGCTGACAGGTTTGTGTATTTGGAGGTTTTCAATGTCTGCTCTATGTCCATTCATTCATTGTCAAAAAATGTTTGCAGTCAGTCCTATATACATGGTGTGTGGGCATTGTTGGCACATGATGGCATACAAGACATTAGTTGAGGAACAAGAGAATGCGTCAATAATTCTGTAATTGATGTGGTTAGGTCCAGAATAGATATGTGGACAAAGTTGCCAATAGGGCTTGTTGCAAGGAAAAGTTCCAGGATTGGTGTTACTGTGGCATAGCCTGTGATTGCTAGTGAGAATCCTCATATGGTTGGGAGGTTGTCTATAGGAGAGAAGAGGCCTGTCACTTAGGGCTTTCTGGAGTGTGGCATCATGATTTAAGATAGGTTGTAGGTCTGTAATGATGTGTTGCAGTGGTTTGAGTTGGGGGCTGTAGGTAATAATGAGTGGCGTTCTGTTATTGTTTTTTTGGGCCTGTCTTGGAGTAGCTGGTTTCTGGGTGTTCGTCTGGCCCCGTCGATTTGTTTTTTTACTTCTGCCAGTGGGTAGCTTCTATCGTTTACAGTCAAGCTCTGAGATACAATCACATCTACTCTGATCCTACTGGCAGAGATCGAAAACTACAAGATCTCTACCAAATGTGCATAAACCTGAATTGCCCACCAGGAGAAGTACTCCAAGATAGACCCAAGAACACGAGTAATAGAACACCACTTGTTATTACCTACAGCCCCCAACCCAAACCACGGCAACTTTGAAGTTGTGGTTTGGGCTGGAGCAGAACCCTAGGGAGTGGCGCTTACCACTGACTAGACCAACTCATAAAATGGAGCAGAATGCAGCCACTTGTCTTACGGTGCGGAACACCAGTCCTAGTGGCTCTGATCAGGCGGGGGCATTGTGTGCTGGCACCTGTGGTCCCAGAGAGCCAAACTTTCACCCGGAAGATGACCACAGCTACTGGCTGCATTGTAGAGCTATGCAAAAGGTATTCACCTTGGGGATACTCTTTGGTCATCCTGGGGTTAGGGAATGAATCAGAGGAGAGTAAGTGGAAATAACCTGCATCTCAGTGAGCTCGTATGGAGGGCCAGCCAATGGATCAAACACCATTCTGCCCCGACCGCCCCCCGCACAGGATGAATGCTCCAGCATAAATGTTCATCTATTACTTCATGGCTGCTCCATGATTTGCAACACCCTGGGATGCTTTTCTGTAATGTTGGCCCAGGGTTTGTTAGGGAAAATTCACTTGGAAGCCAATAACACATTAATGTAAATCTGCAGGCTACCTTATCTTCAAAAGCATTTTGCTGCTCTGTAGGCAAGCAACAATGAGGATTCTGAATGCCTGGGTTTCCATGCAACAAGTTAGTATATTGGGGTTGAATATGGTTACATTTCATAATATAATTGGTCTTTCATGACTGTCAGTCGTGGGCAAGTGCCTCATGTAAATGCACATTTACACTGTAGCAATCAATAGTAATCTTAATACAAACTAAAACACATTTCATCCCATAAAGATCTTATTCATTAATGTAATGGGGGTGGGGGAGAGAAGGGTTGGGAAAAATAAGTGTCCCCTTACACCATAGCACCGATAGTCATTTGTGTAGACAGGGAACAACTTTTCGTTTGGAGGTTTGAGTAGCACAGGCACCAGATCTTGCTGAAATACACATTGGAGCTCTTCAAATGTTCATCGCCAGGGTGATAAACTAGTTGAGAAATAAAGACCAAAAGTATGACTGATAATTCCCGCTGCCACCATCAAACCCCAGGTGCTAAAGGAAAGGCTCTTGTAACAGCACCATCTTACTTTGAACTGGTGCCTTACAATGCAGGAGGGTGCTGATCCATGTGCCAAAGAGCTAATGCTTTAAATTAGTTGTAATCAGTGTGAATGTTTGGCAGCAAAGGGAATGGTGAGTTTCAAGCTCTTCTTTGTGAGTAACAGAAAGGCAACAGGATAAATTCTTATCTCCTACACATGTGTAAGTCTGCAGTCGCTCTGTCTCAGAGGTGTAATTATATGAGTCTGTAGCTTCACAAACAAAATAAAGCAAAGCAAAACAAAAAACAAAACAAAACCCAAAAAACCAAGCAGGTAATCCTATAGCACTTTAAAGGCAATTTTATTTATTAGGTAATGAGTTTTCTTGGGAAAGCTCATTACCTAGTAAATAAAATTGTTCATCTTGAAGATGCTACAGGACTGCTTGTTTTTTTGTGATGTAACCCAGTTGACTTTACTGGAGTCACTCCGAATTTATAACAGTGTAAGTGAGAGTAAAATTTTAGTCCAATTATTACAAGGAAAGAAATCTTGGGATTCCAAAAAAGACTGTGTACTATTTCTCAGTAGCTGGGGCAGAAGTTGGAAATCCCTACCCCCATGCTCCCATATGGAAACTTCACAGAGAGGTAGCCGTGTTAGTCTGTATCTTCACAAAACAAAACCGCAGCCCTGTAGCACCTGAAAGACTAAAATAATTTATTAGCTGTTGAGCTTTCGTGGAGTAGACTCACTTCTTCAAGTGGGTCTACAAAACAGTTTGGAGTCAGTGGGAAGGAAACTCCATGCTTAGGGTAAAAACAACAAGAAGTCTTGTGGCACCTTATAGATTAACAGATATTTTGGAGCATAGGCTTTCGTGGGCAAGGACCCACTTATGCATATGCAAGAGCTGGGTGGACAGACTTAGGTTGCCAGACTTGGGTTATGTCTACACTACCCCAGAAAATCAACCTGCTCAGGGTAGATCTTCCAGGGTCCAATTTTGCATGTCTAGTATGGCTGTGCAAAACTGACCTCTTAGGGGTCGCTGTTGACACCTGTACTCCTCATGAAACATGACGAGTAAGAAGTGGGTCTGCCCCATGAAAGCTTATCACCTAATAAATTATTTTGGTAGTCTTTAAAGTGCTACAGGACTGCTGTTTTGTTACATGGAAACTTGTTTAACATTAGTTCAAAGGTGGTGTTGGAGATCTCCAGAAGCTAGGTTACTAATTATTATTATAATGTGGTAACACCTAAAGGCTTCCATTCCCATTATTCTAGGCTATGCTCTGCTATCTAACAACCAGATTGGCCCTGTCCCAAAGAACTCATAATAATCTAAGTGTGAAATGAAAGAGAACAGATGGGGCACAAGACACAAAGGGAGGGGGCAGGTGGAGCACAAAGAAACAATTAGAAGATACAGATCAGCATGGTAACAGGAGGACAAAGCACAACAGCTGCCTGTTAGGCACAGCCTACAGTAAAGGTTGGTCTGGAAAAGATCCTCAATGACTTAGAAAGAGCTGAGAAGAACCAAGAAGCTTCAATCAGCTGCACCCATTTACCACAGCAGTGAATTGGGCCCTGAGAAAATGAAGAGGGGAGAAAGGGAGCAGTGCAGGGTGAAAGTAACTTTAGTTCTTACAGAACAACAGAAAGTCCTGTGGCAACTTATAGACGAACAGATATTTTGGAGCATGAGCTTTCGTGGGCAAAGACCTGCTTCATCAGATGCATTGGGGGGGGTGCTTCAGAGGAGGATTTAAAAAGGGGGGGTCTCAGTAAAAGGGAGGGCCAGAGCTGACAAGGTCTATTCCGTCAGGCAGCTCTGGCCCTCCCTTTTACTGGGACCCCCACTCTCTAAATACTCCTCTGAAACCACCCCGCCCACTCATGCATCCGATGAAGCGGGTCTTTGCCCATGAAAGCTTATGCTCCAAAATATCTGTTAGTCTATAAGGTGCCACAGGACTTCTTGTTGTTCTCGAAGATACAGACTAACACGGCCACCTCTCTGATACTTTAGCTCTTACAGGTATTGTCAAGTCACACCCCCTCTGGGAAGGCTCAGGGCAGTGGAATGGGGTGTGTGTGAGAGAGGAGTACCTGTAAGAAATGTAAGTGTGTGTGGGGAGGGGGGCAGGCTGAAGGCAGAGCGTTAGAGTGCGTGTGCGTGGCTCAGGGCAGGGGCTGGGGATGTGGCACAGGAGTCGGAGTTGGAGGGTGGCAGGGGTGCAGGGCAGAGGGATGGAGTGCACGTGGGGGGCAGGAGTCAGGGCAGTGGGGTGGGATGTGAGGGAGGGGCAGGAGTCAGGTTTGGTAGATGTGAGGAGGGGATCAGGGTAGGTGGCTGGGGGGTAGGAGGGGCCCAGGGAAGGGGGTTGGGTTGAGAGGGTGAAGGAGTCTCAGCAGAGGGCTAGAGGTGTGGGGATGTGCAGGAGTCACTTTGGGGGGTGCGAGGAGGGGCTCAGGGCAGTGGGTTGTGGGGTCAGGAGTCAGGCGCAGAGGGCTGAGGGTGGTGTGGGGTGGGAGGGGGGCTTAGAGCAGGGAGCTGGGGGTGTGTAGGGGGAAGCAATGACATTGTTTCCTGAGTGCAGGGAAGGCTCCAGCTGCGCATACTGGGACGCTGCTGCTCTTCTTCCCCTTTCCCTAACGATCAGGGAGTGAGGAGAAAGTGCACAGCCTGCATGAACTACTCCTCTACCCTCCCCTCCACTGCCAGCAGAGAGAAATGCATGCAGGCTGTGCACTTTCCACTCACTCCCTGATGGGAAGGGGAAGCCCAATAGCAGCACCCTGGTATGTACAGCTGCAGCACCCCTGCCCTCCTGACATTGCCTGGGGCTGTGGGGGTAGGTGGGAACACCTCAAAGCTGGGGCAGTCCCACATGCCCCAGCATGCCCCTTTCACCTGCCTGGCTGCCTGCTTAGCATGGCAGCCTGCAGAAAGCTCCGAGAGCCCAGCAGCCAGGCCTCCTCCGGCAGTCAAGGGCAGCTTCTTGCCAGAGCGGTGCACAAGACCACTCCGGCTTTCTTTCACCTGTGGAGCAGCGACTATGAAAAAGGGCACGAAGGTGAGAAATCAGCTTGGAGGAGACAGTGTTACACATTAATGGGGAAATCCCGGCTCCACTGAAGTCAATGGCAAAACCTCCATTGACTTCACTAGGGCCGGGATTTTACCCACCGAGGGCTGTACCGAGTCCCAATGTTTAGAAGGTGAGAAAGTTCTAAAGCAGAGCTCCGGTTTATCAGTTTTGGTAAGAAGTTCTGCGCGTACCTCGTTTATATTCAGGTTAATGAATTCTCTGGTTTTCACACTTAGCGTCAGGAATACCCCTGGAATAAACATCAGGACATCAGTTATCCAAACGCCCCTGTCATATTCGTACACGTAAGCAACTGCTCCCCCACTGAATCCCTAATTGTGGCTGTTCCACAGAGAGGAAGGATTTGGCTTTCTCGAAGGGTTTAGACTGGTGAACCCTTGGAACGGATTGAATACTGAAGGCAAAGTGACCCCTGACTTCACTGGGACTCATGCGCAAGTATGGATTTCAGAAATTAACCTGGAGTTGGTGGTTTGGGCGTGAGACACACCCAGATGTTTGGACACATGTCTGAATGTTATCCAGACTCTCTACCTCTCCTTATTCTGAAAAGTGATGGTGGCAATATAGCAAAACTAGCCACTCCCTCAGTGTTCTGACCCTTCAATTTCCAGGACAGGCTGGACCCATAAGGGAAAAACAAGCAAAACAACGTAATAAAAATGTTTAAGGAAAATAACAAGAGTGTGTTGGATTTTCATAAAGTGGTTGGGTTTGGTCTAGTTTGAGCCAGGGGCAGAGGGTCAGTTTAATCTAGGCTGATATACCCATCCCTATTAATTGCTATTAGTCTGGACAGGGAAAGACCCCAGCATGCAAATGAATTGAGAGCCCGAATCCATAGCTATGTTGCAGGTGATATTTTAAAGTCAAAATCCAAACAAATAATTTTAAAGTGTGCAACGTTAGTGCACGTGCTTATTGAACAATCTCTTACACAGATCACTGATTTTGAAACTTGAGGCCTTCGCATTCATAGCAGTATTCTGCTACTTGAGCGAGAGGAGTAACTTCTCTAGCCTGTTGCAGTAGTAGACTATTATCCTTTCATGCATACACATTTACCAGGGCTATAAACTAAAAGCAGATACTCACGGCTTGCATTCTCTAGGCGAATTAAGCAGTTTAGGAAGTCATCAAAATCAATTTGAAACTTGTCATCAGAATATCTGAGGACAATCAGCTGCAGCAGGTAGTTATTGAGTTGAAATCCTTTAAAAATAAAGAATGAAGAATAAAGAAGAAGAAAAAGAAATCAGCAGTGCCCTGAAAAGAAACCTGTGAGATGTTAATACATAATTTGGTTATTTGTTGAAAATCTGTTAGCGGGGAGGTATTCTATTAATTGATTCTCTGCCTGTAGCAGAAAGTGAGCTGACGGCAAACTGTTTTTAATCTACAATAGATATAGAATTCAGAAATAAGTTTTAAAGTTGTTGCAGTTTTCACTTTAACAAACTGTTCTCTGAGTGAGTGAAAGCTCTGTCTCCAGTTGAGGCTTTGCTGCTATAGTTTTTCTATCTTCAAGAGACAAATCATTTATTTAGTTTACCTGCATCTCTTAAGGCACTACGAAGCTCATAGGAGGACATGGTGCCGGATTTATCGGTATCGAAATGGAGATAGACACTCTGCATGGGGAAAACCATAGATATTCAGCAGTTAGTAAGGTACAAATCTCAAATATTTAAATTGTAGCACACAAAGCAATGGAGTTTCATGCTCGAAGTGCCTAGCTTTAAAACTCTTGATGTAGCATAAACATTTAAGGAAATGGAAGGGACTTTGGCCTGCTCTAGTCTAGCTGCATAACTCAGAGTATATTTGGGATCATGCTGTCTCTGTCATGCTTGTTATGAGCTGAGTGAAAGTGCATTGAGTTAAAACCTCACTGAGATAAGTAGGTGTGAACACATGCCTCAATTAAATTAACTGCAAGGGCGAGCCCCCAGCTGAGACAAAAGGATTATGTGAAGTCGTTCAAAACTTTGCAGAGTATTTTTGTGGGGGTGGGAGGAGAGGGCAGTACTTAAAGTGGTCAAAAAGAAGTAAGAGAAAGATCTACTTCAACCTCAACCAAAGTTAATTTTCGTGCACTTGATACAGACAAGCCACAATTTTTGCATACGTATAATGTATAACTTCACTATAACACGGGCAATTTTTACCTCAGTAACACATATGAATGTCTAGTTGTACAAATTACAAAAACAGTATCTGTCCCAAGAGTTTGAGGGAGGAAGGTCTGGGGCTTCATGACATTATGTGGGGGTCTATTTGGGGATAGGACGCTGGGGTGCTGTATGACTCAATGGAGTTGTAGGTCTGTTTGGGAAAGGGGACTGGCTGGGGATGGAGTAAGTGGGGGTTGGGGTCTCTTGGGAGTAGGAGACAGTGAGTAGGGCTGGAGGGCGTCTGGGGGCTGCAGTGACTGTGGGGTTGGGAATCTTTAGGTGGTGGGAGTGCAGTGAAAGTGAGCGGGGTTGGGGGCCTCTGGGGGAGGGGCTGCTGTGACATTCAGTAGAGTCAGAGCCTCTTGAGGAGGAGGTGCCGTAAAAGTGGAACAGGGGTCTCAAAGGCTACAGTTACACTACAGTGAGCCGTTGACAGAGGTTACTCTCAGACAAAATTTCCTGACAAAACTACTGCTAATGGAGCGTGGCCACACACAAAAGCCAGTTGTGAGAGTGCTCTGCTCGTCGACAGAGAGGCTGGATTGCCCGCTCGCTCTCTTGACAAACCAGCCACCTGCAAGCACAGCCGACAGGGCTGTCCGGTGTCTTGGAAGCCCTGTCTGTTGAGAGAAGGCCCCCCCCAGATCAGTCACGCAGCTTTTTTGGTGACGGAACCTGTTGACAGCGGTGTTATGCCTCCCGGCTGAGAGGCAGAATGCTGCCGGCAAAAGTGCTGAGTCCTGTCAACAAAACGTGTTTTGCCTGAGGACCTTCTGACAGTCTTGTCACCAAAACCGGGGTTTTGTCGGCAAAACTCGCCAGTGTAACCACAGCCAAAGAGGAGGAGGTCTGTGAGATTCAGGGGTCGGGGGCTCTCAGGGCAGGGATGCAATGAGAGCGAGGGTGGGGTACAATGTGGGTCTCAGGAATGTTGGGGGAGGGTGGCTGTGCAGTGACAGTGTGGTTGGGGGACTCCTGGGGTGCAGAAAAAGTGGAGCTTGGGGTCTCTCTTGAGAGATGAGGGAGGTAGAGACAACGGGGTTGGAGGTCTCTCTCTCTCTCTTTGGGGTACAGTGAGTCACTGGGGGCCTGTTCTAGGGGTGCTGCTTCTGCCCTCTCATTCTTGTGGTCCCCAACCCTCTCTGCTGGCCTGGTTCTGAGCTTGTTCCTATAATGTGTGCGTGTGTGGGTGGTGGTCGGGGGCTGGCAGTGTAGCATCTGAGGCCCCTGTGGCTTCTCCCACTCATATCCTGGCTTCTAGGTTGTTCTAGATCTGCCACCTGCATCTGAGCTCCTACTTCTGCTGCTTCTCAGGCTCCTGCAGTTCCCAGCCCTGGGCTCTGGTCCCCAGGGACTGAGGTCCTGCTGTATGTACGACTGGCAGGCAGGGGGGCCATGGAGTGTGGCCATGGGGAGGGGAGCCCTGTACTGTATGAGGAAGCACAGGAGCCTGGGAAGCTTACAAGGCAGCAGCTCTGGTAGATGCACTGGGCTACCCCGGTAACCCTGCCTGAACTTTACCTTTTTCTCCCTCGATCAGCAACCTCCTATGACCAACCTCCACTGAAAGCAGTGAGCATGTGCATGAGTGACCCTCAGAGAGACAGCTGAAAGCAGCAGCTGATCCCGGAAGAAACCCCAATCCACAGAAAAAACAGTCTGGGAAACACTAAGGCTCAGGTCTTTCTCTCCAGGGCCAGACTAACTTTTCTGGGTACCTGGGGCTAGTAGAATTTCTGGGGTCCCCCTTAGGCTCTGAGGCTAAAAAAGAGGGGGTTCAGTGTGCAGGAGGGCTGAGGTGGCAGGGGCTGGGTGGGAAGGTTGTGTGAGAGGTAGGGTGCAGGAAGGGAGCTGGGTGTAGGGGGCCTTGGGTGAGAAGAAGAGTGCATGAGCAGGCCAGGAGTGTGGGGTCTGGGTGGGAGGTAGGATGCAGGAGTCTGCTCAGGGGTGCATAATCTGGGAGGGAGGGGGCAGAAAGTGTGGGGTCCAGGTGAGACGGGGCAGGGGATTGCTGTGCCTATGTGATACAGCTTCCGGCAGCAGGGGAGGGCAGCAGAGACAGCTCCCGCCGCCCTACACTTGCCATAACCACAGTTATACTCACTCTGAATGTTTTCATCAGAAACATCTGCAAACCTCTCCACTGGGGACATGAATTTCTTAAGCGGACCAGTTAAAAATCATTTTTATTAGAGGAGCGTGAAGTTAAGTGCTCCAGAAAAACAACTGAGATTTTGGATGAAGCATCCAGGAAGTAGAAAATTGCAACTATCACATCTTGGATGGAGGAGAAATTCAGAAAAGATCATTAATGATCCAGGAGGATAAAAATATTGTGCCTCGCTCTGCAGTCCCACAAACATATACACACATGCTTAACTTTACTACCCTGAGCAGTATCAGTCAGGCCCGCTGGCCAGAGAAGAGAAGGGGTTGGCCCCACTGGTGTCAGTAATTTTAAAGGGACTGCTCAGGGAGGCAAGATCAGTGTATAAGTGTTTGCAGATTTGTAGCCTAACAGAATAATAACATTCCAGACTCTCAGTGTTGCTGAGGAGATGAACAATGGAAATATAATAATTCATCACATAACTGTTTTCCACTAATTGTAAGTCAGAATTTTCTTCTTGTGTGAAATAATAGGAATAGAATTCCCCTCCCCCCACCAGTGTTATTTTTATTGGCTTCCTTTTAAAAGCACATTTCTGAAATTCATTACCTCAAACATAGCTTCTTAGCCTACAAAAATCTCTGACATGTCCAGTAAAACATTCTAGCTTAGGGCAATGGAAAACTAAGAATTGGTCATACCACCCAGAAAAAAAAAAAAGAACTTGTGTTTTTTAATCATTATTTTGGCTTCTGAAAATATTTGCCATTAGATTTTTATCTCTGAAAATCAGAAATTTTGTGCTGGAAGGGATCTTACCATGTCTAGTAGTTAATCTTCCCATGCTGTGGCAGAACCAAATATAGGCTGAACCTCTCCAGCCCAGCACCCTCAGGACCTGCCCAGAGCTGAATGAGAAAATTTGCTGGACCACAGGAGGTCAATGTTATCTAGCAGCATTAATAACACTTCCACTGCTTACTGGGGTCTTAGAAGACATTTAGGGGTAAATTACAGCTAAATAACAGCACAGAACACTGAGAGCCAGGACTGGTGATGACTGTAAACAAACTTTATGGGATCCTTGGAATTTGGCCACACCCATGATAAGTGGTTGTCTGGCTAGCTAAAAGCTAACGGGACAAGTTTGCTGGACTGGACTGTGCTGGCCAAGAGAGGTTCAACTTGTACATCTAGGTCACATCTAAAATGTCTGACAGTTTCCTAAAAAACTGCAATGATAAATGAAAAGTTCAGTTAAAATTAAACATGAAAAATAATGAATACAGTCACATACCAGCCACTTCTTTAGTTTGTGCCAGAAAATCTTGAACTCATTAAATTCCAGTTTCCCATTACCACTGGACTAGTATTAGCCACATGAAGGAAAATACGGGTAAAGTGAAGTCCCATGTTTTGTCCAAATCTACCAGTCACTCCTTCACTCAGATAAAAATATCTGCACTTGGAAGCCTATAATGCTGTTGAGAGCAAACAATTGCAATGATTGCTGTTGCAAAAGCCAGTTGTATATTGCGTGATATCTGAGCTGAGTAACATAGGCAGAACACTGTCCCAAAGTGAGAGCAGCTGTGGATTCCAATTGGATATG